>NC_136902.1:55182585-55912206 GCF_949606895.1 Notothenia rossii
ACCTTTCTTGTTTTTCTATATTAAGTGTAAATACGATAAAAATAGAGTAAATTACTTTTATTAAAAATACATTTTATTCGGTTATATTCTGTAAATTGGTTTAATGAGAAATTATTGGATAATTCCATTGTTTAATTGTCTTGAATGTTAAATGACATTGAATTCTAAATAGTCAGGTTATGTTTTTTGAACCAGGCACATCACAAAGTGCATTTAGTGAATACATTTCCCGACATACAAAAAAAACAGCTAAAGAGCTCCAATGCAACACAAAGAGGTAGTACTGTAGCAATAATATTTTTTCACTTTTCAAGTAATAACAAAACAATCATACGTTTTGGTCACATTTGACCCAGACACATTACAAAGTGCATTTAAATGAATACAGAAAGAACTGTCAAACCCTTCAGTGCACAAACCCATAACAAGGGATACGGGTAACTATATGAATGAGTACTACACTACACGTCTACTATAGTAAACTAGGTGCTTACTATCACCTCATTTGTGATTTGTCATCGCTGACTTTCTCAATGGGAGAAGGGAAATTTTTTGTTTTGAACAAGAGCAGTGATTTTTGGCTCATAGTACTGTATGTCAATGCAATCCTAAGACATTGGTGAAGAGTGTTGTCAGTCAGGGAGCAGCGAGTGCTACTTTTGATTGAGTTCATGTGTGAAAAGCTTGATTCACATGTGTATGTTGATCCAAACATACTGAGCACACAGATCGCTACTTTCTGAACGTTAGGGAACTGCTGTTTTTTGACATCACTCCAAAACTTCGCTAGCCCGTTAGTGCGCTGCATGTCAATAAGTTCCAGTGTATATTTCCCCTTGTCGATGCAGCCTGCAGGGGACCACTTCCTTTGCTCTGGTTGATACGTCCCCCTCTATTGCAACAGTGAAGGGGTCTCTGGCAAAGCCCATCATCACCTCTGTGGGCAGAGCAAGTCCATCCAATCGACCGGCAAAGTTCTCTTTCAACCTCGCAATGAAATCTGTCACCACATCCGTGATTTGTGCCGGAGATGTGATGTGTTTGGGGAGCGTCGGAAAATGCAGCATCTGACCCGTGCTCAAGTCGGTCGCGAAAAGGTCCAGCTTGACTTGGATCTGCTCCACAAGATCGATGACCGTTTTGTCTCTGTTTACGCTTCAGAGTTAAGAGAGACATGTTTTAGAGTTGCTATCATAGGACCACCGTTACTAGCACCACTTGATGCACTTTCAAAAAACGTGCTGCGTTGTGGTTTGGTGGTTTCTATGCAACGTGGAGTGTTGCGTTCATGGTCTGTACTAGTGTAGGAATTTGGCTACGGGAGGCTGGGCCACTCGGGAGTTTGTTCTGGGCCGCATCTGGCCCGCGGGCCGCCAGTTGAATAGGCCTGGTGTAGGGTGTACAAAAACATTATATAGAAACTACAATACTGTAACCTTTTGCAAGTATATTTATTTATACTACTGGCGGAAAGTTTGTCTCGAAACAATTTGTTTGCAATCCACAAAATTGAGATCCATAAACACAAAGTGGATTCACAAATGCCTGATCGGAAATTGTAAATGGTAAAAAATATTTGCAAATGCGTTTTTTGTAGATCTGTTTTATATTTGAAAAATATTTTTTTAACAAAGCTTTTTTGGAATTTGTGGAAAGTGTTTTACATTTTCAGATTGCGTATACACACGGATTGTCATCTGTTCACCGGTAACTCACAGACAGACAAACACACCCATGTGCATGCTTTATTGCACACTTAAAGAGCATCTTGCAGGTTTTGTTTTTTTTCTACATTTATGCTTAAACTTGCTTGAAAATTACAATTAAAAAAGTGAATGTAGGATTTGGCATGTTTTACGAGACATAAGGGCAGGAATTCAGAGGGAAAGGAGCAATTTTGAGCTCTGCTCTTAAAAACGGCTTTTTTTTAAGGTCATACGTCAAACGCGTCATATTACATAAAACATCTCCGCTCTCTGACCGCGGGTATAGTTAGTAGTTGCGTTGAGTTGAGCGGTTGTGTTTTAGTGAGCTGGTATTTTTCGGTAGTTTTACATTGTATTTCGCCATTTGTAATCATGGTGCAGTATTGTGTTTGTGCAGGTTGCACAAATACCAGCCTGTCAGGACATCAGTCCACAGTTTACCTCACGGGAAAAGGACCGGAGCTAGCGTTCGTTCCTGGGTGCGTTGTGCATCCACCTCCCTGCAGCACATACTCTCCACAGCTTTATCAGGAAACCGTATTACATCTCTCTTCCCCCCCCCCCTTCGCTGCTCTCTCTCTCTCCCCTCCGGTACACGGCACCGTAAGACATAGTGTGGAGTTGCATTAGGTAACGCTGTGGTGGCTGTACTGCTCCAGCCGTCTCCTTTGTGTTTGTTTGTTTCCCCCTGTCTGTGTTGTTTGTGTGTGCGTGGTGGCTGTCACTCCTGGATTCCGGCTCAACCGCCACTCACCTGCTGCAATCAGCTGTGCACCCTCCCCGACTACACGCCTGCTTTCCATCAAGCCATTTGCAATGGCATATCAACGGAGGCTCCACCACCTTTCTCCGCCAGATCGTCAAGTATCAGTCGTATCTCGCGTCTCTCCTCCGGTACACAGCACCGTAGTGTGGAGTTGCATTAGGTAACGCGAGATACGGCTGATACTTGCGCATTAGTTTCTGTTATGGATCAGTATCAACAGTCCTGCCAGTAACGTTACTATATTATCAATGCTACTTTAGTTATAGCCTGATATATGATAGCTAACTTCACAATGTTGTGATGTGACGTTAGCTAACATTCTGTAGCTAACGCCGGTCACTCACCAAGATAGCTGCCCAGTTCTCCACTGGTTCTCCTCACACCACAGCTCAATTTCTCTCCGATGGCCGTTATTCCTTCTAATCCTTGGCTGCTCCTGGTCTCTTGGACGCCTAGAAGGCTCATAATTATAAGGTTGTGGTCCGTCATATGCATTCGAATATTCATGTTCAACTTCTTCTGTGTCTTCTGTGTCGAAACTAGCATTGGGATCCATGTTTATTAATACGTTTCACCGGCCGCTCTCCCCCTTGTGTCCCCCGTGTTACGTCACATGCGGGAGGTCAGTGCTGCCACATATGACACAGGAGAAAAAGAAAAGACTCTGAACCCTTTCTTTGCCATTATATAAAAATAGTGTTGCTACAAAAGTATAAATTAGGCTTACTAATAAGACAACTCAGATCTGAAGCTACACAGGAATCTGCTGCCAAAGTGCAATAAAAAAGACAAAATTAATAGAATCAAACCCTTTTTTTGTTGCATTTTATTAAAAAGAAATGCCTTTAAAATAGGATGCAAGCAGCACTAGTTTCTTAACCTGAATTGATAATAGACTAATCAATTTAAACAGGTCTTAATGTTTGCATTCTTATACCATTTTGTTCAATAATTATAATGAATAAGTTCAAACAAACTAAAACTTACAGCTGATTAATAACGGTATCTAACTTGAGTTTTTATTATATCAAAAAACTGTTGAAATGCTACTGTTATTTTTACTGTCCCCAAAAAGCGTGTCGGCAGCCTCCAGGAATGCTTCTTTCACAACTTCGCCGTCTTTGAAATACTTAATGTGTTTCGCAAAAACGTGACTGACACGATAAGATGCTATGGTAGCAGCCTTGCTCTTGTTGTTGGGCCTGGTGAAAATGGACTGCTGTGCATTTAGCTGTCCTTTCTGGTCCCTCCCCATTTGGGAACGTAGGGCAGAATTAGGAGGGAATTCCGTCTCGTAGCGTTTGTGCACTGTTTTGAAATGCCGCTCCTAAATTACCCTTCTTCGATAAAGCCACACTCGCATTGCAGATGAGACAGATGGACTTTGAATTGGAATAGATACAAAAATAATATTCCTCCCACTCGGAGTGAAATGTATATATTTTGGCCTTTTTTGCTTCTGCCGTAATTGCGGTCTTGTGTGTGTGCGGACTGTCACTCATGTTGACACTAGTGATGTGTCGGTTGTGAATGAGCCGATTCTTTTGAACGGCTCTTTGGTACGAACGAGGGGAACCAGTCGTACTTGGTGAGAGCCATTCTTTTTATCGTTCAATCGTTGGTCCGCACTCACTGCCTGCCAAAATCCACTCGCCTTTTAAAAAGCTTGATTTTGTTCCCCAAACGTATGCTGTGAAGACCCGCCCCTACTCTGGTAGGTTTCAGCCATAGGTTTCAGCACGAGGAGTGAGATGGGGTGGGTCTTAACGGAATACGCGCGAGAGAGAGAGAGAGAGAGAGAGAGATAAGTCATAACAAGTGACAGGACAGGTAGACAACGTGTTTTTCGGATGGAAAATTTGCGAAACGCGAAAACACAGAAGCACTTGGATGCACTTCAACCAAAACCTAGGCAGTGATAAAGCGCACCATTTGTAAAGGCAAAATATCCTTTAAAGCAGGGCCAACAAATAATCTCCATCGCCACTTAAAAACACAGTAGGCTATCTAATATTAAGAGTTGCGTGAATTTCCTTCAAGGCAAGGCAACTTTATTGACATACAGAGGGTAAATTTAAAGTAGTACATTAATAGCCGCTTTCACACCAAGTATTACTGACATGAATGACATGGATATGGCGCCACCTTGTGTCATGTTTACAATGCAGATTATTGACATTAGGTCTGGCAATAGAGTCAATCATTATCCTGGTGATTATTTAGCAGATAAACCTAGTAACCCCGCCCACTTTAAAAAAAAACCGGTTCTTTTGAACGGCTCTTTTGAACGGCTCTTTGAAAGGAACGGAGCCATAAGATCCTGCTCCCTTCAAATAGCCATAAATCCCATCACTAGTTGAGACGGACAACGTCAGCGAAATAGTGCACTGCCCACTGCCCACCAGCCACGCCCCGACACATGGGGTGACGCCGTCCAGTCACAAAGCTTTAATGCGTTCAAGTGCATTATTCTGGCACAGGAAGATTATGTTACAGGACATTAACGATAACACAGAATATTGTTGTTCTATTTTTAGACACATCTCGCGATCGACTGGGAATCTCCCCTCGATCGACTGGTTGGGCACCCCTGGGCTAGACCATAGGTCCGTTGTGGTGGCAAAGTAGTCAGCTGAAACCACATCTCTCTCAACTTCCCCACGGCATTTGTCATATAGCGCAGGCAGCGCAGACCTGCTGAAATAATACCGAGACAGCATCGCGTAACGCTTTTCTAACGTGTTGACAAGTTGCTTAAAGCCCTGGTTGCTAACAGTGCTAACTGGGCACATATCTTTAGCGATGTGAAATGTAATGGCACCTGTAATATCTCTGTGTCTCTGCGAGCTCGTCGCGTAGGCCGTTGCTCTGTACAATGCGTCCTGAATCGACGACTGTGATCATGTGGTGGATGAAGTCGAGCGGGCATCTTCTTTTTGGTCGAGGCGAAAGCGCACCCAGCAAAAATAATCGTCAACTATGCTGTTTTCATAATCGTCGCAAGCCATAATCGTAATCGCGATTAAAATACGATTAATTGCACAGCCCTACCACACACTGTTATTTACTCAACAATAAGTCACAGTTAACCTTGTTTTATTTATGTGTTTAATTTTATAATGTCAGACCGTTTTGCCGTCTGTAAGGACCAAAAGTCGGAGCGCATCAGGACCCTGGAAATTGTATTATTTTACTGTCCACACATTGGAATGATTTATTACTTTATTTTTTACAACTAGGCTATATTAAATAGATAAAGGTGTGCTCTCTCTCTGTCTCTGTCTCAATTGCTCACTGAGGCTGTGTGCTCCTCCGTGGCGATGACACACTGATGGAACATTACTATATTGTAATTATAAAAAAAATTAAAACTGCGGTCGCACTTGTGCGCGCAGTGATGAGCGGGCCCTCGCGTCCGTGCGCCTGTCGGGGAGGGCGGCCGGTCGTCCTGGCGTCAAGCAGACGTGCGCGAGTCCTCGGAAATGAGCCGTTTGTCATTTCTCTAATTTCGCGTCCCAGACTCCCAGGTCATCCTGCAGCAACCTGGAAACGGATGTCGGCGCGCCGTCTGGAAGGAAAACTAATTTCTCTGAAGGCTCGTCGAGGATGGATTATCGAGGAGGCTGTCTGGAGGAGCCGTGACCGAGGATACACTGATTTAGAGAGAGGAGTGTCTCTGGAGGAGCTATAACCGAGGGTACACTGAAGTATTCTCCGGAGACGATTTCAGCCTACAGTGATGTTTAAAAGAGGCGTGACGCATGGCTGGATGTCAACGAAGCACAGCTCTGCAAACTGTTCCAGTTGTGTTTATAAGTTATTCAAGATGATCAAATGTGCATCAGACTTTCTGCCCTTTACCGTTTGTTTGTTTACTCACTAATCACATCTCCCCTGGATGTTAGGTTATGCTTTCATTGTGAGGCGATGTTTACAGTGAGAACAGCTGCTGAGGTCAGTGCAGAAAGCAGAACAGTGTATATAATATATATCGCTCAATAATATATGTAACAGGCCTACATTTCACACTTTATTTGTAGGCTTTAGGAGATATCTACCAATAAACAGTAGATATTTTTCATGAAACCATATAGTGCTTCACATAATAAAATATACAAGGGCTGTAGCCTGATATTTAGTTATGCTTTAGGAGCTGTTTGTGTTTGTTGTACAATGTGTGTGTGTGTGTATGTGTATGTGTATGTGTGTGTGTGTGTGTGTGTGTGTGTGTGTGTGTGTGTGTGTGTGTGTGTGTGTGTGTGTGTGTGTGTGTGTGTGTGTGTGTGTGTGTGTGTGTGTGTGTGTGTGTGTGTGTGTGTGTGTGTGTGTGTGTGTGTGTGTGTGTGTGTGTGTGAGAGAGCATTTCACATGTGTGCAAGAGAGAATTCTACATATGTCTGTAAATGATTTTGGTTTCAGTTGTATGTGTGTGAGCAGGCTCGGAATGGCCATCGGGAGATTCGGGACTTTTCCCGGTGGGCCGCAGCCGTTGGTGGGCTGCTGGCATAGGTGGGCCGCTGGCTCCGGCATAGGTGGGCCGTGGACTTTCACAGCGCCGCACCCGCCGCCGCAAACGCCCGCTGTAAAAGTCCACCGCCGTTGCCAGTCTGCTGCTGTAATAGTCAACTACCGCCCGCGAGGACCCAGGTTCGATTCCGGCCTGAGGTCCAAAAAGTTTATTTAAAAATAAATAAATAGAAATCTCCCGTTCATCGCGTCCATTCGCGACCCACCTATTAAATCTCTGCGCGTGTGAGGGCGCGCCTCACACTTTCAGAAACGCTGAATCAGACACACACACAAACAGTAGTTTACATATTAAAAGTTGTGTTTCATTTAAGGTCTGTACTGTAATTCTACAAAAAATGTATCATTAAATGTTGTGTTTGGATTGTACTTCTATAGGTTTAACATGACATACTGTCTTTAAACATTAAATCTGAACAAACACTGCAAGATAAAGTTTGAAATTATTTAATCTGTTTTAGCTGTTTACAGCACTTGCTTCCAAAATAAAACTGTTATTTTACAACCTTTATTTATTGAAGGTGTTTGATTGTCATAATTTAGAAAAAAACTGTAAAATAACAGTTTTTAAATGCTTAACTCTAAAGTATGTCCGTAACAAATAATACACTTTTAAAATACTTTCTGCCCTAGAAATGATTTTTAAATCATTATTACCGTTATTAAGGGGCTGCAGGAACACTTTCCCCATGTTTCAAACACTTATTCCTGGGTAGAAAAGCAGTGTTCTGCCTCCTGCTCTCTGGGTACACTCTCCCTCTATTCACACCACTTTTCCCCACGTTTCAAACACTTATTCCTGGGTAGAAAAGCCATGTTCTAACTGGCCCTGCTTCTGAATACTGTGAATTACGTTTTTTTCACATTATTGTAATTAGGGTATTTTACTGTAATTTGACGGAAAGTGTTTGGAAGCACTAGCTTTTTACAGTTATTTTTACAGTGCAGCCTCGCAGAGATGCTAGCATGAGTGCAGACTTTTAGCCGTGTTTAGTTAGTTATTTGAGTTTTTCATACCTTTTGTTAGAGCCGCTGGGGTTTCCTCGTCCACCGTCTCTGCAACCTCATCGACCTGAGAGGGGGCGGGGTCAGATGGCAGTGCAGCGGGGGATTCTGTGGGTTCGGAGTCTGGTTCTGACACTATGACAAACTTTTCTGAAGGAGAGGAGACATCTAGGGCTGAGCGTAGGAGATGGAGAGGAGGTGAAGGGATACAGGAAGTAGAGTAAGAGGAGGCAGGGATGGAGCGAGAGGGAAAAGAGAAAGTAGAGATGAGACACATGGACAATGGAGCAGAGATGAACAGAAGATCTCGCGTGAAGTGCGCTGCTCGGCGGCGCACCGCGTCTCAGCTGCTCCGTCCGTCTTGTGTTTTGTTTGTTTGTTTGTTTGTTTGTTTGTTTTTGGGCTAATTATTGTCCAAACGTTGTTTGTCTGCATGAAACATCATTTTTGAGAGACCATGCTTTTGATCCTGTGGATTACTTTTGCCTTCTGCGGACCATGTCTGGCCATACAACTTTTCAAAACACACCTGAGCCACAACACGAACAGGTATGGCGAGGAGCCCCGGCCTCTACGCTGCTACAGCCACGAGGCTATGCTGGAGCTACAATGCGATCGGCCTCCTATGATTACACTAAGCCACCTGTGTTATTCGTTATTGGATGACATCCCTCGGGAGCTGCTTAGACACATCAGGAAAAAGAGAAGAGGAAGGAGGGGAGGCATTCGGAATCACCTACGGCGGAGATTCAGCCGGCCACCACTTCCATCCATCATTCTCACAAACCTGCGCTCATTGAGCAACAAAGTGGACACACTAAGGATATAAACGAGGTACTGTCATGCATTTCGTGAGGCCTCTTTACTATGTTTCACGGAAAGTTGGCTACAATCTACGATGCCTGAATCTCTCTTTGAAGTGCCCGGATTCACCCTTGTTCGAGAAGACAGGGATGCGAACTCTGGGGAAATCAGAGGAGGCGGTATTTGTGTGTATATTAATGATCTGTGGTGCCGATCATACTCAGTAAAATGTAAAACCTGTGATCCCAACGTAGACTCGGCATGACGTCAAGACCCTTCTATCTGCCTAGAGAATTCGGGTGTATTTTACTGTTTGTTGTTTACGTGCCTCCCGGCGGCAGAGCGTCACTGGCGGCCGGCTACATCGCTGACTGTGTTCACGAGCTGCAACTCAGCCACCCCGATGCACCGGCAATAGTGCTCGGGGACATGAACCAATGTCGCCTAGAGACTGTGTTACCTGGGTTCCAACAGTATGTTAAGGGTCACACCAGAAAAGACAATATCCTGGACAAATGCTTCGTAAACGTTAAAGGAGCCTATGTGACTAAATGTAGACCACCAATACTGAACTCTGATCATAATGTTGTGAATATGACACCAGTGTATAAGACCAAACTGAAGAGAAGTAAACCGGAAAAGAAAGTAATAAGGACATGGACAAATGAAAGTAGGGAACAGTTTAAAGCCTGTTTTGATTGGACAGATTGGGACATTTTTCAGGAAGGTTCACGAGAGGAAATAACTACTGTTACCAATGACTATATTAACTTCTGTGTAGAACTAGTTGTTCCCACTAAAGAAATACAAATCTATTCAAATAATAAACCTTATGTGACTAAGGACATTAAAACTGTTATAAATACCAGGAAAATAGCTTTCAAAAACAAAGACTATGGAGCACTTAAACAGACAGAGAACGAACTGAAAGTCAAATTGAAGGAATCAAAACAGGCACACAGAGAGCTTTTGGAAAATGCTTTCAAAGCCAAAAACCCCAAAAAGGTATGGGACACCATGAAAACCATGACAGGAATGTCATCCTCAGCTAAACCTATTGTGACGAACAATGAATTTTGTTTTGCTAACTAACTAAACACGTTCTTTACCCGTTTTGAGTCAAACTGGATCCATACCAATTTGCCTATAAACAAGGGTGCGGTACAGAAGATGCTGTGGCCACCCTGGTTCACATCCTCACTAAACATTTTGATAAACGCAACACCTAATGTATGCAAGAGCCCTCTCCCTAGACTTCTCATCAGCAATGTTGATGAGAACATTTCTGCTTGTATTGTGTTGAATGCTGCATTCAACACAATACAAGCAGACATCTTGGTGTCAAAAATGGCCAAAATGGAAGTAAATCCATACCTGATTTACTGGTATGCTGCTTTCCTCACTAATAGAGAGCAACTTGTGAAGGTTAACAAAACCCTATCATCTGCCATCACAACCAATGTAGGGGCCCCCAGGGCTGTGTGAGTTCAGCTTTGCTCTTTACTCTCTACACTGATGATTGTCGTACCAACACACCAAATCAAGTCATCATTAAGTACTCTGATGACACTGCAATAACATCTCTGCTCAGTAACACAGACGACCCTGAGCTGCACCAACAGGCTGTAAATCAGGTGGTGGAGTGGACTGATAACAATGCTCTTGAGATCAACACCAAGAAAACTGAGGAAATCATTTTTGGCTCACCATCTGACTCCCATAAAGTCCCCATTGTCATCCATACAGATGAAATCAAGCAGGGAGTTTCATACAAATACTTGGGTGTAATGATTGACCACCTGCTGTCATGGAAGGATCACATTGAATATCTGTGCAAAAGGACAAAACAAAGAATTTATTTTCTCCGCCGTCTTTTGGGGCGAGCAGAGAAATTCTTCTGTTGTTCTTTACATCTGTGATCATGTCTATTCTGCAGTACTGCAATACTACCTGGTACAAATGTTTGTCAGCAGCTTTAAAATCAAAACTGCTCCACCTGTTAAAAATCTGCTCAAAGATTGTTGGTCAACCCTGTCAGAGACTCTATGACTCAGCCTATCATAACAACCTAGTGAGGCTGTCCAACAACATCATCTCTGACCCAAACCATGTTCTGAACAGTGAATATGAACTGCTACCTTCTAATCGGAGATACAAGATCCCACGATTCAATAAAGTCAGACTGAAGCACTCCTTTGTGCATCAGTCAATCCTCACAGTAAACACAGAGCTGAATCCCAGATCAAATGCACGCTGAAGGCTCTTGAGCATGTTTTCTCTCACTGATTGTGCTGTTACGTTTAATGTTTGTTGTTTGTGTTTCATGTATTGTGTCTGGATACTTGTCTGCTGATGTTGGACATGGAGCTGCTGTGACGCAAGTCAAATTTCAGACTTGATCTGACAAATAAAGTATTATCGTATCGTATCGTAAGATAAATCTGCCTTTAGTTCCTACCTGTGTTCTCCTCCTGCTGTGGCTCAGCACGTTCAATCTGTCCCTCCTGCTCCTCCTCCAACTCCTTCTCCTGCTCCTGCTCCTTCTTCTGGGGTGGGCTGGCCTCCATGCTAGGGGGTTTCAGGGGGCTCTCGCCTCCCATGCTGCTCCGGGGCGACAGCATCTCCATCTCCTCCCCCCAGTCTGAAACAGGCTGGTGGCTCTCTAGAGGGAGGAAGGGGCTGAGGGGCTTTCCTCCCTCCGGGGACTCCTGAACTGTTGGTGGGGGGATGTGGACCTTCGGCCTGGGGGGTCGCTGCTCTTTGGGGCTTCCTGCTGATGTTGGTCGTGAGCGCGGCGTGGGGGAGTTGTCTTTGCTCTTGGTCTGTTTCTCTCTCCCGACGTCTTTCTTCTCATCGCCTCTGGAGTCCTGTTTCGAGTCGCTGCCTTCGTCGTCTTCTCCACCACTGGCATCCTCCCACTCTTCATCGTCGTCTTCTCCTTCTCCGTCCTTCACCTCCACCTCAGGGGAACAAATGGAATGAGGAGATTACTGGGAAAGTTATTGAAGAGTTTGCTTTTTTTTTAAACTGCCACAACTAAGCATTTGCTGATAAGGTCAACCTGGTAGCAAAGGTTGGGCTATTTACACACTCAACATTTACTCTCATTTGTTGACATTTAGATTTGTCTCTACCAACTCCTAAGGGACATTTCTGGCTTTCTCTTACTTTATATTAATGCTGTGTGTCGCAGGCAGGTAGAATACAGCATTCAGTCATTCAAACAGCCTATAGAGTTGAGGGGAACTGTAGTCGGTAAAGTAAAATATGACAAGAAGATATACATAATAGCTGTATTTTTATTTTATTTTTAAATGTTAGTTGAATGCTCCGTTTCTTTCGTAAATGAGGAGGAATTAAGTGTTTGCGAGTTAACAAGGAAATATTTAGTATCAATCATGTCCAGTTTAGTCCTCGTTGTGCCTCCACCTGCTGTACATTAACGATGACGCTGCCGGAATGGTTCGTTCCGATGAAGCCCCCTACCTTCTGTGTTGGAGGAGATTTGGATTTTTCTGCCTCCTTCTCGTTCTTTTTAGCCCTCTGCTCTCTCTTCGTCTTGTCTTCCTTCTCTTTCTCCTCCTCTTCTTCTTCTTCTTTGTCTCCCTCCCAGCGGTTGTCATGCATGCTGCGAAAGATACGCACATATGTGTTTAACACAACATTCGTGATGGAAGCAGCAAACACCAAAGTCTCATATATATATATAAATAATTATAGTCTCCCTGCAAAAATAACATACCTTTACCAAGTAAACTAATCAAGGAAGAGAAAGTTAGGATTGTTAGGAGTTGGATTTACCTGTAGCTGGCCCTCTGTCCTCGGCCCTTCCCTCTGCCGCGGTCCCCCCGTGGCCCCGGGGTCCGGCCCTGAGACATGAAATCACCAAACGTTGGAGTTTGAGGAGGCCGCTTACTGTCGTCTGCAAGAAAAACAATTAAGAGTGTAAATCAATGGTTTTGTTATTCTTGACCTAAAAAGGGTAGGGCTAATCAGAGGAGAGGGACTGATAGATGAGTGTGATCAGTCCAGGAGAAATCCTCTACAGGAAGTGAGATCATGAAGGCAGGAACTCATGCACCGGATCAGGCATACAGTGTGTCAATATACAACATGCCATCTACATGAAACCAAATACAAGACCTAATTTAAGACGGTTATAAAAAAGTGCAGGTTAATGGTACAAAAGAGTATCTAAAACACATCACATCTGCAGTCAGAGTGGATGTGTAACATCAGAGCTGTCCTGCAGGCCAGACTGCTGCAGAGTCTCTGAACTGAGGTCACATGTCTGATTCTCAACTAGTGAGTGACGTGGTAAATCACCTCGGCTTTATGTAAATATAATGATCAGGAATGAAAAACATCAGGTAGGTAGTGCTAAATGTTCTATAAAAGAAGCTGTGAATAATATAATAATAATAATGCATTACATTTTTTATTAGAGCGCTTTTACAGGTGCTCAAAACGCTTTACAATTACACATTACACATATCAGACATGTAAGAGTCATTACTGTGGACAATACCCACAGGAGCAAATACGGGTGAAGTGTCTTGCCCAAGGACACAACGGCCTGACGCAGTGGCGGCCGAGGCGGGATTCGAACTGGAGTTCACCAATGCCCCTTGATCTGATGACCAACCACTGCGCCAAAACCGCCCCAATATATACGTGGGTGGTATTTTGTGAATGTGCCATATTGTTAAACAAACCCTCTTAATGTCACATATGTATTATTTATCTGAGTAAGCAACCAGTGTGTTACAAAGGTCACTGTCTGATATCACTGTAGAGGACAATAAGAGATAATAAAATGAGAAACATGCTATAATGGGATGTAGCAGAGTAAGGAAATTATTCAGAGTTAATAAAAAAGAAGAAGTAGGGATAAAGGAAAGACAAATGTCCGAAAGATAGAAGAAAGTATAGCAGGAAGATGGACAGAAGACCTTAGAGGTGTGAAGCAATCAAATCACAGTTAAGGAAAGATGTGACGAGGAGGGAGGGAGGAAGAGCAGAGCAGGGAAGGAGACAGAAGGTCAGAGAGGAGATGCAGAGAGTGAGTGGGGGGGGGGAGTAGGGCTTGAAGGGAGAGAGGAGGTTTGTGATAACAAAAAAGGTCAAGAAGAAGAAAACGCAAGCACAAAAGAAATGAAGGGATCAGAGGAGAATACTAAAAACTGAGAGGATGAAGAGAGCAGCCAGAGGCGTGAGGAGGACACTCGGGTCATTCCAGAAATTAGAAGTGGTTGAGAAGAAAAGGAACACACACATATACACACACAACGTGCACAGGCTTTAATGTGGGGACGGTGTAATGTCATAATCTGTAACATCCTCTGCAACCAGACAGCAAGAAAAGGAATAAAGCAGGAATGAGCAGCTGGTAGAATCATGCGCTGGTTTAAATCCCCTCATCACAGCAGAGCAGCCTGAAGATCAAATACTTTTGATTCAAACTAGGATTTGTGTTTAGGAGGCAGATGCCCTCTCCACATTTAAGACAGGCTTAAGACTTTACTCTTTAATAAGGCTTAAAGTTAGGGCTGGCTCAGGCTTTCCTTGAATCCTCCTGGATCCTATATTATATTTTAGTATTTTACATTAAAATTGCCATTATGTCAATTGTTTTTATTAGACTGTCATTCATGTTTGTTGATCTGTATAAATCGTACAGCCCCCTGAAACAATTGTGTTTTAGGGATATATGAATAAAATTGATTTGACTTTCTGTCCAACAAAAAGGATCTGCCACGAGGTACTAAGAGAAGGCAACACTAACAGTAAGAACTGTTTGAATAAAAAAAGATAGTCTTAATAAATTCTCAATACTTTGATTTGTGATACAAATAGGTCAAATGTAAACAAGGCCAGTGTGTATGTTAACGTACAGAACAAGACACAATTTTAGTTTTTTTTTAAAGGTTTCAGAAAAGTGCAATTAAAACCTTTTAGAGCTTTTTTAAGATAACATAATCCTATTTCCAAACACAACAATCAAAGCTAGGTTTTAAGAGTTGTCATTAAATGCCTTCGCCAACCAATCAGGTTGTACATTAACAGTATGGGAAATGGTCATAATTAATACCTTGCCTTTTGACCACCAAAATATAAATTGGTTCATCCTCGAGTGGACGTTTTTGCCAAATTTCTCTTTGACTTTTCCTGGGATATCCCGGTCAGAAGGATATGAGTGTGGAAGGACGTACAACAGGAAAACATAACTACTCTAGTCTCGGCTGTCTCAGGAAATACAAATGGGAAAACAATTAACAAAGTGTATATCAGATAAAAATCCTCAGGTGTTATTCTGGTGTAGCAGAATGTTTTGTACGTGACAAGTTATGTACCGAGGTAGCACATTAAACGTTTCTGATACTTGTATACACATGCAACATGTTGAGACAGAAGTAAAAACTAGAATAATATGAATAGCAGTGAACTGAGTAACTGAAATTATGACTGCAGCTGATTTCTTCAGGAGGAGGAGTCAGGTTAGGGAGTTTGGGGTGCGTTTGGTTTAGGGTGCAGCTGTTGTGCTTCAGACGACACAAATGAAAAAAATAAAAACACACAAACACACACAATGGAGTCTCATTCCCATGCTGTGATCTAACCTGAGGCCCTGCCCTGAGGCTCTGTTCGAGAGTTACGCCCCCGGGCTGCAGAGAGGACACACACACATTACAGTACGTCCACCACACACACCTTGTTAACAAGAGATAAATCACCATGTAGACATCACTCATCTTGCTACCAAGAAAAAAACTAAACACCAGTGAGGTACACGCATGTGAGACGGGGCTGTGTCTCAATTCAGGGGCTGCACCCTTCGTACCCAGCCTACGCGGTCCATGGTAGGCTGGATCGAGCGGCCTACGAAATGAGACGGTCTAGCCTACGGAGCGCTTCGTATTTACGTCACGTGATACGCGCTGTTCGGTTGCGCTGCTCGGTTGCGCTGCTCCAGCAGCCTGCTAGCAAATTAGCTTACAAGCTAACTCAGCTGAAAAGGATCCAGAAACTTTACTTTATCCATTTTTTGGAGATCACCGACGGCGATGAAATAAAGAGGACCATGGCCAGGTAAATAAGATTAAGCTGTTCCTTTAGCCTCCAGTAATGTTACATTAGTAAGTTAACAAGTAAAATATAGCTGATGTAATTTAATCATATTATTTCATATTTAAAATAAGTCCTACTGAAACCGAGTTAGCACCTCCAGGTCCAGCTCCACCGTGACCCCCCGCTCTGCTGAAATACACAATTAAACATTTTCTTTTAAACCACACCTCGGAGCGCGTTCTCTCCGCCATCTCCTCCATGTGTGTGTTGCTACATGTAGCAGCTGCGTGTGTGTAAACTGCCCCGCCCCCTCGCAAGCAGGCGGGGAAGAGAGATCTCTCGTCTGGATTGGAAAGATCAAAAATACAAAAAATAATGACGCATTTTGCAGTCTTTTTGCGTATTAGAAACGGAGTTGGCGACACAAAAACTGCAAATACAATATTTGTGTAACAATAATACATATGACATATTTTTTTTTACATGTCTCCAGTACCGAGCTTAACGGTACCACGGTCTTTAATAATTCAGCCCCGGGGCCTGTTTAATACCGGGGCTCGGTACCCATCCCTACGTACAGATATACTATACTATATTGGGGTGATGCTAGTTTATCATACAACTGCTGTCAACGTGGTAATATGTTGTTAAGACATTTAGAAAAGGAGCTGGGAAAGGCTTTGATGAAAGGGATCAGGCGGACTCTGCCAGCGTCTTTCTGTAAGAGAAACACAACATGAGGACACACAGCAGTGGAGAGGCAAAGCCACTCCAACAGGTCGACTCCTGGGATTACCACAGGCCCTCAGAGAATCTTTTCACCCTACGGGGAAATCTAAGTGGCTGTCAGGGTTAAATGTAAATTACCAAAGAAAGTCAAGGAACTAAAATCAAATGTTATCTTATGTTACTGTAAAGTTTCATAAACAGCCTCATATTAGCATCTTTATGCTGGCTTTTGTTTTAAATTCAAAGAATTAACATTGCGAAACCCACACAAACCAAATAACAATAAATAAAACAAAAATAGGTTAATTATTCAATTTTTTTTATCCAGACCAAAATAAGTAATTAATTGAAAGAAGTAACTTTTGGTTTAATGTGGGATTAATCAGAAAAATAATCATGCATCCCTCTGGAGTTCCGGGCTGTTTTTACCTTTACTTCACAGAGTGCAGTGTTTCCCCTATATACTATATATCTTTTCTCAAAATACTAATAAGTGGCGACCCTTTTTCATTTTTGATTGTTTGTTATGTAGATTTGTAGTATTTGTGTTACTGGCATAGTACCACAGGCGACCACAGGCGACCACAGGCGGTCGCCTAGGGCGCCAGATCTGGGGGGCACTGCGCTGGTAGCTCTGGGAGGGAAAAAACATTTTTGACCGTTGGCGCTCATCCAAATGTTCGGCATAGATGTAACAACATTCATAATTAAGTAAATGTAACACCCTTTTCACCCCGGTTACACGTTTAATTTGCCCTGTACGGTGGGCGCTGTAAGTGATGAAAGTGGGGGATGTTGGCTTATCAGGCGCCCGCAGCTCACAGCCAAAGTGCGAGCGTGGTAGCGAGAGAGCGAGCAAGGGAGAGGGCGCACCGGTACCGGCGCTGTTGTTATTAGAATCTGGTGCTAGCTGCGCTAACGGGTATAAGAAGTAGATGTTTCTACAACCAGGGTGGAGGAGAGCTCTCCTGTCAGACTGAGAGGCTCAGTGAGGTTAAGGACTCTGAGTATTTAGATAGTTAATTGTAGTCTAAGTTATTTCAGTGGGTCTCAAACGTTTTGACCACAAATTATGTAAACACATATTTCCAAGGCACTCCTTTATAATTATTAGGATAAATAAAAACAGGTTTGAAATCATTCCAATGTATACTTAACCAAAAATATTGTTTAAAGTTGGAGAGATACAAAAATATGCATAAATAAATAAATGTTAACTAGGTAAAATAAGATTTGAATGAACAACAAAAATAAAATAAGCTACATTTATTTGTTATTGGCTATGGTAGGTTATTGGTTATGTTCACATACTTATTTGATTATTAAAATGTAAACCGATCTTTTTCATATGGGCGTTTTAGAGTTGTACCCCCTACATCAGGTCTCTAGTAATTGTGTGCTCAAAGTGCACCAGATTGAAGCATTTTACTGGACCCCCCTAGAGGATGTGACGTCCACCCCCCGATTCAAACATGTTCATACAATACTGAATACATTTGAAGCCATTTTGACGTCTATTACCTATGTCACTAAGCTTCTGTTTTTGCAGTGTATTTGTCTTTTGTAGAGATTTTTCATTTATTCTTTACACATAAAATGTCGCCTAAAATCTCACCTAGGGCAGCAAATTGTCTAGAACCGGCCCTGGTACTAGGCCTCAAGAACCTTTCTTGTGCTGACACATGACTGACACATAGAAACAAATTGGCGGGGTGCACTTCGCACACGCACACACTAAAAAATTCCACGCGCTCCGCGCTCACCTTATGCTGGGCCCACGTGCCTTAGCACCGCTGCTATGACTCCATCCTAGGGGAAACACTGGAGTGATAATGAGTTGCACCGTTAAAGGAAACTGGGTTTCTTCTGAAAGCTCCTCTAAGGCCGTAGCCACGCGGAAACGAAAATTAACTGAATTCGATATAAAAAAGTCTTCCATCCACACGCATAAGCACCAGAAACGTGCCCTTCCACACAAGACCGCTCGACCCGCTGTAGTACCTTCATGAACCTTTTCAATCTGGTTTCCATACTCGCCACAGCACAGAATCTGCCCTACTCAGGGTGACCAACGACATTCTCCTCTCTGCTGACTCTGGTTCCCTCTCAATTCTCATTCTCCTTGACCTAACAGCCGCATTTGACACAATCAACCATTCCATCCTCATCAACCGCCTCCAGCCTTCCATTGGCATGGTACTGCCCTCTCCTGGTTTACATCCTATCTCTCTGATAGACATCAATTCATCTCTATTAACAACTCCAAATCCCCCACAGCCCCCGTCAATCATGGTTCTGTACTTCATCTACATCCTCCCAATTGGACAAATCCTCCGCCAACACCAACTCCAGTTCCACTGTTATGCTGATGACACACAGCTCTACCTCTCAACAAAATCTATTTCTCCAACCACACACTCCCAGCTCAGCACCTGCCTCACTGACATTACAATTTGGATGCAAAAAATTTTCTAAAACTTAACTGTGACAAATCGGTACTTATAATAATTGGCCCAAACTCACTTACCCGCTCAACCCAAGATTTTTCTCTTACCATCGATGGCTCCATTGTCAACCCCTCCACTCACATCCGTAACCTTGGCATCATCCTCGACCCCACCCTCACTTTCCTCCCTCACGTCAACCAGGTCACAAAAAACGCTTTCTTCCATTTAAAGAACATCGCCCGCATCAGACCCTCCCTCTCATCGACCGCTGCTGAAACTCTGATCCATGCCTTCATAACATCCAGACTGGAATACTCCAACAGCATACCTTTTGGATCACCTGCATTCATACTAAAAAAACTTCAATATGTCCAAACTCAGCTGGCCGCTTGCTCACCTCCACCCGACGCTCCGACCACATCACCCCTATCCTCCATGACCTCCACTGGCTCCCCATCAAACACCGCATTGACTTTAAAATATTACTTTTCACTTTCAAAGCCCTCAACAACCTTGCCCCCCCCTACCTCTGTGACCTCATCCAACGACACACCCCCACCCGTCGCCTCAGGTCTGCTGAAGCTAACCTACTGCAGCCCATCAGGACAAAGCTCCGGACCTGGGCTGACAGGGCCTTCGCTGCAGACTCCCCCACACTCTGGAACTCCCTCCCCAGCCACGTCAGATCCGCCAACACTCTCACATCATTCAAACACTCCCTCAAAACTCACCTTTTCACTCTTGCCTTCAACTTCTAATCAACTAACCCCTTGCCCTTATTCCTCCTAGCTTAGCACTTTTTTACTTTTGTTGTTATTTTGTTTTACTTGCTTGTAAGCAAGCACCAGGAAAAGCGCTTCATAAATGTAATGTATTATTATTATTATTATTATTACATATGCCGGGCCTGTAAGTGGCGCTGTACTTCCGCCACGAAATACACCAAAAGCAGCGAAGAAGACTTCCCGAGCATGCGTGGTTGCCCTTCTGTTTATTCTCCGCGGTGGATTTAGCAGCAGAGGTGAGGAGAGGCAGGGCTCTGGCTGTTTCTCTTTTTCTCCCTCCCCGAGGCAAGCATGTGCTCCTGCTGTAAATCTCCCCGGTAATCCACTAGCAGATGAAAAACACCCACCTCTCCGCCTCTTCCAAGGGACGAGGGAATCTTGCGGCAGAGTTTCCGTTCAACATGTCCGTTAAAGTTGAAATCTTCCAAAATTATAAAATTGCTGGTTAAAGGTCTTCTTTGTTATTTATTGAGCTTTAAAACAAATGAATAACGACTCTATATAATCATATAGGAATAATACACGGAGTCTCTCTTTTCCTCCCCCTCTCCTGACAGCCCGCCAGTATTTCCGTTTGCAGGAAATGATCGTATAGGCGTAATCACGGAGCCGTTTGGCCCCCCAGAGCGTTGCATCCGCAGATCTACCCACCTTGGGACCCGTTATCGTTATCCGCGTTTCCCTGTCGGCCTCGTGTGGCCGACAAGTCTATAAGATAGAAAACTGTAGCGGATAAAACCCGTTTCGTCACCGTGTGGCTAGGGCATAAGATCAGCACGAGGGGTGGATTTGGACTCCGGGGTAATACAGCCCGCGTTTACATAAGGAACTTAATCAAGCCTTATTTACATAGCCGTCTTAATTAGCTGGAGAAGGAAGGTGGTGCTGTGTCCTGTGGTGTGTTTACAGTGTGTGTGGTGACATGTTGGAGTGACAAGATGTCAAACGATCAGAGACATGGGATGGGTGTGGTGTCATACTCCTGACAGCTGTTTTGTTGTGTAACCTTGGAAACAGCACACGAGTATGTACATGTGCAAGTGTGTGTGTGTGTGTGTGTGTGTGTGTGTGTGTGTGTGTGTGTGTGTGTGTGTGTGTGTGTGTGTGTGTGTGTGTGTGTGTGTGTGTGTGTGTGTGTGTGTGTGTGTGTGTGTGTGTGTACACTTGCCTCTCCTGCTGCCCTGCTCGGTTGTGCTGCCCTCTGAGGTTACATATGGGTCTTCCTTAAACCTGTGAAAAAAGCCGCAGGGTCAGAGACACAATTATAGCAGCACTTAATATATAAATAATATCAAACTTTTGAATTGTGTTGGATGTATTTAGGCCCTTCTTAGTGAGTATTTATCACATATTCTACAGATTTTAATCCTTTTAAATCAACTTGTATATATATTTTACTTTTTAGTTCCGTTTAATTTTCCATTTTGAAATGTTTATATTTTGTATTTGTTTATTTACTACTGCTGTAACGAAAACATTTCCCAATTTGGGATCAATTAAGTATATCTTCTCTTATATATTACTAAAACACGTATTACTTATACTCCTAGATTAAAGAAATATTCAGATATAGGATTAATGAGGGTCTAATATCCCCTTCCTCACATGTTCTCTGTCTTCTGTGCGTCCCACTCCCGTTTCCACTGGCCTGTGGCGTTACGATGCCGTGCGAGTCTCTCTTCGTCAATCTCCTCGCGCTCCTTCTTCCAGCGGACATACTCGGCTCTCTCCCGGCCGGTCATAGACATTGTCATGTCCGTAGAGTCTTTGGGACCGGGCCTCCGACTCTACAGACAGGAGGATTAATGAGTGCTACAGCAGGAAGTGAAAAATGGTTATGCTGTCAAAAGGCCTGCTGGCCTGACCTTTTAAAAAAAAAACGACAGAACTCACAGTCCACTCCTTCTCCATCTCGCCTCCTGTCTTGACGTTATCAAAGTCCAGCCCCCCCCAGTTCCGCACATGTCTCCGGCTGCCATCCTTGCGGTCTATGTCTGGCACTGGGCCTGAACGTCTCGGGTCATCCAGGAAGTTACGGATCGGCTTGTCTCCATCCGCCTAAGGAGAGTAAATATACACTTAAAAAATGTGTCACATTTAACCAGAGGTCGCGTTAACCGAATATTTTCCGTCTATGACAGATTTGTTTTAACAATGACGGAAAAATCTGAAAGCAGTTCGTCATTTTGACAGATTAGAACAAACTCGGAACAGCGCCAACGTTTCCCCGCAGCGAGGCTCCCGTGTTATGCATGGCCGCCAAAAAGGAAATTATACCATTTCCAAACCCAACTTTGCCCTACAAATCATTGAAATGTCTGTGAGTTTTGGCTTTACGCTGTGCGCGCTCCCGCTAGGTGCAGTGGGCATGCATAACACGGCGCTAACAGTTCACGAACGTGCGAACTCGTGGATTTGTAGTATTTGTGTTACTGTATGTTCAAGAAAGGTGTATTTTTGCAAAATCTTGAGACATTGCCACTGTATGTAGTGGCTGGGCCGATTTTTGACATAGTGATGTGATGAACATGGGCGGCGCCAGGATTTTTTTGCTGCAGTAGCTTAGCAGTTGCTATATGACAGCACGGCGTTGCTAGTTAATTTTCTAAAATAAATAAACAAACAATACCAGTGGACCAATCACGAGCCTGCTCATATTGTAGCGTTCACCGCTATTCAAGATCACAGATCATGAGCCTTCAATGTCGAAAACATTCTCTTTATTTTCTGGTATTGACGGCCACAGCCACGCCTTACATAACCAATCAATAGTATAACACTCATTATGACGTTTCCCCACACTTGAACACAACTCCTACCGTCTCATACTCCCTCCACACACACCGGAAAACGCACACACACACACACCTGGAAGGGGCGGTCTCTCCCTAACTCCCACCAACAACATTGCCTAAATAACTTTTAGGGCTGTACCCAAATATTCTACTATTAGGATTCTTACACCTTTTCCAAAGTCAAATTCAAGCACTTTTCAAGCATTTTCAAGGTGCATTTTCAAGCTTTTCAAGCAGCGTACAGCTGTTGTAAATTACATATTTATATGCACATACTTATACTCAAATTGTTATTTCCCTACCTCACATTAAATCAGATGTTCTTTATGCTATAAACCACCAAATGTGTGTTTCGTAATAGCATTCTAGATAAGGATGAAAAATTAAAGATAAGAAAACAAAGTTTAATATTGTAAAATGAGTGACCCATATGATTCATATATAGTAGACTGGGCATCCCATATAACCTGGCTGAGCCAATATAAAACAATCAGCCAACTAACTTTTCAATAAATTCTTTATTAACATTTTTAACATTTTTGAGGTCATTTTAGGGTGGCAGTAAACATACGGCTCTCCAAGGTTAGGACAAAACCATTGAAACACAAAGCTGATATAAAAAACAGCGTGTGCAGAGATCCTCTTTCTGTGTAAGAGTTTTGGAGGTTTCCAGGGAATTTCTTTCAGAATATGAAACTTTTATTGCCAAAATCTCCCGATAAATACATGTTTGAAGCTTGTAAAGGGAAGATGACAGCTCTCCCTCGCACTAATGCTTTTACGTAGCGATGCTCCCCCCTCCCTCCCGCTGACATTATGAATGTATGCCGTATAGTAATCATAGATAACACGGCAGGGTCCGTTACAGTTTGTTTTCATCTGATTTCAAATAAACAAAGTCTTGGCTTTCAGAATATTAAACTTGTTTCGGCAAATTCAGATGATAAATACAACTTTGAAGCTTGTAACGGCATAATTACAAGCGGAGAACGGAGTAACGTAACGTCACAGCAGGCATAACAACAGCCGGTGTTTCTCGTGAGTGTTTTCCCCGGGAAACTAACACAATACACACAAACGCAAAAATACACACACACACACACACACACACACACACACACACACACACACACACACACACACACACACACACACACACACACACACACACACACACACACACACACACACACACACACACACACACACACACACACACACACACACACACACACACACACACACACACACACACACACACACACACACACACACACACACACACACACACACACACACTCGCGAGCTTCCCCCAGACCAGTAATACAAACGAAAATATGTTTCCTCCGTTACAAAGCTAGGAATATCCTCTTTCCAACAGTGTATAACTCAAAATGTGTCTTCGGGTCAATGTGACTGATTTCGATGGAGCAAGTTTAGGCACGAAAAATACTACCAGTAGAAATACATTGCTTTTATGTGCTTCATCTTCTGAAAACCACAGGATGGCGACTGTCGCACATACTGACATAGGTACGCTCCTTTTTATTATTGTCACCTGCATAAGCAATTATCCCACATCGAGTTCGCTAACGTTACTAGCTTAAACAAACGTAACATGCAACGTTAGCCTAATCCAAAATGCACTACTACGGCTTACCTTTCATATGGCTCGTCAGCGCAGACTCTCCCATCGCGAATAATTGAAATTCTTTGTGGCAAACTGTGCAGAAGGCGAATCGTTGGGTTGATCCTCGTTTTAGCCACAGCTTGTATTTCTTTTCGGATAGCCAACGCTCGTTGAAACAGCAACCTCCTGGCATACTGTCATTCTCTCATTAGAATGCCCAGGTCACAGAAAATAAAACACTTGCAGGTCGCGTGCATAGCGCGGGAAGGCCGGAGCGGAGTTGTTTTATGTAGAAGCTTATCAACTAAGCTCGCTCCGACTTCTTTATTTTCTTTTAATCTAAAAAGCGAACTATTCAGTCAGACAGCAATTTATTGTAAAAGTAAAGCATTTACAATTTCAAGCACTTTATCTCAAATCCAAGCACCATTCCCAAAATTCAAGCACTTTTCAAGTCATGAAAACACCTCTTAAAAATTCAAGCATTTTCAAGGATTTTAAGCACCCGTACGAACCCTGAATATTCGTTCATTGGCCAACTATTCGGGTTTCAATTTCATTATTCTGATATTCGTTTTTTTATTTTTTTTTCTCAAAGAAATATATATTTTTTCTAAATGTATGCTATTAATAAAGGCGAATTGCCATATTCTTATACTATATTTATACTTTGGAATTGCACTGTAAAAATGCGGAAATATATACAATCTCAGCCTGTGCTCCTGACATCGCGTTCACTCACAGTCACGAACGCAAACGGCACGCTTCACCTCACTTCACCTCGCTTCACCTCGTTTCACCCACAAAATGCCGAAGACTTCAGCTGTGTGGGACCATTTTAAATTGGACGACGGTAAGAAAAATATGTGCCAAATATGCGATAAAAAACTGGCCTACCACGGTGGCACAACAACTCTGAAAAGTCACCTGGGGTATAGTAGCCTAGCTTAGCTTAGCTGTTGTCAAGTTGCCTTGATGAAGCTCCTTTATCCGCCGTTTTAACAGTAATGTTACACATGATAAAAACGTGCACTTACTTTGCTTGGAAAATAGTTGCAAGCAACCGAATTGTTTTTTTATATTATTTTTTTAATTTTATCCGAATAGTGAAAATAATAGGAGTAATGTGGGCTAAGGCAATTATTGGCATAAAGTTGAGTAGCTCAGCCTAATAATAACTTGTGTCCATAGGTGCATCCCCACGCATCCCAGCCATCAACATCCTCAACAATACAGCAGACCCTACAGTTACCCTACAGAGGACACATTTAGTTTTAATGTTTACGAGTACTGAGACAATAAATAAATATAAATCGTAATAGTATGCTCTTTCTGCGCTTCTGCTTAACAGCGTGTTGTCAGGAGTCTCGGATTCGGAGCGTGTTATGAAACATTTTTTCAATTTATTATTATTTTTTAAAAATATTTTCTTGGAAAAATATTCTATAAAAAAAAAATACAAATCTCTCCGCACCGAATATTCGCTGCTGATTACTACCGAATATCTGGAGCCCGAAAATGGTATTCGGGACAGCCCTAATTTACAAATGTACTAAACTGTGCACATCTGATAACTGAAATAATTATTAATTTGGACACGCTACAATATTATCATTAATATTTACATTAAAATATTCCTTTGACACTTATGCAAGGTGAGCACAACCAAAATAAGTTCGTAAAAGCAGAATTTGAACACTGTTTCTGTGCTCCTACAATATTTTTGTATAATACCATTACACCCCAAGCGTACAAGTACACAATAGCGATCGTTCACTGTTTCAACTGGCATGCTGTGGCATTTAACCTCATAACCACACCGCAAACAGACAGACACAAAAACACACACACACACACACACACGGTTGTCCGGCTGGACCAGCTCCGTTGGAGATCGCGGTCGTTTAAGCTGACTTGTGAGAAATCTTTCAATTTTCGATCTTTGTTCACACACTGAGAATTATAACAACATTAGCCAAGTAACAGTTTGCGCTTTAACTTACAACGACCCCTGATAGATCTCGTGAGAATGTTTATAAATATATATAGATGCATTTTCATAACAAAACAATGGGGTTGCTAAGCCGTTGCTAGGCCAATTGTTGGAGTTGCTATAGCAACTTATCAGGCGCCCGCAGCTCACAGCCAAAGTGCGAGGGAGGGAGAGAGAGAGGGCGCACCGGTACCGGCGCTGTTGTTATTAGAATCTGGTGCTAGCTGCGCTAACGGATATAAGAAGTACATGTTTCTACAACCGGGGTGGCGGAGAGCTCTCCTGACAGACTGAGAGGCTCAGTGAGTGAGGTAAAGGACTCTGAGTGTTTAGATAGTTAATTTTAGTCTAAGTTATCTCAGTGGGTCTCAAACAAATATGTGTTTACAAATTATGTAAACACATATTTCCAAGGCACGCCTTTATAATTATTAGGATAAATAAAAACACGTTTGAAATCATTCCAATGTACAGTGGGGCAAAAAAGTATTTAGTCAGCCACCAATTGTGCAACTTCTCCCACTTAAAAAGATGAGAGAGGCCTGTAATTTTCATCCTAGGTACACTTCAACAATGAGAGACAGAATGGGGGGAAAGAATCCAGGAAATCACATTGTAGGATTTTTAATGAATTAATTGGTAAATTCCTCAGTAAAATAAGTATTTGGTCACCTACAAACAAACAAGATTTCTGGCTCTCACAGACCTGTAACTTCTTCTTTAAGAGCCTCCTCTGTCCTCCATTTGTTAACTGTATTAATGGCACCTGTTTGAAGTCGTTATCAGTATAAAAGACACCTGTCCACAACCTCAAACAGTCACACTCCAAACTCCACTATGGCCAAGACCAAAGAGCTGTCAAAGGACACCAGAAACAAAATTGGAGACCTGCACCAGGCTGGGAAGACTGAATCTGCAATAGGTAAGCAGCTTGGTGTGAAGAAATCAACTGTGGGAGCAATTATTAGAAAATGGAAGACATACAAGACCACTGATAATCTCCCTCGATACGGGGCTCCACGCAAGATCTCACCCCGTGGGGTCAAAATGATCACAAGAACGGTGAGCAAAAATCCCAGAACCACACGGGGGGACCTAGTCAATGACCTGCAGAGAGCTGGGACCAAAGTAACAAAGGCTACCATCAGTAACACACTACGCCGCCAGGGACTCAAATCCTGCAGTGCCAGACGTGTCCCCCTGCTTAAGGCAGTACATGTCCAGGCCTGTCTGAAGTTTGCTAGAGAGCATTTAGATGATCCAGAAGAGGATTGGGAGAATGTCATATGGTCAGATGAAACCAAAATAGAACTTTTTGGTAAAAACTCAACTAGACGTGTTTGGAGGAGAAAGAATGCTGAGTTGCATCCAAAGAACACCATACCTACTGTGAAACATGGGGGTGGAAACATCATGCTTTGGGGCTGTTTTTCTGCAAAGGGACCAGGACGACTGATCCGTGTAAAGGAAAGAATGAATGGGGCCATGTATCGTGAGATTTTGAGTGACAACCTCCTTCCATCAGCAAGGGCATTGAAGATGAAACGCGGCTGGGTCTTTCAGCATGACAATGATCCCAAACACACCGCCCGGGCAACGAAGGAGTGGCTTCGTAAGAAGCATTTCAAGGTCCTGGAGTGGCCTAGCCAGTCTCCAGATCTCAACCCCATAGAAAATCTTTGGAGGGAGTTGAAAGTCCGTGTTGCCCAGCGATAGCCCCAAAACATCACTGCATGGAGGAATGGGCCAAAATACCAGCAACAGTGTGTGAAAACCTTGTGAAGACTTACAGAAAACGTTTGACCTCTGTCATTGCCAACAAAGGGTATATAACAAAGTATTGAGATGAACTTTTGTTATTGACCAAATACTTATTTTCCACCATAATTTGCAAATACATTCTTTAAAAATCAGACAATGTGATTTCCTGGATTTTTTTTTCTCATTTTGTCTCTCATAGTTGAGGTTTACCTAGGATGAAAATTACAGGCCTCTTTTATCTTTTTAAGTTGGAGAACTTGCACAATTGGTGGCTGACTAAATACTTTTTTGCCCCACTGTATACTATAGGACAGTAAACCAAAAATATCGTTTAAAGTTGGTGAGATACAAAAATAAGCATAAATTAATAAATGTTAACTGGTAAAATAAGATATAAATGAACAGCAAAAATAAAATAAGTTACATTTATTTGTTATTGGCTATGGTAGGTTATTGGTTATGTTTACATACTTATTTGATTATTAAAATGTAAACCAATCTCTGTTTAGAGTTGTACCCCCTAGATCAGGTCTCTAGTAATTGTGCGCTCCAAGTGCACCAGATTGAAGCATTTTACTTTAAAATGTTGAAACAAATCTTCCCGGGGGGGGCATACCCCCGGACCCCCCTAGAGCAGGGGTGGGGAACCTGCGGCCCCAGGGCCGTATACGGCCCGCGAGACAATTTGGTATGGCCCTCGAGGTAATTTATAAACACACGCAAAAAAGAAAAAAACTAAAGAAATCTAGACCACAAAAAAACAAGCGAGTGCCTGTTTTTCCTGGCCAAGGTCAGGGTCCTTGAACACAACACGAGCCTAACGTGTCATCACATGGTATATGTTTTGCCTGACGGGGGTGCAGTGCTGACGGAGAGCACCAGAACGCGGCTCTGGCACTTCCAAAAATTGCAGTACCCATAAGGAGCCGTACACATGCCGCTGTTTTTGCGTGGCTGTGTCTTTAGTTGAAAGCCCAGTGGTGATCTGCTCATCTGTCATACTGATCATACAGTCAACTTGGGGCCCCAAGCGACATTGTGAGATGAGCCCCCCCAACCGACAGGAGTGAAAACATTTTTTTGGGAAACAAAGTAGGCTACTTTGCAAATATAATTACTGTTTATTATTATTATCAACACAGTTACTTTTTTATGCAGTGAGGTAAATGGTAAATATGCATGTATGTCGTTCAGTATGCGTTTACAAGTGAATACGTCTGCATTTCCTGCCAAATACTAGCCTCAAAAAGATTAAAATATAATTAATGCAAATAAACTACTTCTAATAATAAACATAATCATAATCAATTCAATAATATAAATACTATATTATTTTATTATAATATAGTTGTAATATAGTCAAGACAAAACATGCTTATTACATGCTCAAAAACTGATATTTCTTAAATCTGTATTCAAATGTAGTTCCCTCTGTCAGCAATGTATCAACAACTACACACACATTTATATCAGTATTTCTCTGTGTTGTGGTTGACATGATGATGACTGTTAGGAGTTAAAGGGAGAGGCTGAGCATCACCATGAAATGTGTAAATTGACATAAAAATGAATAAAAGGGGGAAAAATGCTCCGTGTTTTTTAGGCTGTAAACTTTAACTGTTATGTGAGCCAACTACAGACAGTTTATCACTCTTCCTCCTGTACATTAGCAGATAAAAGGCATAACATACTTGAATGAATGTTAAATAAGGAATGCTGGAAATAACTGCATCTCCATTAGCCTATATGCTATGCAGAGACTGCCTTCTTCATGTCGTGAATTGCAGCTGATGTTTTAATATGGCAATTGGCAATTTGACTTATACAACATTCGCAAGTTGTACATTTAACTCAGCGCAGACTCTCCCATCGCGAATAATTGAAATTCTTTGTGGCAAACTGTGCAGAAGGCGAATCGTTGGGTTGATCCTCGTTTTAGCCACAGCTTGTATTTCTTTTCGGATAGCCAACGCTCGTTGAAACAGCAACCTCCTGGCATACTGTCATTCTCTCATTAGAATGCCCAGGTCACAGAAAATAAAACACTTGCAGGTCGCGTGCATAGCGCGGGAAGGCCGGAGCGGAGTTGTTTTATGTAGAAGCTTATCAACTAAGCTCGCTCCGACTTCTTTATTTTCTTTTAATCTAAAAAGCGAACTATTCAGTCAGACAGCAATTTATTGTAAAAGTAAAGCATTTACAATTTCAAGCACTTTATCTCAAATCCAAGCACCATTCCCAAAATTCAAGCACTTTTCAAGTCATGAAAACACCTCTTAAAAATTCAAGCATTTTCAAGGATTTCAAGCACCCGTACGAACCCTGAATATTCGTTCATTGGCCAACTATTCGGGTTTCAATTTCATTATTCTGATATTCGTTTTTTTATTTTTTTTTCTCAAAGAAATATATATTTTTTCTAAATGTATGCTATTAATAAAGGCGAATTGCCATATTCTTATACTATATTTATACTTTGGAATTGCACTGTAAAAATGCGGAAATATATACAATCTCAGCCTGTGCTCCTGACATCGCGTTCACTCACAGTCACGAACGCAAACGGCACGCTTCACCTCACTTCACCTCGCTTCACCTCGTTTCACCCACAAAATGCCGAAGACTTCAGCTGTGTGGGACCATTTTAAATTGGACGACGGTAAGAAAAATATGTGCCAAATATGCGATAAAAAACTGGCCTACCACGGTGGCACAACAACTCTGAAAAGTCACCTGGGGTATAGTAGCCTAGCTTAGCTTAGCTGTTGTCAAGTTGCCTTGATGAAGCTCCTTTATCCGCCGTTTTAACAGTAATGTTACACATGATAAAAACGTGCACTTACTTTGCTTGGAAAATAGTTGCAAGCAACCGAATTGTTTTTTTATATTATTTTTTTAATTTTATCCGAATAGTGAAAATAATAGGAGTAATGTGGGCTAAGGCAATTATTGGCATAAAGTTGAGTAGCTCAGCCTAATAATAACTTGTGTCCATAGGTGCATCCCCACGCATCCCAGCCATCAACATCCTCAACAATACAGCAGACCCTACAGTTACCCTACAGAGGACACATTTAGTTTTAATGTTTACGAGTACTGAGACAATAAATAAATATAAATCGTAATAGTATGCTCTTTCTGCGCTTCTGCTTAACAGCGTGTTGTCAGGAGTCTCGGATTCGGAGCGTGTTATGAAACATTTTTTCAATTTATTATTATTTTTTAAAAATATTTTCTTGGAAAAATATTCTATAAAAAAAAAATACAAATCTCTCCGCACCGAATATTCGCTGCTGATTACTACCGAATATCTGGAGCCCGAAAATGGTATTCGGGACAGCCCTAATTTACAAATGTACTAAACTGTGCACATCTGATAACTGAAATAATTATTAATTTGGACACGCTACAATATTATCATTAATATTTACATTAAAATATTCCTTTGACACTTATGCAAGGTGAGCACAACCAAAATAAGTTCGTAAAAGCAGAATTTGAACACTGTTTCTGTGCTCCTACAATATTTTTGTATAATACCATTACACCCCAAGCGTACAAGTACACAATAGCGATCGTTCACTGTTTCAACTGGCATGCTGTGGCATTTAACCTCATAACCACACCGCAAACAGACAGACACAAAAACACACACACACACACACACACGGTTGTCCGGCTGGACCAGCTCCGTTGGAGATCGCGGTCGTTTAAGCTGACTTGTGAGAAATCTTTCAATTTTCGATCTTTGTTCACACACTGAGAATTATAACATTAGCCAAGTAACAGTTTGCGCTTTAACTTACAACGACCCCTGATAGATCTCGTGAGAATGTTTATAAATATATATAGATGCATTTTCATAACAAAACAATGGGGTTGCTAAGCCGTTGCTAGGCCAATTGTTGGAGTTGCTATAGCAACTTATCAGGCGCCCGCAGCTCACAGCCAAAGTGCGAGGGAGGGAGAGAGAGAGGGCGCACCGGTACCGGCGCTGTTGTTATTAGAATCTGGTGCTAGCTGCGCTAACGGATATAAGAAGTACATGTTTCTACAACCGGGGTGGCGGAGAGCTCTCCTGACAGACTGAGAGGCTCAGTGAGTGAGGTAAAGGACTCTGAGTGTTTAGATAGTTAATTTTAGTCTAAGTTATCTCAGTGGGTCTCAAACAAATATGTGTTTACAAATTATGTAAACACATATTTCCAAGGCACGCCTTTATAATTATTAGGATAAATAAAAACACGTTTGAAATCATTCCAATGTACAGTGGGGCAAAAAAGTATTTAGTCAGCCACCAATTGTGCAACTTCTCCCACTTAAAAAGATGAGAGAGGCCTGTAATTTTCATCCTAGGTACACTTCAACAATGAGAGACAGAATGGGGGGAAAGAATCCAGGAAATCACATTGTAGGATTTTTAATGAATTAATTGGTAAATTCCTCAGTAAAATAAGTATTTGGTCACCTACAAACAAACAAGATTTCTGGCTCTCACAGACCTGTAACTTCTTCTTTAAGAGCCTCCTCTGTCCTCCATTTGTTAACTGTATTAATGGCACCTGTTTGAAGTCGTTATCAGTATAAAAGACACCTGTCCACAACCTCAAACAGTCACACTCCAAACTCCACTATGGCCAAGACCAAAGAGCTGTCAAAGGACACCAGAAACAAAATTGGAGACCTGCACCAGGCTGGGAAGACTGAATCTGCAATAGGTAAGCAGCTTGGTGTGAAGAAATCAACTGTGGGAGCAATTATTAGAAAATGGAAGACATACAAGACCACTGATAATCTCCCTCGATACGGGGCTCCACGCAAGATCTCACCCCGTGGGGTCAAAATGATCACAAGAACGGTGAGCAAAAATCCCAGAACCACACGGGGGGACCTAGTCAATGACCTGCAGAGAGCTGGGACCAAAGTAACAAAGGCTACCATCAGTAACACACTACGCCGCCAGGGACTCAAATCCTGCAGTGCCAGACGTGTCCCCCTGCTTAAGGCAGTACATGTCCAGGCCTGTCTGAAGTTTGCTAGAGAGCATTTAGATGATCCAGAAGAGGATTGGGAGAATGTCATATGGTCAGATGAAACCAAAATAGAACTTTTTGGTAAAAACTCAACTAGACGTGTTTGGAGGAGAAAGAATGCTGAGTTGCATCCAAAGAACACCATACCTACTGTGAAACATGGGGGTGGAAACATCATGCTTTGGGGCTGTTTTTCTGCAAAGGGACCAGGACGACTGATCCGTGTAAAGGAAAGAATGAATGGGGCCATGTATCGTGAGATTTTGAGTGACAACCTCCTTCCATCAGCAAGGGCATTGAAGATGAAACGCGGCTGGGTCTTTCAGCATGACAATGATCCCAAACACACCGCCCGGGCAACGAAGGAGTGGCTTCGTAAGAAGCATTTCAAGGTCCTGGAGTGGCCTAGCCAGTCTCCAGATCTCAACCCCATAGAAAATCTTTGGAGGGAGTTGAAAGTCCGTGTTGCCCAGCGATAGCCCCAAAACATCACTGCATGGAGGAATGGGCCAAAATACCAGCAACAGTGTGTGAAAACCTTGTGAAGACTTACAGAAAACGTTTGACCTCTGTCATTGCCAACAAAGGGTATATAACAAAGTATTGAGATGAACTTTTGTTATTGACCAAATACTTATTTTCCACCATAATTTGCAAATACATTCTTTAAAAATCAGACAATGTGATTTCCTGGATTTTTTTTTCTCATTTTGTCTCTCATAGTTGAGGTTTACCTAGGATGAAAATTACAGGCCTCTTTTATCTTTTTAAGTTGGAGAACTTGCACAATTGGTGGCTGACTAAATACTTTTTTGCCCCACTGTATACTATAGGACAGTAAACCAAAAATATCGTTTAAAGTTGGTGAGATACAAAAATAAGCATAAATTAATAAATGTTAACTGGTAAAATAAGATATAAATGAACAGCAAAAATAAAATAAGTTACATTTATTTGTTATTGGCTATGGTAGGTTATTGGTTATGTTTACATACTTATTTGATTATTAAAATGTAAACCAATCTCTGTTTAGAGTTGTACCCCCTAGATCAGGTCTCTAGTAATTGTGCGCTCCAAGTGCACCAGATTGAAGCATTTTACTTTAAAATGTTGAAACAAATCTTCCCGGGGGGGGCATACCCCCGGACCCCCCTAGAGCAGGGGTGGGGAACCTGCGGCCCCAGGGCCGTATACGGCCCGCGAGACAATTTGGTATGGCCCTCGAGGTAATTTATAAACACACGCAAAAAAGAAAAAAACTAAAGAAATCTAGACCACAAAAAAACAAGCGAGTGCCTGTTTTTCCTGGCCAAGGTCAGGGTCCTTGAACACAACACGAGCCTAACGTGTCATCACATGGTATATGTTTTGCCTGACGGGGGTGCAGTGCTGACGGAGAGCACCAGAACGCGGCTCTGGCACTTCCAAAAATTGCAGTACCCATAAGGAGCCGTACACATGCCGCTGTTTTTGCGTGGCTGTGTCTTTAGTTGAAAGCCCAGTGGTGATCTGCTCATCTGTCATACTGATCATACAGTCAACTTGGGGCCCCAAGCGACATTGTGAGATGAGCCCCCCCAACCGACAGGAGTGAAAACATTTTTTTGGGAAACAAAGTAGGCTACTTTGCAAATATAATTACTGTTTATTATTATTATCAACACAGTTACTTTTTTATGCAGTGAGGTAAATGGTAAATATGCATGTATGTCGTTCAGTATGCGTTTACAAGTGAATACGTCTGCATTTCCTGCCAAATACTAGCCTCAAAAAGATTAAAATATAATTAATGCAAATAAACTACTTCTAATAATAAACATAATCATAATCAATTCAATAATATAAATACTATATTATTTTATTATAATATAGTTGTAATATAGTCAAGACAAAACATGCTTATTACATGCTCAAAAACTGATATTTCTTAAATCTGTATTCAAATGTAGTTCCCTCTGTCAGCAATGTATCAACAACTACACACACATTTATATCAGTATTTCTCTGTGTTGTGGTTGACATGATGATGACTGTTAGGAGTTAAAGGGAGAGGCTGAGCATCACCATGAAATGTGTAAATTGACATAAAAATGAATAAAAGGGGGAAAAATGCTCCGTGTTTTTTAGGCTGTAAACTTTAACTGTTATGTGAGCCAACTACAGACAGTTTATCACTCTTCCTCCTGTACATTAGCAGATAAAAGGCATAACATACTTGAATGAATGTTAAATAAGGAATGCTGGAAATAACTGCATCTCCATTAGCCTATATGCTATGCAGAGACTGCCTTCTTCATGTCGTGAATTGCAGCTGATGTTTTAATATGGCAATTGGCAATTTGACTTATACAACATTCGCAAGTTGTACATTTAACTCATTCAATAACCCACCTTCGAGTGATGCTCTAGTTTCGTCAAGTTTTTTTTTTTCCCCTCTTGCTTGCGCCGGACTGAAACTGTCTTTTCGCCGACATCTCTTCACCTGCACTAGTGGCCGTATCAAAGCTGTGATTGGTCAGATGTCGATTCATTGCAACGGTGTCGGGTTACAGACGTGCTCCCCTTGTCACCTCTCTTTCACTCTCGCGGGGGTGCGTGGAGAACTGAGCGGAGAACTGCGCACAGCAGCTGAGGCCCTCAGGGCGGGGCCCCCTGCGCAAGGCGGGGCCCCATGCAGCCTGCGTGATTGGCCTGTAGGGAGGGCCCTGCATACAGTCAATACCTTTGTTGTTATTAGTATCTGGTTAATTAGCTATGCCAAAGAATATAAGAAGCTTTTTCTCCAACCAGTAAAGGCACATCTTTACATGATCATTATAGTTATAAAAAAATAAGCGAATAAAGTAAACTGGTATAACATACTATATGACAGTAAAAAAAAGTTGTTATTAATAAACAAGAATACAGTTTAAAAGGGGAGTGATTTGTAAAATATCCATAAAGAAAAAGAAATCTGCTTACAGTTCTGTGTCATATGGGTGTTGAGAGATGTATGCATAGATCTCCTAATTTTGCTCTCACAGTGCACCAGATTGATGCTTTTAACTTTAAAAATAATCTTCCCGGGAGAGCATGCCCCCGGACCCCCCTTGAGGAGGTTAGGTCCCCAGCCCACTTAAATCATGTCCACATGGATAGGAAACTAAATACATTTGCGCACATCTTGTGTCCATATCTTTCTGTTTGGGTGGTCATGCCAAAACCGTGCACGTGCATGCAAACGCGAGTCATGGTAAAATATCTGGATTAAGAGGTTGCTTTTTCGTTGCACAGCATGAAAGAAAGGTCAAATAAATGGGCTGTGATTTTAGTATTTTTAAGCAGAGGTCAATAATTTGTACGGCCCTCAGAGGATGTTGGAAAAATCGAAATGGCCCTCGAGAGGAAAAAGGTTCCCCACCCCTGCCCTAGAGGATGTGACGTCCACCCCCACAATTAAAACATGTTCATACAATACTGAATACATTTGAAGCCATTTTGATGTATATGACCTATGCCAATACGTTTCTGTTTTTGTAGTGTATTTGTCTTTTGTAGAGATTTTTCATTTATTCTTTTTATATAAAATCTCGCCTAAAATCTTGCGCTCACATTATGCTGGGCCCACGTGCCTTAGTACCGCTGCTATGACTCCATCCTAGGGGAAACACTGAGCACTACTGATGAAATGCCATCTCATGAGTTGAAACACTTTATATGTATAGCAATAATAATAATCTTAATAAACAGAGACTCTCTTACCTGCTGTCCTCTCTCATATTCTGCTATTTTCTCCATTTCTTCGTTCATCTTCTCAATGTTCTGTCTCCTCTTCTCCTCCCACTCCTGTCCAAAACACAGGGCAGCATCATCAGTGACAGATCACAATGTAGGACGTGAACTTGGCCTTCAGAATGAGGCTCAAACTTTTTTGCCGACCAAGCCTGGCTTTAAATCATGCAGGAAAAACTGTTGGTCTGAAAGAAGCCTTGGTCAAATTCCAACACTTTCTCTACCATGTAAACTTATAACAAATGTGTAACACGTATAGTAGGGCTGTACGATTATGGTGAAACTGATAATAACAATTATTTTGGCCAATATTGAGATCATATTGATGTATCTCTTCCTGAGTGGCCAGGTTTCAAGTCTAGTCCCCTCTCTATCCCCATTTTCTGCACATTCACTTTGATCAATAAAGCTCATCCTCACCTTGGATTTCCTGTCTGGGCCACCTGGTGTCCCACCTGGTGTCCCACCTGGTGTCCCACCTGGTGTCCCTTCTCCTCCCCCCCTCCCCCTTCCTTCTCCTCCCCCCCTCCCCCTTCCTTCTCCTCCTCTTCCTCTCCTCCCTCCTCTGCGTCCCGGTCCTCCCGTCTCCCCAGGTTCTCCCTCTCTGGGTGTTCTGGGCTCCCATTCTCTCCTCTCCTGGCGACCCCCTCTCTGACCTCCCCGACTCATTCGTCCTGACCCCGTCTTCCTCTGGGGGCTGTGCTCGCTGTTTGGCCGCCGCTGGCCTTCACTGGGACCTCCTTGGGGGCTGTCATCTGGCTCTCTGTGCCCGTCGCTCTGCCCTCGTTGGCCATCATCGGGCCCACGGCGGTGGCCCTCGCTGGGCCCCCGGCGGTGGCCCTCGCTAGGCCCCCGTTGGCCCTCGTTGGGCCGTCGCTGGGCATCACTGGGCCATCGCTGGGCGTCACTGGGCCATCGCTGGGCATCACTCTCCTCTGAGGTCATCCGAGCTCGAGGCGTTACAGGTTTCCAATCGTTTACGACTCTCTTGTCCTGCAGGGAACACACACAGAGAATTTGTCTAAGTTTACACAGTCACATATTTTAATCTTTATTGGTAGAGCAAGGACTCTGTGCATGACTGACAGGACTTTTAGAGGTTGTAGCAATTAAGGTGTATTACATACCTGACTCTACAGCCATGTGACAATTGCATGAAGTGCCCAAATACAACTGTGTGTGGTGTAAACAAATAATCGAAATAATTAACAATGGCTTACATTAGATCAGTGGTTCTCAAAGTGGGGTCCGCGACCCCCCGGGGGTCCGTGGCACTCTGCCAGGGGGTCCGTGAAAAGTTTTCAGATTCATTCATTTAAATTATCATGATATCATTTTTTTTTTTTTTACAAAAGGCTTCATAGTTCAACAAATAATATTTTATTTTTTTAATCTAAAATAGTTCATAGATTACGTTCTAATCTAACAAATCTATACATTTAAAAATCAAGCGTGTCACTCGTTACCATGGAAACAACAATAACTGGTACGTCAGTCAGAGAGCGCCACTGCTAGCATCATAGAGATATAACACGGCTAGCATACTACGAAGATGGACCGATTTTTAAAACGACAGGTTACGGCTACAAATGAAGTAAATGAAAAACAAAAAACAAAAGTAAGGAAATACGATGAGGAGTATCTCCAATAAGGATTTATTGAAGTGGAAGGGAAACCGAAATGTCTGATATGCCTGCGGTGTCTTGCCAATGAGGCGATGAAGCCTGCCAAATTGAAGAGGCACCTCGAGACCAAGCATCCAGATTATGTAAAAAAAGACCGGGCTTTTTTTGAGAGGAAGGGCGAGGACTACAGCCAGCAACAACAACGGATGGTTAATGTTACGTCTGTTTCTGCTAAAGAGCAGATGACGAATTTAGGACATGTCTGCTGATATCAAATCACAACTGCTGGAAAGACTGAGAGGGTCTAAATTCGCGGTTCAATTGGATGAGTCCACTGATATGTCCGGCTCTGCGCGGCTCATCGCACTGGCGCGAGAGGAGAGGGAGAGCCGCAGAAGTGAGACTGACTGAGATTACTTTGAGCAACATGCAAGGGAATAAGTTACAATATAATACATTTGTGTATATTTCTCGCTATTCAGATGGTCTGCTGCCTGGTGCTGCTGTTGCGCAATGTGCAGTAGTGTCCTCTTTTCGCACCATGACATTATCAGTTATGAATTTGTTTTTCACTGCTTGAGAAAATGGACTTGTGGCTGAGAGCGTGTGAAAAATGTCAATTGTGTGAGAGTTGGCAGCCCTGTGAACTCGCTTGACATTATTATGTATGAAACTGCCAATCAGATTTATTTACTTATTAATCGAAGGTGCCGAAACGCTGTTCTGGATCGTTCCCGCCCACTTTAAACCATGTGTGTGTGTGTGTGTGTGTGTGTGTGTGTGTGTGTGTGTGTGTGTGTGTGTGTGTGTGTGAGCAACAGAAATGTCAGATACTGTATGTTGCATTTATTGATTTAGTTTGATATGTGTGTCTTCACTTGCAGAGAGAAGCAATCAGCTTCATGGACTGCCTTGCATCACTCCAATAGTGTCCAGAGCTGGCTGCCATTACAAGTAGTGGTTTGGGATTGTAGCAATGCAGTTGCAGTTGTTTTGCAATTTACTTGATATATGTTGCAATGCAGGCATGTGTTCAATTGTTTATAGCCTGCATTTATTTTGTTAGACTTTTATAAATCATTTAATTTTAACTAAGAGTGAAACACTTCACGTGTTATCTTTGTGTGTGTGTGTGTGTGTGTGTGTGTGTGTGTGTGTGTGTGGTGTGTGTGTGTTCTGAAATGCACTTCAAATGATCACTTTTCTCTTGATTTCCCTTTGATATTTTGTTTAGGTACAGTATTACTTGCAGCTAATTGATTGATTGTTTTATGGGTATTCTGTGTTGAGATGGTGCAAATATTTTTAATACATATCTAATATATTTCTAATACATTGCTCTTGTGTTCTTCTTTCACATAACTAAGACTATAGAAGTGTAAAAAATAGGCTACATCAGATTATTCCAAGGGACATACATGTCGAGTCAGGTCAAGTCAATTTTTATTTATATAGCCCAAAATCACAAATCAGAATGAGGGGGTCCTTGGTGTATTCTCTATCTTGTAAGGGGTCCTTGGCTGAAAAACAATTGAGAACCTCTGCATTAGATTACATGTTCGATGCTTTTTATCCAAAGCGACTTACATACTCAATACTGTGGACAATCCCCACGGGAGCAATTTGGGGTGAAGTGTCTTGCTCAGGGACACAACGACATGCTGACTGTAATGGGACACGAACTTGCTATCCTCTGATTCGAAGATCAGCGCATTAATCCACTGCGCCACACGTCTCCCTTAATAAGCATTTTGGCTCCTACATGGGTCATAATAAAAAATCCTTGCATGGGCAGATGATGATAGTACCTTTGTAAAATTACATTAAAATCCTACCTATGAAAAATAAATATGAACCTTTTAATAAAAAATAACAGGGAACCACAGCAATAAATGTTCACTTTAAACTGATTGGTTCCACTACTCTGCATTGAAGCTTGGTTTTGGTCTCATAAACCAAAGAGATATAAATAAATATAAAACAGCTGTGCCAGTAATTACTCATTATCTTTTTAGAAAGCCAGTGGGTTTGGAAAAAATATATTTCCTGTCCTGAATTTAACCGCTCTACTTTTAATTTAAACAGATTCAATCTGCTCAATCTTTAGAACTGGTGCAGTAACAAGTACAAAAGAGTAGTAAGGGCTATGGATTATGCAAAACTACAGCATGATGAGCCCAGGGAACGAGGCTGGGAGGCGGATGACTGTTATCAGTGTTTCAAAGAGCTCTTTCAGCTCAGGTATCAGGAGTCTGCTGTACAGCTTTAACAGACTAATGAACGAAACTTGACCATTTGGCTTTTAAAAACCCCTTCAGACAGGTACACATCTGGAACAGATGCAGCCCTGTTTCCTTGTGACCTTTCCATGTTGAACATTGGGGGTCTGCAGTCATCAGCAGGATATTTATGTAATCTGCAGCGCAGCAGGGGCTGACAGCACCGTTACACCACAGTGGTGAACACTGACACCAGTGAACATCCAGGGAGCGGACATTGAGATTGTGAAAATCCTACAAATACCTCTGTGTTCATCTGAACAATAAACTGGACTGGTCAGACAACTCTGCTGCTCTGTACGAGAAGGGACAGAGCACACTCTTTCTGCTGAGGAGACTGAGGTCTTTTGGGGTGCGGGGGCACTCCTTCATACATTTTATGACTGTTGTGGCATCAGCCATTTTCTATGGTGTGGTCTGCTGGGGCAGCAGCATCTCGGCTGCTGACAGGAAGAGACTGAACAGACTGGTAAGGAAGGCCAGCTCTGTCCTGGGGAGTCCTCTGGTAGGAGACAGGAGTCCTCACTGTGGAGGTGGTGGGAGACAGGAGTCCCCTGGACACTGTGGAGGTGGTGGGAGACAGGAGTCCCCTGGACACTGTGGAGGTGGTGGGAGACAGGAGTCCTCACTGTGGAGGTGGTGGGAGACAGGAGTCCTCACTGTGGAGGTGGTGGGAGACAGTAGTCCTCACTGTGGAGGTGGTGGGAGACAGGAGTCCTCCGGACATTGTGGAGGTGGTTGGAGACAGGAGTCCTCACTGTGGAGGTGGTGGGAGACAGGAGTCCCCTGGATACTGTGGAGGTGGTGGGAGACAGGAGTCCTCACTGTGGAGGTGGTGGGAGACAGGAGTCCTCACTGTGGAGGTAGTGGGAGACAGGAGTCCTCTGGACACTGTGGAGGTGGTGGGAGACAGGAGTCCTCTGGACACTGTGGAGGAGGTGGGAGACAGGAGTCCTCACTGTGGAAGTGGTGGGAGATAGGATTCCTCACTCTGGAGGTGGTGGGAGACAGTAGTCCCCTGGACACTGTGGAGGTGGTGGGAGACAGGAGAATGGCAGCCAAGCTGTCCTCCCTGCTGGACAATGTGTGTGTCCCCTCCAGGACACCCTGTCCTCACTGTGCAGCTCCTCCAGTGACAGGCTGCTGCTGCTGCTGCTGCTGCTGCTGCCCCCCCCCCCCCCCCCCGCCGCCGCTGTCTCACGGAGAGATACCGCAGGTCCTTCCTTCCTGCAGCGGTCAGACTATATAACCTGCACGGCCCCTAGTAGACACCCCCACCCCACACACACACACACACAACACAGACTATATCACATTATCACCCCTTGTTGTTAAATACCAACCAACTATGTACAATATACTGTGTATATATATATATACACACATATATATACATACACACATATATATACATATATATATATATATACACACATATATAATATATGCCGTTAAAAAATGTGCAATATATACCTGGCTGCTAAATCTAAAAAATGTGCTTTCCTTGCCAAGGAGGGTGCCCCACACAAATAGAATCAAATTCTGTGGGAAACAATGTAGTCTACTAGCCAGGTGTGTTAACCCAGAAATGTTGAGTACCCCAACGTTTTATGATAGAAATGTATGGTAAAAGTCCCCCAACATTCATCAAAATCAACCCACTGCGAGTACAAATATGGCCACTTTCTGGTAGGGATGGGTATCGTTTGAAATATATCGATTCCGATTCCGATTCTTATCGAATCCCCGTTTCGATTCCAAAATTGTAAAAGAAAGAGGTCAAACGTTTAGACAACAAAACTATCTTTATTCTTTTAAGCTTTAACTGACATTTTTACAAATAACAAATATACATGCAATACAAATGTATTGCACAATAGCTGTGCTTTATTTTTCACTGAGCGATGCCTGTGGCAAGCTATTAACAGGCATTACACTGTGCCTTGTCTTTTTCTTTTTTAGTGTAGTGGAGCCTCACTTTAGAGCGTTTACCGCGATCCATCTTTGGTGTTATGAAGTGACTGAGCTCGTGAACTGTCTACGGGAGGGTATTTTGTCTGGGTACCCGGTACCCAGCATTTTCTTATCGGTTCCCAACCCTACTTTCTGGTCATCAAAATGTCAGAAATTGGAGTCAACATCCTCAATAACCTCCCAAAAAAACTCGGAAATTGCCTAAATTGGCCAAGCCATTTTTTTCGCAGTTATCTGCATATGCTAATTAAGGCAATATATGCCAATTGTGCATATTGCCCAACATATGCAAGTCCTGCAGTTTCTATGTGCGGGGGATCCGTACTATACATTTCTATCATAAAACGTTGGGGTACTCAACATTTCCGGGTTCACAATAGACTATGAGCTGGCAAGTAGACTATTAGGCCTGATTATCAAGAACCTCAGTGATGCAACGCCAGCGTAAATATCCTGATCAATAACGGATTACGTAATGTACATTTCTCTCATATTACATGTATGATGTTTGATTAGAAACAGAACAGTCTGGCTAATAGAAGAACAAGATTTTGAGCCAACAAACTGAATAATACTAAGTATCAACTTAAAGGTGATGATATGTCAATGTTGTGTGCGCTGGGGGCCCTAGGGGCCAAAAGAGTGGTCCCCACAGGCTGCAAAGCACTTCAGATCTGAAAGTCTGCACACATGTCAGACATAATGTCCCTACAAATGTATTATTCTATCATAACTATTGCAATAATTGCATGCATACTGTTTTAGATTTTCTTTTTCTACACCTTCTCAGAATGTGCAAGATTTATTCAGCTGCTTCCCTTGTTTCCACCTTAAAGGAGACTTTGCTGGGCCCAGACAGCTGTTAGGTGCCGGAACTCTCTTCCTCTCTCTTTATATTGTTGCACTCTATTAACAGCAAAGATCTTCAAAGAATGAATCTAGAATATTTCCCAGTGATGATCAGATTGAAATGCCCATCCCTATTGAACGGCAGACTGGACATGAAGATAAACCGGTTACAGAGCCTGTTTTCCAGGAACGTACTTTAACTTGATGACTCCTCTGCTGCTCAATCTACCATACAACATTCTGAGGCTATAACAGGAGCAGTCATCAGCTCTGTTTTAGGAACATTGCCACAATTGTTTCGAAATCGAATCAAGAATAGGCAGAGCAATTTGGATGGCACACACTAAACTGATGAAAACCCTTTTCTCAAAAACTCTTACATGGAATCATTAAGTATAATCAAATGTGGTATCACTTGAATAGATGCTTCTTTACACAGTATCACATTTGCAGTAATAGTACTTGAGCAGGATTGCTAGATGGCTAAACTGATTTGACAGGATGTTTGACATTTTTAAAACAAACAGATGTATAATTTATGAAACTAAACACATAATGACGATTAAAGCTGCTTTCCAAATACATTTGTTCTCCCACACTTACGCTCTTATTCCATCCCTGCAGCTCAGCCTTTTGTGATATCCATTCGATTTTTTCTATTTAAAGAAAATAACCCACTATTTCCAACAATTACAAAAGCAACATTTCTGTCAAATACATTCCACCAGGCATCATACAGATAACATCATTTTGTTCATCATATATTTAGAATAGTTTGTGTAACAAAAAATAAGATTTTCACTATACTAAGACATATTTTGCTCTTATTTCTATTGTTTATACAACTTTCTTCTACAATACGTTGTTGTATTTTTACATTGGAATATCAATTTTTGCTGTTATTTTAACCACATGTTCCTGCAGGTGTCACCGTTTCATCTTTTTCATATTAAGTAGTTTTTTCATAGTTCTGATGATGATGCTTGTATTTAACCAAAAACTCAGCCTTTTTAACATGAATGTTCTTAAAGCTGGAAAACAACACATATCAAATGTCTTACGTGACTATAATCTGGCACTTCGTTTTGAAGTATGTTTGTAAAAACCTATGTTTTCCAAATGTTTCTACCACCCGAGATATGTAACACAAGAAGCAGGCAGAATCATGGTTTGTCATATTATATCGTTTTTATATTATAGGGTTTTATGGGATGAATGAGATCATGATTAATTGTCCCTCTGCAGAGGTGGCATGATTTAAATCAGGTGTACATCATGTCTTACCCCTGTCTGCTCAGAGAGGTCGACTGTGACGGTGAAGTTCTCTTTCTCCGTCTTCCTCCTGTCCGCCTCCGGCTCGTGTGGGCGGGGTTTACGCTGGGTTGTCACGGCGATGCCCTCCTGCTCTGCTTTCTTCTTGTCTTCTTCAATTTCCTATTGATATCAGGTGACAACATGAGTGATATGAGACTACAGATTTGTCCAAAATATATTATCAAGGCTAATCCTGAGCACATTTTTGGCATGTATTTTCAAACCCCATAACCAAAATATTATTTTTGTACCTATTAATTACACATCACTCTAGGGTCATTTTGATGGATTTGAATCAGTGCAGATATGGTGAAAAACATTGAATGAGCTCACCACCCTATTTAGTAAATTGGTGGATTGACCATATAATTGAATTCAAACCGTAAACCAATTGAATGGTAATATATTGTTGGGGAAATATTTCCCAAGGCCCATAACTTAGACCCAGTGTATCAGTTCAAACTGTCCTGACTGAGCACACACACCTGTAACCTTGGCTGCTGTGCTCTCAGTGTTCTTTTTCCCTGTTCCTGACTGTTGGCGTCAGCTGATAGAGGTGTTATCATTCTATCTTGTTATGCACAATGTTGATTATTCTCTCAGAACTAGCTAAATACATGCGTCTGGGGTAGAGTTATTCAGAATTGATTGTGGCATCTCAACCGTGTGGTCAAACTGTGACCTGTGACATGTGTTGTGAATTCTCCTGCCGAAGCTCCAAATAAACCATCAGTGTTTGCCATCAAAGCTCCAGCTCTTCTCGTGTCTCTCTGAGTCCTGATTCCAATTGCTTCAGAAGATTCCCCTACAGATATGTAAAGTAAAAGCCAATCTTTTGCAGTTATTGTGAAGAGAAGCTTCTGGTTTAAAAAAAAAAGTCAGTGATAATTAGGGATGCACCGAATATTCGGCCGCCGAAAATTATCGGCCGAAAATGGTTGAAAAGGCTCTTTCGGCCGAAAGGGTTTTAGCACCGAAAAAATATCACCGAATGTCAGAGAACAGGGTTACGTTGGTAAGCTAACGTGTTGTTGTGATGACGTAATCAAAACGCAGCGACAAGCACGGCGCGCGACCATGCTCGCGGCTGGCTCACAGCCAACATGTCTGCCACTTGGAGATATTTAAAAATATCAGAGAAAGAGGCGCGGATTGCGATTTGTAAAACGTGTTCAGCTGACATTTCTCGAGGGGGTGTAACTGCAAAGACTTTCACCACTTCGGGATTACTCCACCACTTGAAATCAAAACACCCGGACAAATATGCGGAGTAAGATCAAATCACAAGCACTGACAGCGAGAGACTGTTCAGCGCTGCCTCTCATGTGCTTGATGAGAAGAGGAACAGACTTATGGCTGATAAAGCAGAGAAGCTACTGTTCATTAAAAAGAACCTCCCACTTTTCCTTAATAAGTAGACAAGGCTGGCTTATCATAAGCTTATCTAGTTCTACATGCCTACTCTATACCCACTTTCCTGAACAATTTTCATTGTGAGTTATAATTCACCATCTCAGGTTATCATTAGGGGGAAATGACAGCAGCACAGTGTTCAATATATTCTACTTTCGTTATCTAAATGATACAATGTTGTTTACATTGCTCATGAGGACAGACCACCTTATTTGCAGATTCTTGAAATTGTAATTTCATTTGTAATTGATTGTGGATTTTGTATCCAGTTTTCACTTTATGTATCTTTATACAATGTGTACTACTTTGCTTATGAGGACAGACAGCCTTATTTAGATTCTTGAAATTCAATTGTAATTTCATTTGTAAATAGTTACATTCATGTGGATTTATCCATTTTGCACATTTGTATGCATGCACTTATAGGTGTATTTGTTGTTGTTGAAGGCCTGGCTGTTACAGTCTTTATTTACACTATTTTGTTGTAGGCCTACTGGCCTAGATGTTTATGCAGTTTTAAAGCACCTTGGCTTTGTTCTGAATGCACTTTGTTGTAGTTATCCTACAGAGAAAAGAAAATGGACTTGACTTGGAATTAATGTACTGTATGCATTCAAAAGTGCTGAATAAATGTTTTATGGACCCATACTAGTGATTATTATTTAAGTTAAGCCATAATCATGTCTTTTTCCATAATCAGGAAGCTGAACAACATTGGTAAAAAATGTATACATTATATATATATTTCTATTAATCATTTTCGGCCTTTCGGCATTCGGCCAACTGTTTCCTATTTTCGGTATCGGTTTCGGCCAAGAATTTCCCATTCGGTGCACCCTAGTGATAATCCCCTATATATATATATATATATATATATATATATATATATGAGTGTAGTGCAGATGTATCAATAACTGTGGGTAGATGCAAAGATACATTTAGTGAGCGTTTGTGTGAAACAGTCCTCCATACCTGATACCTCTTGACCAGAGCTTCATTCTTCTTCCTCAGGGCTTCGATCCGTCTGTCCAACTCGGCATCCTTCTCCTCTTTAGTCTTGAGATCCACCGCTGAAGACTGCCACAGAGAGGGGGGGTTAGGAGAGAAAGGTAATGAGTTTAAGGCCAGACTTTAGTCCATGTCATGTGTAAGTGGTTAGATGGTCAACTTTCTCCAGAAACATTGTTAAAAGTAACATTTGGTATTTTCCTGTCTTTCTATGGTTTTTCTCTCAATTACTCACCATAGCGGCTTCTGTCTTCAAACACAGGTGGCTGGCTGCTTGTTCCTCCTGCGGTGAGGAAGATGAAGACGATGATGATGCTGCAGCGTTAATCAGTCAAAGATTTGCCCATTAGTTGATTTACAATCCACTCAAATATGAGTTTTGCTCATTGTCCTGTTCACATTATTTTCTTTTTAAACACATTTGTACGAACATTGTTGGGGGGGAGCCAGAGATCTAAGAGTTTCATTGATGATTGATTTCTTTTTTACAGAGCTAACCTACTTTATGTTGTGCAGTAATTATAATTTTGCGAGTAGTAATTCAATTTTTACTATTGCAATATTTACAATAATAATGATTATCTACGGTGCAAAAAAAGAATCGATCGATAATTATTTGCAGACCCACTTGGCTCCAGTCTGAAGGGTCCATGGCTGACCCTCTTCCCTTAGGACCTTTTTGAGCGGGTCTACTATTGAGCAGGCCACTGCATTTAAGTACAGGGTCCTCTTGAGTAATCAATATCATTTTTAAACTCATGTCTCCCTCTGTGACTCAAACTGATAAATAGGAAACTGCTGGCTGATAGACAGGACGGCACACACATAACTGCAGTGTTTGATTGTGTGTACTTCTTTTTAGATGTACGTCTTGAATTCCTATAGCCCTTAAAATAGTAAAAGGTCTGTGATTGTTTTCATATCAGGCTGATGTTTAAACATGTATTCCTGCTTATTGTAATGTCTGGTCTTGATGCAGCAATATCGTTGAGACAATTCTCGTAACAACTTGTGACTACTTTCAGGAGTGTATGTGTGTGTGTGTGTGTGTGTGTGTGTGTGTGTGTGTGTGTGTGTGTGTGTGTGTGTGTGTGTGTGTGTGTGTGTGTGTGTGTGTGTGTGTGTGTGTGTGTGTGTGTGTGTGTGTGTGTGTGTGTGTGTGTCACAAGAACCCAAATGGATATATCCTGCATATGTTCCAAAACTTCTGCAAGCGTATTAGAGCTGCAGACAGGGTGCAGGTCAAAGTTACCTGGGTCACAACAAGTAACCATGGTACACAACGATCAGACTGACAGTGACTTTAAACAGCACTCTTATAAAGAGTTATGGATATTAATCCACTTAACTCTTCTGGTAGTAACGTTAAGCACATGAGCCTTTTCTGTACTGATGCAGAGCACTGACCCGCCACGATGGAAACACAACACACACACGAAACCACGGAAACACAACCATACAGCAGAATATAAACATTTAAAGGCGTTAAGGAGAGACTGTGTTTGTGTTACCTGTTTCAGGGGGAGTTGTAACGACTGTAACGACCAATGCTGGACTCGTTGCTCTTTGCCAATTCCTGCGCCTCAATGAGTCCTCATAATTCGGCTTCCTGTTAGCTGCTAGCTAACTTCCTGCCAAATACTGACCTCCGTCTCGGTCGATTTAAAGAGACAGTTAACGATAAACTTCGTATTGCTACCACTTTATTAATACAGCAAACTGTTGTTGTTGTTTTTGTTTTGTTTAACAATGACTTTAATAATTGTAACGAATATGTTTTCTGTGCAGCACAAGTTTGCAATTCGCCAACGGTCCACTAGAGTGAGCCAGTGGTCAGTGAAAACTAGACTACATGGTCTGCCCATGATCCTGCCGCCGAAACTCTTAAAGGTAAACACACAAGTAGGAGCCATCTTGTGTCATGCAGCTTCACTTTTTGATTTAAACATAAACTCAAATAAAATGTGCATATTCATAGATTCAAATCAAGTAATAAGCTCTGGGTATAGTGAATAATAGTTATAAATAATTCCCGAACTTTTAAAATAATTTCCAAATTTCGGATTAATAAATTATCAATCTAACTTTTTTGTATCTATAAAGGTAAGAGTAACTATATAGCAAAGTGTAAAATAAAAAATGTGTTCAGAGTTAAGAGCCAAGTTAAGAGCCTTGGGCCCCGTCCACACAGAGACGATATCAGTTGAATCCGCTAACGTTCTCTATCGTATAGACCCGTGGTTCTCAACCTTATTTTTTCCCCAAGTACCACCTGAGAAAATAGTTATCTCGCCAAGTACCTATCCTATCACCATATGACCAATGTTAAAATACAGTCTATGCACAGTTCATGCAGGACTCGGAGGCAAATGTATTCATAATAACATTATTTATTGTCAGCCACAGCTATTTACAAAGGGCACTCACACTCACTCCCTCACACACACACACACACACACACACACACACACACACACACACACACACACACACACACACACACACACACACACACACACACACACACACACACACACACACACACACACACACACACACACACACACACACACACACACACACACACACACACACACACACACACACACACACACCACAAGTGAGAATATAAAGAACAAAATAATAACTTATTCTCACACAACGAATGACAACTGTACATAGCTACATGTCATTTCCTATACCAAAGTGTGAATGTAGGCCTCCTGCAACAACTTAGATTGTAACAGAAAATGTCCAATTGGGAATTCAGTTCCACAATAATAATGAAAGCCTCCAGGAGCAGATGAGCCTAAGGGCTAATAGCTCATCTTCAGTCTGCTGATGTGTGCTATTGCCATTTCTGTGGTGGCAAATTAAAAAAGAAAAGAAAAACAATTAAGGACAAATGTGTGCTTTTTCAGCTTTTGACCTCGGTCCCAGCCTTCTCTCCATTCTTTGCGCAAATGCCTTTTCTTCCTGAGTCACTTCTCTCCTCCATCACAGCGTTGTGGCTGTGCATATCACTTTTGCGTTGCTGGTGGAGCCTGCGCTTGTGCTCGGTTGATGACTGTCCTCCTCCTCATTCACTTGTTCACTTTCGCTGGTAATTTTCTCCTCTGTACCTCTCTCACAACATCATTCAGCTTTCTTCTTTCTTTAGCTTGCTTCCAACGTTCGCTAATCGTTCGCGGGTAGTATGGTCATTATAGAGTGCCACAGTGACGCGTCCTAAAACCCGGAAGTAAGCTTCTTCTGGTTCCCTCGACAAAAAAGCAATGCAATTTCTCGGATTTTGGAAAATAGCTAGAAATAAGGTCTGTGGTTGACACACATTTAAGAGACAGATCACGTTTTGTTCAGTCGGATAATCTCCACATATCTACCTACTTTTATAATGTTCTAATCTTAAATCTAATCGATAGATTTATGATTTGAACATTTCGGGTTTTAGAACGCGTCTCTTTGGTACGACGGAGTATTAGGGCCACACTTAGAAAAAAAAAGAGATTTCGAGAATAAAGTCGTAATAATACGAGAATAAAGTCATAGTTACAAGAATAAAGTTGTAAGATTACGAGAATAAAGTCATAATTATGAGAATAAAGTCGTAATATTACCAGAGTAAAGTTGTAATGTTACGAGAATAAAGTAATAATTACGAGATTAAAGTCGTAGTTTCATAAGTGACTTGAGAAGCGGACTTGGAGGAGATTGTCTCCTTTCTGCAGGAGGAAATGGCTAGTTCTGGCCGACTACATTATATTGCATTTAGCTGACGCTTTTATCCAAAGCGACTTACAATAAGTGCATTCGACCAACAAGATACAAACTTGAAGAAAACAGAATGATATAAGTACATCAGGTTTCATAGAGCTAAAACATTTCAAGTGCTACTCAACTGGCTTTAGATAAGCCAGTCCTTTATTAGTATATAAGTGCTTTGTTAGCAATTCTTTGTTAGTAATTCTATCGCTCGAAGTGGAGTCGAAAGAGATGAGTTTTCAGTCTGCGCGGGAAGATGTGTAAACTTTCTGCTGTCCTGATTTCAATGGGGAGCTCATTCCGATTCCACTACAAGGCTATCGTTCGACTCCTTCTGGATTCAAAGCCTTGATTACAAGTCTCATCGTTTCTTGTGAAACAACAAATCCCCTTTGAACAGCTCGTAGATGTAACCAACGATAGCCTTGTAGTCGGCCAGAATCAGCCATTTCGTCCTGCAGAAAGGAGACAACCTCCAAAGTCCGTTTGGTTCTTTCTTCGAAATAATAGACATAGTTTCTTGCACAACCTTTTCAAAGTTCTAATACTTATGATAATCTGATGCTGATGTGCCAAAAAATTAAGTATTTCGTTATTTGAGAAACCTAAACTAAAGTACTGCTTCACAAGATGCTCCACATTCCTCATTTTATTGCAGGACGCTGCTGTTGTCTCCTTCTCAAGTCACTTGTGAAACTACGACTTTAACCTCGTAATTATGACTTTATTCTCGTAACATTACGACTTTATTCTCGAATTATTATGACTTTATTCTCGAAATCTCTCTGTTTTTTTTTTTTAAGTGTTGCCCTAATTGTTACGATTATTGTGTTATGTCACGTTTTGTATGTCTTGTTTTGGGTGTTTTGCTGTTCTCCCTGTCATGTTTTCCTCCTGGTATATTGTCTGGTCCTTCTTCCTGTGTTTTTCCCCTGTCGTTAGTTTCCCAGGTGTTTCTAATTGTCTGATTGTGTTCACCTGTCGCCCTTGTGTTTCTCCTCCCCTGCCCGGCTGTTTCTCATCTTGTGATTACCCCTCCCTGTATTTAGTCTTGTCTCTTCCTGTGTTCAGTGTTGGTTCGTCTTTTGTTTGTGACTGAGTTCACCGGTGAGTGTTCTGTTTTGTCCAAGTTATTATTTTATCCTTGAAATAAAGGCAATATTAGTGTAATCTGCATTTGGGTCCTGCTTGCTTCACCCATCGTAACACGAATACTCCGTCGTACTACGGCACTCTATTAGCAACGCCAGAAATACATTTTTAAAATGTTTTCTAAATCTAAAAACAACAATAGCCTATTAGAACTTATTTAAACCACAGTTTCAATTATCTCAAGCTTATTTTCATTCGTTGTAGTATTTTGATAGTATGATTTATTTTTTAATTAATGTTATTCAATCAAGCCTCAAACTGATGGCACTTGTCCCTATAGCCTGTTTTAAATTGAAGTTGTCTGAGGTCCTTACCACCAGCTGCTCTTGCAGTAATAAGTAGTGTACCTTACTGTCCCAAATGTGCACAATGTAGCGACTGCTTTTCGTCTTTTTGTTTACTTAGTTGTGTTCTCTGTATTTTATATGTCTCTTATGTGTAACAACATTGCTGCCTTCTTGGCCAGTTCAGCATTGTAAATGAGATTTTGTCTCAATGTTTTCATCTGGTTGAATAAAGGTTAAATTAAATGTAAAAAAAGAAGAAATAAAACATTTATTTAAAAAGATTATTTTTGATATGTCAGGTTCCTCCACGTACCACAGGTTGAGAACCACTGGTATAGACTGTTCGTCCACATGAGGCCGAAACGGAAATGCCGATTCGGAGCCCGAATCCGATGCGAAACTACGACTTTAACCTCGTAATTATACCTCCCAAAGTGGGTAGGTCTGAGGACGAAACGCTTGCGGCTCCGTGTGTACGCCCTATACGATCATTTCCTGAAAACAATGACGCCATAGCCCCGCCTCTCCCCACCTCTCCTGCTCACCCCACGTCATCCTTGTCATTGCCAACAACAACAACAATGGCGGATCACAGGGTTGGGTTCGTGCTCCAGACGCTACTGACCATGATACAGATTTTAGTGTAAAATGTACAGCTCCTCTACCACAACCATCAGCAACAATAATAATAGTAATCGTCATCTGTCTTATTCGCTGCTTTTGGTGTATTTTGTGGCGGAAGTACAGCGCCACTTACAGGCCCGGCATATGTACTACAGCGTCTCCAGCGTTTTTGTGTGGACGGACATGTTTCTTGAGCCGTGTCCTTGTGGACGGAAGACTTTTTTGAAAACGATTACGGTTAGTTTTAGTCTCCATATGGACGGGGCCTTGGTGTCATCCTGGAAAGCTCCCTGTCATTTGAACCTCACTTATGGCTCATTTCCACTACAGCGCGGTTTAAGCGTCCCGTTTTTGGTTGCGTTTCCACTAGGCGTAGTACCGGCTAGCGGGTACAATTTCACAGTTTTTCTGGCCCCATAAAATCGAGGTTCTTAGCGGGCCAACAACCAGGCTGAGTCGGGCTGAGTATGCTAAACTAGAGAGAGAGAATCGCTGGCAAGGGGGCTACAACTACAACAAAATGAACATATTTGACCATGATTTAATTGTAATAGGCTACACGTTTCAAAATGATGCCGAAGTAACAACATACTGATACCGGTTAGTAAAAACCATGAATTAATGCTTTGACAAGTCTGCAGACAAGATGGCAGGCGAAAAACCTTTTAAAATGCGTGTTTTCTAAATGGAGATCGGCTAAGCTAACGCAGTATATGCTCCGACCGTCTACACTCATAACAATGGCCAGGGAACCCAGGTTTGCCAGACCAGGGTTTCCGTTAGCCGGTAATTATTAGGGATTATTGGGGATGCTCCGATCTATTGGCCGCCGGTCATTATCGGCCGATATTCACTCTTAATAGTTTGATCGGTGCTCTCTATAAAGGCCGATCAGGAGAGCTGGAACTGATCGATATGGACATAAACGTGAGTGAAGTATAACCGGACGCGCGAGAGAGATCAGAGATCAGCTGCTGAGTCTGACGGAGACGCAGCTCTGCATGATCACCTGAAGCCCCGCCCGCTGTTTAGCGAGGTGCATGAGAAACTGACGGGCTGTCAGGAGAGAGAGGGAGGGAGAAAGGAAAAGAGAGGATCCATTTCTCCTGTGTTATTAATCAAAGTTAATGTAAACTTTTGAATAATGTACTTCATCTACTATAAGTAGTTTGTTTGAATGTAATAATTATGTTGTTTATGGAACCACATCATTTATTGAAAAAGGAATCTGAACCTTTTCTATCTGTTACGAAACTGAAGCAAAATAGAAATGACTCTCATTAACTGAGTTTTAAACATCAGCATATCCGGTCATAGCCCGGTAATTACCTGCTAACGGAAACTCTGCTACACAATTCTTATTATTATTATTGAAACATGACCGGTAAGTTTCAAATTTGTCCGGTAAAATTTATTGTTTCCGGACATTTGACCGGTAAGAAAAGATCAGCGGAAACTCTGATACAGACATAAATAAATCAGCGACTGTATTCGCCATGACAGACAGTCTGTGGTTTGTAATTTTAACTTTTGTCTAATTTCTGAACAGATATGAGGAGCTGTGAGCTTAAGTGCTAGAAGCTAACGGCTGATGTTTTTCTGTGGTTTGCATTGAAGATGACATCACGGCTCCGCCTACACCGCGTTACTATAGTTACTGCCCCAGCTACTAAACTGTAATGGAAATGTAGCATAAAGTGAGCCTGGCCTAACAAGGCCTAACAAGGCCTAACTATACCGTACTAAGCCGAGCGAGGCCATGCAATGGAAATGCGCCAATAGATAACATTATCCATACTGCTTTCTTCCACAAACCCAACATATCCAGACACCGCCCATCCCTGTCTCAATCAGAACTGAAGTCCTGGTTCACGCATTTGTCACATCCCGTATCAACTACTGTAATGCCATCCTCTCAGGCATTCTCACCAAACTCATCAATAAACTTCAAATCATACAGAACTCTGCAGCCCCGATCATCCCCCGCACCAAATCCTCTGACCACATTACCCCCATCCTCATCCAACTGCACTGGCTCCCTGTTGAATCCCGGATCGACTAGGAAAACCTCCTGCTCACATTCAAAGCCCTTAACCTGGCCCCCACCTCTCTGGCTGACATCCATCAGGAGTACCCCTCTCGCTCCCTCCGCTCATCTTCTGCTGGTTGTCTAACCGTCCCCAACCCACACCTCGTCATCATGGGTGCTCGGGTCCAAGACTCTGGAACTCCCTTCCCCGACACATCCGACCGTCTGACACAATCACCACATTAAAATCCTAACTAAGAACCCACCTGTTCAAATTAGCCTACTCACTGTGGTGCCCAACCATCATCTGTTTCACCTTAATAACCTGTCCACCTGTCCAATAATTTGTATCCACTTTGATTTTCTCCTCCATGATTGCCTGTATTTATAATTTTCTGTCGTTTTTTAACGTCTTCGAATATTTACTAAATTGTACTGTGTCCTCGGGTGTCATGAAAGGCGCCCTTAAATAAAATGTATTATTATTATAATTATTACAGTTCAGCCAGGTGATAGCTGAGGGGAAGAAGCTCTTCCTGAACCTGCTGCTCCTGGAAGAGCCCTCTGGGAGGCTCCTGTAGCGCCTCCCAGAGGGCAGGAGAGCCACCAGTCTGTTGCTGGGGTGAGAAGTGTCCTTGATGATGCCGCACGCCTTCTGCAGACATCTTGTGTGATGGATTGTACCGGTGATGCGTCGGGCAGTCTTTTCTACCCTCTGGAATGTTTTCCAGTCTGCAGCAGTGCAGTTTCAGCCCTTGATGCAGATGGTGAGGGTGCTCTCAATGGTTCAGCGGTAGAAGTTCACCAGGATGTGAGGAGACAGATCAGTTTCCTATTTGATCAGAGTTTGAAAATCTAGAGTGAATAAGTGAGATTTGAGATATTTTTTTGAAGGATTCAAGAGTGTTGGCCTTTCGGATGTGACTGGGGAGGGAGTTCCAGAGGAAGGGGGGCTGCTGTGAAGGCCCTGTCACCCCAGGTCCAGAGGGAGGGGGAGGGGGGGGGGGGAGAGTTCCAGAGGAAGGGGGGCTGCTGCGAAGGCCCTGTCACCCGGTCACCAGGTCCGGAGCTTTGTCCTTATGGGCTGCAGTAGATTATCGTCAGCAGATCTGAGGCGACGGGTAGGGGTGTGTGGTTGGATAAGGTCACTGATGTAGGGGGGGGGGGCAAGGTTCTTAATGGCTTTGTATGTGAGAAGTAATCATTTGAAGTCAATCCGGTGTTTGATGGGGAACCAGTGGAGGGGTGATGTGGTCTGACCGTGGAGGTGAGCATACGGGCAGCAGAGTTTTGGACATATTGCAGTTTATTGAGGATGTATGCACACTCTAAAAAAAAATACACCGGCTCTACTTAAATAAATTGAGGTAACAATTTGCGTCGTTCTTTTTAAGTATTTCCAACTTAATCGATTATTAAGTTAATCCGAGTACTCATTTATTATCTGATTAACTCAATTAGTTCAGTGCTAAACATAATTTGCTTTTACCTTTAAAAACTAAATTAAGTTGAACCAACTTAATTTTAAGATGGAGTGATATTAAGTTGCATTTTGTTTAATTTAAGCTATTGTAATGTATTTATTTAAGTCCATGCTACTCACAAATGTCCATGCAAATTGTTACCTTCATTTGTTTGAGTATTAGAAAATCATTTATTTGAGTCAAAAACAATATACATTAAGTTCCACTTTTTAACAGTTTATTTTAAAATTTTCTTTACACAATGACCTTTTTATAACAATTGTTCTCAAATATAAAAAAATTAATGCAAAAATTAAAATAAAGGCATGAACCTGCTTCCAAAGTTTTTAACATCTCTTTTGGGTAGTTCAGGTTGAATGTGTATATTAGCCCCATTAGCATGGCACAGGCTCTTCTTGATTTCTGTTCCTTCAATCACTATTCCTGCATCCGCACCCCTGGTCAAGAAATCTTCAGCACCTCATTGCTAACTTCCACTTCACCATCCTGGAATAAGTAGATTAGAAAAAAATACATTTCAGTGTTTTTGGTGCAATCAGATTTGAAAACATTGCATTGTGTTTCAGGTTAACACAAGTTACAGTATGATTTAAGCATCGTCTTTACTTACTTAAGTTTTCCTTGAAGAGATCCTCCTTTTCACGAAGACACACCACCAAGCACCGGATAGCAAAAAAAAGGAGAAAAGGAGAACATTTTAATGTTGAGAAAGAAAAACAAAGGCTTGTTTGCAAAAACTGAACATGCCGGGCATTGTCAGTTGCGGTTCATTTTTATTTTAATCAGTTTGTTTCAAACGTAACATTAATTCTAACAAGAAAATATATATATATATATATATATACATACTGTATTACAAATAATGAACTTTGACTGCAACTGTGAAACAAAGGATACAGGAGGATACAAACAGCTAGCTAATCAGTATGCTATGCATGCTACAGTAGCTTAAAACAAGTAGCTAATGACTACCTAAAGGCACGGACACACCATGCCGATTATCGGCGTCGGTGGGCTTCAGGCCGACGATGAGCGTCGACACGCCCTACTCAGATTGGTGTGTCCCGCACCTTCAGGTCTTTTCAGCCGGGCCGACGCCTTTTCGGCAGAATGTTGAATCGGCGGGCAGTCGGCCAAAGAAATCACTGATTGGCTAGTGAATCAGTGCATGAGAAGCAAAGCGGAAGTGAGGGACCCAAACAGACTATTAAGAAGGCAAATCTGAGATTTCATTTAACTCCAGCTCTCGACACAGGTTCGGGAAAGCCCCATGAGCTTCTCGTTGTAGAGTGAAAATGGAACGCACACACTATTTGTTGTTTGTTTATATCACACAGTCTGTTCTTCTTCTCTCGGTTATGTCGCAGTCTGTCTTCCGGTTGTTGCCTCTTTTGAATGACGAATACACACTACCGCCGCCTGATCAGTGCTTGAATTGGAATAAAAAAGGTGCCAGTACTCTAAATCAGCAACTGTTTCAAGTCAATTTATTTATACAGCCCAAAAGCAAGTATTTGGCTCAAAGTCATGTATATCCTATAATGCTGGTGGGTTTGCCTCTTTATTGTATATTTTAGAAAGGCTCACTTAAACAAAATGACTCAGGGTGCATCTGAGATTAGAGGGGGTGCAGTGGTAAAGTGCTATTTTTATAAGTGGGAAGTGGACCTGACACCCTCTAGGGCAGGGGTTCCCAAACTTTTCAGCCCGCGACCCCCAAAATAACAGTGCCAGAGACTGGCGACCCCCTGTCGACGGGGGGGGGTGTGCTAGTGAATTAATTTCAGAAAAATAAAAAAAGAATTTAGAAACTGCGCTAGTGGATTGTCAAAGAAAAAAATGTCTATGCAAACGTTATTACTAATAATAATTTAAAAATAAAATAAAAAAAATTAATTATAATTTTATAATTTAATTTTCTATTTTTATTTTGTAATCATCTCGCGACCCGGGGGGTCGCGAACCGCACTTTGGGAACCCCTACTCTAGGGGGCATGCTCCTTCGGGAAGATTTTTTTTAAATATTGAAGTTAGAACTGAGATGCATCAATCTGGTGATTGATATATGCTATCCATATGAAACAGAACTGTAAACAGATTTACTTTTTCTTTATGGATATAAAAGAAAATAAAGCCTGAGTAGGCGGCTGGTTAAATTACTCCTCGTCCCTGAGTACACTCACCATCTTTCAGCAGGAAAGGAGAGAGGGAATCCTTGTCCGGCGACAACCGCTGTCTTTTCGCACTATTATTAAGCCACACTAACATTTTCGAAATGCTAACATTATGTGATGTCTTTTCTGCTCTAGTCTATTGCTGCGGCGCGTCATAGATGCGTCATGAGATGCCGGCGGCGAACGGCCAGGTACGCTGGCCATATTTGTTGACCTCACCGCAGCATTCGACACCATCAACCACACCATCCTGCTGTCCCTCCTCGAATCGTCACTCAACATCACTGACACTGCACTCTCCTGGCTGAAATCCTACCTCACCGACAGACATCAGTTTATCAACAACTGCACCTCCTCCACTGCTCCTCTGTCCCAAGGCGTCCCCCAGGGTTCGGTGCTTGGCCCCCTCCTCTTCATCCTTTACATGCTCCCCCTTGGCAAAATAATTCATCGCCACAACCTTCAATTTCACTGCTACGCCGATGACATCCAACTTTATATCTCAACAAAAACCATCACCCCCACAACACACTCCACTCTCACCAACTGTCTCTCAGAAATAAAACCATGGATGCAAACAGACTATCTCCAACTGAACAGTGCCAAATCAGACATCATCATCATCGGCCCCCCATCCCGTATCAAAGAAATCCAGAATTTCAACTTCACCATTGACAGCCACACTCTATCTCCCCCCCCCTCACATCCGCAACCTCGGAGTCATTTTCGACAGTCAGCTCAAATTCAACCACCACATAAATCACATCACCAGAACCGCCTTTTTCCACCTCAAAAACATTGCCCGTCTCCGCCCATCACTCTCCTCCTCTGCTGCTGAAACCCTGATTCATGCATTCATCACATCACGACTACTGCAATAGCATCCTCTATGGCATACCATCCAACCTCCTCAATAAACTCCAACATATCCAGAACTCTGCTGCCCGCCTCCTCACCCACACCCGCTCCCGAGACCACATCACTCCCATCCTCCAGAACCTCTACTGGCTCCCCGTCCGTCAAAGAATCCACTTCAAAGTCCTCCTCATTACTTACAAAGCCCTCAACAACCAGGTCCCCCCCTACCTCACAGACCTGCTGCACCACCACACCCCTTCCCGCTGCCTCCGCTCATCAGAAGCCAACCTCCTATCCATCCCCACCCGCACCAATCACCGGACCTGGGGGGACAGAGCCTTCTCCGTCGCTGCCCCCTCCCTCTGGAACTCTCTCCCACAACCCATCAGAGACTGCACCGACCTCACCACCTTCAAAAAGCTCACAAAAACTCACCTCTTCAATCTGGCTTTTCATGTGTGATTGTTTTTGTATTATTTGACTTTAACTATATATTTATTTGTTGTTCCTTTCTTCTATTTTATTTTTTTTCTTCACTATTATCTGTAACGCGTCTTTGAACACAAAAGCGCTAACAAATTAAATCTATTATTATTATTATATATAGACATCTACGTTGTTTGTGCCCCACCACTTTTGTACATATAAAAATGCCACTGGGGGTACCAAATATATCAATCAATCAATCAATCAATGTTTATTTATATAGCCCAATATCACAAATGTTACATTTGTCTCAGTGGACTTCACAGTTTGTACAGAATATCAGTATGACAATACGACACCCTTTGTCCTTAGACCCTCACATCGTACAAGGAAAAACTTCCAGAGAAACCCCACAGTTTAAAGGGAAAAATGGGAGAAACCTCAGGGAGAGCAACAGAGGAGGGATCCCTCTCCCAGGACGGACAGACGTGCAATAGATGCCGTGTATAAATTCAAAAGATAATACATTTGCAACATAGGTAGTCCAAATGTTTGGAAATGCATGTGTGTATAATAGGAAGATGAATCCACGAGTATATCCATCCAGGACTTATGATCCAAGACCACAGCCACGACTCAAGATCCAGGACTCGCAATCCGCGACACAGGACCGCAGGACCATCCATGACTCCGGATCCCGGCGTATATTTTATTTTATTTAACCTTTATTTAACCAGATAAAAAGCATTGAGATAAAATCTCATTTACAATGCTGACCTGGCCAAGAAGGCAGCAACGTTACACATAGCACATAACACAAACATATAAAATACAGAGAACATAACTAAGAAAACAAAAGACGAAAAAAAGCAGTTACTACATTGTGCACATTAGGACAGTAAGAAAGGCACTACTTATTACTGCAAGAGCAGCTGGTGGTAAGGACTTCTGACAACTTCAATTTAAAACAGGCTATAGAAACAAGTGCCGTCAGTTTGAGGCGTGATTGAAGGTCATTCCAAGACCAAGGAGCATAATAAAAGAGACTCCTTTTTCCAGCCTCAGTCCGCACAGCAGGAACCTGGAACCGTATCAAGGCACTGGATCTGAGGTTGTAAAAGTCACAAACTGGAGCAAATCTGGCACATATGTAGAGTGGAAGACTTCCTAAAATGGCTTTATACATTAATAAAAACCAATGCTGCATCCTACGCATAGTGAGTGAGGACCATCCAGTTAGGCTATACAGTGTGCAATGATGAGTCCTATAGGGTGCATTTGATATATAACGCAGTGCAGCATGGTAGAGTGGGTCAAGTTTGGCCAAGACAGTGGGACAGGCAAATCTATAAATGGTGTCACCGTAGTCCAGCTGGGACAGGAATAAGCCAGAGACCAACCTTTTACGGGATGAAGTTGAAAAACAACATTTAAGTCTGTAAAGGAAGCCAAGACTGAATTTCAATTTCTTTGTTAGAACTTCGATATGGTGTTTGAAGTTCAGATTACTGTCCAACCAAAAGCCAAGATATTTGTAGATATCAACAAACTCCACAGAGACGCCATCAAGGGTGTCAATGGAGAGGCAAGAGGACGCTGACTTGGGACCAAAAAGCATTGCTTTGGTTTTCTTACTGTTCAAAAGCAGTTTGGAATCAAGAAGTGCATGCTGCAGCGTGATAAAATCAGATTTTAAATTGGAAACGGCCATGTCCAGAGAAGGAGCACATGAATATACAATAGTGTCATCAGCATACATATGATAGGTAGAAAATTGCATCTGATTACAAATATTGTTTACATATAATAAAAAGAGCAAAGGCCCCAAAATAGAGCCCTGTGGAACGCCCTTCTCCAAGGTGACAGGGTCAGAGACAGTGCCACCCAACCTGACGCATTGAGTACGGTCGGTTAGATAACTCTGAAACCAACAAATGGCATTATGACCGAAACGAGACACCAACATAACATTAGACATAATGTGGTGATCTACAGTATCAAATGCTTTGGCTAGGTCAATAAACAATGCAACACAAACAGATTTGTTATCCAAAGCAGCCTTGATATCATCTAAGACTTTCAGACTGGCAGTCACAGTACTGTGCTTTGATCTGAATCCAGATTGCATAGGGTTAAGGATGTTGTGTGAATTTAAAAAAAGTTTTAGCTGAGTAGAAACTAGGGACTCAAGAATCTTTGATAACACAGAAAGATTTGAGAAAGGACGATAATTATTTAACTCAGTGGGATCACCAGCTTTCAAGAGGGGCGATACCAGAGCTTGCTTCCACAGAGCTGGCAGTGTGTGAGTGGACAGGGAGAGATTAAAAATATCAGTTACTGGTTGTGCTATAATCTGAGCTGCAATTTTTAAAAAGAATGGGTCGAGGCCGTCATATAGACATATATATAGACACCAAAAAGAAAGAAATTTGGGGAAGCTGGGTTAATCGGAAACATGAGAGTACACAGGTATAGGCAGAGAGAAGGAATAAGTAAGATGTCCCCCGACAAACTAAGCCTATATCAGCAAAACTAGGGGCTGAATCTAATCAGCCCTAACTATAAGCTTTATCAAAAAGGAAGGTCTTAAGCGCACTCTTAAAAACGGATAGGGTGTCTGCCGTCCGAACACAAACTGGAAGCTGATTCCACAAAAGTGGAGCTTGATAAGAAAAGGCTCTGGCTCCCATTGTACTTTTAGAGACTCTAGGAACAACCAACAACCCTGCATTCTTGGAACGCAATGCCCTAGTAGTAGGACAATAGGGTATAATGAGTTCTTTAAGGTAAGAAGGCACCTGCCCATTAAGGGCTTTGTAGGCGAGAAGAAGAATTTTAAATTCTATCCTGTGTTCTATAGGGAGCCAGTGTAAGGCAGCCAGAACAGGAGTAATGTGGTCCCTTTTCCTAACTCTGGTTAGTACACGAGCTGCAACATTTTGAATCAGCTGAAGTGACTTGACTGACTTCTTGGTACACCCTGATAATAAGGAGTTACAATAATCCAGCCTTGAAGTAACAAATGCATGGACTAGTTTCTCTGCATCGTTTTGAGGCAAGATATGCCTGATTTTTGCAATGTTACGTAGATGGAAGTAGGCGGTCCTTGAAATTGATTTTATGTGGGTGTTAAAGGATAAATCCTGATCAAATATAACACCAAGATTCCTTACAGTCTCACTGGAGGCCAAATTAATGCCATCCATATTTAATATATCTTTAGATAATTTGTTTCGTAGATTCTTCGGGCCAAGTACAATAACTTCAGTTTTGGTCGTGTTTAACATCAAAAAATTTAAGGTCATCCACGTTTTTAATTCCTTGAGGCAGTCTTGAATTTTATTTAGATGATTAATTTCATCAGGCTTGATTGATAAATATAGTTGAGTATCATCCGCATAACAATGAAAGTTTACAGAATGATTCCTTATAATATTGCCTAACGGAAGCATATATAGGGTGAACAAAATAGGTCCAAGCACTGAGCCCTGTGGCACTCCATGGCTAACTTTGGTTTGCATGGAAGATTCATCGTTGACACGTACAAACTGAGAGCGTTCAGATAGATAGGACCTAAACCAGCCTAAAGCAGTTCCCTGTATGCCAACTAAGTGCTCTAGTCTTTGCAATAGGATATCATGGTCGATAGTATCAAATGCAGCACTAAGATCGAGCAAGACAAGAATAGAGACAAGTCCCTTGTCAGAGGCTATTAGAATGTAATTTGTGACTTTAACCAGAGCTGTCTCTGTGCTATGTTGTGTTCTAAAGCCAGACTGAAAATCTTCAAATAAATCATAGTTTTTTAAGTAATCACACAGCTGTTTTGCGACTGCTTTCTCAAGAATTTTTGAGAGGAACGGAAGATTAGAAATAGGTTTCTAGTTGGCTAAAACCTCTGGATCGAGGTTGTGCTTTTTAAGAAGCGGTTTTATCACTGCTACTTTGAATGATTGTGGAACATAGCCTGATAATAAAGACATATTCATAATATTTAATAAAGAAGTGCTAATTAATGGAAAAACTTCTTTTAACAGCTTAGTTGGAATCGGGTCTAAGATACACGTTGATGGTTTAGAAGAGAGAATCATTGAATTTAATTGTTCAAGGTTTATGGCTGAAAAGCATTCTAGTTTACTATCTAGTGTAATATTAGAACTTACGTTTCCGGGAGCTGTTGATAACACTATACTGGTCAAAGGCAAGAGGTCATTGATTTTGTTTCTAAGAGTAACAATTTTATCGTTAAAAAAGCACATAAAATCATTACTACTGAGTGCTATGGGAATAGAAGGCTCAGTCGAGCTGTGGCTCTCTGTCAGCCTGGCTACAGTGCTGAAAAGAAATCTTGCATTATTCTTATTCTCATCTATTAATGAAGAGTAGTATGCTGCTCTCGCTTTACGCAGTGCTTTCTTATATTCATTGAGAGTAATATGCCAAATTAAACGAGATTCTTCAAGTTTAGTGGAACGCCATATCCTTTCAAGTTGTCTCGACTTTTGCTTTATTTTGCGGGTTTCGGCATTATGCCATGGAGCTAATCTATGTTGTTTTATTTTCTTCTTTTTCAAAGGAGCAACAGAGTCTAATTTTATTTGCAGCGCATCTGTAGCACTATCAACAACATGATCAATTTGGGGTGGTGTACATTTTGTATAAGTTTCCTCCCCTACATGCAGACATGCTATCGAGTTAAGTATTGGTGGAATCTCTTCCTTAAATTTGGCTATAGCAGTAAAAGATAGGTTTCTGCTGCAGGAGCTTTTGGCTAATGCTTTGTAGTCTAGTAACAGTACTTCAAAAGTTACTAAGAAATGGTCGGATAAAGCAGGATTATGCAGTTCGACTAATAGTTGCTCAATTTCAATACCATAAGTCAGAACAAGGTCAAGAGTGTGATTATAGCAGTGGGTTGGTTTATTTACACTCTGACAGAAACCAACAGAATCTAATATAGAGTTAAATGCAACAGTAAGGCTATTTTTATCATCGTCAACATGAATATTAAAGTCACCTACGATAATTACTTTATCTGTTTTAAGTACCAAAGCTGATAAAAACTCAGAGAATTCTGATAAGAATTCTGAATAAGGACCTGGTGCACGGTACACTGTAACAAATAAGATTGGCTGCAAAGTTTTCCAGGTCGGATGCGTAAGACTGAAAATGAGGCTTTCAAAGGAGGTATAATTTAATTTTTGTTTAGTATTGATAAGTAAACTTGAGTCAAAGATTGCTGCAACTCCACCTCCTCGGCCCGTGCCTCGGGCAATATGAGTATTGATATGGCTGGGTGGAGTGGCCTCATTTATGCTGACATATTCTTCATGTCTCAACCAAGTTTCAGTGAGACAGCATATATCAATATTATAAATCTGATATTAAATCATTTACCAGTATTGCTTTAGATTCTAGAGATCTTATGTTTAAGAGACCACATTTAATCTTCCTGTTTTGTTGCACTGTAGTAGTTGTTACATTTACTTTTATTAGGTTATTATGTATGACACCTCTATTAGGCTTTACCTTAAATTGTCCTTGGGCAGACACACACACCGTTAATATTGGGTATTTTATTGGGCTCGGGATTCCTATGGATGACTGCCTAGGAGAGAGCGCAGAGAAGCGTGTAAGACTGCGACTCTGCCTCCTGGTCTCAACTCCAGTTTGTCATGGATTAAGTCCACAAAGCCCTGAAATGTTTGCCGAAATGAGATTTGCACCTTCCAAAGTAGGATGAATGCCGTCTCTCTTAATCAGACCAGGTTTTCCCCAGAAGGCTGTCCAATTATTCACGAAGCCCACATTATTTGCTGGGCACCACCAAGACAACCAGCGCTGAAATGATGACATGCGGCTATACATGTCATCATTGATCAGATTGGGGAGGGGACCAGAGAAGATTACGGTGTCCGACATTGTTTTAGCATAACTACACACCGACGCCACATTAAGTTTGGTGCATTCTGATTGGCGTAAACGAACATCATTACCACCGACGTGAATAACAATACCTACTGTATTTACGTTTATTTTTAGCCAGCAGTCTAAGATGCGCCTCAACGTCGCTCGCTCTGGCCCCCGGAATGCATGTGACTGTGGACGCTTCGGTCTCTAAATTCACGTGTCTCATAATAGAGCTACCAATAACCAGAGTTGGCTTCTCAGCGGTTGTCTCGCTGAGTGGGGAATATCTGTTAGATACGTGAACGGGTTGGTGGGGACCTGCGGGTTTCGCGTTATGCCCCTTCTGAACAGTCACCCATTCTCCCTGCTGCTCGGGAGTTGCCGGGGGACGGCTAAGAGGAGCTACCTTTTGCCGGTCCGCATCGGCTAACATGGGCTTTACTGTAGCTGAGTTATTTTCTAAGATGCAGAGCCGGGCTTCTATGGCTATGATTCCCGCCTCCAACCTAACAACTATACTACATTTAACACATGTATCGGTACCAGTAAAGGAGGTAGGGGAGTAACCAAACATGAGACAGTTAGAGCAGGAAATAGCACGCGAGAGTGGGGAAAGAGCCATGGCTAGCTATCAAGCTAAAGTAGCTACCGTTAGCAAACCCGAAAAGAGTGTAGGCAACTGTGGAGTTACAGTCGCTAAGAGAAGGAGAGTTTGTGAGTGCTTAAGCTGTAGTAACGTGTGATTACAACGTCAGGCAGAGTTTTAAAACGATCGATTAAGTTAAGATAATAAGCTATCAGCAACAGAACAGGCACACGGAGATGACAACAACAACCGGAAGTTACAACATGCTTACCGCAATAGTGGTCCGTGTAGAACAGGAGGTTCTACATATATGCAGACTGCTGCAATAAGTACATTAATTAAGTGTCTTGTCTAAATTAACATGATACTATTAACAATCATTATTCCTATCAGCTGTCAATCACTGTTATGATTCACATATTCAGTGTTATTATTAAATAAACTATATTTTGGAGGAGTTAATGATGAATGTTCCTCAAAAGGCTTGCTCACCCTCCTTCAAATTTGAAAGATAAGTAATTACTAGCAGATATCAAAAAGAATCAAAGGAACAGTTCAGCGCCCCATGACTTAATTGCAAACAGTTACAACCTTGACTTTACATCAGAAAGAACAAACATTAAAGAAGTGACTAACTGCACCAGTTAGAGTTATAAAACGTGTATTCAGCTAAAACATATAAATCGCTTCAGTTATTATCCAGTGGAAAGCCCTTACCTACTGGCCTAGTTAAATCAAAGTGGTTACTTTTTTTTGGCTGGGCAGTGTAGTTTTACACACCGTCTTATTTGACTTTCTCAGGACTTAAAACTGTTTTTTGGAGGCAGACCCCCACAAAGAAGAAAAATATATTTACACACGTAAGGTCATTGTAGCAAGTGTATTAGCTGTAATTAAATGAGTGATATTCAGAAGAACTAGGAATGACTATGGAGCTCAATGTGTGTGAAAAATACAAACTGAAACCAGGTATGCGTTACAAAATAGTTGTATTCAAGATATCAACAAGTTCATTCAAATTCACATGATTATTTTCAGGTGCCCAGTAAAGGCAAAAGACAACAAAAGAAAAGCTTCCGGGGTAAAGTTCATTCATTTCTGTTTAATCCTACTTCACCATGATGCAGGGAGGATAGGTTTAGAATCTTAGCTCGCCATCAAGGTCCATGAAAGGGCATCAGGTGCGGCAAGCACCAAACAAAAAACCTGACCTGTAAAAGGTTACCAGGAATAATTAGTATCTTCCCCTTTAAGCATTTATATAAAAATAAATCTCTTAAATAAAATAAATACATTTCTGGTTGTATAAATCTCTTAAATAAAAATAAATACATTTCTGGTTGTATAACATTTCTATATCCATTTCTATACAAAACATTAATCAGCAAAACAATACTTCAGGGCTGATAGCCAAAAGCCCACAAGGTTACACTTAAAGTAATTGGGATCAGTGAAGACCCATGCATAAGATATTTCTACTAGCAATACTATTTGCATGCTAACCGCTAGGTGCTAAGCTAACGGGAGCTATATCAATGTAGATTTCCTATTGAAAATACTGACCGCTAGCCTCGAAACTACCGGGCACATTCCGGGCATTTTTCAATAACATTAAACATTTTACATACATTCTACCAATACAAGACTCACCGCTGATTGCAGCAATTGTTAACAAAACGTTAACAAAACGTTAATCTGTTTAGGAATCTTGAAGGAATCCCTGTGTGTAGCATATAGCATCAACGTAGCACTAGCATCACAAACGACCAGCAAAGGAAACGGAAGTGACCTGGCTGCCATTTATACTGAGCTACGGAAGCCTGCTAGGATTGAAGGTTTTTAACCTGGGTTACATCATCATCTTAACAGTTTGTTATTCTCATCGAGTCATCCAGAGCATCAAGTTGGCATGCCTATAACAGCTGAATGTGGCGATTACCATCTTGTTCAGCAAAACGCCTCACAAACTTATTAAGATTTAAAGCTATGCTGCATTTTGATTCAATGCTGAGTACAGCAAAACTTGACAGTCTCTTCTCTGTCATTGTAGACCGCAAATACCTCATTCCTTCCGTCTGCTTGGATCCGAAATGATTCTCGTTTTGCCCTGTCCCCCCGTTCAAATGAAATCGCCACCAATCATATTTCCACGCTTGCGCCAGGGCCGGGGGAAGGGTTACAAGACTTGCATCTTGTGCTGCATTCACTTGCACTCGGACATTAGAGATTTTCTCTCATAAATGTCCGATGAGCCACAACTTTTCTTTCAAAACAAAGCTGCCAACTGGGGTGGCAGCTGGGGTGGCAAGGCATTTTTCTGAGTTGGCAGCTGCCACCCCGTGCCACCCCGTAGAACCGCCAATGGTACCGACACCTTGTAACCTAACTAACCTAACCGTTCATAACGAACGTAACGTGGGAGAAAATAAGTTTCTAGCTAAACGTAATTGAGAATGCAGTTTAGTTCTGTGGGAACGTAATTTTTAGGAGACAGGGTTGCCATAATACATTCTGACGAAAAATATAAATTATTATGAATACAAATACAATAAAAGAAGCCTCCCGTGAGTTACTGGAAGCTATAAAGTAGATTTTGTTTTATAGAAAAAAAAGCTCACTGCAGGACGTTGTAGAAATGCGTGTGTGCACCACGACAAAGGAGCCTCATTCACTTTACATTGGGGTTGTTTGCGTGGTGCAGACACGTAAATGTAGAAAAGTTCGTGACTCCACCACGCAATGCGGTGTTAAGGAGTCGTGGTGGAGTCACGCATTCTGGTGAGATCAGGGTGGTTTGTCACCTCCCGCTTGGACTACAAATGGTGTCCTGTTTGGGGTTCCCAACCAAACCATGGACAGGCTCCAGTATGTTCAAAACTGTGCAGCTAGGGTACTCACACATACAAAGCCGTGGCAGCACATCACTCCCACCCTCATCCACCTCCACTGGTTACCGGTCAAGTCCCTCATAACAATCCTCCTCCTTACCTACAAGTCCCTCCATGCCCATGCCCCCCAGTACCTATCGGACATCCTTCGCCCACATGCCCCACCCCAGAACCTGCGGTCTTCAGACTCTGGTCTGCTTACCACCCCCGTACCAAACTGCAAACCTTCGGGGACAGAGCCTTCAGTGTGGCAGCCCCAACCCTCTGGAACGCTCTCCCTGCGGAGATCCGCAACATCCCCACGCTTGACGCCTTCAAAAGGGCCCTCAAGACTCTTTGGCCCCTAATCTATTTGTTGTTTTGTCTGTCTGACTGGTTGTCAGACTGCCTTTTGTTTTGTTATGTTTGTTATGTTCTTCTTTGTAAAGCGACCTTGGGTCTCATGAAAGGCGCTATATAAATCCAAGCTATTATTATTATTATTATTTGTGATATTGGGCTATATAAATAAACATTGATTGAAGTTGAATTTAATAGCATTGGATACTTTCTTGATATATTTCTTAAAAGTCAAGTTCGAGTCTGGTATGACTCCAAGATACTTGAAGTGGGAGACTAGTTATATTTCTTCTCCGTTTAAAAACACGTTGGATCCTTGAATTTTGACTGGTCGTTTACTGAACATCAAGCATACTGTTTTTTTACATTTAACTGTAAGCAAATGTTGTTCAGCCAGTGTTGAACCTTTCCAAAGCATTAGACAGACAAGATGCGATCATTTCAGTTTTTTCCTGTGTATAAAGATGACCGCATCATCGGCATACATTTGCACATTACTCAGGACATACATTAGGCAAGTCATTAATGTACAGTGACAAAACACACTGTTTTCTGTTCGATAAGTAAGACTTAAACAAATGTATCGAAACTGCTGAAAAATTGTAATGAGTCAGCTTTGTAAGGAGAACTTGGTGGTCAAGTTTGTCAAATGCCTTCCTGAGATCAAGGAAGACAGCACCTACATATGGGCTCGTGTCCAACATAAATTTCCACCTTTTCCAAAAAGACACAGTTAGCTGTCTCAGTGGAGTGGTGAGCACGAAAACCAAACTGCATTGAGTGGAGTGGAGCGAAAACTTTGTCTAAATGTTCGGTGATTAGTTTTGACACCCATTTGTCAGCTATCTTAGAGACACAGGGGAGGATGCTGATAGGTCTATAATTGGACATCATTGCCTTATCCCCAGATTTAAAGATCGGTGTCACCGCAGCCACCTTCCAGGATGACGGAACTTCCCTCGTGCTGATTGATTGCTAGATTGATTCACTAGCATAGTTATTGGTTTTATTAGACCGTCGATATTTGTCTTTATAAAGTTGGTGTCGAAATCATCTGCATCACCTAGCCTTAGAACCTCTTAACCCTGAGATTATATTTTTTACCTCAACCTCTGTGATTTCCTCCACGTCAAAAACGGGGTGTGTATCCACAGGTATCCGCTAGGTGAGACCTCAGATGGCGGGAAGAGATTTGTAATGTCCGATGCACCATTTATGAAATACTCATTGAAAGAGCTGGCCAACACTGCAGGGTCTTTTATCAGGGCATCATTGATTTTTAATTATAGAACATTATTTTCCTGTTTGGTTTGTTTACCTAATAGTTTATTTAAGATTTGCCAAACGTTTTTACCGTTACCTTTCGCACCCTCAATTATATTGATGAAAAAGTTAGCTTTGGCCTGCCTTATTATTATTATTATTATTATTATTATTATTATTATATTACATGTCATTTGTTAGAAGCTTTTATCCAAAGCGACTTACATACACTCAGTACTCTGGACAATCCCCACAGGAGCAATTTGGGGTGAAGTGTCTTGCCCAGGGACAAAACTTGCTACCCTGTGATTCGAAGTCAAGCACACTAGGGCTGTCCCGAATACCATATATATATATATTCGGTAGTAATCAGCAGCGAATATTGGAATATTCGTTGCGGAGAGATTTGTATTTTTTAAAAAAATTTATAAAAAAGTTTGGGGGAAAAAATATTTTTTTGAAAAAAGGTTTCATAACACGCTCCGAATCCGAGACACCTGACAACACGCTGTTAAGCAGAAGCGCAGAAAGAGCATACTACTACGATTTATATTTATTTATTGTCTCACTACTCGCAAACATTAAAACTAAATGTTTCCTCTGTAGAGTAACTGTAGGGACTGCTGTATTGTTGAGGATGTTGATGGCTGGGATGCGTGGGGATGCACACAAGTTATTATTAGGCTGAGCTACTCAACTTTATGCCATTGCCGTAGCCCCAGATGTTCCCACATTACTCCTATTATTTTCACTATTCGGATAAAATAAAAAAAACTAATATAAAAAAACAATTCGGTTGCTTGCTTGCAACTATTTTCCAAGCAAAGTAAGTGCACGTTTTTATCATGTGTAACGTTACTGTTTAAACGGCGGATAAAGCAGCTTCATCATGGCAACTTGACAACATCTAAGCTAGGCTACTACTTAAAGCAGGGCTATTCAACTACACATTCAGTTGGGCCAGATTTTATAACTACAAAATTGAGCTGGGCCAGACATTCAGCGGCCTGTAAAAAGCGGGTAGTGACACATTTTAAACAAACAGATATTACTGCGATGAAAAACATGCAATTTTTATTCATTGTTCATCTAACAAAAGGTAGCTCAAAAAGTGCATAAAAACAAACAAATTAGCATTAATTTAACAGAATCTGAAAAAAAAGTGCACAGTTGTAGCATTACATTTGTTTGCTTTAGAAGTCAAGTATTCAGGTTATTTTTGTTTAACCAGGCACATCACAAAGTGCATTTACTGAATACAATAATAGCAGTCTTAATAAATGTCCTCACATACAAAAAAAACTGCTAAAGAGCTCCAATGCAACACAAAGAGGTAGTACTGTAGCAATACTATTTTTTCACTTTTCAAGTAATAACAAAAAAATTATACGTTTTGGTCACATTTGACCCAGACACATTACAAATTGCATTTAAATGAATACAGAAAGAACTGTCAAACCCTTCAGTGCACAAACCCATAACAAGGGATACGGGTAACTATATGAATGAATACTACACTACACGTCTACTATAGTAAACTAGGTGCTTACTATCACCTCATTTGTGATTTGTCATCGCTGACTTTCTCAATGGGAGAAGGCAGGGACATTTTTTGTTTTGAACAAAAGCAGTGATTTTTGGCTCATAGGATGTCAATGCAATCCTAAGAAATGGGTGAAGGGTGCTGTCAGTCAGGGAGCAGCGAGTGCTACTTTTGATTGAGTTCATGTGTGAAAAGCTTGATTCACATTTGTATGTTGATCCAAACATACTGAGCACACAGATCGCTACTTTCTGAACGTTAGGGAACTGTTGTTTTTTGACATCACTCCAAAACTTCGCTGGCCCGTTAGTGCACTGCATGTCAATAAGTTCCAGGGTATATTTCCCCTTGTCGATGCAGTGGACCACTTCCTTTGCTCTGGTTGATACGTCCCCCTCTATTGCAACAGTGAAGGGGTCTCTGGCTAAGCCCATCACCTCTGTGGGCAGAGCAAGTCCATCCAATCGACCGGAAAAGTTCTCTTTCAACCTCGCAATGAAATCTGTCATCACATCCGTGATTTGTGCCGGAGATGTGATGTGTTTAGGGAGCATCGGAAAATGCAGCATCCGACCCGTGCTCAAGTCGGTCGCGAAAAGGTCCAGCTTTACTTGGATCTGCTCCACAAGATCAATGACCGTTTTGTCTCTGTTTACGCTTCAGAGTTGAGAGAGACATGTTTTAGAGTTGCTATCATAGGACCACCGTTACTAGCACCACTAGATGCACTTACAAAAAACGTGCTGCGTTGTGGTTTGGTGGTTTCTATGCAACGCGGAGTGTTGCGTTCATGGTCTGTACTAGTGTAGGAATTTGGCTACGGGAGGCTGGGCCACTCGGGAGTTGGTTCTGGGCCGCATCTGGCCCGCGGGCCGCCAGTTGAATAGGCCTGACTTACAGCATCCAGGTGACTTTTCAGAGTTGTTGTGCCAGCGTTGTAGGCCAGTTTCTTATTGCATATTTGGCACATATTCTTCTTACCGTCGTCCAATTTAAAATGGTCCCACACAGCTGAAGTCTTCGGCATTTTGTGGGTGAAACGAGGTGAAGCGTGCCGTTTGCGTTCGTGACTGTGAGTGAACGCGATGTCAGGAGCACAGGCTGAGATCTTCTTCTTCTTCTTCTTCTCTTGCTTTTGGCGGATTGCAAACAACTTAAAAGCTGCATACCGCCACCTACTGTACATGAGTATGCATCATCACATCATTCCAACTCATTAACCTATGTTCTAATCAAAATAAAATAAAAATAAATTAATAAAACCATTAAATAAATAAAACAAAACAAAACAAATCTATGTTCTTTCCTGACCTAATGTTAAATTCTTTTTCCTACCCCAGTTTCACTCAAAAATGTAAACAGTGCCTTTCTGGTAGCTTTTACTCCCTCTCCTTTTGTTCCCAAAACACCAACCACACTCCACTCCCTCTCTGCCTCTAAGACTTTAGCCTTTAATTGTTCTCTTTCCGCTTTATAGATGTCACAATTTAACAATATATGTTCTATCTACATCTTCTTTTACTGCACAGTTCCCACACTTGTTACTGTCATTTTTCCCCATGATATACAGCGTACTGTTCAAAGCCGTATGCTTTATTCGGAGTCTAGCCATCATGATTTCCTCGCTTCTGTTTCTTTCTTTATGAATATTAATTGTAATTGTATTTTGTACTTTGTGATAGTCCTTGCCTTTCTGGTCTTTCTCCCACCTTTTCTGCCAGATCTCCATCCCTTTCTTCTTAATGACTGCTTTTCCTTCTCCTTTACCAAGTTGAACTGGTAGTGCTATTTGCTTTTGTAGTGCAGTTTTTGCTAATCTATCAGCACACTCGTTCCCTTTCACCCCCTCATGTGCAGGCACCCAGCAGAACTGCAGATCTATGCCGCTTCTGTGCAGTCTTAACAGGCTATGATTCAGTTCTATGAGAATGTCTTCTGTAGTAGTTGTTGTTGATTGTATGCTTTGTAATATGGACAATGAATCTGTACATATAACCACCCTATCTGGTCTGACCTCTTCAACCCACTGCAATCCTATTATTACAGCAAGCATTTCTGCTGTATACACTGATAATTGATGTGATGTTCTTTTTAAAATAGATATTTTAAAGTCTGGGATGTATATGCCAACTCCAACACGCTCTTCCTTGTTCTTAGAGCCATCTGTATACATTTGTAGGTAATTGTAGTACTTTTCGTTCAGATACATACTTGTTTTAATTCCCACTTCATTTATTTGCCACTCTTTTTTCCTTGCTATGATATTCATATCTATGTTAGCTTCTGAGAACAGCCATGGGGGAACACTGCTAAATGGAGTTGCTTTGGCAAACGTGATATTCTCCACTCCATATGCCCTCTTTCTTTCCTTACTCGTCCAGCCAAACCCACGTCCCTGGAATTTTGCATATTCCCAGCAATCCTGTAATATTCTGTTTGGAATATTTTCTTCTCCACTACCTTGTAGTCTGACCCAGTATGAAAGAGCAAGTTTCTCTCTTCTGATCTCCAGAGGTGTCTCTCCTGCTTCTATCAGAACTGCATTAATAGGGGATGACTTTATTGCTCCAATACACAGCCGCAATGCTTTATATTGTATTCTATCAATTTTTAAAAGCGATGTTTTTGCTGCTGCTCCATATACTATACAACCGTAATCTATTGTGGACCTCATAATTGATCTGTAAATGTCTATTAATGCTTGTTTATCTGCGCCCCAGTTGCATCCAGCTACAGCTCGCAATAAATTTAATACTTTTTTGCATTTTGTTTCCACTTGATTAATATGCATTTTCCATGTGTATTTGCTATCAAACCACAGTCCTAGGTATTTGAACTCATTCACCTTTGTCATTGGACTCTCATATAGTGTTAGCTGTTGGCCATCAATCTTGCGTTTGTTTGTAAATACCATGTAGCATGACTTGCTTTCTGACATTTTGAATCCCCAGTTATATGACCACCTCTCCACTTTTGTAATCGCTCTAGCTATATTCTCCATTACTTATGGGGCATTTCTTCCCCTCATCCAAATAGCCCCATCATCTGCGTACAGAGCCGATTGTATGCATGTGTCTAAGCATGTAAATATATCATTAATCATGATGTTAAATAATATTGGACTGACTGCACTCCCTCGGGGAATACCATTTTCTATTTCAAAATAGTTGGAAATATCTGCTCCAACCTTTACTCTAAATGTCCTGTCTGTTAAAAAGGCCCTTACCCAATTGTACATTCTCCCTCCAATACCCATTCTACCCAATTTGATCAGTAACCCATCCCTCCACATAGAGTCATACGCCTTTTCAATGTCAAAGTACACTATTGCCATTATCTCTTTCATTTTCAATGTTTTTTCCACATCGTTACTCACTCTTACTAGCGCATCTATTGTGGAACGCCCTTTACGAAATCCACTCTGAAAACTACTCAGCAGCCCTTTCTGTTCCAGTACATGTGAGAGCCTACGGACAATGATCTTTTCCATCCATTTACATAGGTGTGATGTAAGAGCTATTGGTCTGTAGTTACTAGGGTTAGCTGTATCTTTCCCTGGCTTATTGAATGGTAGCACGATTGCTGTTTTCCACACACTTGGCATATCTCCTTCTCTCCAGATTTTATTGAAAAGACTCAACACCATTTTCATAGTTTCCATAGGTAATTGTCTAAACATAGCATAGCATAGCTGGTTTTGTCCTGGGGCTGTATATCCTGTACCTTGTAAGGCTATTTTGAGTTCTAACATTGTAAATTCCACGTCCAGAGCCGACCTATTATCCTGTCTCTTCTCCTTCACGTTTTCATTCTCTGCTAGTAACTGCTGTTTTTGCTGCCTATGCATATCACTGAGATGCTCCCCACTATGTACTGCTGCAAGTGTCCTTCCTAACATATCTGCCTTCTCTTTATCTGTCACTGCCAGCCTCTCCCCATCCACCAAGGCTGGAATTTTAATGGATTTCCTTTTCCCACTCATCCGCTTAAACATGGACCAGACATCACCCAATTTAACTCCTCTGCCAATGGTAGAACAAAATTCTCTCCATGTTCTCTTTTTTGTATATTTAATTGTCCTTCGAGCAGATGCCCTTTTCCTTTGAAACTCTATAACATTATTTTGCGTCATATTTTTCTTTAATTCTCTAAATGCATTATTTCGCTCTTTAATAGCCCTGCTGCATTCCTCATTCCACCATGGCACCACTTTCTTCCTACCCTTGATTGTTGTTTTGGGTATACTGTTCTCTGCTGCATTCAGTATATGTTGCGTTATTTGGCTTGTAATGACCTCTATGCTTCCCTCTGATGTTAGCAGGTGTACCGACTCCTCACACCATATCCTAAATTTCCCCCAATCAGCTTTAGCAAAGCACCACCTGGTAATTACACCTCCTTCCTGCATATATACATTAGTATTCATTTTAGTAAGCACTGGATAATGGTCACTTCCTACAGTGGAGCTATTCAAAACAAACCATTCGCATGTATGAACCAAACAGTTTGACACTAATGTCAGATCCAGGCATGAGACTTTCCCCCTGTGTACATCTACTCTTGTGCCATGTCCATCATTAAGGCATACTAGTGTTCTTTCCTCCAGCATTTCTTCCACTATATTTCCGTTACTATCTGTATGGTTGCTGCCCCATAGACTGTTGTGTGCATTGAAATCACCACACCAAACTTCCTTCCTATGTTTATTGCCTGCTATTTCTTTAAATATATCAGTGGTTAGATTTTTACATGGGTTGTATAAATTGATTATCCTAATGTTATCTTGTTTCCTAGGGTTGCAAATTTCCACTATAATACACTCTATATCATCAAGAGATTGCACCTCCCTATATACCACACCATCTTTGAGAAACGTGGCACACCCTCCACCATTTTGACTATTAGCTCTATCATGCCTTATACAGCTAAATCCTGGAATGACAAAGTCTAATTGAGGTCGTAACCAGGTTTCTTGCACACATATTACCTCAGGGACCACCTCTAGCTCATATATATATTTCTTGAATTCTTGACCATTAGCTATGAGGCTTCTTGCGTTCCACCGTAGTATGTGCAGAACCATGATTTAAGGATCTAACCCTCATCCTGATTTTCATTTTCCCAAGCTCCATTTATAGGTAACACTGCATGTATCTGATCTGCTTTAATATCTTTCATGTCTAGGAATTTTCCAGCTGCCTCCACAATGGCTTTGATTCTATCACTTTTCTTTTTTAACTGTAATGCAACATTTACAGTATGGCATATGAATACCACAAAATTCACCTTTTTCACTCCTAGAACATCATCATCCTCTTTAGTCTTGGTGGCGCTGTGGGGTTGGATTTGAAGATTACTTTTTGGTGTGTTCCTGCCATTTTGTATTGTAATGCTCTGCTCCATTACACTAGGGGTCTTATTGATTGTTATTGTTCCCCTTACTTTCTTTATTGCTTCTGCGTATGAAACTTTGTTTGTAATCTTAACCCTCTGCACCTCTCTGGCCTCTCTCTGCACTTCACATCCTCCAAACGCAGCACTGTGATCTCCTCCGCAGTTACAACATTTAACCTTTGCATCCTTTTCACATTTTCCATACTCATGTTTTCCTCCGCATTTCGCACACCTTAGCTGCCCTTTACACTGCTGCGCTGTGTGCCCCATTCGTTGACATGCGTAACACCTGAGAGGTTTGGGAATGTACTCCCTAACAGTGAAGTTCAAATATCCCATTTGTACTGCCTTAGGTGTTCTCTCAAACTGAATGAGAACTGATAATGTTTCTTTGAATGTGCCATCCCGTTTGCTTTTAAGCCTTGTGACTTCCACTACTTTACCTCCTTTTAATTCACTTTTAATATCTTCCACTGACATGTCCAATGTACTCCTGCAATTACTCCTCTCAGTTTTGCCATTGCTCCTGGTACATGCGCCTTCATTTTCTCCCCATTCAGTGAGTTCATTCCCAGAATCTTTTCCTGCTGCTGTTTGTTATTGGCATGTATCAAAACCCGCTTGTTGTTCATGAATTTAGCTAACTTAATTTTTCCAATCTCTTTTTCAATTGCTTTGGTAAGTTTAATCGGGTGGTAATGCCCACCATCCTGATTGAATTCTATTACAACTTTCCACTCGTGTTCTAGTTCTTTATCCAACATTGCTTGGCTGACACTTTGACTGATTTTTGATTTTTTTGCTTTGATTAGCCTTGTCGGCTTCACCCGACCAATCCGACCACCTTCTAGCTCTTTCTGAACTATCTCTTTCTTTCAAAGATCTTTTCTTCCTCGCAGCTTTGGATATCATCCATTCCATATCGTCTCTTTGGCTACCATCTGAGCTGGTTGACATGATGAAACACTCAATGTACAGTTTATGCAAATCCGCCAAAAAATAACAGTCCAATGCTACCGTTTCTGTATGTATCCGAGTTTTCCGATTCTCTCTGAGCTTTCTGTCACGCGTCTCCGACTTCACTTCCACTTCCGGGTTCCTTCCACGAACTCTGGTCGAGCTCATCACAGGCTGAGATTGTATATATTTCCGCATTTTAACAGTGCAATTGAAAAGTATAAATATAGTATAAGAATATGGCAATTCGCCTTTATTAATAGCATACATTTAGAAAAGAATATATATTTTTTGGAAAAAATTAATTCAAAAACGAATATCCGAATAATGAAATTGAAACCCGAATAGTTGGCCAACGAACGATTATTCGAATAGTCGAATATTCGGGTACAGCCCTACTATCCACTGAGCCACAGCCTCCCATTGTTTGTGTTACCTTGTTACAAGCATGAGTGAATTTCTGTCTAACAGTGGATAGTCCGGATTTCAAGCTCTGCCTTAATAGTTGGTCTCTAGATTTCATGAGATTCCTGCATTGTAGATTCAGCCAGGGAAGATGATGTTCCTTCCTATCCCTAAGGCACCCTCTCCTTGAGAAGTAAGACACTGTATCATTCATTTTAGATATAAACAGATTACTGTTTTCACCAATATCTTCAGAGGAGAGAGTGTCCCCCCAATCAATCATTTTCACTGCATCCATAAAACGTTGTTGCAGATTTTTGGGGAGGAAGGCAGGGGTTTTAGGTGTGGCCACAAACCTTTTTTTTGTGAGTTTCCTGGCAAAAAGAACAAGATTATGGTCAGAAAGACCAGTCAGTAAGTTGTAGGTTTTAACTATGTCAGCTTTGTTAGTAAATAATACATCTATCATAGTCTTGGAGGTTTTGGTTATTCTGGTCGGTTGATCCATTAGTTGTATTAAGTTGTGTTTATCCGTGATCCGTTTTAAGTTATTTCTATTTTGTTTATCATTCCAGTTGATATTAAAGTCTCCTACAATAATTAGCTCTTTGTTGGAGTCAGGAATTCAGCATGAGTTTTACCTGATCATAGAAATCTACCTTAGCGGTGGGTTGTCGATATAGGCAAATCATGGTGAGGGACATTTCCTCAGAAAGTATGATTTCCACACCAATACAATCAAACTCAATATTAGTTGGGAGTGCAATCTCCCAACAGGTAATGGTATTCCTTGTGGCCCGTCCAAACAGCAGCGTTAAAAAAATCTTGAAAATCTTGGAGGTGGGCGTGTCTGAAAGCTTGGGGATTTTTTGCGAGCAATGCGACCAACAACCAATCACATGAATCTCCCGCCCCCGACATACAAAGCAAAAAACCCCGGGGATTTTATGCGAGCAATATATATATATATATATATATATAAACTCCCCAACCAGGCGAAAACCTACCAGTTTCACCCACTGTCTCTGCCACCTCCCTCCATGCCTGGTTCCTCCGGTTTGTAAATAGTTACGGCCCGTCCACACAGCAGCGTTAAAAAAATCTTGAAAATCTTGGAGGTTGGCGTGTCTGAAAGCTTGGGGATTTTTTGCGAGCAACGCGACCAACAACCAATCAAATGAATATCCCGCCCCAGACATACAAAGCAAAAAACCCCGGTTCTTCTCCACTATTGTATACTTTTGTCAGCGGGAAGGGCTATGATGAACATTTATGAGATTAATGTCTATGGTGCTATTTTATGCTACATTCCATGCTGGCTAAAGATACTGTCTATGCTTGCTAGCAATAAACGAAGTAAACTGGATATGAAATCCCCAAACAGGCGAAAACCTACCAGTTGCACCGACTGTCTCTTCACCTCCCTCCATGCCTGGTTCCTCCGGTTTGTATCCCGATAAGTTATTAGCGACTGGTCATAAAGAACCCAGCATGTTGTTTCTGCAGATGTTTCAACAGATTTGAATTGCTGTTTTGGGCAGTAGATAGGATCTTTGACCCGCCAAGACACAACTTACATTTAACTAAAACGTTATTTTCTTTGTGCTCGACAAAAGGGAAATAGTGAGAATATCTCCAGGCGGAGAAACTCGACTTGAGCTCCGCCGCCGCCATGATAGCCTTGTTAGTAAACACAAACACTCCCACAGCGCGTCTCCGCATGTGACACAGGAAGTATCTAAGTACATTTACTCAAGTTCTGTACTTAAGTACAGTTCTCATCTCTGTTCGCCTCGCTGTTGGCGCAGCTCACCAACGTCTGGGAGCCGAGACTATATAAAAAAAATAACGGAGTAACGCACCATGTAGTAACGGTAACTGAGTTACTGAATTAAAAACATAATGCGTTAGACTACTAGTTACTGCCAAAAATAACGGCCTTATTGTAACGCGTCCCAACACTGGCTTTAAGTGGCATTAATTGTACAAGTGCTGACTGTGTTTAGTTGGGTTTGTATGTGTGTAATTCTGTTCAGTTATATGTTTGTGTTTGAAAAGTGTTCCCTAGTGATGGCAGTTTGACACTGAAGCTTCGAACGGAGCTTCAACCCTGGACTTCCTATTCCATAGAAGCAGTGCTTCGAAGCTTGCTTCAAATCACGTGACATGTGACGTCCGAAGCAGCAACTGCTTCAAATCACGTGACATGTGACGTCCGAAGCAGCAACTGCTTCATTTCCTGAATGAATCAACTCACTGGTTCGCCGTCCAATCAGGTGATTCAATGCACTGCCTCGTCTCGATTCTGACAGGTGACAGGTTGAAACAGTTTCAAATTTGAGCGCTTCAACACTTTATAACCGTTCTAAACAATGCGCAATGTGTGGGTTGTTGTCGTAGTTTGCATTGTTGCTGTTGAGTTGTTGTTGGCATTGCATTTGAATTGGATCATTATAGAGCAAGCCAGGAAGTAAAATAGGTCGTTCTGGCTCGTGAAACACTTCGAAATGTGGAGAAGTTGTGAACAAAAAGACAATGAGTAATATAAAAACACTTCGATGGTCTAAGGAATTGATAGCCCAGTGGATAGAGCCGGCGGCTAGGATGCGGCAATATCCTCCGCGCAGCTGGCTCAAAGCTCGGAATAGTTAAACTTTTAATCATTGCTTTTCAACTTTAATACTTTAATAACTGATAAAAGGCCCTCTCCGGCCAAAAAAATGTCAAGCACTCTCTAGTCTCTTCTCAATAACCCAATACACACTATCAATCTTTAATTGCAAATAGAACATGATATTCAGTCTTAGTGAGTGTGTGTGTGTGACAAATATTTTTCAAGGCAAAGATACGTTAAACCTACTGCAGCCTTGCACTTCGCCAGGAGAGGTTGCTGTAACTGAAGCTTCGAGAAATGAACCTATTTCCGACACAATTGTCCAAGTGGTTCGACGCTTCATTCAAAGCTTCATTTTGCCATCACTAGTGTTCCCCCTCCCGTTTTGTCTGTTGCTCCTGATTATGTTCACCTGGTGCCCTGTGTTGTCTCCTCCCCCCCCCCACCTGTGTCTTGTTGGCTTGATTGCAAATGTGGGTATTTAGGCTCTGTGTTTCTTGTTTGGTGGAGGCAGGTAGTGTGTGAGATCCTTGTGGCTGCAGGATGTGTTCAGGGAGAACAGCAGGGTTGAGGCTGTGAACTATGTGCACATGATTTTAATAAATGCCCACACCGGGTTATAATTTTGGACGTTCTGCCTCTGCCTCCTTGCTTGGTCGGGCCGCTCAATTGTCAGCTTCACACTCACATAAAGCAACACACCCCCTCCTTTTGCATTCAGTCTGTGCTTCCTAAACACATTATATCCTGACATAGATACAAGAGTGGATGGTGACGACAAGGGATGTATTGAGAACCGGTACTAAGTCAGTACCGGTACCTGATTGGACGGTATTGGTATACCGTTAAGCCGCTGGAAAAACGGTGCTGCTACCGGTATATGAATTATGCTACTTCCTTAGTTTAAACAATTCTGGTTGGTTGGGAACCCTTATCCCGTGTGACGTATCCGGTTTGAGTACCACTCTGATTGGCCACTGTGAATGCCACTCGTCATCTCTCCTAACAGCGCTCTTATTATTGTGAGACTCCCGGGGACAAACCATAGCAGGGGCAGATGCAACATCTTGCTAGAAACAGCGTCTCAGGGCTTCTTAACATTTAACAATCTATTAATGATGCATACCCACTTAACGGGAAAAACTCAGGTAACAGACAATATTAACCATTTTACCTACACGGAACAGAAGTCCAACACCAAGAGTCTAAATCAACACTTAGCAAAACGGGCTAACGGGGCTAACGGCTAATTTAGCACATAACTGGCAAAAGCGATCTTTTCTACGTCATTTTATCATAAAAACAGTTAATCCAATGTCTCTGTGTAACTTTAAAATTATTACTGATAATCCATCATAACAATTATAAATAATAAACGCTCAATTGTCAGTTTCACAATTGCTGTCAGAAGTGTGATTGACCAAGTGAGGAGGTGAGAATGATGGAGGAACTGAGGGAGAATATGAGATCACTCCTGCAGCTTCAGGCAGCCGGTGAGCAGCAGTTTGCACGGGAAGAGGCTCAACGGGCACTAACTCTGCTGCTGAGGCATCAAAGATCCTGGCGGAGAACCGGAAATTGATGCGTGAGCAGAAAGAGGATATGCGCTTAGTGGAGGATGCTCGTCTGATACGGCTGGAGGAGGAGAAGAAACTGGCAGAGGAGAAGATCCGTCAAGAGAGAGAATGTCAGCTGCTGGAGGAGCTGGAGAGACGGAAACGGCGACAGGCAGAGCTCGCGGCCCAAAAGGCCAGAAAGGAGGAAGAAGAATCTAAACAGGAGGAGCTGGTAAAAATCCTGGAGGGGAATAACCCAACACACTCTCACTCCATAATTGTCCAGGAGTGACGTTTGGTCAGGGTCCCGTGGCGTGCAGTTGTGACGCTCCTAGGCTCCTTCTGCTTCATAAAAGGGACGCAAATAGCTTTCAACTGATTGCAATGTATTCCCATCTGCGGCGGAATTTGACGCTCATGGAAGCACAGCATTCGTTTGTGTCGGCTGCTCTTAAAAGGCAATGTGAGCGTCCATTCCCATTGGATAACGGAGAATTGTACACCCGGAAGTAAGTATTCCCCTTACTGTTGTCACGGCTTGGCTCTCAGCCATAACAAACGCAGCGATGAGACGACGACGTGAGTACGGAAAAAAGAGGAGTTTATTCACACTCCCCAAAACAACCGACCACCAAACAGGGTTAACAAGCTCTATGCAGGAGGATAGCTGTTCCGGGCTGCTCTTCCTCCTACGTTCCCCGGGCAGAGAGAGAGCCACTGCAGCCTACTTAGATCCTTTATGGAGGCGCTGATCAGATTGGGAGCACCTGGAGAGAGGCTGCACCTGGATACAATCAGGGAGAGAGAAGCACACACACCCACACACAAAGGCACACCCACACCAGCATAGGCAGTGAAGCAGGGGTCGTCACACTGTCGATTGATTTTACAGTGATATCTGCACTACTCATCGACTAAAAAACATCAGATTATCCTTGTTAATTACACAACATTGATTGGTTTAAATTGTGTGCAATGCTTTTGTATTTTTCCCCTTCGATTCGGAGAAACAAATATTTTTTCGGAGTAAAGGATGGCAGAAGACACTACACTACCCAGAATCCCCAGCAGTCGTTTAGGACTACACCATGTGCTCTGTTTGACAAACCCCGTGATTAGTTCTCAAGCTCTGTGATTGGTTGACCTCCAACTGCATTCCATATGAGAAAAAAAACGTCTCGTAAAAGATAAAATCATACTTTATTCAGCAGTGCTTGCTTTACTCTTTGAAAGTCATCACATGAATGCATTGTAATAAATGGTTCGACTGCATTAAATATATTACACATCTGTCGTAGTTCTTTATTTTTATTTATCTACAGAGATCGGGCTCAGAATATACAGGAAACTATTATTTTACCGTTCAGTTTGAATTTCACAATAAAGTTAGTAGTAATATTTTGTTTTGATATTATTGTTTTTTATTAACTACTAGACTGCTGGGTCATGTTAAGACCATCTTTTCTGTGTTGCTGTGGGTTTTTTCTATCGCTTTTGTGTTACAAATATCAAAACAATAACTAAATATATCTGTCGTAAACTAAACCAGAAACAGCAGTATATTTTATTTTGTTAACACTGTAAACTTGACAGCTTTTTAACCCAAACCACCTACTGGTTAAAGCACGTTATTACACGTTTAGAGTAATGCAATGCAGGTAGATTGTGTTGCTTTTTAATGACAATTTAAAATGCCTTTTTCTTAATGTATTTTATTATTATTAACTACTTGTTACTTGTTGCTAGGGACGCTGCTATCGATATTGTGTTTCGCAACATGTTCTCTACTGGGAGTTGTAGTTTTAAAAGACGTTTTCGTACGTACTGTGTACATCCCTGGAGGTTTAGGGGATAGGAAACACTCAAATTTAAAACAAATAATTAATAAATGGGTGAAAATTGCTTATGCCCATAATGGGCAGCATTAATATATATACCCACATGCCAGCTAAGGTCAGAAGAGCTTTATTTAACAGCTGGTCTTATGTTTGTGACCCCTCCTGTTGTTAATTGATAACATTACATTACATTAATTGATAAGCCTAAAACATACACTTGTCAAGGTTCAGAGGCACATTTTGCAAATATGGCAGTAGCCATCGATCATCTTAAGATAAGATATACTTTATTGATCCCAAGTTGGAAACATTTGCGTTACATCAGCATGTGTAACAGTTGTAAATATGCAGTGGTGTTTATTTGTAAATCATTTAGTATAATCACACACATTCTGTGTTTTATATTTAATAATTCTGTGTTCTTTATTTATTGATTGTTCAATACCTGACAAGGCAAGAGACGTATTGTGTGAAAAGAAATGTAAGATGTTGTTTAATTGCTGATATATTTATGATCCACGTCACGTTTTCAGTGTTGGCGGCAGTTCCTCATGTTTGTCTAGAAGTCTTCTCATCAGGGCTCTATAAATAGAGAACTACGGCAGATATGTAATATTTAATACAGCCGAACCGTGTGTTACAATGACGTCATGTGATGACTTTCAAAGAGAAAAGCAAGCACACTCGGAATAAAGTATTATTATTATTTTTTTTTATATTTTCAGTCTATTTGTTAATGACGATGTGATGTGAGATGTGAGACTGGAATTGCACAGGGGAAAATAACGTATCTTTAGATGCGGATTTTGTTAAACTAATACGTTTGCGCTGTGGACCAACACATTGACGGGGAAGGGGGTAGCAATAAAGATAACACCATTAAACAGTTACACAACATAACAGAAATAATATCGATAGCAGCGTCCCTAGCAACCACCTTGGTAACAATGAAAACGTTCTATGGACGGAATTTCCTGAAGTAATCTTCGTAATAACTAGCAAACTAAAGATCATGTACATCCACTGCACACATAATCTGAAATAACAACTCATATTTCTCGCATCAAATGACATCAAAACGCATTTTAATGGCCAAACTAACTTTAAAATAGGCATTTTCCACCGAGAATAAAACGAAGTTCGGCCATGTTTTTTTTTTCTGCAGGGAGAAATTTGAAGATCACGTGACATCCAGCCATTGGAATGAATGCTGGAAAAAAACGGGGTTTGTCAAACAGAGCACAGGGTGTAGTCCTAAACGATAGCTGGGGATTCTGGTAGTGTCTTCTGCCATCCTTTACTCCGAAAAAATACAAGAAGTAAATACGTAAGTGTTAAAATCACAAAACGTACCTTTTAGAGTCACAGTCTTTAAGAAAATATAAGTGTTACACAGTGACTGACATTCTACCAGTTGTAAAGTTTTCAGACAACAAACTGTATCCAAAAGTATCTTGGTAGCAGAAAAAAAAAGCAAAAAATCAGTAAAGTCATCAAAAACCACATTGTTCAACTGGATTGTCTTACTTAAATCAAAAATCTGCCACTAAGAGTCACATTCTTAAATAACAGCTATTTAGACAAAGTATTTGATTGTTCTAGTTTTAACTTTTTGAATACCTCAAAGTGTGTCTAAAAGTATTTTGGCAAGAGAAAAAAGCCAAAATCTGTCTATTGTCAGTAAAAAAGTGTTAAAATCATAAACTTGCCTTTTAGAGTCTTTAAAAAAATACATTTGTCACAAAGTAATTGACATTCTACTTGTTGTAAAGTTTTCAGACAACAAACTGTATCTAAAGGTATCTTGGTTGCAAAAAAACACAAAACAAAAATCAGTAAAGTCATCTAAAAAACATATATTTACAAAAGTAATGTGTGAGGATTTGCAGTTCTCCCTCCTTCTTTTCCCCTTTGTTTTGTGTTTGTTATTGTCTGTCTTCCTGGCTGGGCGTGGCTGACCCACTTCTGTTTCCCGCCTATTCATCTCCTCAACTGTTGCTCATCATCCGGATTACAACTACTCACCTTCACCTGCATACTGTATACCCGGTTCCTCCATCCAGTATTCACCAGTCCGTTGTTTCACAATGCTGGTAATACGACTTGGTAAATTAGCTGTAGCTAAACTATACTCTCTGTGTTCTTGTAATCCTTACCTTGTGTTCTCTTTGTCCAGTATCCGTCTGCCTACTCCTCTGCCTGCCACGTCCAGCCATCAACCCCTCGTCTGTGTTCCTCCGTGCTTCCGCGCACACCGGTTCAAGCCTGTCAACTCTCGCCGGCTCTGGATCCCCGGCTCTCCTCGCCGGTGTTCCAACCGGGTAACTCTCGCCAGCTCAGAATCCTCGGCTCATCTCGCCAGCGTACCTCGGTGCTTCTCCGCACCTCCGCTGGTGATAAACCCTGGCCCTGGATTAAGTGGACATCTAATCCCTCCTTTTGTCTCCTGAAGGTTTTTTTTGGTTAATAAACCTTTTTTACCACATAAACTCTGTCTCCTCGTCCTGGTGTTCAGCATTGTGAGTTCAATCCTGTAAACTCGTGGAGAGCGTAACATAATCAAGTCAAATTATCGAAACTGCATTGTTTCATCGAAACAGTGTTAAAATCACAAACTCTCCATTTAGTGTTTGATTCTTTAAGAAACTCAATTCATTACCAATCAATGAATATTTTACCAAGTTATAAAGTTTTGCAACCAATAAAGTGTAACTATAAGTATCTTTGTAGGAGAAAAAACCAAAATCATTTGAGTTATTTCCAGAAAACTGGATTGTCTTAAAATCCCAAAGTGCCTTTAAGAGTCACAGTCTTAAAGAAAATCTGTTCAGAAAAAGTACTTAACTTTACGTAAAGTTGTCATACATAAAACTCTATCCAAAAAGTAGGAGAAAGACAACGAGATAAAAAAAGCTAAATCTGCCTAGTGTCAGTAAAAAAGTGTTAAAATCACAAACTTGCCTTTTAGAGTCACATTCTTAAATCACATCTATTTAGACAAAGTATTTCATTTTTTCTAGTTTTAACTTTTTGCATACATAAACGTGTGTCTTACAGTTCCTTTGTGAGAGAATCTTCCTTATAGTTAATAACGTAATAAAACAAATAAAAAAGATATGATCAAGGGGACATTAAGATCTTTAAACTATTATTACCCTTTTCAAAGAGACTTCCTTGTAGTTAATAAAATAATTAAAACATTAGTTCACAAGCCATACAACTTAAGAGAACATCCAGTTCACAAGCCATACAATTTCAAAAAGAACATCCTTGGTTAACAACAACTTCATAGGGGCTTTTAAAGTTGTGTGAAGTAATTAAACATTACAAATACAAGATCAGGGGGTCATTAAGATCTTTTAAAAATTATTATTACCCCTCTCCATAAAAGAGACTTTCTTATAGTTAATAAAGTAATTACACATTAGTTCACAAGCCATACAAGTTAAAAAAAAAAATAACATCTTTAGTTAACACAAATCATATTAAAAAACAAATCTAATTTAGAGAGTACAATAAAAGTTTTAGGTGACATAGTGAGTGAAAATTAATGGCTTTTTATTTAGTTTGAGCGTATTTCTTTTTAAAACGACCTCCACCCCCCTATCTTTCTGGCATAGGATAACAGCAAAATCAGGGGGTGACAGGAGGGGGGAGAGAAAGTGGGGGAGAAGAAGGGGTGTGAGGGGGACGGGGGGAGACAGTCTCACACATCCAGACTCCATTTTTCATGAAGAGCCTCAGACGGAGGGTCTGAACCCGGCAAAGATACTGCATCCATTTCTTGACTGGCGCTCCCGACGGATGACGGTAAGTTGTCACAGGCGCCTCGCTGATTAAACCCATATCGATGCATCTCTTGGCCATTTTTCTTTTTTGAAAGGTGACTTGATGAGTGGAAATGACTGGCTTTTTATTTAGTCTGCACGGATTTCTTTTTTTTACCTAGCTCCACCCCCACTATCTTCTGGCCTCATAGCCAAAGGAAGGGGGTGTGACAGGAAGGGGGAGAGAAAGGGGGGCGAGGCAGGGGGTGTGAGGGGACGGGGTGCGAGACAGTCTCACGCACAACTTCAAAGAGTCTGTCTTAATCAACACATAGATTAACATCCAAGGCTTATAACATGTCGGTGCGAAATATCACACCGGCATGCACCTCAACCCTCACATCAAAGAACAGACATCAGAGGCTAATTAGATTGGTGAACAAAGGCGCTACTGCCAGGGTACATCAAAGGACAGACATTAGAGGCTAATTAGATTAGACAACAAAAGCTGTACTACACAGGGGCATTTCACACCTACGTGTGATGACACCTCACCCCTCACATGGGGGGTGTGATAGGAAGGGGCGGGAGGCAGGGGTGTGAGGGGACGGGGTGCGAGACAGTCTCACGCACAACTTCAAAGAGACTGCCTTAATTAACACCTAGATTAACATCAGAGGCTTATAACATGCCGGTCCGATATCACACCGGACTGTTATAACACCTCAACCCTCACATCAAAGGATTAGACAACGGAGGGTAATTAGATTAGAGAACAAAAGCGCTACTGCCAGGGTGCATCAAAGGACAGACATCATAGGCTAATTAGATTAGACAACAAAGGCTGTACTACACGGGGGCATTTCACACCTACGTGTGATGACACATCACCCCTCACATGGGGGTGTGACAGGAAGGGGTGACAGCAGGGGTGTGAGGGGACGGGGTGCGAGACAGTCTCACGCCCAACTTCAAAGAGACTGCCTTAATTAACACCTAGATTAACATCATAGGCTTATAACATGCCGGTGCGATATCACACCTGCATGTTATAACACCTCAACCCTCACATCAAAGGACAGACATCAAAGGCTAATTAGATTAGACAACAAAAGCGCTACTACAGGGGGCATTTCACACCTACGTGTGATGACATCTCACCCCTCAAATCAAAGGATATCACGTGTGTTATCACACCTACATGTGAAAACACCTCGAACAAAGGGAGGCGGGACTTAGCTCATTAGCATAATTGGGGGCGGGCCCATCTGTCACTTTGTATGCATACTAATGTGATTGAAACAGTATCAGTAATACTACTACCCACGCTTTCCTGTGTTTGAATAGACGTGATGTGCTGCAGATGCACATTCCTCCACACTGTGTTGACTTGAGCTATCATAACAGGGATTTGTTGAGCTGTCAGAGACTGAGAAGAAATACACACACACACACACCATTACTGAGTCAACAGGCAGTATTGGGACTAGTTAAACTCCTCAGCAGGACGAGCCAATCAGGCAGCCCTTAGAGCAAAAGCAGGGATCTGATTGGCTGCAACAGCAGACACACACACACACACACACACACACACACACACACACACACACACACACACACCAGGTCCATCTGCCCAGCTCCGTTTGAAGGATGGGGTAATGGTGTTGCTCTACAGAAGTCTGACACCTTCTGTCTTCCAGGCGAAAGAACGTATGAATCTCTTGCACATACCAGAGCACTTTCTACTCAGTCAGTCCAACTAATTTATATCAGAGAAATGTTAGCTGTAGTTCTGAATGTAACTAACAAGCAAGCTTCTTCTTTATTTCACTGGTTGCTAACACAAAGCATCTTATCGTCCCATCAGCACTCTCCTAACATTACCACGTTCATGTGATAAGGTAACAGTGAGATGCTGGGATGCCCCTCAGGTAGCTTTACCTTCACCTGTTAACAGGCAGAGAGAGGACTGCTGCCAACCTCCTGCGGTGCCTGTTTAGCAGATCATTATCACAACAACACTGGGAGCTCATTTGTGAGATGCAGGTGAAAAAAGAGAGGGAGGGGGTGATGATAAACAAAGACAAAAGAAGGAGGGATTCAGATTTTAACAGGTTATTTAAAACACCACAAAGTTACACATTACTAGAGAGGAAACGTAAACAAGACCAAACAGAGGAGACAAAGGTGAAAGAAGTTAAGGCTCATTGTTTAGCTTAGTTTTGGTTCACTTTCTCCAGCCTCATGGAATTAACATTTGTTTAAAAAAACAAATGTTAATTCTTTGAAGATTCAAAGATTTCTTTGCTAAGATAAAAATAATGCAAAGCTGTAAGCATGAGTATAGGAGAGACATTGATAATAATCACAACGTATGCACGCATTAAAGCTTTCCATATTTACGACAGCGGAGAATAAACAAAACCGTAGGGGCGCTAAATCACAAAAATACTATATGTGAATTTGGTGTCCCAGTCTACCCCCTCCCCATGTTTCTAAGTCTGCCCCTGGATGAGCGGAGGATTAGTTTCTTAATCTATATGTGGAGGAGTAGGTGAGGTTGAAACCAATGATGTCATTATAGCAACCCAAACCCTGGCTTTCAGTTGGGGACACATGCTGAGGCCTTCTGTTGTGGTTACCACAGGACAAATATCAGACACACACACTCAATATGGATTTGTATTACCTAGCGAGTGGGGGGTTTGTACTGGAGAGAAAGAGAGGGCGAGAAGGTTAAAGTGTTGGAGATAATGTCATGTGTTTAATACTTTAAGGCCAGTGATGGCATTTCCACTGGTGGGCGGATACATCTTATCTCCAGAAATGTCAACTTTCAAGGAACTAAGAAAAACAAAAAAGCCCTGTTTGAAACCTAACAACCACACATTTTCCCTTTCTGTAATTAGTTGGTTTCCGATATGTGTTCCTCGAACCAGAGAGGACACAATTAAACCTTTAATTTAAAGTTGGAACAAGAATATGTACAAAATAATTAAAATGTGTGAATTAAACAGATTTCCTAAACTGAAGAATGTTGAAATCCACCTGGATCCATCTTCTTCTTTTGCATTATCTTTTCTAGCTTTGTTGTAAATGTATCATCTTATATAATTTACACACGACATCTATTGTACGTCTGTCCGTACTGGGAGAGGGATCCTCCTCTGTTTCTCTCCCCGAGGTTTCTTCCTTTCCCCCCATAACTGGGGGGTTTCTTTTGGAGTTTTTCCTTGTCCGATGTGAGGTTCCATGGACAGAGGGTATCATATTCATATTCTGTACAAACTGTAAAGCCCCCTGAGACAAATGTAAAATGTGTGATATTGGGCTATGTAAATAAACGTTGATTGATTGATTGATTAACCTTCAAAAAAAGTAAAGTATTACAATGACATTAAGCAGTGACAGTGATGAAATAATAGGCTACTGTTAACCTTAAGACAAATCACCTCACTCTTTGACACGTGTGAAACTTAACATCATGTCCTCAAAACAGTCTGGATTTTTAATCAAGATTTTGTATTCAAATTCTGCATGATGAGATTGGGTACATATATAATACTAAATTGTTTATCATCAGCATGGGATGCTTGAATTTGTAAAGCAATGAAAACAACTTGGGTTCAAAGGTTTAACTAAATATATTGAATTGAGACATGTGACGCAGGGAACTGCGTCACTATGGACTGATGGCTTTCGGCCGGGTGATTGTGCGCACCTGGGGCCCTGGGTTGTCCCTCCCCCCTCACCTGTGTCTAAATGTTTTCCCTCACCTGTGTTTGAATCCTCTGTGTATTTAAGTGCTGTCTTTTGTTTTGCTGGAGTCAGTGTGTGTGAGCTGCTGGTGGCCGCAGGCTGGGCATGTGAGCAGTTTATTGTGGCTGTGTCATTTTGTGTAATGTTTCAATAAATGCCCCGTCGGGTTATATTTTTGGATTCTCTGCCTCTGCCTCCTTGCTTGGTCGGGCCGCTCAACGGTCAGTCTCACAAGACATGTTGAGATATTAGATGACTGTTTGTTAAAAGTTTTTGGAGGAACTGAAGAGCAGAGAGAGGAGCGACCTGGTTCTACTGCAGGAGTCAGACACAAGGCGGCAGACCTCATTTACATGCTTATCACTGATGCAGAGGAGCGAGGTGTGTGTGTGTGTGTGTGGCTGGCTGGCTGGCTGGCTGGCTGGCGAACACACACAGGCAGGGTCAGAGAGAGGTACACCTTATCTAGTGCCGTCATCTCTCTAGTTGCTTTCTGCACTCGGGTTACATACAAGCACGCACGCACGCACACACACCCACACTGCAGGACTGAAAACAATGCTGATGATGCTGTTTGGCATGGTACCTGCAGGTGACATCACCTCAGGTGGCATCAGCAGGTGTTTTGATGTGTGACGACTCTTCAGCCAACACAAGTTCTCCTGTTGAACCCATAAGGCTTAATAAAGACAATCTGAATCAAACATCTAATGAATAAGAGAAAAATCTGGTTACGGTAATCAATCAAATATGAACATCTTGACTAGTTGATAGAGACACAGCCACAGAAAAGGTTTCAGTACACATTTGCTCTGACACAATAGTAATACAGGGAGCACGTTAAAGGCATGATTTGCAACTTTTCTGCATTAAAATGTCTAAAAGAAACACTAACTTTGGTAAGAACCCATTATTACGTTCGTGGCCAATTTTAACTATATATTTGACCCATATGAAGGATTTTATTCACCAGACATCTGAATGTAATATTTGAATGTTCATAAAATGTACAAAATATTACAAGCATACTGTCGTAAGAGTGAGTAAAAAGAACACGCATTAACACACGGACAAACACTATAGACAGCACTTCTTTTATAAGTAATCACACCTCTCTTTGGTATGATTACAATGATGTACAACTAATAATAACGCATTTTATTTATGGGCGCCTTTCTAAGCTCTCAAGGACACCTTCCAGAGTATAATTAAAAACAAGCAACAAAGAAGGTCAAACAGTAATTCAAGACTTAAAAAATAAAGACTTAAAAAACAACAATCAGTTTAGAGGAATTATGATATACGCCAGTTTAAAAAGGTGGATTTTCAGGGCAGGATTTGAAGGTTGAGAGTGAGTCCATATTGCGGATGTCTTGTGGAAGAGAGAACTGAAATGTATTAACACAAACACACACTTGCAAAACTTGCGTTTACTTATTTATAGGGGAGGCTGTGGCTCAGTGGAATTGTGCGCTGAATTTAGTGCGCTGAACTTTGAATCACAGGATAGTAAGTTTGAGTCCCACTGCAGTCAGCATGTTGTTGTGTCCCTGGGCAAGACACTTTACCTCAAATTGCAGTCGTAGTCTGGTCAAAAGTGGTCTTCAATGGCATTAAAACGAAAAAAACGCTGCTGAAGTTAATCCATAGGTCAATCCAATGTGTCTGTGTCCCCTTGAAATGATTTCTGATAGTCCATAAGCAATAAACCTGCTTTTCCGTTTCCAGATGTCAGAGCTAGAGATAGCTTCACTCTGATGCAAAACTTTGTGCACAAAGCCCCCACCTTTTTGTTTTACCATGTGTGTGAGTGGGGAGATTACCCTTCGATTCTATTGGCTCTAACGGTCAGAAAGAGATGTCAATCACCAAAATCGACCAACGGGTTCCAGAGAAACGGTAAAACCCCCATTTCCACCCAAATCACCTCAGAGGTGGAGTTCTTTTTGCTAAACCTCTCTAAAAAGGTCAAATGTCACTTGTTTTGCATCAATCTTGATACAGGGTACTTATTATATGTTGTACTTTGGATTCCTAAAGCTTTTAGTCTACCTTACCATCATCCAAGGGTAGTTTTCAAGTAAAATATAATTTTTGGATGGACACTATAATTTACAGTTTTTTACTATGTTCAATCTGAATTTTCTTTAAAATAAAAAACATCTATGTTGATTCTGACTTTTCTACATCCAACTCACAGGTTTATCATTACTTTGAGAAAAAAGGTTATTAATTTAACCCTTTTAGAAGGGAAGATATGGTCGTTTGTTCTGGGAATGTCATTTTCGAGCCTGGAGACCTGAAAAACAGGCTCAGGGCTAAACAGGTTAAGACATTAGTAAAAAACTACTGACTTCATTAAAATTACACTTCTGGACCTAAGAACATTTTGACAAAACAAGGGTTTTCACGATAAAAGGAAATCAGCAACGATATAACAAAGGCAGCCTAACAGGATCACTGATGTTACAATGTTGATTCGCATTAGCATTCATTATCCCATCACTACCAGCTAACTGTGGACCACGTGTCAGGCAGTGTGGCTGGCAGAGGGTGTTGCCCGGGCATGTACCTGAGAGGAGACTCAGCCCCCACCCTTTACCAAACAAGAGGGTGTGCACCAATCTGCTGCTGGAGGAAGAATGGGGGCGTTCTTCAGACAAGCTGCCATTTCCATGCCCTGCAGCTGGGACAATGATCTGAGGGTCGGGGGTCACCACAGCAGGGGTGTCTGAAGTCATTTCTCATGCTAATGCTATGCACGATTTGCAGACTACAAAGTGTAAAAGCTGGAACAATTAGCCTGCTGTAATGACAACTTTAATGCAGGTTCTTCTCATTAAAGATGACTATCATAAGTGCTGCAGCACACACCCTGAATATTAATATGCTATGTGTCAAAGTGAGATTAAAACAAGTCAAATAAATCAATGAACACCAGACATTTTTCAAAAATGTGTTGAGCACTTTTTATTTAAAATGTGTGTGGGAAGTATTTATTAATTATGTCATATGTGTCATTGGCTCACTGCATATTTGGATTAAGCAATTTGTCATAAATGGATTCCAGTGTTTACAAAAAATATTCACTAATCCGGGATTATAATTTTTTATGTTTGGGTTTAGTAAATCTATCCCAAATGCCATCAAAAGGATTTCTATTGAAGCTTAAAGTGCAAAGATTCTGTTTACATTTCAAAGACATGGACAAACACACACACCTGTTTGGTCTGAGGTGGGAACAGGTCTGTATTTTCGAATTATTTTTAGTGTTTAACTGCATTCAGTGAAAAGTAGCAAAGTCACCCATAAGAACAATACAAATGTGTACATAAATATATGTTATTATGGGCAGATGTAGCTTAATATCACCATCAAAATCTTCATAACAAAACAAATGTTCACCAAAGCGGATTTTACATTGAGCACCAACAAAACATGAGAATGTTTCCTTGGCTTCATTATTGAAGTCAAAGACAAAACACATGAGTAGCTTTCTCAGAAACAATTATTTTGTCCCCGTTAAATAATGCAAAAGACAATCTGCTGGATAACTATAGCTCCATCAGTGCAGCTACTTATAATCTTCATTGGACTGGATCAAAATGATACGCATTTATATACATAACATAATATGTTTGTGTAACCATGATGATGTAGTTTGTGTCTGACCAGTGGTGTGTGACTAAGTATTTTCAAGTACTGTATTAAATTAAACTTGAAGTACTTCTCTCCACTATATGTATTATATTTAGTTAACTTACTTTTACAAATATAGACCATTGTTGGAAAATAGAATTCAACTATTTATGATCCATTTTTTCTTCTGATTAAGGAAAACTCTCCTCACCTTTTCCAGCTTTAGTACTTTAAATATATTTTGATGGCATTTCCTTTTAGTGAACGAAACATCTGAATAATTCTTCCACCACTAAAAATCTCAAAATAAGATCATCTCTTAAAGATCAAAGCACATACAGTAAATAAGAACAGGGGTATTGGCACTCTTTATTTTCCCCATCTCATTTACAGTCTGTAAAAGTAGAACATCTAGACTCTAATCACAGCTACTCAAAAGAAAATACCGAGGCGCTTTTTGCACAGCACTCAAACTGACACACTTGTTGTTACACATCACCTTTTTGGGTGCATTAAAATACTCAAAGTAACTTTAATCATGGAAATGGTTAATTTTGCAGAAAATCTAAGTTGGTTTTCATCCCAGTGCTTTGTTAAAAGGCTAATAATAATCAAAACCACTGGACTAAAACATAAAGAGGACATGTTGTCTAGCCTAAACTAAATCCCAACTGTCAGAAATGATAGGTCATAATAGTGTTGATACTTGCAACACATGTGTTATAATAAACAGATCTACTGCACACAAAGGGCTGACTCAGCTCTAAGATCACATTGTTTTACTTTACATATGTCAAACTGTGCAGGATATGAAGGGAAGCCAGCTGGGGTGAGGAGGAGGAGTGTGTGTGTGTGTGTGTGTGTGTGTGTGTGTGTGTGTGTGTGTGTGTGTGTGTGTGTGTGTGTGTGTGTGTGTGTGTGTGTGTGTGTGTGTGTGTGTGTGTGTGTGTGTGTGTGTGTGTGTGTGTGTGTGTGTGTGTGTGTGTGTGTGTGTGTGTGTGTAGGGGGATGTTTAGTTGATTCCTGTGAGGAGTTGTCACATGATGAGGAAATGTCTTGAGTCCTGAGATGAGAGATAAGAAGTGGGAGGAGGGAGGTGGAGGAAAACCACAGGATGTGAGGGGGGTCAAATGTTAAATCTCTAGGACTAAGTGGCATGTGAATGCAATTACAACTATAACATATATAAGAAAGTATTATTATTATTATTATGTATTTATATTGCTGCAGAAAGTTGCAGTCTGTTACAAAAAACAAAAGAAGAAGAAAGAGAGAAAGTGAGACAGCAGCATCCTGTCAGGAGCATGGCAGCACTTGTCAGGGAGGAGGAGGAGGAGGAGGAGGAGGAGGAGGAGGAGGAGGAGGAGGAGGAGGAGGAGGAGGAAGTAGTCTAGACCAGAAAGGAATGGCCATCAAAATAAAAGCAGGAGTGAACTAAAATATATAGCTGTATTTATTCGGTGTACGGTCCAGAAATAAATTGAAATAGAGAATTAGCATGTTTGGACATTGTATGTCAGTATTTTGGATCATAACAATACACATATTAAAGGAAACGAAAAGGATAGCAAGGCCTGAAAAAAGTCAAGAAATATAAGAAATGTATGCACAATGTATCCGATTTGAATAAAATATCTCTGCTGTTTTGTGCAAGAATGTGCAAAAGTGAACAACACGACATAGGTACTGGGTGTTTCTCAATGTCGAGGACGCTTCCTTGGTAGGACATGTCTTCCGAGTCACTTCCTTCAGGAGCGAGGCAAGAATCCTTCCTCGCCTCGAAAAAACTCTATTTACGAGGTCAATAAATGTTGTGGTGTGTTTTATTCTGAAAGTCCAAACCGGAAGTCCGGTGTATATATTCTGTGTTGACAAAGATAGTGAGGCAGCAGGAGAGCGCTCAGACCGGACAGATCTTCAGAGAAGAGCACAGAGACCAGTCTCCTCCGTTATTCGGTACATCTCGTCGGTATATGTTCTGATGGGTTAATCTAACAGACAACAACCAGCTGATTATAAAGCGTGACAATCAACGGAAGAACTTTGACATGGAATGACACGATTCCTCCCGAGTGGACCTTTAACATCTTGTGACACTTCGCCTGTTGTTCTGGAACAGTGTATCCCGTCTGATGTGCACCTGTTACGGCTGCTCTCTGCCCTGCACACCGCCTCACCACGGAGCGTCATAAACAGCCAGTAAGCGCTTCATCTTTATTTACCGCTGCAGAAGTTGGAAAGGTTTTTGACAACTTGGGCAAGACACTTCACCCCAAATTGCTCCTGTGGGGATTGTCCACAGTACTGAATGTATTTAAGTCGCTTTGGATAAAAGCGTCTATGTGACATGTAATGTAACTTAAAGTTGCATCATCTGTCGAGCTGTCAGAAAAAAGTGTGATTGAACTTATCGGTACATATCTACTTTGAAATTACTTTGTCAACATTTACTCTCTTTTTTACAACAGATGTAAAGTATTGACCCCTGCGCCTTCGAGCCTTTCGCGTTATATTTATGATTTGAGACATGTCCGGACAAGTCCCATTCATAAACGTTAATGGGAAGAAAAAAAATCCTAAATCAGAGTTAAAGTTAACGATATTGATAGGCTATTTAAATAAATGTGTTTAGCCCCAGAACCAGAAAACTGTCAGAAACTGGTTAATTTATCAAACGAATAATGCATTTATGATTGAATTTATTCAAACTTAAAGCATGGTGCCCCGTGGTTCTGTAATTCGACATCTTTACGCATTTTCCGATTTATTTCCTTGCGTTTTTTAAATAACCCTAATTAAACGGGATTTTAAATGGCACATTTACATTAATGTCACTCGAGGATTTATGCTAACTTTTTTCTCGATATTATCCTTCCTATCATCAGTTTATTGCCAAAGCGGAGAGAAATCTCCGCGTGGCTCGCCTTTATGTGAGATTGTGTGTACCTATGATGTGTACGCGTGCGCGCTTCCTCGTGCTCGATCGGCGCGGATCAGATCTGTTTACAAACAAGTCTCGTGTCCTAGCGGCCGGTACGATCATTTATAATGTAGGTTGCTGGGTCAAACTTGTGGAGAAAGACTAGATGTGTGTATGTGTGCTTTTCTGGTGCTTTTTGTATGCTATATGTTATCCTATTATATATTAAATCAAATTCAATGTTTTTTTTATTGATCGTATAATATATACTTTAATTTGGATCAATAAAGTATATCTTGTCTTATCAGATAGACAGTATATATCCTGAGGGGTCACAAACAAGACTTGCACATGTTTTCTTAATTCTTTGTACATTGATTTCTCAGGGCCACTGTTTTTTGTGTTTGTTTAAATTCAATTTGTTGTTTTTTAGATGACTATGTTTATACATTTTGATTTGATGCTTCAGTTAATGTTGTCTTGCTTTGTTTGACGTATGTGCATGTCTGTGTGATTTAGGCTACTGAGATGGCCCGTGCAGAGACCATGGAGAGCGCCGGGGAGACAGGAGGAGAACCAGGAGACGGCCCCCTGCCTCGCCACAGCTCCTGCCGGATGGAGCTGCCCCGCCCCTTCTACAACTGGCCCGGCATGCTCACCACCACCACCATCACCACCGGCTCTGTGACTGGCCCCGGGGCCTTACACCTCCACCAGAACCACCACCACCTGCACCCTTTGCAGGCCCTCTATATGTCATACCCGGTGCCTTACCCTCACCCAGAGGGCCAGGACGAGCCCCAGACTCACCAGCAGTTACCTTGGCCATCGTCATCATCAACGCCTCCCTCACCTCTCTGCCATCGGAGGGAAGAGAGGGCCAGTGTCTTCTCAGGAGAGCAGTCAGGTAAGACAGTCCTATTCAGCGCTTTGAGCACCAGGAAAAGCGCTTTATAAATGTAATGTATTATTATTATTCACATTTAATCAAAGATATCCAGCGTGGTTTAGGTTATTTGGGAGATACAAAGTGTTATATCTCTTTAGTAATAGGATGTGAGTTGCAGCATGGTGTTGTTAAAACCATGTGGGTTAGCTCTCCCTGTGCTTGTAACACCAGGCACATCATTTATGATTTAGAACAGTTACCTCGGAGAGAAACTCACAAACACACAGATATGTTTGGCCTCGACTAAAGGTGGAAACAGATCTGTATTTTTTATTGTTGGACTACATTCAGGGAGAAGAAGCAAACCACCCATAACAACAATGAGAAATGGGACAATACATACACATGCATACATTTATGTTATTAATGGCAGATACTTAGAAATATGTCATTTTCAACATCTGCTTAAAAAAAACGTATTTTCACCAAAGGTTATTATATATATGTAATATATATTATATTACATATTGAGCACTAGCTGTGAAAATAATAATGTTGCATTGGCTTCATTGATGTCACAGACAAAACAAAATGAGAAGCTTTCCCATTAAAAATATAATAATATGTTTGTTTAACCACGATGGTGTAGTCTGTGTGTGACCTGTTTAACTACTTACTGATGCCCTGTGGTGGAATGTGACTACGTTAAAACATTGATTCACAGCCAATTACTGCTGCAGGATAAGCATTAGATCAGAGTGGATGCAGGTTCTGACCAAGAGTCACGACTCAGCTCTCCTCACAGCATAGCTTGCCTTCCTGACCTCCTCCCTCAATATACACAGAAGTTGTCAGCTGGCAGGAGAGTATCAGTTCAGTCTGTGCTGTGTCTCCATGACAGGAGGCTGTTTGGGCAGTGTTGATGGGGGACAGGTGGAGGGATGAAGAGGATGTGTGTTACCCACTGTCGCAGGAATAAACATGTGACGTTTTTGGCCTTGTAGCCAACAGTCCACTGAGCTGCTGCTGCTGCCTCAGGAGCTCTTACTGGTTTGTTCATGAGACAATGTCTGTCTGTCTGGAGTTCACGAGGGGTGAGAAGAGGGAAACTTACTCTGACAATGGTGGGCGGTAACACAGAAAACACGTGACATTTGACCTTTTATAGTATATTATTTTTTACATTTTAAAAACTCAGGTGAAAATCAGGTGTTGGCATTCACAGGATACAGGAAACACAGGTTAACATTAGACACCGTGTCTTTTTGTTGTGACAGATAGAGGGGTAAACAGATACATTGCCCCACCCCCTTCCTCTCTCAGCTGCAGGTCAGCTGTGCATGCTGGGCATGTTCAGACATGTCCTGTGCAGTCTGAAGGAACCAATGTGCTGTATTTCCTGCTGCTCTGAGATCAGCCTGGCAGCACACAGTCAGTCTGTAGTCTGCCCACAAGAGCTTCTATTGGCCTCTCAGTCAGGTTTTAAGCTTAGTTTAAATTGTCAGAGTTACAGTTAGTTAATCAGGCTTATCAGTCAGGCTACGAATCAAACAGTTAGTCATTTAATGAGGGAGACACTTTGTTATCCAGTCAGTAAATAGGGAATTCATCAGTTAGATACTCAGCAACCTAGTGAATTAATTAGTCAGACACTTTCAGTTATTCACTAATCAGGCACTCAATAATTAAAATAAAAAAATCAATGTCATTTTATCCAGATCATCTGTCCGGTTGGTAAACAGTCATGATGTACGTTTTTTGTCGATTTGTAAGTGAATTTGTTGTATTGTGTGCACAGAAGTGGGAAAGGTACTCAGATCTTGTACTTGAGTAAAAGTAGAAGTACCATAGTGAAGGAATACTCTGTTGCAACTAGAAGTCCTGTATTCAAAATGTTCCTCAATTAAACGTAGAAAAGTGTTGGCATCAAAATATAGTTAAAGTAGCGACAGTAAAAGTAGTGATTGTGAAGATTGGTCCATTTCAGAATAATATATACAGGACTGTCTCAGAAAATTAGAATATTGTGATAAAGTTCTTTATTTTCTGTAATGCAATTAAAAAAACAAAAATGTCATACATTCTGGATTCATTACAAATCAACTGAAATATTGCAAGCCTTTTATTATTTTAATATTGCTGATTATGGCATACAGCTTAAGAAAACTCAAAAATCCTATCTCAAAAAATTAGAATAGTTCCTCAGACCAAGTAAAAAAAAAAGATTTATAACAGCAAAACACAATCAAACATTTGAAAATGTCCATTAATGCACTCAGTACTTGGTTGGGAATCCTTTTGCACGGATTACTGCATCAATGCGGCGTGGCATGGAGGCAATCAGCCTGTGGCATTGCTGAGGTGTTATGGATGCCCAGGATGCTTCAATAGCGGCCTTTAGCTCATTAGCATTGTTGGGTCTGGTGTCTTTCAGCTTCTTCTTCACAATACCCCACATATTCTCTATGGGGTTCAGGTCAGGGGAATTTGCAGGCCAATCGAGGACAGTAATGCCATGGTCAGTACACCAGTTACTGGTGGTTTTGGCACTGTGGGCAGGTGCCAGATCATGCTGGAAAATGAATTCCTCATCTCCATAGAGCTTTTCAGCAGACGGAAGCATGTAGTGCTCTAAAATCTCTTGGTACACAGCTGCATTTACTCTGGGCTTGATGAAACACAGTGGACCATCACCAGTAGCTGACATGGCTCCCCAAACCATCGCTGACTGTGGGAACTTCACACTGGATTTCAAGCAACTTGGATTTTGCTCCTCTCCAGCCTTTCTCCAGACTCTGGCGCCTTGACTTCCAAATAAAATACAAAACTTGCTTTCGTCTGAAAAGAGGACTTTGGACCACTGTGCAACTGTCCAGTGCTTCTTTTCCTTAGCCCAAGTCAGACGCCTCTTCCGTTGTCTTGAGTTCAGAAGTGGCTTGACCATGGGAATACGGCTATTGTAGCCCATTTCCCGGACACGTCTGTGAACAGTGACTTTTGATACCTGGACTCCAGCTTCAATCCACTGTCTTTGAAGCTCCCCCAAATTCTGAAAGCGACTCTTCTTCACAATGCTGTTAAGGCTGCGGTCATCTCTCTTGGTTGTGCAGCGTTTCCTGCCACATGTCCCCCTTCCAACAGACTTTTTGTGGATGTGCTTTGAAACTGCAATCTGTGAACAGCTTGCTCTTTGAGAAATGTCTTTTTGTGTCTTACCCTCCTGATGGAGGGTGTCAATGACGGTCCTCTGGACAGCAGTCAGATCAGCAGTCTTCCCCATACTTGTGATTTAGTTTACTGAACCAAGCTGAGTGTTTTTCAAGGCTCAGGAAACCCTTGCAGGTGTTTCGAGTTAATTACACGATTCAAGTGATTCGTTGAACACCCTACTAGTATACTTTTTCATGATATTCTAATATTTAGAGATAGGATATTTGAGTTTTCTTAAGCTGTATGCCATAATCAGCAATATTAAAATAATAAAAGGCTTGCAATATTTCAGTTGATTTGTAATGAATCCAGAATGTATGACATTTTTGTTTTTTTAATTGCATTACAGAAAATAAAGAACTTTATCACAATATTCTAATTTTCTGAGACAGTCCTGTAGGATATGTTTTATAATGATTGATCATGAAAGTATTCTCAAAGCTGGTAAAGGTGCAGCTAGTTTGAATGACTTTGTATACTGCAGGGTAGCTTGTGAATTTACTCCAGGTGGAACTAAAGTCTGATTTAACACTTGGTTATATTTCACATCATTCATCCACATCTGTGAAGTAACTAAAGAGATTAAAATAATGTATTGGAGTAAAAGTACACAATGTAGCTCTGAATTGTAGTGGAGTAGAAGTAGAAGGTAGCAAAAAATGGAACAACTCAAGTAGCTCAAAATTGTACTGAATAAAATACTATTTTAAATATATATTTTAAAATGGTTATAGCGCTTAAAAGGTTTGGAAACTAATGTCCTTGCAGGATTCTTGCTGTTCTATATCATCATAGTTGACGGCACTTATGGTAAGAGACTTTGGATCTAAGCATCAGCTAAATTAATTAGCTGAATAAAAAAAGGAATTATTTGTTAATGTATTTATTATTTGTTTGATTAGTCAGAGGATTTGTCGGTTTGTTATTTAATGACAACATCTCTCAGCCGTAAGCTTTTATCTGCTTTAGTCTGTTTTTATTTGTAATGCCACCCCTTCACCCGGCAACCGAGTCCCCCCCAGTCTCCTACATCCCATATTTATCTGCTCTCAGGATCTCTGTCACCTTGTCACTCTGTCAGCCTATCAAACAGACCGGTTCACCAACAGCCCCACCCCCTTACCTCCCTCCAGCCTATCCAGCTCAGACCTCCACTGCCGGCCAATCGCATAGAGACATCTCCAAGAGTGCTGTCTTCAAGTTACCTTGGCAACAAGCCAGTGTTTCCCGTTTGTTATTTTTCCTCCGCTCTCTCTTTCCTCCCTCTCCGCCTCCATCTCTCCCTCTCTCTAGTCACCTGCCTCTTTTAAGGATCAGTTGTAATCCTCCTAGCAAAGTAGATGCTGTGGTTGCCAGGGGTGCCTGTTTCTGTGGCAACAAAGAGTTGTGGTTGATGGAGACCCTCTGCTCCGTGACAGAGACAGGGGTCCATTCACAGGAAAGCTGTTTTCAAAGTCAGAAACAAGTGTTCAAAGGTTATCTAATCGTCTATTAAAAACGACACGCTGCCAGAGACAAGGATGTTTCATGTAGTATGATAAATCCTTTTCATATGTTGGATGGATATTCAAATAAGCAAGAAACATAACAAGAACATAAAAAAATAACTAATTCAATTTAGCAACTAATTTTGTAAATGTGTTATGTGAAATATGTTAAAAGAAATGATAAGATACAGAAAAAGAGAAATAATTAATTCATTGTATATAATGCTTACACAAAATAAGATTTATTTGAATAAAGCAGAACATTAAGCATGAAAAAAAAAAAATGATCAAGTAGGTTACCATTAAAGATTTGAGACAATTTCCTTTCTTTTCATAAAATCCTAAAACCTCTAATAGCTTTAGGCCTTTTTGTCACGCTAAAGCAACCAGACAGAAGGGACAGGTATCTGTAGGAACAACAACACTATATCTCTGTAAACACACACACACACACACACACACACACACACACACACACACACACACACACACACACACACACACACACACACACACACACACACACACACACACGCACACACACACACACACACACACACACACACACACACACACACACACACACACACACACACACACACACACACACACACACACCTCTCCATACCAGACTTATTAAGCAGATTAAGAGATTACTCTCCCAAGTTCCATGAAGAGGAAACAGACCCATCAGGCTCCTTAGCAAATATGTGTTGCCACAAATCTAACTAATGTAACTGAACAACCCAACTGGAATAAAAAAAAAAAAGTTTTATGTTGAATGTTGTTTAAAAACTCCCTCTTCTATTTTCTATCAAGTATGCTACACTTTGAGAGTAACTTATTTGATTGTATGCAAAAGGTGAACATAATGTTTGAACCTTACTCATCTCTTCATATTCATTGTAAACATTCATACTGATCGGTAATGGCCTGGAAGTGAAGTTTTCTGGGAGGTGTGTGTATGAAGTTGTGTGTGTTCTTGTTAGGTCTTTGTTGGTCTGCTGCATGGTCTGCCCCCCCCCCCACCCCCCCACACACTTGAAGTGTCTCTATTATTGCTAAGGAGGCGGTTACTGTGTGGATACTTGTCGACAATCAATTAGGCATAACCAGAGGCTGTGGCAATAAAGCACTTGTGTCTTTTCAAACTTTAACTGTTTTTATCAAAAGAGAGACGAAGAGTAAGAGCATATGGAAAAAAGATTTCAAATTATTAAACAATTATGGAGAATTGCATGTTATTTTCTGAATTAATTTAGTATTTTTCTTCTGCAGACTCGCTCAGAGAGGAGCCCCACGAGACCTCCAGCAGGCAGGGGCCTCTTCCAGACCTGCTGCCACAGAACGAGCAGCTCTCCTGGGCTTCCCCTCGTCACAGAGCCCCCGGAGGAGAGGCAGCGCAGGTGCAGGTCATCAGGAGTGTGGCCCACCAGCTGAGGGCCATCGGAGATGAGATCAACGCCACAGTCCTCCACAGAGTGGTAAGAGGAGGGGCGGGGCTTCAGTGTAATATACAGTGTGTTTAGCTATAATAGGTTAGGTAGGTTTTGTTTATAGTAAACAAAGTAATGTGGACATTTACAGTGACCTAAATAACATGTTTTAAAAAATCCTGTTAGAAAATTAGTCCAATCCAGCTTCATTATCACAATGTTAGAAACACCTAACAGTCAGTTTCATTATTATGAAGGGATTCTACAAAGGTTTTATCGTCATATGCAAAATAGCTACAGTGTGATTATTGGCAATTAAAAACTGTCCCATTACTTCTCCAACCGTGCAACATAAAATATACCTTAGACATAATCAGCAAAAAATGTGCAAGTGGCACAAAGAAATGCAGGAATAACAGTTTGCAAAAATGAAACAATGAACAGTGAAAAAAAATACGGCTTATTGCTTTCCCTCCATCTGAGTGCTGCAGTCTGATGTGTGTATAGTGTTACAGTGTCTCACACAAACACACAATTATCTTGTGTGTGTGTGTGTGTGTGTGTGTGTGTGTGTGTGTGTGTGTGTGTGTGTGTGTGTGTGTGTGTGTGTGTGTGTGTGTGTGTGTGTGTGTGTGTGTGTGTGTGTGTGTGTGTGTGTGTGTGTGTGTGTGTGTGTGTGTGTGTGTGTGTGTGTGTGTGTGTGTGTGTGTGTGTGTGTGTGTGTGTGTGTGTGTGTGTGTGTGTGTGTGTGTGTGTGTCTTTGACAGATCAATACTCGCGTGTGAGATTTAATCGATGATATCTGAGCCAGTTTAATCTCTTTTCACTTTTTACTGTGGACCTTTTTACAAATGTCCGTCCTAAAGTCTTTCCACCTCTCTCTCCTACTTCCTCTTTTTCTACGCAGTAATACGTTATATAAATGTGTACTTTTTAGAAACTTCATTGCAGACAGTCCTCTTTCAGATTCATGTTCCCTCCCTTATGTTTTTTTTACAGTTTCCTTCCTCATCATTCTTGCTTTAATCTTTATAACTCTATATGAATTGAAGTATGTCCTAAACACCTGAAAACAACACAAACACATTTCACATGCAAACGATACTCCCAGATGAAATCACAGTATGTTTTTACACCGCTGTCTGTCTGTTTCCTTGTATTGTTATGTCTTTAACTCCCTCCCCCCTCCCTCCCCTGTAGTCTAGATCGCGTGAGGAGTTGGCAGCAACTCTCCACTTCCTCCCCCCCCCCCCCCCCCCCACACACACACACACACACTCACACTCACACTCACACTCACACACACACTTCCCCAGTCCCCACTGCTCTCTCTCTCCCTCGCCGTCCCGCCTCATGCACATAAACAAAGATGACGTCACCTAGTTTCGACTCACACTCGGACACGGATGGCACACAAATACGCACACGCACGCACACACACTTTATAAGGGTGCAGCAGCTCCTGTTGCAGCGTGTGATGCAGTTGGTCCCCTCATGGAACTGCCTGTTCGCTCTCTCCAGGAAGACAGACAGAAATTGTTTTGTTTACCACCGAGTCAAGCCAAAAGCACAGTCTACTGTATAGCAGTTAGAAACAAAAGTAGGAGGCAAGGAGGGAGATTGTGAAGGAGGGAGGGTTAACCACAGGCACGTGAGGTTCAGACCGTTCAGAGTAGCATCTTTAACTCACACACTTGTTTATCCTCTCGTTCAAGTGGCGAAGTGTTTCATTATTCCATTTCATTATTGCAGCATGGAGTCTCTTTTTCTGTTCTATATCCTTCTACTGTTCACAAAAATAAGAATATGTGTCCTCCGTCTTCTCAAGAAATCAAACAATCAGCTTCTAGGATTTGCTCCTTTCCACCCAGGTAGTCAATATGGTCCAACTTCAATTATTTGGCTCACTTGCGTTCAAAATGCTGAAGCAGCTGTAAATTATCCCCGAAGTACCTCAAGAGCAAACTCATTTAAATACAGGTTCCAACCCTTAATCTGTGTCCAAATTAAATGAATTTTCTGGCATAGCTGCTGCCTCGCATGCCAACAGAACAAAGGGAACACCATTGACTTGCATGAAGTTACAATCATGTGATAAAGTCAAGTGCAGTTTGTATGGCGGGTCATTAAATGCACATTTTTTAGCATCTTGGCCCGCCTTAAAAATGTCAGATATTGAATGATCCAACTGTTTTATTATCTCAGCCAGGGGAAAGTTTGGTGAAGTGTGTGTTGATCTCTCTCTGTCCGCCGTTAATCTCTCATGCAACAGTCTTATATATTTTTGTGGCCATTTTTGACAGTATGCTCAAGGACTTGTCCTGGTTGCAGAGATTCACAATTTGGATAAAATATATATTTTATTGACTGCTTTAAAGCGTCATTAATCTTTCTCAAATGTTCTCAATTGCTTCCTTAACGAAATAAATGTCCAAATATCAGCAAAAAACGAACCTCACATTGTTTGTTTGTTAATTTTTATGGCTTACTGACATTGAGAGAAAAGTTATGTCCTATTTTGGACTACACATTAATTCCATACCTTGTATGTTATCATCCACTTAAGTTCATTTTGTGCCTTGTGTTTTGAACTCTTTGGTGCCAAAAGACCTGTCACGATAATTAATTTTGTTGGACGATACATTTTCCTGGAAATTATTGAGATAAACGATAATATTGTCGGCACTGTTGTAAGACCATTTTAGACCACTGACATAATGATAATATATAATAATAGTTCAAGTACATACTTTCAAACATAACTTTATATTGAACATTCAACATTGCAAATGAAATAATATTAAAATATATAAATGATATATAATAATTAAAACAAATTAATTAAATGATAATAAATTAATTAAATCACACACAACCAAAACAATAAATTAAATAGACTCAGGCTGGAAAACAGAGCTCTCTCTCTCTCTCTCTCTCTCTCTCTCACTCTCTCTCTCTCTCTCGCTCTATCCATCTATCTATCTATCTATCTATCTATCTATCTATCTATCTATCTATCTATCTATCTATAAATAAATATGAGCACACATTGTCTCACAAGCAAAGAACCCTCCTTAAAACAACACTCAAGTGTACAGTCCACTGTCCATACAAAGACCCAGATGCCTCAACAGGCCATATCCAAATCTGTTTTTCAAAGTTTTCGAGCAAGGAACACCAACATGTTTGCATTGTCGGGCAAATGCATCTTTGATTGTAAACTGTCGGGAAGGTGGGGGCTCTCCATCTCCAGCTGCCGTGTTTGCTCCCAGCTGGGAAAACGGAATGGGGTGGTTGTGTTTTAGGTGTAGTTTAAAATGCGTGGTATTGCCTGCTTTTGTCGCTACCTTTTTTAAACAAATGCGCAGTGGCATTTTTATAAAAGTGGTGTGGCACAAACAACATAGTCTATATATAAGCTTCTGCAGTGAGGTTCATGGCTGGTGAGGCACTGGCACTGACTCTTCAGGTTTACAAATATTATATTTGGACCTAAATCAAAATATAATATTATTTTCAAAAGCTTTTTTTGTCTGATGCTTCGATTAATTGTAATGCCCAAAAAAGTAATTTTATCATTTAAATATTGAATTGTTCTCTCTTAGTAAGATCCCATTTTCAATAAAATTGCGGTCTTACCTTGACTTGAAGATGAAGTCCATTTGCCTATCCTTCTGGACAAACATCTCTATTACTTTTTTGTAAAAGTCCTCCTTATCTTCTTGTAGTTTCAAAAGTCTATCATAAATCTAATCGATAGATTTATGATTTGAAAATTATAAAAGTAGGGTAGAAGTGTGGATATTATCCGGCTGAACAAAACGTGCATTTATCTAATCGGTACAATCATGTCCCACCTGCCCCTAATGACCAATCGCCACTGCAAATGCGACACACCGCCCGGCTCATTCAAGTCCGTATTCGCCTCGTTGATTTGGCTTGAATCCAAAATACTGCCACACCGGAGAATCGAGATGTGTAGTTAGGTTTTGTAACCAATTCCATTTCACTTTAAATTCCCCGCGAGGAAGTCACATGTTGTCTCCCGCTTGTCGCTATATCATTAATTTGGCTGCTGCAAGTGCACGAGGCTGACCTGGCTGTGTGTCAGCCCCGCCCCTCACAGCGCGCCTGGCAGCCACAGCGCTCCTAGCGAAAATGCTGGTCACATCCATAGACTGTATATGTCACATCCTTATGTAAACGGCAATTTAACGAGCTCAGAAAAGTTATCGAGTCCATTTGTATTTATCGTACGATAAGTCAATTTACCGATTATCGCGACAGGCCTAGGTGACATCTTGACTGAATATTCTGGACTAACGTCTCTTTGTATGTTTCTCTGTCGCAGGGTGCCGTCCCGCTCTGGCAGGACTGGAGAGACGTCTGCCGAGGATTCTTCAACTTCCTCACTCAGACTCTCAGCACTCTGTACAGGATCGCATAGGAGAGTGGTTACCATGGCGACTTTATGCATCCAGGAGTGTGGCTAAGGAATGGAACAAGTCCGACTGGTTGCTGCACTGTTTTAATCCCGGAGGATTTATGTGACCCGAAATCAGGACCTTTTTTTGGGGAAGAAAGGGAGGGATGTGAGAGCGCCCCCTGTGACTGAGCTCTGAGTCAGGGTGCTGTGGAGCTGTCTGTCTATCAGTCTGCTGGAACAGACTGCAGCTGACGGACCGCCTGCCGTTTTCATTCCTGTATATTTTGTCGAATCCACTGGCTGTCTCTTCCGGGGCTCATCTCTTCCATCAGTGTGTGTGTGTGTGTGTGTGTGTGCACATGGCAAAGGTCATTGGTTCAAACAAATAGGTTGAACTACAGATATTTCAAACTGGCCTTTTTGTTTTATACCCCAGATGAGTTTATAGGTCAGCTGTTTTGGAAGTGAAGTTCTTCATGGGTCACTGCAGCGTTTTCATTTAGCTTTAATATCAGTGACCATTTACTGGAGGATGTGTTCTTATTTCCAAAATGGATGAAATCCCTCCAATTTGTTCCCTTTTGTATACGTACAAAGATACAGAACTGACCTGTGTCTGACGTGAGTGTTACTGTCTTTATTTTGTATTATTATAAACTGGACGCTGAGTTTGCATCGCAAGGACAAATGTTGGATGTTATTCCACAGAGTGAAGCTCTCTCCCAATCAGAGACCTCTTCCTCTCAATACACCACGTGCCTTCTGCTCAGTGACTCCTGCAACCAGTCTCTGAAAACCAGGGCTATCACACACAAACACAAACACACACACACACAAACACACACAAACACACACACACACACACACACACACACACAAACACACACACACACACACACACACACACACACACACACACACACACACACACACACACACACACACACACACACACAGCAGTTTAAGTTAGCCAGTGTCATTTGCATCACATTTAAATGCTAAGGCCTCAGCATGGTTTGAGGTCATTTGAGGTCATTTAAGGACAGACTTCTCTGTTCATCCTGCCGGTGTTAGAGTAAAGTGTCTAAAGATGCAATCTGTAAATATTCTTTTGGAAGGTTAATCGTTTTTTTATGGACTTTGAAAGTGCTTATGAAAGCGAGAGAGTTCACAGTTATGTTTGTATTTCTGAGTGGCCGTTGGCATCAGCAGAGCGAAATTAAATCCAGTGGATTTGAAATGGTATTCCAAGATTTAAAGAAAAATATATGATTTGGACCTTTTGATTGTTAAAAAGTATTTGATGATGTTTTGTAAAATGACCCCTTCAGTTACGCGATTACTTTCCATGTACTTTGGGAGAAGATGTGTATTGCTCATATGAAGAGCATCATTTATTTTTGGATGTAGCCTGTATCTGTAGCGTGTTTTCTTTTGTTTGATTTTTATTTACGCAATACATTATTTATTTATTTTCTTACATTCCTGATCAAAACTATGATTTAAGCTGTATTTGAGTTGTAACTGTTAAAACACAGATTGAGAGCTAAAGCTGTTAAAAACACACCCAAAGTAGATCCATCATTTTGAAAAAGCAGAAGAAATTAATCATTTCGAATGCTGTCAGCTTTATGAATTGGTACTTGCCACAAAAAGTAAACGGCTCATTCAAATAAAACGGTATTCTGTTTTTAAGCAATGGTCCTATTATTATTATTATTATTATTATTATTATTATTATTATTAGCAATACTTTTGTCGGTAAAGCACAAAGGGTTTATTACTGGATGGCACATGTTTCTCCACACTTTCCATGTGTATATCAGAGGAAATGGAAAGCACGAGAAATCTTCCTCTATACTAAAGTGTTGCTGTCATATATAAACACCACTACGGTGTAGTTATGTAATGTATGAAAAACTCAGGTTCACATTAGAGAACTTTAAAAGATTGAACGAGGAAGTCTGTCTGTCTGTTTCACTGTGCAGCTCTCACCTGGCCTTAGCTTCACTGTTTTGTATATTTGTTGCAGAAGAACCTTGTTTGGATCATTTCTGAAGGCCTTGATGTATAAAGAAGACCTGATGGAACCTGCAGAGACCCAGCTGCAGTCAGCTGTTTGATGCCCGTGTTCATGTTCTTGGTTCTGTTAGAACTCACATGCAGTGTGTTTTTGCTGTTTTTCAACTTTTTTATATTGTAAACTTTCTACATGATTTTGTACTTTGTTTCTTTTTCATACAATAAAGATAAGGATAAATATATTCACTTGTTTGAGGTTTTATGTCTAACATTATATGAAGTAGAAGAAGTGTGCTCTGTATAAACGGAAAAATACACAGTAACTTTTTTTTAATAAGAGCTAATAGTTTGTTTTTATAAAATAATTAGTAACAATAAAAATTAAATATTTTGGATTTTTCTGTTGTTGTTTTACCATAAATCCTGTATCAAACCCATAGTTAGTGTGTGAATACTTGAAAATACAAAATTATTCTGATTGACAATGAGTCTTAGAAGCTCCAGTAGTTTGACAGTTCAGGATTATATATTTTAAAGGATGATTCTGGGTCAGTAGCTGCCGGCCCCGCCCCCTTTGGAACACGCAGGCACAATGTGAGCACCAGAGAGGAGAGAGAAATGTCTACTGGCAGATAGAGATGGAGATGAAATGCCATATCATGTTCCAAACCACATCAAGGATTATTTCTGAAACAGTATGGAGCTCAAATGCTTTTCTCTTGCATGTTTACGACAAGGTGAGTTCCTTTTTTTATTTCTTGCTTTTTTACACATAGGCTACTCTCTCCACAGCTACAGCTCTGAGTGTTAGCGATGCTTGCTAATGTAAACAAAGACCATATTACGTCCAAAACATGTCACGCATTGTTTCTGATAGCAAAGTAGTAGTTATATTCATGCTGCATTCGTCTCATTAGTATGCATAACAAGTGACAGGTCACACCTCCCCCAATTACGCAAATGAGCTAAGTCCCGCCCCCTTTTGTTCGAGGTGTGATATCCCAAGTAGGTGTGATATCCCAAGTAGGTGTGAGATCCGTCGATAGGAGGGGGTGATGTGTATTCACAGGTGTGAAAAAGCCCCCAATGTAGCGCCTTGTGGCGTCAAAAAAAAGAAAAATGCTATTTCAATCACATTAGTATGCATAAAAAGTGACAGGTGGGCCCGCCCCCCCGTGTGTGTGTGTGTGTGTGTGTGTGTGTGTGTGTGTGTGTGTGTGTGTGTGTGTGTGTGTGTGTGTGTGTGTGTGTGTGTGTGTGTGTGTGTGTGTGTGTGTGTGTGTGTGTGTGTGTGTGTGTGTGTGTGTGTGTGTGTGTGTGTGTGTGTGTGTGTGTGTGTGTGTGTGTGTGTGTGTGTGTGTGTGTGACGGTCTCCCCTAACCCTTGCTGTGGACCGGGGCTACATCAAATCTTATTTTAGCCCCTAAAGAAAAGCCCACCATAAACATAATAATTAAAAATAGTATGGATGTATGTTACCACTTTCCTTCTTCATCAGAAAGCCCCTTTCTAACGGGAATCTAAGCTAACATCTACTCTCGTCTCAAAGCCTCCTTCCTTCTGCGGTGATGCAGGCAAATTCTGCCCCTCTCTACGATACTAAAGTCACCATACAAACTTTATTGTCCTATCTAAATTAGATTAAGGTTTTAATATGATTTGTGTTAATTAGTTTACTAGCTATGAGGAAGTCTCTGTCTACATTGCAAGGATTAGACTCATGGTTGTAATGTTTTTGAGCCATTGACCTGGCTAAGGGTTTATAAGGATATCTAATTTCTACAGCAAGAGAAAGGTAATGATGAACCACCCTGGCATTTATTCTCTGCGTTTTCCTGACCTGGATCTGATCCTGAAAAACTCTGGTAAGTACTTCATATAATTATTAAATGTTGTATGTTTTGTGTTAAACAACCTCTGTGTATATATTGTATTTATTGTGTATTAGCACTATGATTCATAAGGGTTTTTAAGTTTTGGGGAGACTGTTAACTAATGTTGAAGTACTTTAGTGGATGGGATGGAGTCTCACACAGTGTGTGTGTGTGTGTGTGTGTGTGTGTGTGTGTGTGTGTGTGTGTGTGTGTGTGTGTGTGTGTGTGTGGGTGTGGGTGTGTGTGTGCGTGGGTGGGTGGGTGGGTGGGTGTGGGTGACTGTGTGAGCCTGGCCCTGCCCCCTCCTCCCCCCTTCCTGCCATCTTATCACTAGACAGAGGGGGGATGGAATTTCAAAACAGAGAAAAAAGCCAAAATCCACCTAGGCCATTAAAAAGAAACCGAATTCCTTACAAAGTACTTCATATAACACTGTTTCGATGAAACAATGCAGTCTTGATAACTTGACTTGACTAACATTACTTTTTTAAATATATGTTTTTAGATGCTTTACTTAGATTTCTTTCATGTTATTTTAACACAACGTTACTTTTTTCATATTTTTTCAACATCGCCCCCAAGTCTATCTCCAGACTCAAATCACAGCTTTGAAAAAGTTCAGTCAGAGCAGCCAAAAAACTGTCCACGTTTTACAAATGAACAGACACAAATGCAGACTTGACTACTTGGCAGTTGATTAAAGCAGATTTGTCCTTTTTCATCTCTCAAAGGTTTGGGTCCTGTTCAACACTGGGTACAGAAATATATTCAATATACATTCATTTGTACGTAAAGATTTTTTAAGTTGTAAGCACTTAGAAACATACATTTGATTGCATTTAAAGTGGCTGTAGACAACTTCTCTATGAAATTATGTCTGGCTCTCAGTAGTGTTCTCCCTTTTACAATAAAAGCCCAAACACAATACTTTCTGAATCACTGCAGGAAGTAATGTGCTAAAATGCAAATACAAATAGCTTACAGTAGCTCCAAAGTAGTTGAACAATTGGAAAACTGCAAGGACTGTGGAAACACCTACTGGCAAAGGATTACGGATGCAAATTATGCAAAGAGGAAGAAAAAACATTCTATCTAAAGCTAGATTACACAATCTACGTAATGACAGTATGAGTACAACAAAAACAGTATGCATGTTGATGCAAACGACGATGTTCAGTAAACGATCAATCAAAATCGAAGGATCCAATGTATTTTTAAATGGAGCAGAAATAGAACTAGTCTCCCAGTTCAAGTATCTTGAACAGGGAGTGTCATATTGGACTCGAACTTGACTTTTTAAGAAACATATCAAGAAATTATCCAATACCATTAAATTCAACTTGCAACATTTTAAACAAATTAGACCTTTTCTTAACTGTCAATGCTGCAAAGTCATACCTCCACTGTATGATTCTATCCCACATTGAATACTGTTTTACAAACTGGTCGTGTGCTTGTGCCACACACCTGAAAACCATCGCGCAGCTGTTCAAGAGAGCTATCCAGGTGTTTGACAGAAAGCCACAGTCATACCACCACTGTACCATCCTTGAAAATCACAATTTCTTGAGTTTTGAGAATTGTAAGTCTTTTAAAGTATGTGTTTTTTTTAAATAATATTTACATGGGCTGGCCCCCCTCCCCTTAGGGGAATTCATCCACAGAAAACACACTGGACGCAGCACTAGGTCAGAAACCAGAGGAGACGGTGAAGTCCACCACAGACGGACCACCTTTGGACAAAATGTCCTCTCCATTAAAGGCAGCTCATTGTGGAATAGCCCCCCAACCGAGATACGGGATTGTCCCACTCTCAATAGTTTTAAAGTTCAACTTAAAGAATGGTTGAGCAACAAACAGACGTGTAATCACCGCTAAATAAATGCACTTTAACACAGGGGTATCTCCTCTTGCACTTTTATGTAGCGCTTTTATCTTATCTTGCACTTTATATATCATAGCCGCTACATTGTACTGCCATGTGGTAAATGCTTGTATGCTGCTCATGCTCTTTCTGCATATCATGTATTTATTTTTGCTGTATATATAAATGTCATGTTCTTATAGCTGTATGTGACGGGACTACAGATGGAAATTAGCTCAAAGCTAAAATCCGGCTCATTTACACTTGTAAGCATTATTTTTGTTTTAAAGTGTTCATCAATGTGCACTACGGTGGCCCTGAAGAAAATTCAACATTAAAATATGTTATCGATATCCCCATTCCCAATTTTGTTTGGGAATAATTGCGATATTTACTATGTTTTGGTAGCTCTTAACAAAACAGATTTTTTGTGTATGACAACTTTACAACTGTTAGAAAGTTAAGTACTTTTTCTGAACAGATTTTCTTTAAGACTGTGACTCTTAACACACCATCCCCCCGAGAGCCAGACATACTAATCCCCTTTTCAACGCCCCACTGCAGCAGCTCAGGTGTGAAACCCCCATACAGAATGTCAGTCACTGTGTAAAACTTTTATTTTCTTAAAAGACTGTGACTCTAAAAGGGAAGTTTGTGATTTTAACACTGTTTCGATGAAACAATGCAGTCTTGATAACTTGACTTGACTAACATTACTTTTTTAAATATATGTTTTTTAGATGCTTTACTTTGATTTCTTTCATGTTATTTTAACACAACATTTCATTTTTCTCATATTTTTCAACATACTGGGATATTTTGTATCTCTCCTTTTTCCATTATATTTTTGAAAAACTACATAGTGATTTTTAGCAAAAATACAACATGCAACTAATACATTATACAATATTACGACTTTTTTGCGATATTTTCAACACAATATACTTGTACCTTTTTTTTTTGGTTGTAGGGCTTCAAGATATTTTGCATGTCATGCATAAACACGGTGTCATCTTTTCTTGAAACTGACGTGCTGTCCGTTTTACAAACAAGTTATTTTTCTGCTTCTTCATCCTCTGAATGTTCCTCCCCCGTCCCTCTTCCTTCAGCCATCACAACAAAAACCAAGGTGGATCTGTGAAATGAAACACCTCTTCCCAAAGCGTGACTTCCCTATTGAGAGCATAGGGCAGTAGGGTCTAAACCGATTGGCCAGATATACTAACATGCAGAACGTACGGTATGTTTGAAAAAGACTAACCATTTATCCAGTTCAAGCTGTCTTTAAGATGTGACATCGCGCTCTGACTATTTCCCGTAAAATCATGACAAACTATTACTTATTCTTAAATTTGACCTCTTGCTGCTTGGTTGAAAATGACAGATGAAAAAGAACTTTTAAAAAATGAGTCAAACAGCGAGGGACATTATACTGGTGAAAAAATTCTCGATATTTTGTTTTTGTCTTTCTCTCCTTTTTCCATTATATTTTTGAAAAACGACATAGTGGTTTTTAGCAAAATACAACATGCAACTAATACATTATACAATATTACGACTTTTTGCGATATTTTCAACACAATATACTTGTAACTTTTTTTTTATGGTTGTAGGGCTTCAAGATATTTTGCATGTCATGCATAAACACGGTGTCATCTTTTTCTTGAAACTGACGTGCTGCCCGTTTTACAAAACAAGTTATTTTTCTGCTTCTTCATCCTCTGAATTTTCCTCCCCAGTCCCTCTTCCTTCAGCCAGCACAACAAGAATCAAGGTGGATCTGTGAAATGAAACACCTCTTCCCAAAGCGTGACTTCCCTATTGAGAGCATGCGTCTAGGGCAGTAGGGTCTAAACCAATTGGCCAGATATACTAACATGCAGAACGTACGGTATGTTTGAAGACTAACCATTTATCCAGTTCAAGCTGTCTTTAAGATGTGACATTGCGCTCTGACTATTTCCCGTAAAATGGTGACAAACTATTACTTATTCTTAAATTTGACCTCTTGCTGCTTGGTTGAAATGATAGATGAAAAATAACTTTTAAAAAAAAGACTCAAACAGCGAGGGACATTATACTGGTGAAAAAACTCTCAATTCTAAAGATGACTCCCCCCATTCAACGCAATAAGTCCCTCCCTCCACTCAGCAAAGCCTCTAAAACTAAGGACCCCCACTAAGACGACAGTTTGAAAACTAGCCATGGATCTGAGAAAAACCAAGTCTCCCCCCGCGAGTTGCAGCCAGGAACAAACTCCTGGACTACCATCATCATTCTGGACACCCGAATCTTGCAGTATTACTGCTGCTTATTTTGCTCCTTGGGCCAAGACGTCTCTGTTTATGGACACAGTGAAATCAGTGTTGGTTGATATTGTGGAGGGGGTGATACATCGGTACAGAGAAGAAATATGCAACGGATGCCGAGTCAGTCACCCCGGCCAGAGGCAACACGATTGTCTGAATGACATGCCCGATTTTTTCTTCAGAAACAATTACAACGCGTTAATAAAAAGACTCTGGCTCACCGACTTCATTACTGAGATCGACCAGACTCTTGTTGATAAAGAAATTTTCACGGATGATTGGAGGATCCAAGGCGCTTCGGAGGCTTTTCTGCACAATCTCAAAAATTGTAGACGCCTCAAAGAGAGACTTGAAAAGATCCATGCCGAGTTGGATGGAGAAGAAGAAGACTAATAACCTGCGGTTGATTGAAGCCAGGGATTTTTTCTTTTTCAATACATTGACATTTTCTTTAAAGTAAAATAAAAATGGGGAACTACTATGCAAAACGCTCGGTATATATTGATCAGAATGTAGTCAATACCCTTTTTAATAAGTGTGGTGATGAGGACGATTGAAAACAGAGTGAATAGTGATCCCTGTGTAAACAGAATTGCTGAAGTTTGTAAACTAGAAGACATTTTGGATATCGTTCGTTCTGGCAGTACTATTCCTGGTCATTGGGAAACGATTGTAAACGAAACATTTAAAGTGATCCTGGAATCTTCATTTTCCGAAACATTCCGTAACATTACAGAAGAAATGAAACAAACATCAAAAGTGTATCATGTGCTCTCATTGTATGCTCTGTTTGTAGATGTAATGTATCTTTGTGTCAAAAACAGCATACACATGAATATTTTGACTGAAGTGAAAAAAATCCATCATGATATTTCCAGTAATCTGGGGAATTCTAAACTGGAGACGGTCCGGGGGATGTTACAATCAGTATAACTATTGATTTTGTGTGTGAAAAAATTCAAATGTAAATAGGACATTTAAAAAATAAATTAAAAAAGTGTTTTTTTACATTTTAAAAACTGTTGTCTTCATTATAGCAAGGGGAGCGCATCTGATACATGCATATTACAGTCCTTCACATGCACTGTTGTCTTCATTATAACAAGGGGAGGGTAACAGGGAAGATGTATGATACATGTGTATTGAAACGTGCGTATTATACCCCCACAGAAACACAGAAACACGGAAACACAGAAAACACTGAAACACTAAAAAAACACAGAAACACTGAAACACCGACACACAGAACCACAGAACCACAAAAACACAAAAACACAGAAACACTGAAGCACCAACACACAGAAACAGCGAAAACACTGAAAACACAAAAAAAACAGGCTTGTGTGCTAGTATTGTTTTTGAATAAACACATCAGTATTTTAAAAAGTCGATGGGAGGCTGATACAATTTGACTTTTTAAAATGAAACAAAAGATACAGGGGGGCAAAGTACAAACACTCTGTTTTTCTGACTAAATTATTCCTGGCGGGTTTATGTGAAGTATAAGTGTCTTGTACAGATAAATCTTTAACTGCAGACATCGTGTTTATGCATGAAATACAAAATATCTTGAAGCCCTACAACCACAAAAAAATATCACAGTATGTTGAAAAATAGGAGAAAAATGAGATGTTGTGTTAAAATAACATGAAAGAAATCAAAGTAAAGCATCTAAAAAAACATATATTTAAAAAAAGTAATGTTAGTCAAGTCAAGTTATCAAGACTGCATTGTTTCATCGATACAGTGTTAAAATCACAAACTTGCCTTTTAGAGTCACTGTTAGGATTATGTTTTAAACAGGACCTAGGCGCAGGCAATGACTGAAGATGTTTAAATGGTTTATTGTTTCGGAGACTCAGGCAGGTTTGGTGATTATGGAGGTCCGGAGTGGAGGTAGGCAGTGAGAGGCTGGACTGATTACCAGGCAGGCAGGTAGGATGCAGGAAGAAGCAGGCAGGTTGGCTGGAAGCTCTGGTGGATGATGGCCGAGGGATTGCACTGGAAACACAAGAGAAACTAGTTACAAAGAGTACGGATTTACACGCAGACAGGATAACTGAATGGGCAGCCAGGAGGATGTAATACCACTGGTGTAGAAAACAATCTGGCGGTGAGTTGCTGGGAGACTGGAGTAGATAAGCTGTGTCCTGATTAGATGATGAGGGACAGCTGAGTCGGACGGCCAGGTGAGAGCAATCAGGCTGCTGCCTGCAAGGGACACCACACCCTCTCCACACACACACAGGGGAACAAACAGGGACACAGTTTGGACTGTGACAGTACCCCCCCCTCAACGGGAGCCTCCAGGCGAACCACCAGGCTTATCTGGGTGGTCCCTGCGAAAGTCCCGAATGAGAGAGGGACATAGAATGAGCTTGCGGGACACCCAGCTCCTCTCCTCAGGACCATAACCCTCCCAATCAACCAGATACTGGTACCCACGGCCCCGGCGGCGAATGTCCAACAGCCGTCGGACCGTGTAGGTCGGGTGGTCATCAATAACAAGGGTGGGTGGAGGGGAGATGGCTGGAGGGCACAAAGGGCTGGACAACACTGGTTTCAACTGGGACACATGAAAGGTTGGGTGAATTCTCATGGAGGGAGGCAGCTTGAGTCTAACAGCAGATGGATTGATTATGCGCTCGATCACATAGGGGCCAATGAAGCGTGGTTTCAACTTCTTAGACTCAGCTTGTAAAGAAATATTCTTTGAAGAAAGCCAAACTTTCTGACCTGGTTGGAACTGGGGAGCTGCGGTCCGGTAGCGGTTTGCAATATGCCGATTGCGTTCATCGGAGCGGAGAAGGGCAGAGCGGGCATCCTTCCAAATCCTACGACAACGACGGAGATGGGCTTGGACAGAGGGAACTGCGATCTCATCTTCTTGGGCTGGGAACAAAGGGGGTTGATATCCAAGAGAACATTCAAATGGGGACATACCGGTAGCAGCACTAGACAGTGAGTTATGAGCGTATTCAATCCAGGGCAGATGTAAGCTCCAGGAGGTGGGATTCCGGGAGGTGACACAGCGAAGTGCAGCTCCAAGGTCCTGATTGGCTCTTTCGGCCTGCCCGTCTGAGGATGATAGCCTGAGGAGAGACTGACAGATGCTCCAAGTGCTCGACAGAATGCTTTCCATACCTAAGATATGAACTGTGGCCCTCTGTCGGAAACAATGTCTGTTGGAATGCCATGGAGCCGGACAACATGATTGACCAGGAGGTCAGCAGTTCCAGAGGCTGTGGGGAGTTTAGGAAGAGGCACAAAATGAACTGCTTTGGAAAAGCGATCAACAATAGTGAGAATGGTTGAGTTACCCTGTGAAACCGGGAGGCCGGTAACAAAATCTAGGCCGATGTGACTCCAGGGACGACTAGGGACTGGGAGAGGCTGGAGTAGACCGATAGGAGCCTGGTGTGAAGACTTGCTACGGGCGCAAATCGTGCAGGCCAGCACAAAGGCTCGAGAGTCCGCTTCCATAGAAGGCCACCAGAAGTGTCGTCTCAGGAGGGATAGGGTCCGACTCACACCCGGGTGGCAGGCAAAGCGGGAAGCATGGGTCCATAGGAGAACCTGTGAGCGGACAGAGTCAGGTACAAACAAACGGTTAGCTGGACCCTTTCCTGGATCTGGATGGTCTCTCTGTGCCTTCCTCACTGAGTTCTCAATCTCCCATGTTACAGCGCCCACCACTCTGGTAGCGGGGATTATGGTGTCAGGAGCTATGGGATCCTGATCCACTGCAAACTGCCGGGACAATGCGTCAGGTTTAAGGTTTCTAGAACCAGGTCGGTAGGTAAGGGTGAAGTTGAACCTCCCAAAAAACAATGCCCAGCGTGCCTGACGGGAGTTTAGTCGTTTGGCAGTTTGTATGTAGACCAGGTTCCTGTGGTCTGTCCACACAATGAATGGATGTTCAGAGCCTTTCAGCCAGTGCCTCCATTCTTCCAGCGCAAGCTTAACAGCAAGCAGCTCCCTGTTGCCAACATCATAGTTGCGCTCAGGGGTTGTCAGTCGTCGGGAAAAAAAAGCACAAGGGTGAAGCTTTTGGTCGGAGACTGAGCGTTGTGATAGAACCGCCCCCACACCGGTGTTGGATGCATCAACCTCAACAATAAACTGAAGAGATGAGTCAGGGTTCATAAGAATAGGAGCCGAGGTGAAACGTCTCTTCAGCTCAGAGAAGGCAGCGTCAGCCTGAGTAGTCCACGAGAAGGGGATTGGTGGGGAGGTGAGTTGGTTGAGAGGACCGGCAACACGACTGTAGTCTCTGATGAACCGGCGATAGAAATTTGCAAAGCCCAAGAAACGTTGGAGCTGCTTCCTGGTGGAAGGCTTGGGCCATTGTGCCACTGCTTGTACCTTCTCTGGGTCTGTTCTCAGCTGACCTTGCTCAATGATGTAGCCCAGGAAATCCACTGAATCCACGTGAAATTTGCATTTCTCTACTTTGACAAACAGCTTGTTCTCGAGGAGCCTTTGTAGAACCTGCTGCACATGTTGGGTGTGTTCCTCCATGGTCTGTGAGAATATCAAGATATCATCAAGATACACAAATACTGAACGGTTCAGGAAGTCACGGAGGACATCGTTCACAAGAGCCTGGAAGACAGCTGGGGCATTGGTGAGTCCAAAGGGCATCACTAGATACTCGAAATGGCCTAGTGAGGTGTTGAACGCCGTCTTCCACTCGTCTCCTTGACGTATGCGGACCAGGTGGTAAGCATTCCTGAGGTCGAGTTTCGAGAAAATGGTGGCCTTCTGTAGGGGTTCGAAGGCTGAATTGATGAGGGGCAGTGGATACTTGTTCTTGATGGTGATGTTGTTAAGGCCCCGGTAGTCAATGCAGGGGCGTAGGGAGCGGTCCTTCTTGGATACAAAGAAGAAGCCTGCTCCGACGGGAGAAGAAGAGGGTCTTATGATGCCAGCAGCCAGTGAGTCTTTGATGTATGTCTCCATGGCCTCACGCTCAGTTCGGGACAAGTTAAACAGGCGACTGGATGGGAGAGATGCCCCAGGAAGAAGATCTATTGTACAGTCGTAAGGGCGATGAGGGGGCAGAAAAAGAGCTCGCTGCTTGCTGAAAACCTCTCCCAGGCGATGATAAACCGGAGGGACAGCGGACAAGTTGAGTGGCTCCTGCTGAACTGGAGGAATACCGACCTCTGCTGGGGGAATTGCAGACCGCAGGCATGAAGAGTGACAAAAGGAACTCCAACTCCTTACTTAATTCTCCGACCAGTCCATGTGGGGGTTGTGCAGTCTTAACCATGGCTGGCCCAGAACTAGGGGTGTGTGAGGGGAGGACATGACGTGGAAATGAATCATTTCATGGTGATTACCGGACAGGACGAGATGTAGGGGTTCGGTGACATGGGTAACGCGTGCCAGGAGCTTCCCATTCAGACCTCGAGCATTGAGAGGAGCTGTCAGAGGTTGAGTTGAGATGCCGGCTGAGGCAACCAGTTGGGCATCCAAAAAACTCTCATCAGCCCCAGAGTCCACTAGGGCAGGCAGAGAGAGAGACTGTTGATTTAACAGCAGTGTGGCTTCAAGAGGCTTGCGGGTCTGGGGGGTTGAGGAAGAAACAGCCTTGCTCACCAGTATCCCCACCTTTACTGGCGAGCACCCTCTTTTGGGCGCTGGGGGCATGTGTCCACGAGATGACCGGAGTGAGCACAGTAGACACAAAGTCCCTCTCTCATTCTCCGGAGACGTTCTTGGGGAGTGAGTCGGGCTCTGCTCTGGGACAAATTTCACTGTGTACTGTGATTTTGGATGCGGCTGCTCTGAGAGGACATATGCAGATGTTTACAGATGTTGGTGCTCTGGGGGCGGAGCAGGGGAGGGACAGACAGCTCTGGGGTGTGCTTCACATCTGGAGAGCAGCAGGGATTAAGAGACATCAGGTCAAGACCCTCGCTGCCCACTCACACACACACACACACGCACGCACGCACGCACGCACGCACGCACACACACACACACACACACACACACACACACACACACATACCATTACTGAGTCAACAGGCAGTATTGAGACTAGTTATCGTCACTTAAAATCCTCAGCAGGACGTGCCAATCAGGCAGCCCTTAGAGCAAAAGCAGGGATCTGATTGGCTGCAACAGCAGACACTTGGTGTTTGCTGCTAAGTGGAGAGAGTGATCACACAGCGGGGGCACCAGACTTGGATTTAACACTGTGTGTGTGTGTGCGTGTGTGTGTGTGTGCGTGTGTGTGTGTGTGTGTGTGTGTGTGTGTGTGTGTGTGTGTGTGTGTGTGTGTGTGTGTGTGTGTGTGTGTGTGTGTGTGTGTGTGTGTGTGTGTGTGTGTGTGTGTGTGTGTGTGTGTGTGTGTGTGTGTGTGTGTGTGTGTGTGTGTCACAAGAGGACATATAGAAAGCGATGGAGAGAATATTAAGAGAGGAAGGAGAGAAATTACAGCATAGTCAGCATGTACGAGTATGTGAGAGCTCATTGGCTGTGTGTGTTGCGGATAAGAGCGGAGGTTTAATTAAAGGGGCAGATTGAGTTTAATGCGATGTCCCATAATTAATCTCCTCTCCTAATCCCAGTAAAAGAGCAGTGGCACCGAGCAGCTCCTGGGTTCCATTCCAACACTCTTGTTTTGCTCCTCTTGTCCTGATCAGCTGCAAACACCCCTCACAGTATACTTCTGTTACTTAATATGTAGTATTCATTATTTTTCCAATTCTGCCCCACAAACCTCCCTGTGTTGTACTAACAGAACACCCAGTGTGTGAATGGACACATCATGTTTTGTATGTTTTGAATTCAATTGTCACACATGCTGCTTTTCTAATTTTCTTGTACAGTAAATGTCAGGGAATTAAATAGTATGTTCATTGTTTATTCAGCAGGGTTGTATCAAAGAACAGTGACTCTCATTTACTTCTTCCTAAAATGTAAACCGATGTGCGTTTGAAAAGTTAGAATGACACATGAAATGTTGAATATGGGATAACCTACTAAAGTCTCTGAATACCCTTATTATTATTACATGCTATTTTATTATTTAACTAAGGGAAGAATCATTTGTCAATATTATCCCTCGACAAATGCTCGTTGTCTGGTAAGTTTTTCCTGGGCAAGATCCCCCTAACATACACCATATTGATTCTTAATCTAAAATGGGGATCAATTTTGAATTTGTATTGTTTGGTTCGACTTACTGATGTATATGGGTCAATACTATAATTGAGCAAGTAGTAGTAGTTTTCACCACAAAAGAAGAACGTTTGTTTCGCTTTTATTCATCAGTTAGACCTTAAAATGGTTGCTCCAAAAATGTAAAATATGGAAACTGATGGCCAGATATAGGAAGTCCTATTACTACTGAATTCTTAGTCTTCTTTAAATAACAAACTGTACAGAAAACAAAATGAAAAAGTAAACAACTTTGGTTTCCTCTTATGAGACACAAAGAGACAGTGGTGCAAGATGTTTTCAGATCCTTTTCTGAAATAAAATTATAATATCACACTGTAAAAATACTAGTACAGAGTTCAAAACCTTATTTGAGTAAAAGTATGTAAGTGATATCACTAATGTACTTGTATTGTAAAAATTAATTATGTAGTCAAATGTTTCCTGCTGTGTTTTCGAATGGCTGTAATTTCGAACTTCTCACCTTATCCCTAAGGGAGACACCAGCCACCCTGCGGAGAAAACCCATCTCGGCCGCTTGTACCCGCGATCTCGTTCTTTCGGTCATGACCCATCCTTCATGACCATAGGTGAGGGTAGGAACGAAAATGGCGCGGTAGACAGAGAGCTTTGCCTTCTGGCTCAGCTCCCTTTTCGTCACAACGGTGCGGTAAAGCGACTGCAGTACCGCTCCCGCTGCTCCGATTCTCCGACCCATCTCACGCTCCATTGTTCCCTCACTCGAGAACAAGACCCCGAGATACTTGAACTCCTTCACTTGGGGTAAGGACTCATTCTCTACTTGGAGTGGACAGTCCATCGGTTTCCTGCTGAGAACCATGGCCTCAGATTTGGAGGTGCTGATCCTCATCCCAGCCGCTTCACACTCGGTTGCAAACCGATCCAGTGAGTGCTGAAGGTCGCAGACCGATGAAGCCATCAGAACCACATCATCTGCAAAAAGCAGTGGTGCAATCCTTAGTCCACCAAACTGCAGACCCCCTCCCCCACGACTACGCCTCAAAATCCGATCCATGTATATTACAAACAGGATTGGTGACAAAGCGAAGCCCTGGCGGAGGCCAACCCTCACCTGAAATGGGTCCGACTTACTGCAGAGGACCCGGACACAGCTCTCGCTTTGGGAGTACAGAGATTGAATGGCCCTGAGTAGAGACCCCATACTCCCGCAGCACCTCCCACAGTGACTCCCTGGGAAACCGGTCATACGCCTTCTCCAAGTCTACAAAACACATGTAGACTGGATAAGCGTACTCCCAGGCCCCCTCCAGGATCCTTGCGAGAGTAAAAAGCTGATCCGTCTTTCCACGACCAGGACGGAATCCGCATTGTTCCTCCTCAATCTGAGGTTCGACAATCGGCCTGACCCTCCTTTCGAGTACCTTAGAGTAAACTTTCCCGGGGAGGCTGAGTAGTGTGATGCCTCTGTAATTGGCACACACCCTCTGATCCCCCTTTTTAAAAAGGGGAACCACCACCCCGGTCTGCCACTCCTTCGGTACTGTTTCCGACTTCCACGCAACGTTGATGAGACGTGTCAACCATGACAGTCCCTCAACACCCAGAGCCTTCAGCATTTCTGGGCGGATCTCATCCACCCCCGGGGCTTTGCCACTGTGAAGTTGTTTGACGACCTCAGTGACCTCCCCCCGGGAGATTGGTGTCGATCCCCCGTCATACTCCAGCTCTGCCTCTAACATAGAGGGCGGAGTTGTCGGGTTCAGGAATTCCTCAAAGTGCTCCTTCCAACGCCCTAACACTCCATCAGTTGAGGTCAACAACGTCCCATCCTTACTGTACACAGCTTGGATGGTTCCCTGCTTCCCCCTCCTGAGGTGTCGGACAGTTTTCCAGAACAACTTTGGTGCCGCTCGAAAGTCTTTTCCCATGTCTTCTCCGAACTTCTCCCACACCCGCTGCTTTGCCTCGGCCACGGCTGAGGCTGCTGCCCTTCGGGCCTGTCGGTACCTTGCAACTGCCTCGGGAGGCCCCCGGGATAACAAATCCCTGAAGGCCTCCTTCTTCAGTCGGACGGCTTCCCTGACCACCGGTGTCCACCAGGAGGTTCGAGGGTTACCGCCCCTTGAGGCACCTAGGACCTTGAGACCACAGCTCCCCGCCGCGGCTTCGGCAATAGAGGCTTTGAACACCGACCACTCTGGTTCAATGTCCCCAACCTCCACAGGAATGCCCGAAAAGCTCCGCCGGAGGTGTGAGTTGAAGGCCTCCTGAACTTGGGCCTCCTCCAGACGTTCCCAGTTCACCCGAACTACACGTTTGGGCTTACCAGGTCTATCCAGAGGCTTCCCCCGCCACTCGACCCAACTCACCACCAGATGGTGATCAGTTGACAACTCCGCCCCTCTCTTTACCCGAGTGTCCAAAACATACGGCCTCATGTCCGATGATACGATAACGAAATCGATCATGGACCTTCTGCCTAGGGTGCTCTGGTACCACGTACACTTATGAGCATCCTTATGTTCGAACATGGTGTTTGTTATGGCCAATCCATGACTAGCACAGAAGTCCAGTAACAAACCACCACTCCGGTTCAGATCAGGGGGGCCGTTCCTCCCAATCACTCCCCTCCAAGTGTCTCCATCATTGCCCACATGTGCGTTGAAGTCTCCCAGCAAGATTAAAGAGTCCCCTTCAGGAGCCCCATACAGGACTCTTTCCAGGGTCTCCAAGAAGGCCGTATACTCTGAACTGCTGTTGGGTGCATAAGCACACACAACAGTCAGAGTTTTCCCCTCCATAACCCGCAGGCGTAGGAAGGCGACCCTCTCGTCCACTGGGGTAGACTCCAACAACGAAGCACCCAACCGGGGACTTGTGAGTATCCCCACACCCGCCCGGCGCCTCACACCATGAGCAACTCCGGAGAAGAATAGAGTCCAACCCCTATCCAGAAGTAAGGTTCCAGAGCCAACGCTGTGCGTAGAGGTGAGCCCAACCAGACCCAACTGGTAACGCTCCACCTCCCGCACAAGCTCCGACTCCTTCCCCCCCAGAGAGGTGACGTTCCACGTCCCCAAAGCCAGCTTCTGTCACCCGGGTCTGGTCCGTCGAGACCCTCTGCCTTCACTGCCACCCTTCTGGCAGCGCACCCGACCCCATCGCTGTTTCCCGTAGGTGGTGGGCCCGCGGGACGGAGAAGCGGAGGTGTTGCCCACGTTGCCTTTTCGGGCTGTGCCCGGCCGGGCTCCGTGGCAAGCCCGGCCACCAGACGCTCGCCGACGAGTCCTCCTTCTGGGCCTGGCTCCAGAAGGGGACCCCGGGCTTCCTCCGGGCCGGGTATCCTCACTTCGTGTGTCGTCATTCATGAGGTATTGTGAACCAATCTTAGTCTGGCACCTTGCCCAAGACCAATTTGCCATGGGAGACCCTACCAGGAACACAAGGTTCCAGACAACACAGCCCCCAGGTTCATCAGGGCACACAAACCTCTCTACCACGGTAAGGTGCTGGTTCTTCAGAGAGGGTGTTGTATTCATTTAAATTCAAATAGTGTTCAGAGTGTTTTGGAAGGATTCTGGGTAATGGATGCATGCTTTTGTGTGGCTCATTCAGTGAGCACTGTATGATCCCCCAGTGAAACGGAGGCTCATCTGTCTGCATTCCTTCTGCTATCTGCTTGAGAGCAGTGCAACTGCGTATTCCCAGTGATGCATCCAGGTGTGTACCCCCCCCCCCCCCCGTGATGGGAGAGGTTAGGAAGACATCAAACTCCTCCAAGAAACATGGAACCTTGTATTATAGAAGCCTCTGAAGCCCTCGCTCATCCTACAGAGTTGTCTGCTTGAGCCCAACGAGCAGAAAGATGAAGAGAAGCATCCCATCCATCAGAAAGTTGAAGACTAAAATCCTCTCTCAGCAGAAAGTTGAAGAGAAGCATCCTCTCATCTCGAATGACCTCGTGCCTCCTTGTTCGTGGCTGGGGGTGCTCTGCAGCCGGAGAGTGTGACCCTCTCTCTCTGACCCTTGGCCTTGAGAGCTGTCCTAGTTATCGGCACAACACCTGATAGGGAGGTTTTTCTGAGTGAAGACAACTCAAGGTAATGGATTAGCACATTATCATTTAATTACAAAAATAGGATAGGCCCCTCAGAATTATTTGGGAGCCTTCCTGACACATGCACATGCATAAATGTAAGGTTTGTGTTAGTCATTTAACATGCAAGAATCATATACTCATCAGTCCATAGCAGAGAAATGTTATTTTAAGTTAAAGGCGAGCTAGTCCCGGTGGATATAACCCCTTCCCAATGATTCTAAATGTTATATTAATTCACCATTTACCTTTTGATAAAATATTAAAACATAGGTTTGAGAAATAAATGACCCAATATAAAATAAATTACTCAATATAATTGAGTAATTACATATTACATTATGAAATAATAACTTAGGAGTCTATTTAAGCATGGCATAGTTTATAATCTATTAATCAAGAAGACTCGGTATCACCTGTGGGCAGCTTACAAAAATCTATTGTGGGAAAAGAGGGGTTACGTATGGTAACCCTTGTTATATAAGCACAGACGGAGCCCTCTACTGTACTCTATGGGTACTACCTTATAATGCAAGCATTCACCTACTGAGACTTCTATAGACGTAGCCGGCCCCGGGGCGGGCCTACCTGAATGCGCGCGCATCTCACCGTATAAAAGGAGGCCTTGCCTCCTGACCGTTATCCTACACCTCTCTTCAGCGAGCGGTATAGGACCGACAGGGCCCCGAGTAGAGGGCTCCGCCTGTGCTTATATAACAAGGGTTACCATGAGGGTTACCCCTCGTTATATCTCTCACAGCCCTGATGTATACACGCGCTGTCGTCCGACAACACCGTTCCATCCCACTGCCCATGACCGGCTTGCTGGTTAGCAGCTGCTGCACCGCACCCTCCTTTACCGGCGCGCTTACCTCGCGAAAAGTGTGCTCGGAAAACAATGCTGAGGGCTCCCCCCCTCCGCCCATAGGCAGTCCTCAGCCCTGTATGGGCTCACTGTGCATCACCTCTCCCGAGTCCCTAAGGAGCAAGGGGAGAGCGCAAGTGCCCAATGCAAGCTCATCTCAAGAAAAAGCAACCCACTCATACATTACATTCCGTGCGCAGCACACTCCTTGAATTTGGTTGGTGTCAACTGTGTTGAAAATAGTTGTCGTGAAGCAAGCCAGTTTTTTGATATACTTCAAGCACTTTATGCTTTTTGCTCTGCTTACCCACCGATTAAATAAAGTGTTCACTGAAAACATCACACTGACGCTAAAATCTCTCTCCTGTACAAGATGAAGCTGCAGAGGAGACTCCACAAGAGCTCTTTGTGAGAATTACACTGCAATAATACCTCATTCACACGAACGCAACTCCGGTTCAAGCTCCGTGCTAGAGCTTTTCAGGTTCAGAACCGGTTCTTCGGTTTAGCTCCGGCTCTTTTCACACAGCCCAGAGTCCGACTGGTGCTGCGTCATCGTTTGCGTCATGACTTAACCGTGTGCGTGCCTTCTTCATAAAGCCAAACTGCGCGGAAACCCCTCACAGCTCACACCGACAACAACAACAATGGCCGATTGTGCTCCAGCTTCCTCTGTACCTCTTCGGAAGACAAGATTCCCAGTAGGTAGCTGATCTCTTCAGTGGACCACTGCTGCTTGTTACGTTTCTACATCGTTGTGTACAAACTGGATAAAACGTGGGCTTTTTGATGTTGTTCAGGAGTTGATCCCGCCCCTGCCCCCGCCCCCGCCTCGATGTAAGCGTGACGTATGCGGTGCTTTTGCTTTTGGTGCTTGAAACGAACCGGATTCCAGAGCTAAGAGGCTGCTCCGCCGCGGTGTGAACAGGAAAACCCGGTGCTTTTCAAGCCCCAGCTCCGAACCGGCCCTGAAACACCATTGGTGGGAATGAGGTATTAGAGGGGCTTTACAAATGTTGGCGGCTGATGACGAAGAGCGTCAGGACACACGGCGAGAGGCCTCTGCGCTGTGTGGCAAACTTGGGAAACTAGAGACTGCTCTGCTGACAATATTTTGGGACACTTTACTGCACCGGATTCAACCTTACGAGCACTGGCTTGCAAAAGAAAGACATTGACCTAATAACCGCTGTGCGACTTTTGGAATCGCTACGCTCTTATGTTGCATCACTACGAGGGACATTTTCGGACTTTGAGACATCTGCCCGGGCCGTCACCGGCGTGACAAAATACCAGCACGAGACTCACCGTGTTGGTAAAAGACGAGTATTTGATGACGAGACAGTGGAGCACGAGGTGGCACTGACTGGCAGTAAGAAATTCCAGGTTGAGACATTCAATGTAATTATTGTTGCTCTCAGGACACTTATCTCCGCAGGCGGGCCAATATTCTCTCCTCATCATATCCTACTGACTTGGATAAGTCATTAGGAGATGAGCTGATCCAGTTTAGGGCTTTTGTCAGCACAGAGCCAGATAACACCACTGCAAACAGACTGCAGGTGGTGCTTAAACATGGACTACAGACAACATTCCCCAATGTTTTTGTTGCGCTCAGGATTTTTCTCACACTGCCTGTAACCACCTGCGAGGGTGATAGGTCCTTTTCACAGCTTAAACGCATCAAAAAAGAACTTAGGACAACCATGGCTCAGAAGAGGCTTTCAGCCTTTCTTTGATGGCCATCGAGTCTGATCTTGTGAGGGATCTGGATTTTGATGACCTAATCACAGACTTTTCAAAGAGAAAGTCAAGGAAGAAACACTTCTAAAAGTTAAGATCCACTGTCTCTCATACACACTCATTCACTCTCTCTCTCCCACACACACACACACACACACACACACACACACACACACAATCTTCCATCACATATACTGATCACTTAGTTGAGCAACCACACCATTTCACTACATATTTTACTTTTGTAACTCTCAATGTTTGTAACTAATACAACTCCTTGTGTACTTGTAAAGCCAGCCAGTCATGTTTTGGCATTAAGTGGGGTGCTGTTCTGAGGTTTTGAGTGATATTACCTAGGTATTCCCGAGCCATACACTGTCTTGGGATCTTATCTATTGTGTCTTTGTCTTGTGATTTTTGACTAAAAGGGCAAAAGGCTAGACCTACTTTGGTTGAACTATGTGGCTGTGTCCCTGCTTTTGACAAATAGGTGTGCGATTTGACATGCCAGATTGACTGAAAATTCTAAATATTGTTCATGTTGGTAGGATTGGGTAGGCGTGGTGTTACTTCTTGGTACGTGGGTTGGGGGGGGGCATGAGCGCTCAGTGCCCAGGGGCCCCTGGAGTTACTAATCCGGCCTTGTGCATATGTCCTCTACACTCACACAGCGACTAGTTTAGGCTGTCTTCTGCGTGGTCCGGCCCCAGGCACTGGAAGCACAGGCGGTGCGGGTCAGCCCCCGCCATCAGGCCAGGGCATGTCGGGCAGGTCCGGTGCTCAAGGTTCCGTGCTTGTTTTTATCTCTTTTCTCTTTCACTTCTTTGCTCAGTGTTTCACTTCCGCTCGCTGAAGAGAAAGGGATGAAAGTCAGGAGGCGAGGCCTCCTTTTATACGGTGAGATGTGTGTGTGTGTGTGTGTGTGTGTGTGTGTGTGTGTGTGTGTGTGTGTGTGTGTGTGTGTGTGTGTGTGTGTGTGTGTGTGTGTGTGTGTGTGTGTGTGTGTGTGTGTGTGTGTGTGTGTGTGTGTGTGTGTGTGTGTGTGTGTGTGTGTGTGTGTGTGTGTGTGTGTGTGTGTGTGTGTGTGTGTGTGTGTGTGTGTGTGAACAGCTTGTCTGCACAAGGTTTTAACCTTTGGGACAGCAGTGAGAATCTGAGGTGCCTGTTATGAGAAACAATTTGTTGCTTGGACTGAACTTGAAGGAAGCTCGACTGGCGAATTTAAAATAAATCAAAACACTTGATACATTTGTTGAAAAAAAAGCATTTCTGATTTGGGAGGAAAAGCTTCATCCCCTTAACTTCTGACGTATTACTGATGGCATAGCATGAATGATAGTGGGTGTCTGAGGGTGTCATTACTGAGAAATGTCAAACAAAATCAAAACCCTACATTTTAAAACAGATTTGCATTCCTCCACTTAAGGTGACGTTATCATTGGAAACAATAAAAGCTAATTGTTTTTGATGTAGAATATATAAATTGAATCGTTAGAGCAGAACAGAATGGTTGTATTGCAGCCTGAGTTTCGTGCAGCCTTTAGTTTTACCAGGTGGAAAAATTGTCTATATAATGTGAATATATTAATCCATCATGAGATGTCTGACAATAATACGGTAGTTCTTTCTCGCCTGCAAATTATGTACCAATTCCAATTAAACTAGTGTTGTGAGAGCTTCATGACTTTCTCAAATTCAGATCTTATGAGTAATTAGTTTAACATGATTGTCTTTCAGGTATGGTTTTCAGCGAAAATAACAACATTATTGCTGATGCCGGCTTTTAAATCAACACAGCAGCACATGAATAATACTTTTGAATAAATTCTAAGACTACATAGGGCATAAATACATCAACTTCTGATACACAGCCACAAATCATGAGTTATTGTTTCACTAATCCACAGAGCTGAGGCAGAAGCATTTAATCAACAAGGTTTTATTAGCAAATGTAAAAAACACCACTTTGTACTTGAGACAAAATGCCAAAAAATGAAACAATCAACAACTTTATGACGAGTGGAGGAAAAACCGACATCATTTATCAAAGGGAACAAAGTAGGGGAATCGCATCTGCTTAGTTTGGTCCAAAGTAGTCCACCATGCCGTTCCCTTTACGACCATCAAAGAAGAAGAAGTTCCTGTGAGGAGCGTCTCTTTGGGAGAGGGCCTGAAGAGAAAGAGAAAAAACATTAAGCCAGTACACTTTTTTAAGTAAACATTAAGGTTAAATGGTATTTTCTTTCAGAAGTGTGTAATCTCCAAAGCTTGTTTGGGTTCAGTCAGATGTCTGAGAGGACTGCTCTATAATTTTTAATACTCGTTCATGTATTTAGCTAGTAGAAAAACTGCTTTAACTATCGATTCTATTTTGTATAAAGGGTTTGTTTTGTATTTGAATAACAGCATGCTGTTCATCCAGACTGACAGTGTAGAGCAGGGGTCGGCAACCTTTTTGATATGAAGTGCCATTTAAAAAGAAGATTGTTATCAGCGTCCCGACGATCGAGAATTATCAACGGGGGGGGGGGTTGAGGAGCTTGACGCTCGTGAACTATCAGCAGGAGGGCGGGGGGAGCCTCGCTGCGGGGAAGCAGGGAACGTGTTTCTGGAAGTGAAACGAGGCAGCAGAAAAACAGAGGTCTGTGATGTATTTTGTGAAACAGAAGAACAGCTAAATAAACGCAACGGCCTCCCAAGAAGAGCTCCCCTCTCTCCAGTCATTTAAGCTAAAGTGGGTTATTGAACCTGAAGCTTGTTGCTTCTGCCCTCCTCGACTACGGTCTGGGAGCCGACAGGAAAGTTCAACACACAGATGGCCAGTCCGCCACTTTGTAGCATATTATTTAGATGAGAGATGAGCAGAACGCCACTGGGCTTTCAACTAAAAGACACAGCCACGCAAAAACTGCGGCATTTGTACAGCTCCTTATGGGTACTGCAATTAGTGAAGTGCTTTCCTCTGTGGTGAAACGATCAGCACTGCACCACGGAGGAAAGCGGCAGAAAGTCACCTGGATTTAAAGAGAGCGGGTCTGCGTTGCGTGCATGGCTTCCTTCTGCAGGTAGACGCGCTCTGGCGGCGGTCTCGTTCAGGATCCGAAAATACAATTTAAATATTATTGCACACTTATTCCACTTATTCCTAGTGTGCCACTGGTTACGGTGCATTGGCACGCGGCACCGTAACCAGTGGTTGCTGACCCCTGGTGTAGAGAGACAAAGGTCCTCTGAGCAACAGTTCAATAAGAATAGAATAAATCAACAGTCATTGGTGAGAGAAGCTGTTAGCTTCGCATCAACATGTGTGCAGATTTAAATAAGAGCAGCTTCCTGTTTCAAGTTCTATCAGTATCTCCTGTTATGGAACCGTGTGGGGATATGGACTGAATCATTTAAATCTTCTTCTTCGTGTTTGAATAATATTTTTTCTATTTTCTGTTATGATTATTGAATAAGAGATGTCCACCCAGCAGGGCATTCCAAACTTCATAACAGCAGTGTTTGCAACCAGATAATCAGTCAAAACATAACAACTCAGAAACAGCCATCCTCATGCTTGTTTTCCAGTTCTGTTAAGTAATGTATGTTTGTTATTCTTAACTAAATGTTTATAATTATTTAACTGGTTTCCTTATCTGAGCTTACCATCTCTGCACATGCCACCCCTTTTGATGGTACGGTCCAATTGATGGGCCTATAAACGGTGGCATGTTAGGCTCATTGAGGGGAGGGATAGTGTTGGAGACAGTCATATGGGGATATTGATGTTGTCAACCATGTACCAAGGATGAATAAATTCCCACACCGGGTTGTAGACTCAAAGTTCAAAAGTTCAAAGGTGAATGAGATCTCTCAGATTCAGCCCGCCAGCGTCAGTTTCATCATCTACATCATCCTGGAGACGTGCCAATATGATGCAGCCAGTCTCCCTCTCTAACTAACTCGCACATACTTTTTTATGATTCTAGTTTTTTTTGCTGAAAAAAAAAAGGTCACTGAAACACAAGCACGTTTCAGTGTGCAAACAGGAGAGGAGAGGATTTATATGGTCTTCAAAACTATCTTATTCAAACATCCATGGTAAGACCACGTTGAATGGGATGATTGATGTGTCTCTGACTGCATTATCATAAAACTTTAAACATTGATGCGTGATGATGTAAAAACTTTATTGATTAGCCTGACAGGATCATCTCAACATTGGGCTGTCTGAGTCTAGTCTAGTAGACTCCTGATGTATTGCATTAAACTGAGAAATATATCCAGCATTACCCTCAAAACTCCCTTCCAGGTTTACATTTAGAACATTGCATGATCTAAGCCCACCATGTTTTCAAATCAAATGAAAAGAGTTTGATTCCGTGGTAACCCACCAGGACATGTCTGACAATAAAAAGGCAAAGTTCTTGTACTGATGCCAATGACCCCAGGGTCAGTGGGGTAAAACCCTACAGGATGCATACATAATTATATTATGAGTAGCGTTTGTGTTTTTATTCATGATGTATATGTTCATTTTTCTATCTGTCGATTAGTCATCATGCAGTGGTGTTTGCACTTTTAGCTTCCATAGTGATCTTATCTTTGTCACCTCTCGAATGACCCTTACCAATGGTCCATTCTGTTGTAATATCAAGGGTTTACTGAGTTGTTCAGCTGGAGGACTTCAAACACATTTCCCTTTTGAGAACTGTCTGGTCACACTTTAAAAAATATAGTTTTTTTCCCGATAAGCAGCTAAACTTTAGTCATTTAAATCTTCCAATTATTTGAAGATATATGTTGGGCTTTTGCGTTTTAATTTTCAGCACTGTACGTCGTGAAATTAATTGAATTTGTATTTGGTGTAAGACACATACATATAAACACACTGAGCTCAGTTCAAGTGTAGAAACCATCATAGATGCATTTTATATTAAATACAATTCTGGTTGTGTTATTTCACATCATCGCTCAGAAAACACACACACACTCAATGTTAATATTCTAATTCTAGGTTTTAGCACTAACTAAAATTACTCTAACCTATATTTAGTGAAAGACACATACATGCACACAGACTCACTGAGCTCAGTTCAAGTGTAGAAACCATCATTAAATGTATTCTTAATTAAATACACTTTAGGTGCGAAGATTTCACATCATTGCTCCACACACACACACACACACACACACACACACACACACACACACACACACACACCTTAAGGTGAATAAGGGTCTATGACATTCAGCTTGTGAGATGGAGGTATGATGCTCCTATACGCAGTGCTGAAAGAAGTACTCAGATCCTTTACTTGAGATTATATTATCCTGTGTTTACACATGTAAGAGCATTTTAGTGTTGCAGTAAGTACATTTGGACAACATTTAGATACTGTGTAGATTAGTAGTACCGCACTGCATTATATAATATCAGCATATCATCTGTTGTTATCAGACAAACTAACTGTTAGTGTTACAATAAATGTAGTGGAGTAAAAAGTATGATATTCACCTCTGAAATGAAGTGGAGTAGAAATATAATGTAGCATTAAATGGAAATACTTGAGTAAAGTACAGATACGTCCAAAAAGTACTCAAGTGAATGTACTCAGTTACTAAACGCTTGTATGCCTTGATGAAAGCATCCTGATGTTTACATGCTTACCTTGACAACTTCCTGTCCCAGAACCCCCCCCACCACAGCGCACACTGGAGACATCTCAGAGAAGCAGTAGCTGAGGACAGACATGAACAGTGAGTCGGAACAAAGTGTGACGTTGATGAAACGGAGAAACTTAAATCAGATCAAAAGGATTTTCTCCGTCTGGCGCGCTGTTTGTGTTCCAGCTGATGTGTTTGTTGTAAACTGTGTTACTGTGGAAGCTTTTCCGTCTCTCCGGTATTGCAATACCAGAACACAATCTCATACAAAACTGAAACATTCATTAGTGAAAGTGGGATTTTGGCCAGGACACCAAAATGAGATCAACATATTTACAATCTTCACAGTTTATTGTGTATGTGTCACCTTGGTGATCTACAGATGTGAAGTAGGGCTGGGCGATATGGTCCCTAAATGATATCGCGATATTTACTGACTATATCGCGATTTACGATATATATCGCGATATTCTGAAATGTCCTCTAAAAAAAATAAGAAAATTAACACATTTGTTGCAATAGTAATTTATGCACTAACTACATTACTACTTGTACTACAACATTTGAATCATCAGTTCTTCCTCATTTTCCTCAATTGTTCATATTTGGTTTATGAAAATAATGATATTGTGGTCATTGTTCAAAAATGTCTGCTATTATTATGAGTAGTATTATTATTATTAGTATAATGCGCTTTCTGTCTTCCTGTCATTATCAGGAATTAGACATGTAATGGCTATGTATTAGATTAGATTAGAACCTTCATTCTCCTAAACTGCTGGGACATTTCCCTAAAGCCAATACCTTTTATATTTTCTACTCTTCACTTACTTGTCAGCATAGGTCGGCATTGATGTACAGAGCCGACAGAAGACCTTGTTTATATTGGCATCATATTGAGAGGTGCAGCGACGCGTCCTAAAACCAGGAAGTAAGCTGCTGGTTCCCTCGACAAAAAAGCAATGGGATTTCTCCACAGGGTTTTGGAAAATAGCTGGAAATAAGGTCTGTGGAAAACAAACCTGTTTGATAAATGCACGTTTTGTTCAGCCGGATAATCTCCACATGTCTACCCTACTTTTATAATTTTCTAATCATAAATCTAATCGATAGATTATAAAAGGATTTTAGGACGCGTGACTGCACCACTAGAAGCCAACTCCATCGATCAAGCTGGCTGAAACTTTCTCTCCCTCTTCTCATGCTACCTGTCACTCTCCTTTAACTCCTCCGGTGACTTTCTTTTATTTGAAGATAGTTTTTTGCCCGGCGCTCACGGGCAAACGGGAGCCTGCTCGCGCTGGCTCTGCAGCAGACAGCTGCTGCGGAGCCAGCGCGAGCAGGCTCCCGTTTGCCTTTCACCCAACAACGACAACCGCCTCACGAAACGCTATGTTGTAGCGTGAATAAACGAAACAATTTAACAAAATTGCTTGTCAAACTTACCTATACCACTGGACAATTTTATTTTTTTTAAGCAATATTTTTAGTGGCCCGAGCGGGCAAGTGGAAAGTACGTTATGCTGGCCCGGGGTGTCTAAATAGTGCTTCCGAGCCAGCGGGCCATTTATAATGTCGAGCCCTGCTCTCTGTCACTGTGCATGTGTGTAATGTTTGTGTGCAAGTTAGACGGGGCCTGCGTGTGTGCCTGCGTGTGTGACTGTGTCTATGATGGAGCAAGGAAAGCTCATTTTGGCCGCGGCGGGAAATTGATTTGACAACATAATACTCGATGTTCACGATGTGGTCATTTACGACATCGCATGGAGTGCAATCCACGATGTATCGTGTAAAGTCGATATATCGCCCAGCCCTAATGTGAAGCAGTCAATTGAAGTGATGACTTTGGTTGGAACCACCAAAGTCACAGAGTATCGCAGACGGATGGAGGCAGAGCAGCAACATGGGCAGCTGGGAACAATTACTGTGTCTGTGTTTGTTTAAAGGAGTCTAGTGATTTTGAAGAAAACTTAGATAACAGCTTCAGCACCTCGTAGGACAGGGCTGTCTGACGGAAAGGTAAAGAGGTGGAAATATCATAAATATAGACAGATTTGTCCATAGCAATACATTGTTTACCTCTGTTTTGGTGCTCCTGTACTTTATTCCAAACTGGATAAATGTTGCTGTATGTATGTATTTATTTATTAAGTTTAGCTGTATAAATAAACCAGACCCATCCCACAAGTGTTGCCGCCAACTCAACCCTGGACACACCTCTGGTATTGGGTCACAGCGAATGAATGAACCTCACTGAACACATTTATATTTAAAATCATGGGAACATTTGGATTATGGGAGGCTGTCCGGGGTGTGTTGCAGGAGCTTGCTGTAAACTGTGTCTACTTAAATTGAAAACAATCATTAACTTGATGTCCGAGACAATTTTCCATAAAGAATATATCTTTTAGGAACAAAGTCAGACAATAAATACTAGGTTCAAATGACTTCAATATGAAATGTTAATGAGAATGTACAAAACTCCTGTCAAACCTCATCGTATGTCGGCTAATAAACCAGATTTATGCACCAAGTGTTTGGATGAGAAAGGAACGTTATTTCATTGTCTTTGGGAGTGTCCTAAATGCTAATCTTCTGGAAGGATGTTATTAGGTGTCTGGGGTACAGAGGGGGTAGTAGCGGTAAACAGCGGTAATTCAAGTTTCAAAGTCTCAAAAATGCTACAACTACTGTCACAAATTGGATGAATGTGAAGTATTTTGTTAAAAGGAGGATGAAAGCGTCATTAAGGAGCACTATTGGAGTGACTTTGAGGGTTATTGGACTCAGGATTCATTCATTTGGATTCCCGCTGTAAGAAGAAATTAAAGGACGGCGGAAGTGGAAACAATTCACAAACGGATTAAACTGTTTAAAACACATGCTCAAAGTAAGCCGGATTTTGCCGATGTGTTTATGTGGATTCAAAAGTCGTAAATAATCTACAAAATTGAGGAAACCGATCTGATCGGAGCAACTGACAAATAATCCAACTGAAACCGGCATGGACAATGACTATGTTTGAAAAATGCGCTTATCCAGACAAGTCTGGTTTGGACACTTGACTTTTTATGCCTATAATAGCTACTAACTCAAATTAATTAATTATTTTTTATATTTTATTGTATTTTAGAGACAAGGGTTTTAGTGACAATCATATATTGCGTTACAATTATATGTAAAAAAAAAAGTCTAAATATGATATTTGGCCTCAAATCCTCTGAGGCCTGGCGCCCCCCAGGTTGGAGCCACTGGTCTAGAACACTTACATACATCGCTAAAGGCAAGCGGGAAGACTTTGTTCAGCTGTAGGAACCGAATATGAACATTATGAGGCAATGGAATGTGGACTGTGTCTGGAAGGGAATTGTGAAATTCTTCTTTTTTATTTATTTGATATGTATGCCATTTATTACCAGTACAAGTTAAGGGTGTGTGTTTTTGTAAGTTTGAAGTACAAGTTTGTTTTTTATTAAAATGTTATGTTATATTAGTGTGTAGTATAAGTGAAGGCCATTAAACTAAAAATCTAACTTTTAAAATAAAAGTGTGGAAGTGAGGAGGCGTTGTACCTGACGAAGTCATCGTTCAGCAGGTCACTCCTCACGGCCAGCGCCTCCAGCACGTCCTCTCTGATCTGTCTCAGCAGCTGGCTGTCCTCTGGGTAGGACAGGGGGTCGGGGTCACGACCTTTGTCTGTCTGGAACTTCAGCAGAACTGTGGAGACGGAGAGAAGGAACAGAAGCAGACGGTTAAGAGGCTGGAAAACGAGTTAAAACATCTTCCTATGTTCCGTATAATCTATTGCACTTTTGCCATTTATAATTTCATCACGCTTTTAAGAGACTGCCACGGTGAATTATCAACTTATGGAAAGACAACGTCTTATCGCTGACATAGGATAAGATCTGTGTGTGGTTGCCCCATCAACCGCTTCATCTGATTAGGCCTACGTTTCCCCACATCAAATGAAGAGCGTGCACACACAGACTGCAAACACACACACACACACACCTAGAGACATGCAGCCAGGCAATATTAGGTTGAGAAAGAAACATGTATTTCGTGTCTGATGCAGGATTGAAGAAAAATCTGAAACAAGCACTTTATTTGATGATGAGAAATATTTTTAAACTATGCACAAACACATCAACACGCCGCCCACATGTATCCTGTTCGTCCAGTACATTAAAACCACATAAGGAAGTTGAGTCCTCCCACGACCATTTCCATCAGCGTGTGTGTGACACACACACACACACACACACACACACACACACACACACACACACACACACACACACACACACACACACACACACACACACACACACACACACACACACACACACACACACACACACACACACACACACACACACACACACACACACACACACACACACACACACACACACACACACACACACACACACACACACACACACACACACACACACACACACACACACACGTGTAACTTTTGTTAGTGAAAGTAGAACACTGGCACAGATGGCATCACACCATCCAGGCAGGAAATCAAACAGAATTTCATAACAGAATATAATAATGTGCCCTTGGATGGAACAACGATGGTATCTCTAAACCTACACATGATTTATGATGCATAGAACGTCCCCAGATTAAGGTCATGGAGAAATATTCCAAAAGGCCTTTTACGTTAAAATCTGCTAATGTAGTCCATGATCTTATGTCCTCTAAACATTGGAAAAAATAGATATTCAGGGAGAGATAGTTCTGATGAGTTCTATTACAATGTGTTTTTTTCAAAATGTGTTAAATCTCTTTCTCCTGACTGACTTATTTTGCACACTGTGATAAACAAGAAAAAAGTGTGTTTTCCAAATATGAATGTAGGTGTTGGAGCTGTAGATTTAATGATGTCATTAGTAATTAAAGTTTATTAAACATTTATTTTCTAGCTGTTTCCAAAGTGGAAACCATTGTTCTGTATTATTGGAATTCCACAAAATGAACCGAGGAAACGATATTCTGCCTGGACATTGAACTCTTTTCCTGCGTAAGATTTGCTTCCCCCAGCAGCAGTTATATTTAGAGTTTCATTTCTTTATTTATCCGCTACAGTAGGATTCATCTTTTCTTTCCCTTGCTGTCAACATGTCTAGTCAGGGTGTCAATTTATGAAAAAATGACAACGATCAGTGATCTGATGATACACGCCCACACGTTTCACATCACCTGACAGTTCCTCGTCAGACAGGAAGCAGTTGTAACAGAGGAAGAGCCACTTCCTCATTGGTCGGCCAAAACAAAAACCGCTGCTTCTAATTATAGAAACAGTGAGGGAATAATAACAGCGCCTTGTGTTTCACATTCACTGAATAAAACAACAACAGGCCAGTTTCCACTCAGAGGTCAGGCTGATCACCGGGCGGGGCGCACTGAAGGTCATACACTTTGGAAGTTTAACATCATAATGTAGTAAGAGTATCAACAATAAAAGTCTTCATTGGCCAGTAAAGGTTCCCTGTCAGTTTCTAATTATTATTATTATTATTATTATTATTATAAGAGTTTCTGGATTCATTTTACGTCTGCAGTGATTGGTGTCTCTAAAAATGTCTGTTTTCAGATTATTGATGATGCATTTGCCAGCTGATTTACTTAAGTACAAGTAGATCATATATCTGAGTAAATGTGCATAATTATATTCCAACACTGTTTAGAATAGAAGTGTACTGCAAATAATGGGTGACAGATGAGTCAGTAATGACCCCTCCTCCATGTGACCATCTGGTAAAGATGAGAGTTCAATCTCATTCAGGTTCAGAGACTCTTCCATCATGAAACTGTGGGATCAGTGAACTCCATGAAACAGAAATAGATACAAAACAAATATGTTCTTCATTCAGTGTATTGTAAAAATGATCTGATTAAAAAAAAGCCTCCAAACATGTTGAATAGCCAGCATTCAAAATGTCTGTCATCAGTAACACCTGCATAACTTCAGTCTTTGAGAATACACACATACAGCTTTGTGAAAGACTAACAGGTGCCGTTTCACTTATTACATTATAGTATGCATTTGTCTGGAGGCTGATGTGTTTTTTTTAATCCAGCTGAAGTTTGGACACACTAAAATACACATTATTCCAATATATTAGGGCTGGGATTATCTAAATAATTGTTAGTAATTTATTTTTCAACGATTAGTTGATTTAATGAAAGTTCAGTGAATCTGAGGATTCCACAGAATCACGCTAAAGCACCACTTTATATCTGATATTTATATCCACTTTTCCATGGAAATAAATAAATCAGCATAAAAAAAGACAAATAAAAAAAATGGAAAAAGTTTTTACAAGAAACAACTTGAAATGCATAGACAGGTGAGACTGTCATCTTATCCGTTAATGAATGGATTTCTTAAAGGAGACTAACTCATGTTAGTAAACATACTCTTACTCATTTCATATCAATCTTTTCTACTGTTGATATGTATGAATTTGCTGATTCATTTCATTTGGATATTTCTAACTCATGTTAACCACATGCTGCTGTGACAAATAAAATCAATCAATAAAGTAAAGTATATACATCTAATCTAATTAGAGAGTAATATTTTTAATAATATGAAACATTTAAATATGATACACACTAGTAGAACATAACTTTATTTTATAACTTGTGACCTATGCATCCTGCCAAAGTTTAAAACAATGATATTATTAATAACAATCATGCAGGGAAATGCTTTGATAAATCACTGTGTGTCAGGGTACTTCCTGCTGTGGAGGTATGTGTCAGGCTGCTCTCTACGCTCAGTGCACATGACTGGCCATGGACAGCCTGTGATGGAAACTAGTGTGTGTGGAGTGTGAGGATGGAGCAGGGCCAGGTGACGGGAGGGACAAAAACAACTCTTTAAAAAGGTCATCAGACACGTTAATAACCTGAAAAACAGGAAGGTACGTTCAAGATTTACTTATAGGCTCAAAAGGTTCCTAAACACGTCACAGACTGTTCTTCATGTGCAGCTCAGCGTACCAATATATATATTTCTTTTACCAAACTGGTTATTTAATTGGTTATGAAACAGCGTTCATCTTCTCTCTGGAATGATATTTATTCATGAAATGATCAGCTGAATCAGAACATGTGACTTTGCATGTGCGTGGGGTTTCAGTCTTGTCGCAGGATTCCTACACATTTTCAGTTTCAAATTTCTAATCTCTTTTAGACCTTTCAGAATATGTGTTGTATTTGATCGATTCTCTGTATGGAAATTCTGTTCCTGTGTCCTGCCTCCCACACAGGAAGGTCAGAAGACTTTCAAATAGATATTATCACTTTCCATAAAAACATTATCTGAGAGTAAAGTTCCTTATAATATCTTCACAAAGTCCTGAAAAAAAGACAAGGTTTTTTTTATTAGTTATTATTTGTTATTGTATAGCATAATATTTTAAACAATTAAAGATAGTGACTACATTTGAAAAATATCACCAATAAATAATTTAGCAATTTTCAAATGTCAATCTCTTTTTTTAAACCTAGAAAAATTGATATTTTGGGGTCGCAATGACTTATTTGATCCACTATCTAATAGTTAGACTGATGACATTTTCATCTTATTAGGTTGTTGTCTGGAGCCGGCAGTGGCTCAGTCTGAAGGGACTTGGCCTTGGAACCATAGGGTCGCCAGTTCAAGTCCTGATCGGACCAAAAAAAGATAGAGTGAGCTGGTAGAGGTGCCAGTTCTGCCCCTTGAGCAAGGCACCTAACCTGGATCTGCCAGCCTCTCTGCTCTGCCACCTCTCCTATCTGCATGTGGTTGTGTGTGTGCATGTATATCTTCCCTATGTGTGTAATGTGGACAAACAGAGTGGAGAAAGAAATGTCCCTGTAAGGGATTAATAAAGAATGTATTCTTCTTCTATTCAAATAAAAGAAAACCCATCAGCAGTATCCAGAGGTTAAAGAATCTATGTGAAAATCTGATTTTGATCAACAAAATAACTATTTCTACTAGCACTCTTTGTGAGATGCTGCCCTAAGCACCTTGAAGCAGGAAGTAGTCCACTGGGGTCTTCTTCATCCCGGCTTTGGCCTTCTCCGTGGTCCAGTCCACCTCCAGAGCCTCCTTCAGGGTGCAGTAAGAGGCCGTCTGGTGGAGAGAGGTTTTTAAAAAGTCAGGTAAACAGGAGGAGAACCATCATCTTAATAACAAAAATAAGCCTGCCGGTCATTTGATTAGGGGAAACTATTTAGTTGTGTAGATTACTATGTATGCGAGCCCTTTACAAACTAGAAAAAACAGAAAGTAATACAAAAATAGCATTTATTTTTAGAGATGTGAAAAGACAACACTTTTTTCCATTCTGTGTAACTTTACATTCAATTCCACTCCTCCTATCTTCACATTTCTTAGACCAACCCCATTTAAAAGATGTCATTTCATTTATCACTCTTGTTGTTCCATTAAACCCAATAGATGGAACTCATCTTTATGCATGGCTCATTTTTTAATCTTTTGGTTTAAAGACTAAAACATATCTTTACCTTTTTCACCATGGTGGTCTCATTGGGGTCCACTTTTGCTTTCTTTGCCTCTGGACCATCGCTAGAACTCGGTTTAACCAGTTTTGGTTTCTCCCTAAAAGTAACAGAGTGAAGAGAAAAATATCTTACATATCAGGAAACTGAACAGTCAGTTTTATATTCCATATCAAGCTCATTGAAAGGTTCTTCTGTACATGACATACAAGCAGCCTGTTCAGAGGCGCGGGAAGGTATTTTGAGTGGGGGTGCGGAGGTGCTGGACTCCAGTGAACAGTATTACGGGCACCATAGAGCACGCACAAAAAAACTCCCCACACGCAAACACACAGTAAACCCGCGACTGTTACAATGAAGGCTCGATAATCAGCTCACGGCATATAGGCAGGGGTAAAGTGCTATTTTTTACGAGTGGGGAGCGGACCTCACCTCCTCTAGGGGGGTCCGGGGGGATGCTCCCCCGGGAAGATTTTTTTTTAATATTGAAGTTAAAAGCATCAATCTGGTGCACTTTGAGAGCAACATTAAGAGATCTATGGATACATCTCTCAACACCCAGATGAAACACAACTGTAAGCAGATGTTCTTTTTCTTTATGGATATTTTACAAATCACTCCCCTTTCAAACTGTATTCTTGTTTTACTGCCATATAGTATTTCATAACTGTTTTTCTTTTATTCTCTTATTTTTTTTATAACTATAATGATCATGTGAGGGTGTGCCGCGGAAATAATCTTTTGAATATTTTTTGACCAAACCGTTTGAGACCCACTGAGATAACTTAGACTAAAGTTAACTATCTAAACCAGGGGTCGACAACCTTTTTGATATGAAGTGCCATTTTAAAAAAAAAATTGTTATCAGCGTGCCAACGATCGAGAATCATCAACGGGGGGGGGGGGGGGGGGGGGGGGTTGAGGAGCTTGACGCTCGTCAACTATCAGCAGGAGGGCGGGGGAGCCTCGCTGCGGGGAAGTAGTGTGTGGGCCTGTCAGCGCAACTTACATGATGCCGAATTTAACAAACACATTTAAATGATTTGTTTAAACGGCATAATAATAAGGACGATCGTCCGTTCTGTGATTCTCCAGAAAACACATGTTATGATATTAGGAGTCAGAGTTAGATGAGATCGCTGTCCCTTTTAAGAGAGAGAGAGGGGTGTGGCTTGTGCATGTGTGTTTTTGTGGATGGTAGAGCGACAGTGAGGGAACGTGTGTATGTTTCTGGAAGTGAAACGAGGAAGCAGAAAAACAGAGGTCTGTGATGTATTTTGTGAAACAGAAGAACAGCTAAATAAATGCAACGGCCTCCCAAGAAGAGCTCGCCTCTCTCCAGTCATTTAAGCTTAAGTGGGTTATTGAACCTAAAGCTTGTTTCTTCTGCCCTCCTCGACTACGGTCTGGGAGCCGACAGGAAAGTTCAACAAACAGATGGCCAGTCCGCCCCTTTGTAGCATATCATTTCGATGAGAGATGAGCAGATCGCCACTGGGCTTTCAACTAAAGACACAGCCACACAAAAACTGCGGCATTTTTACAGCTCCTTATGGGTACTGCAATTAGCTTAGTGCTTTCCTCCGTGGTGAAACGATCAGCACTGCACCACGGAGGAAAGCGGCAGAAAGTCACCTGGAGTTAAAGAGAGCGGGCTACGTTGCGTTCATGGCTTCCTTCTGCAGGTAACGGGGAGACGCGCTCTGGCGGCGGTCTCGTTCAGGATCCGAAAATATAATTTAAATATTTTTGCACACTTATTCCACTTATTCCTAGTGTGCCACTGGTTACGGTGCCGCGTGCCAATGCTGGCACGCGTGCCAGGGGTTGCCGACCCCTGATCTAAACACTCAGAGAGTCCTTTAGCTCACCTGAGCCTCTCAGTCTGAGAGGAGAGCTCTCCTCCAGCTTGTTGTGGAACAAACAGCTCCGTATGTCCGTTAGTGCAGCTAGCTAACCAGATGCTAACAACACGATCCCTGCTGCTGGCACCGGTCCCTCTCTCTCTCTCCCTCTCTCACACACACTAAATGCGCTATTTCCGCACACACACAGAGCCGCGAGCTTGAATGACACAAGCACACTTTTATTTCCATGCAACTCTCTGATTGGTCTGGTGTCTTGCCTCTGTTGCATTCACTGAACACGGGAAATTACAGTCCTGCCGTCCTTTCTAGTGTCTTGATGAGGTTCACGTAAAGCACGGTTAATGTATTATATTATTGAGGTAGAATTGTCCGGGGCTACAGAAAAAACATTTGGGGCAGGCCGAAATATTATTTTACCAACAATGTGGAATTTATTGGCTACATATTACACAGATTATGCACAGCGGGAGCAGCAATAACCGTCAAATAATAATTCAGACAGGGGAGCTCTGCACCCCCTGCCTGCCGCTAGGGGGTGCTGCAGCGCCCTCAGTACCCCCCTTCCCGCGCCCATGAACCTGTTAGTTCATTTTGACTGCAGCGAGAAGACATGTCATAATTAAAATTCCCAAATGAAATCCATGCCACCATATAAGATAAACATTTATTAAAACATTTCACAAACATTCCACTTTCACCAAACTTAAACCCTATTTTAACTCAACTAATATATTGCTTTTCCATTTAATCATATGTGTAACTAAAAACGAATCAAAACCAACGTTAAACTATGTCATGTCATCAATAATTAGAATGGATCTCCCAATGGAATCAGTGCAGAGAGTAAAACACTGCACTACTAATGCAGCAGTGTTGGGCTGAATAATGAAAACATATTCAATATGACATACTTGATAGCATTTAATATACTGCATTTTCAATATATAAAATCCTTTCCTTGACATCAAGGCTCTGTACCAGTAAAGACACACAATTTAAAAAATGTTTTTGGTAATCAAATAGACAAATAAAATAATAACACCTACCGTACATATGGGCCTATTTGTGAGCTAATATGATACTGGTAAAAAAGTGTTGTTGTCAGCTGGAAGTAGGCACTGGCCTCATCCGTTTATTATGTCCTGCAGAATTACTATAACAAAATCCCCCAGCGCTACTGCAGTGCTCTCAAGCAAGGCACTAATACCGGGCTGCTCCAGATGAGGAAACCGTTTATACCCACTTCGAATGGTCGCCCACACTTACTCGACGTAGTTGTGTTCCTTTCCCAGGTTGCAGAACATGTAACCATAGTAACCGTAGACGTTCCCACAGAAGACCTTGATGTTGTGCTTGGAACAGAGCTGGTCCACTCTCACCATCAGGTCTCTGGAGCAGCCTGTCAGACACACCTGAGGGAGAAGACACCGTCAGAGTTCTGCTGATGGACTACCAGTACTACCAGACATCCATCCAACATCAAAAAAGTGTTTGTGACCTTTGACCACCAAATTCTGTTAACTTTTTCCTGAACGTTTCTGACAAATTTAAAGAAATTCCCTCCAAGCATTCCTGAGATATTCCCCTTACGAGAATGGGAATGAACGTCGTGCGGGCCCTCCAAAAAACGTAATTTTAATCTGGTAAGTAGTACTGTTTATATACATTTGTTTTGAGCTTTACCTTTCAGCACCTTTACTCTCTTAAAAAGAAACATGTATGAGACTGGGATGTCACCTTCTCCCTCTCGGCCTTTGTGCTGTAATGTGCTCAATTCCATCCTCATTAACATAACACTGAAACTGCTAGCAATAACGCAAAATATCAAAACAAATGATATTTCTGCTCCACTGTCTTGATTGATTTTGATTTGTTTACTTCTGAAATTCTTCAGTAAGTTTGCATTTGGTCTGAGTTCAGTACATTGAATAAATGACCAAACAATGGTGAAGCCAACAATCTGCCATAGTAACACCATGGTGGGCCGGTGTAACAGCTGACCGGGGGGCTGGGTCCTCATCCTGCTGACCCAGTCCAGTACTACCTACACCTCTCCAGACTCATAACCTGATCCTGCACCTGAGACCCTGCAGGGCAGCCAGCAGACCAGGGTCAGGGTCCAGGGTTCCCAAGGAGTATTCAGAGTAAGACCTCACCATCTGCAGTATTTAGAAAGGCTGAGAACAATTCTCAGTCTGTCACTATGTCAGGTCAAATAAAACGTCCTAATTTTATCTTTCATACAAAATATCCTGCGTGATGCACATCAGTGGGGGTTTCAATTCCTTGATCCAATATGATCGACAGAGTGAAAACATTAGACCTCATGCTAAAGTTACTCCTTTATGTTCAAGTTCCCACGGCACGGTCTACCCAAGCGCACCTCCAGTCCTTAACACGAGATACTGTATGTGACACGTTACAGTGAGCAACAGGTCTATTTGTATACAGTAAACCATTTTTTAAAAAGAGAACAAAATTGAGGAGCCCAGTAATTCGTTGTCAAATAATAAAGTTGCTTTTTGTGAGTTGATATAATTGTGTAAATGATGATGTTAATTTGTCATACAATTTAGGTTTGCAAATATTGATCGTAGGCCCAACGAGGGGAATGAAATTCAAATCGTATCAGGGCATACTTTGTGATAAATTGTAGTGGTGTCCAAAGAATCAATATAAAATCATATCATGATGAAGCTTGTTATTTACACCCCGAACCATTAACCTCCAGCTCTGTCCTCTTTACAAAGGATGTATGAACATGATTAAGACACAGAGCGAGCATGTGATAAGAGCATCAGAAAAATAAGGAAGGGATGGAAAGAAATCTGAAAAATGGCATTAAAGGCTAAGAGAACCTTTTGTTGATGAGCCTTACTATGAGCCATGCAGTCCCATGGAGACACTGAGTGTTTCCCACACAATGTTAATACTTGGGCGGGCCGCCCAGGTATATTAAGGCCCGCCCAAGTATATTTCGGACCTTTTTTAATTTTTTTTATCCGTCCGCGAGCGACGCCATCTGCGAGTGATTAACTAATGGACAATGAGCCCTCGCTCTACGCCTCCTGTGCCTGTTCGCTCTGCGGTTGATTAACTAGGGGACAATAATCCCCCCCTGTTCGCTCTGCGATCGATTAACTAGTGTATGATCCCTCGCTCGACACCTCCTGTTCGTGCTGCCATCGCGTGGAGGGAAACGAGAAACGGAGAAGACGACGTTAATTTAGAAGACGCGGACACTAAGGTAAAGTAACTATTTTCTCCTTATTGTGTTGTTGTTTTCTGACTTTGGTAGGAGATTCGAATTATTTGAAGTTAGTGGCAACTAAGAGTGTATTTAACGTAATCAGGCCAACTTTGCTGCGTGCAAGTTACGTGTGCTAAATTGAATATAAAAAAGATTATAATTCGTTTTCTCTTCGGGCTATGCCAGTTAGAAGGACACAGATTAACTTTAGCTAAGGTTAGACTGTTAATTTCCCCTGCATTACTCCTCAGATATGAGTATTCAAAAATATTTTAAGAGAATACGGCGTGAGGATGAGGAGGAGAGACGAGGAGAGGAGGAGAGACCACAGGTAACTTAGCCAATGTTAGCATTTTGCTTGCAATGGCAATAATAAATGCATAAGTCTCAATAATGATATATGTCGGTTCGTTTGACCTGAAATTATACAATTGCAGTCAACAGTGAGTTGCAATGCAGAGACCAAACTAGATTCAAGCTTGTTTTCAATTCTAGCCGGTGGTCAGTGAAGATGCTGGCACAACTAGTCAGAGTACTGAGGGAGAGGCAGCAGGTCCCAGTGTGGTAGAAGCAGCAGCAGGTCCCAGTGTAGAAGCAGGTGCAGGTCCCAGTGTGATACAAGCAGCAGCAGGTCCCAGTGTGGTACAAGCAGGTGCAGGTGAACAAGCAGCACAGTTCCAAGCATCACAGACACAGACACAGACATAGTATAATAGCAAGGAGAACTCTACCATTTAAATGCAGTAATAACAATGCATTATTTTCAGATTCCAAGCATCGCCACTCAGGATGGAACCCTGATTGGCTCAAAATGCCACAGTTCAAGAATTGGCTCTACCTCACCCAGCATGGTATGAATGGCATTTGCAAGTTCATATTTGTAATAAAACTTATTTTTTGTAAGAATTAACACGTTTTTCTTTTTAAAAAGGAATGTTTTGCCGAATCTGCAGGCTACACAAGCCTCCAATAAAGAAAGGCCCCTTAAAACGGGCTTTCATAGAAGTTGGGATTCTTGTTTTCCGCAAGGATTATATCGAGCGCCACATCTCCTCAGAGCCTCATCAATATAGTGTAAAGCATCAGGTCTCACTTGCATCAGGTATATCATTTTTTTATGTAAAGCTAATTTCTGCAACCTATCAACCATGTTTGGCTCATATAATGAATTATGTCTTTGCCCTTGGTCTAGGCTACTCAGTGATGCAGGCTTTTGAGCCCACAGTTATTATGGAGCATGAGGCCGTCATAGGTGGACTCAAATGCCTTTACTGGCTAGTAAAGAACGAGATTGCTCACCAAACCAACTACCCTAAGCTCTTAAGTTTAGCTCAGCTTTTGGGTTGTGATTACTTTGAAAAGCTGAAGGTAAACCTAGTACAAAATGATGCTTGTGAAACTAAGAACTTTAACCAGCTAAATGTTAAATGATCTCTTTTTCTCAGGTGGATCAAAGAAACAATTATCAATCACACAGAATAGTGGATGAAATGCTGGAGATCCTTGCAGAGATAGTAGAGTCGCCTATTTTGGAAGAGATAAGGTCATCTCAAGCAATCAGCCTAGAGGTTGATGAAACCACAGATGTATCTGTAAACCGCCAGCTGGATTTACATGTTAGGTGGGGTATTTTTTAAAGGAATGATGTGCATTTAAATAAAGGCCTAGTTAAACTTAATATTTATTAATATGTGTGAAAACCTATACATTTTTATTTTAGACACCTGGATAAAGAGGGTTATGTTTTCAACCACTTCCTTGACCTGGTAACTCTGGAAGATGGGAAAGCTGACAGCATTGTTGCTGCCATCAAGAGTGTACTACAGAAGAAGGATCTCCCGGTAGACAGGCTCTACGGACTCGGGACAGACGGTGCAGCAGTGATGACGGGTATGGAGTTTATTGTTAAATCTAATGGATTGTGTGAAATTTGAATTGTCAGCTGTTATTAAAGGAAACAAAATGACGCCCTCAACACTGCATTTAATTCTTAAACTTAGGCCGTCTGAATGGAGTGGCAAAGCAGCTCACAGACAGTTTTCCAAAGCTGGTTTCTGTAGCGTGTGCTGCTCACAGACTGGCACTGGCATGCAAAGATGCCTCAAATGCTGTCAGGTATATGGCAAACTTCAGGAACCACCTGCAGGAACTGCACCTATTCTTCCGAAATAGTGCAAATAGGTCAGCCACACTGAGTGCTGCCGCTACCACTCTTGGTCTGAACGACTTGAAAGTCAAGGTGTGTTTTCACCTATTTTCATAATACTATTGTGGTGTCATATTATTTACATATATTTTACTAACCAGTGTTTCTACTTGTTGTTAGGAGGTGAAAGATACAAGGTGGCTATCGCAGCACCTAGCCGTTCAAAACCTCCAGAGGAACCTTCCAGCTGTGCTGGCTGCTCTGGCGGAAGAAGCGAGCACAAGGAAGTGCCCAGTGGCCAAAGGTCTATACACCTTCTGTGCCACATACCGCTTTGTGGCTGCCCTCTACCTTCAGGCAGATGTGCTGCCCCACATTGCAATGCTGTCCAAGGTGTTTCAGAGAGCTGATGTGAACTTTCTCCACATAAAGGAGCAGGTAGATTACAAAGAAATGCATTTGATGCTCCCAGTTATTTGCATTATCCATCCTATTATATTGTTGTCTTTTTCCACATTTAGGTGCCAGTCACACTTGTTACTCTGAGGAGAATTCTGGAGGCAGGCGAGACCCCACTCCCCGGAACGTTCCTTGCTCGCCTACACCAAGACTTGGACAACCCAGGTGGACTTGGGGCGTTTAGCATTGCCGGAGAGGAGGAGAGGATCAGGAGGGGACACGGAATTCTGGAGCGGCCCCGGGAAGATATGTGGGCCAGATTTGTCAGAGATGTAAATACATCCCTTCTTACTTTTACATTCCAATATTTATTTTCCTTGAACTGAAAAATGTATAATATCATTCCAGGTCCTCAAACCTTACATCTGCAGCCTGGAGAGCAACATTGAGAGCAGGTTCCAGCATATTGAAGTGCTGGGGGCCTTCAGTGTCCTGGGTCCAAAGGCAGTTACCTCCAATGATGTAACCAACATTTCAATGTTGCAGACCCTTGCCAACAAATTCATCCCAGGGCAGGATGCCACAGTTATCCAAGAGTGGACCTCCTACAAGCAGCATGTTCTTGAAGGAACATTTAAGGTTGGTAAATACTTAAATTAATATGAACTTGACGGTTAGAATTGCTTGTTTTGACATCTGTAAATGTTTCAATTATACTGTATACTCATTTGCCCTGCCTTGGCTAATCTCTGAAGGACAAGACACAAGCTGAGATCATGCAGCTCCTGGCCAGTGAGAAGGACGAATGGGCAGAAATATACCCAAACCTCAGCCTTCTCTCTTCAGCGGGGTTGGTCATCCCTGTCTCCAGTGTAAACTGCGAGAGGGATTTTTCTACGATGAACAGTGTCATTCCCTGTTGCATGTCATTCTGTATAGTTCATTTAAAACAAACTGTCTGTTTTACAGGTGAAAACTGACATGAGAAACCGACTGAAAGCGGAGCACCTGGCTGCATGTATGCGGATAGCAGTCAGTGGACCAGCACCAGAGGCATTCCCATACACACAGGCGTTGGAGCTGTTCTTCAACAAACCCAGACGGATTAAGTGCTCTGACAAACAGTGCCATCTTTGTACAAAATGAATATTGCCATACAGTAATGTAAAGTTAATGAATAAACATGTTGTTAAAACTTGTTGTTTGTCACATGTGTTGCACGTCACAAAGCCCGCCCCGCGGTCCGCTCGCAGCCCCCCCCCTGGCACCTTCCCCCCCAAGTATATTTCAGATCTGTGGGAAACACTGGATCTACAGTATCAAATAAGATCTAACAATAAGGTTATTTCAAATGAAATATTGAAATGCTTATATAGCCACAAATATTTACTTTTTAAGGAGGATCAATTAGAAAAATAACTAGTTTAAAAGGTCTGTTGAGCGGGTTAAATAGGCCATATTACGCTTTGGGTATTTTCCCTTTCCTGTAGTGTGTTATAAAGGTTTGTGCGCATGTAAATGGTCTGCAATGGCTCAAATCCCTGTGTTCCCTCCAGAGGGAGTTTCTCTCCCACACACTCCCCCCCCCTGCCTGAAATGCCAGTGTTTCCCCTATATACAAATAGTGGCGGCGCAGCGCCGCTGCTGAAATATGAGCACCGCTGCCAGGTACCAAAAAAAATAATAATAAGTGGCGACTCTTTTTCATTTTTGATTGTTTGTTATGTGGATTTGTAGTATTTGTGTTACTGTAAGGTGTAAGGTGTATTTTTGCTAAATCTTGAGACATTGCCACTGTATGTAGACTACTAGGCAGAGCCCATTTCTGGCATAATACACAGGCGGTCGCCTAGGGCGCCAGATCTGGGGGGCGCTGCGCTGGTAGCTCTGGGAGGGAAAAAACATTTTTGACCGTTGGCGCTCATCCAAATGTTCGGCCTAGATGTAACAACATTTATAATTAAGTAAATGTAACACCCTTTTCACCCCGGTTACACGTTTAATTTGCCCTGTACGGTGGGCGCTGTAAGTGATGAAAGTGGGGGATGTTGGCTTATCAGGCGCCCGCAGCTCACAGCCAAAGTGCGAGCGTGGTAGCGAGAGAGCAAGCAAGGGAGAGGGCGCACCGGTACCGGCGCTGTTGTTATTAGAATCTGGTGCTAGCTGCGCTAACGGGTATAAGAAGTAGATGTTTCTACAACCAGGGTGGAGGAGAGCTCTCCTGTCAGACTGAGAGGCTCAGTGAGGTTAAGGACTCTGAGTATTTAGATAGTTCATTTTAGTCATCTCAGTGGGTCTCAAACGTTTTGACCACAAATTATGTAAACACATATTTCCAAGGCACTCCTTTATAATTATTAGGATAAATAAAAACAGGTTTGAAATCATTCAAATGTATACTATAGGACAGTAAACCAAAAATATCGTTTAAAGTTGGAGAGATACAAAAATATGCATAAATAAATAAATGTTAACTAGGTAAAATAAGATATGAATGAACAACAAAAATAAAATAAGCTACATTTATTTGTTATTGGCTATGGTAGGTTATTGGTTATGTTCATATATCGTCTAAAATCTCACCTAGGGCAGCAAATTGTCTAGAACCGGCCCTGGTACTAGGCCTCAAGAGCCTTTCTTGTGCTGACACATAGAAAGAAATTGGCGGGGCGCACTTCGCACGCGCACACACTAAGAAATTCCACGCGCTATATTATATCAGGAGCAGGTCAGCCATACCCAGAGAGACATTATGTGTTTAAGTGTTGTTTGTCACTGCTCAGTAATTAGGCCTCCCATATGAACACTCTTGTACCGCTCCACTTTATTCTCCTTCGATCTTCCTCTGAGCCGCTCACAAACACATCCCTGGAAGTAGATTAAAGTGATGCCTGGTCTACAGCAGAGAGAGAGAGAGAGAGAGAGAGACCCCCCTCTGTTTCCCATTTCTTATTTTATCCCAAGCTTTTTTAATTGTCCTTCTTTCTATTCTCCAAGCATCTCACCCTCCCTCCCTGTGTCCTACTAACATCCCTCTCATCCCGCGCTCACTTCACCGTCCTCCGCCTCCCCCCTCCTGCTGACCCTCCCCTGACTCCCCCAGAGGGAGCAGACTGCTGATAATTCAGACAGAAAGGGAGGATGAAAGATGTCTGTCATTCCTCTGATGGTGTTCAAATACATTCAGTAGCGACACAACTTGAGATGTGTGTATAGCTGCCTTTGGAAATCAATGCAAACCCCTCATTTCTCAGTCTAAAGTTTAGACTGAGAAATTAACAATAAATGACAATACACTTTAACAAACAGTAAGATTATATTTGAGTTGTTAAACCAGCAGCCTATGCTGGTTTAACAACTCAAATATAATCTTACTGTTTGTTAAAGTTTATTGTCATTTGGTTTAGTCATGTTTTACCATGGATATAACATGTAGGAATTAAGTCCTACTACAGGGAATGTAACCCATCATCCTGGATCCACACATCATCAGATATGTAACATAAATCCTTTTGCCCTTTTCTTATTTCATCTGCGTCAGGCAAATCAATCACAAAATCTAAGTATGTCCTGCAGCCAGAGTTTGAGATATTTTTTATTCTCGTCAGCCACTTTTATCCTTGCGTTATAAATCCTTGCCCAATGTAAGGTGGTGTTAAAGAAAAAATGAATATATTACAAGATGAATTCAATCTTTTCAACATGGTGAGCGTTCTCCACAGCCCAGATACGATAAGGACTCACTTTACACTGATCTGACTTTCCCTAGCACAGAAGCCTTGTTATCATGACACTACTTTAGAAGCAAACCAGGCGCGGCTGGCCTTACTGCAGCTTACAAGCATGTTAGAGAACTACACTGACCTTCAGCTAACTTGAAGTAAACGGTTATTTTGTGCTTTTTTTTACTGTAATTATTATTGAGTGTTCTTGTATTTTAATGTGTTATTTTATGCCTCAGGGCTGTGGAAAACAGTATTTCGATCTTTCTGTGTGTACAAAGATATTTTGAGATTGTCAATGAAGTTGACTTGACTTGACTTAAAAGCGTAAATCTTCCACGTACAGTTAGTCTGCTTAGAGCGACTGATAATGCAGCCCCATAGAAGTCCTCCAGGTGTTTTGCTCCTGGAGCCTGACAGAAGAACAGGGAGAGCTTCATGTATGATGTGGGCTACAGGAGACATCTAGTGGTAGAAGAGAGGGATATAAATCTGGGTGCTAATATACAGTATCCCAAGAGGAGGTAAATCTTCAGCAAACATACTTTAAGATGTTTTTAAAAGCAACAGTATTACAAATTATTTGACTTTTTAAAAGCTAATGTACCTGCAGGATCATTGCTGCTTTGAATTTGTATCCTAAATGGTTGATTGAACTTATTGTAAGTTGTTTTGTATGAAAGCTAAATGAAAGTGAAATCTGTCTGATTTCAAGAAAATCCAGAAAGGCGTTTATTTTGAAAGGAGATCTTTACGGGTAGCAATCCTGTGCACATGTGAACTTTTATGTTGAATAATGCTTTTCGCAAAAATGCATGCAATGAGGGAGTATTAACAATTGTCAGTGTTTTAATTCTTCGTTCATCATGGTGGCATGCAAAAATACAAAGTGTTCGTCAAGCATTCAAGCTTACACAAGGTGAGCAATTGATATACAAATGGTCATTGTGGCGTGTATATTCTAAAGTCAAATCATACAGCTTAGCTCTGTAATGTCCGATTCATTTGCTGACACTTTAACATTTCAATAAAGCGCGTTTTAGATAACCAGTCAATATTTGAATACTTAAAGTGTAGTTTCCACTCACCGCATCGAACTGCAGGAAGAAGTCATCTGGTTTGTCTTGAATCCTGTCTTGGTCTGCGTGGACCTGTACCATTGGGTTGAGGTTCTGCCCCCGCTCAAGAGAGGCCTGGGCCCGGTTCTGACCCTGAGCCGTCACCGGGACTAGGAACTGAGCTCGACATGACTCCTCTGACACCTGGTGGACGCGGATACACGCGGACAAACACACACACGGACACACACAGTGTGAACATTTATCTCCACTGGATATATGTTCTTTTACAAAATATAGTCTTAAATAGTGAGAGGCTGTAATCAATTCAAACTGTGAAACGAAGCCAGAACGAAGCCGTTATTGAAATATCATCACTGTAAACCTTATTTAAAATAGCTGTTTTGCTTCCTGACTAAAAGTTCAAATCATTACTTTGCCAGTGGCCCCATCTAGTGGACAAACAGTGCTACAAAGACTGAAGGGGCCACATAAGGCCCATTTACTATTCCAATATTTCTATGAGTTATAGATATACTTTTTAACACAGGTTTTGAACTGATACCTGAATATAAACATTTTTATATTTCGTCTGAAGGTCATGCCCCCTTGTAGGCTCCGTTTAGTGAGCTGTACTGAGCACAGGGCAAACACCTGAGCGTGTTTTTATGAAACTTTACTTTATGAACATCTGTACCTGTTCATGGTCCAGCAAAGTGAGTCCTTTAACTCCAGCCAGGATTAAATTCTTGGCCACTTCGGCCCCCAGACCCCCTAATCCTGCCAGGAGCACACGGGACCCACGCAGTCTGTAAAAAGCAAACAAACATGCAGACTGAATATTGTGCTGATAAAATCAGATGTGATTTTGTGCTATATGGGTTGTGCTGTGTGTTATGAATCAATTATTTAAACTCTTTTTGAAGTGCAGGTCTCATTTAAGAAAAATAAACTGTGCAATAGAGTTGCTCATATAAATGTGGGGAGACAAGTTCAGATCCATAAGCGGTCAATCAAAGAAAACTACAGTTACAAGCACTTATACGATTGAACGGTCTCTGAATGAAATAAAATGATTGTATTGGAGCCTCTTTACAGTGCGCTATCAGTACTTTTACCGAAAACTAACCTTTCAAATGCAGGACTTTTTCTTGAATTGGGGTATTTATACAGTGCAGAGGTGGAAGTGATACAATAAAAGTCCTGCATTCAAAATGTTACTCCAGTCAAATTAAAAAAAGTATTAGCATCAAAATATACTCAAAGTAGCGACAGTAAAAGTAGTGATTGTGCAGATTGGTCCATTTCAGAATAATATATATGATATGTTTTATAATTATTGATCATTAAAGTGTTCTCAAAGCTGGTAAAGGTGCAGCTAGTTTGAATGACTTTGTATACTGCAGGGTAGCTTGTGACTTTACTCCAGGTGGAACTAAAGTCTGATTTAACACTTGATTAGATTTCACATCATTCATCCAGATCTGAAAAGTAACTAAAGGTATTAAATGCATGTAGTGGAGTAAAAGTACACCATTTACCTCTGAATTGTAGTGTGGTAGAAGTACAAAGTAGCAACAAATGGAAATACTCAAGTAAAGTACAAATACCTCCAAAAGTACAGTACTTGAGTAATTGTACTTAGTTACTTCCAGCATTGATACAGTGTTGTATTGGTACTTTTATCTTGATGTAACGTTTTGAATGCAGGACTTTCACTTAAAGTAGGGTCAAAACAGTGCAGTTAAAAAAGTATAAATTGCAAGATGTTCTTTTAACACGAAATAGCCTAGGTAGGAAGTCACAAGCAAAGAACAGTGGAAGATACTTTTTTTCCTCGGTTCCCATGATATACTTTCACATTATAATCTCACATTTAAATGGAAGACATTTTTTTTAGAAGCTTAAGTCTGACGTCAATAAGTAACATTTTACAGATCTGATGGTGTCACCACTGATAGACAATGCAAAGATCCCGACCTATAGATATTCTAAAAGAGTACTCCAAACAGTGGCTACTCCAATGAGGAAAAATCCCAATGGGCCCCACTTTTTTGTAAAATCAACGCTTTGGACAAATGAGCAAAAGTGTGTCAACTGAAACCTTCGGCTGCAGAGATTAGCCTGACATGCTAACGAAGCTAACTGACCTCTTCTGGGCATCCAGCCCCCACAGGCGGATCTGCCGGTCGTACTGCGCCGCCTCCTCCTCGCTGATGACCGGGTCCTCTTTCTCGATCATATCGATCATATTTGGTCACTGAGTATACGGGAGTTACGGCGTAAATGAGCTTTGCTCAGTGCAGCTAGGTATAAGCAGGGTATAAGGATGTTTAAAATGCCGCGACAGTCCCGCTGAATGGGCGCTGGATGATGACGTCAGTAAAACAAAACGTAATGTGTTTTCTCGAATTGTATTTCATGGATTTTCAGTTTATCGAGGTTCTCGATTTGTTTGTGTCATACGTCCCCCCGAATTTTATATCAGTCTTTTTTTTTTAATGGTTTATATTTATTTGTAAAGTTGTTCACAGTCCTAGAAACACCGAGGAATTTATTTCGATGTTGCTGGTTTGTAATTAATGCATCGGCCACTGCAACAATACAATCTACATTTAAGCATGAGTGTAAGGTATGTTAAATATCAGACAATTTTGAACAACAAATATTGTAAAAAATAAGTCCTAAGTGATGACAAAGGGCAAAAGTTAAAAACAAAGAAACAATAAAGGTTATTTAATTCCATGACAGAATTATGCATAAAGGAAATTAGATAAATACCCAAAGAAATATATAAATATATATGACATACAAACCCCCTGAAAGAGGGGGGAAACTTAATCCGATATAATATTAAGGGAGCACAAATTAAGTAATGTTTAAATATGTAGGCCTGGTTCTGTTTGTTAAAATTATGTTTTTTTTCAAAAAGTATTTTATTCATGTAAATTGTCGCTTAAATAATGAGCACATTAAACACAGTGGACTGAGGAATTTAAGATTTTTAACATTAATAACAAATTGTATTTATCAAGTAACGTTTCCCAAAAATGTTTTAAGATCCAACTAAAATTCCAAAGCACTGTAAGTAATGTTTACACTATTATAGCATGTGCACTGTATTACAAAAAACAGGAACATTTGTCTTCCATTACCCATACAAATAGTATAATTTATTGTGTAATACGAGTTTAATTCACTTTTTTTTGGTACAGTATTCCAAGTGCTACCATCAAGAGCTCAGTCTGTCCATGTCTAATGATGTTAATGAAATAAGTGAGTTTCTGATGTGACATTGATTACAAGAAAGTTACAATTCAAATGTTAAAGACAATTTACAGTTAAATGTCTAAGTAAACTGTGATTCTTTAAATATCATGTATGCCTAACCACTACAGTGCGCTACAGCTGCACTTTCGAGTCAAACCCGGGGGCTCATTTTACCCTGTGAGTATCTTTACTCGGTAATTTCCGTGAGACGCGAACAAGAACGTCCTTCGTCGTTACGTCATCCTCGGAGAAACCCGCCTCCCTTCTCTTAGGAGAAGATTGTCGGCCATTTTAAGTTCATCAGTCGTCATTTCACATCGCAACTGTAGGACGGAGAACGTCAGGACTCAATTTCATCATATTTCTCTTACAACTGTAGTGGAGCATTGCCTACTATGAACTAAAACTCTACCTAAAATCAAATCAAGCAGATCATAGTGAAGTGACGCATAAGCCAGTAGATTCCAGTGTCGAGTTGTAATTTTTTGCACCTCAATGTAGCTAGAGGAAATGGCTGTGGAAAGCATGACTGTCCATCCAAACTCCCCAACTACCAACCACGAACACAACAGTCTCCTGACTGACGAAAGGTCGAGTAATTCTACAATCATATTTAAATGAATTTATTTATTTGTCCTGTGCTTTTACACAAAAAGCCCGGGGTTTCTTTTTCTTTTTCTGTCAAAGGGATTAAACTCGCCTTTTCTGGAAAACGAGTACAGAGGTAAAGAACGCCATGTTGACACGACACCGCCAACTGGGAGGCCAAATAGGGATAACGTTATTGTTCCCTCTATTTTATTACGTTTTCACAATCAACGATCATTCGACTCGGCCAACTGGTCAGAAGATAAAAAAGGAGGTCGAAACAGCTGATTAACCCAACGTTCACCGTCATTCTAGCCAATTCAACGGTTATAAAACATCGCTTAGTTACTAGCCCCATTTTAAGAACAGACAGCTTATTTAGCTTTTAATTAAATTAACTGTGTGTGGTGATAATAACTATATTGCCGCAGATGCCAAACAATCGCAGCGATTGTCTTCCGCTAACGTTGGGCCTATTTTGTGGCTAACTTAGCAACATTAGCTTTTTGGCTAAGGTGACCAACTTACAGTTGGAACGAAATGCTAAGCTAATGGCTAATGTTTTGTTATTCGTGGTTCTTACACATTGACGTTTTCAAATATCTACATCTTCGAATTAAACATAACGTTAACTAATTCGTTCATTTCGCGTAACTTAAACGTTACGATATTACGAAGCATGTCCCATAATTAGCCCTAACGTTGCGCACTTAAAAATAGCCATGTCGTCTTTTAACGCATGTAAAATAAGAAGCTTATTTTAGCCCTCAGTTCCCCTTAGACGATTGTGTCTTTCCCCACGTATTAATTGTTACTTATCTTCAAATGTCAAAGTAATTATTCATAATTTGTGTAGCCTTTGAAACGCGTATGTGCTGCCTGCTGTCATTGATATTTGTTTAACATCAGTTTTATTCACAGTCGTGCCCACACTGACTCGTCCCAAAAATCCACAAAAGTCCCCAAAAGTGTGTAAAACGTATGCAAAGCATCCCAGAAGTGTTTAAAGTCAAACACAAAGTTCCCTTTTTCCACCTCCCCAGTTGGCAAAAGTACAGTATGGTAATCAGTTGTCCCCATTTACCAGTCCCACAGACCCCAATAGTGTCCCTAAAAGGTTAGGGGAAAGTTTTTCAATGGTTTTGAGCGCAAAATGTGAAGGAACCCGGTCACAGTAAGTATTCCCCACTTTAATCGTGGCCCTTTGCTTATAGAGATAAGTTACAATCTCATACACAGAGCTAATAATGTACCATAATGCATGGTTAAGCATTTTGATTGAATCATCCTTAATAGATGGTATTAATCCTGTTCTTGACATTTTCAGAACTTCTAACAGTTGTCTTCTGGTAGTGAAGGTTCAGAAGTGTTCCCATTTGTTTGATCTAGTGTTAATGGATATACATGGAATTTAGTTTGGTATAGACTATGTGGATAACAGATCTGGAATTAAATGTACTTAGTTGTCAGATACTTGTTTAGGGTTAAAGTTATCAGTTAAGCCTGTGTTTCTTTCAGCTCTGTTAAACACATGTTTTGTTGGTAGATATTATCTCTAAAGTCTACTGGATGGACGTGCTAGTTTTGTGGCTGAGCACAGAGAAATGTGGATTGACCTTTTTTGCATTGTACGTTTTTCTGGTCGTTGTTGGCAGCAGGTAATGTGTGTATAGTATCACATCAGGCCAGAGAGGCCACCAGCTTCTGCCTGTAGATAATCCTATCCCCTCCCTGTTCATAAAACCTGCTTCAGTAATACAGCATAATCCAGTGTCCATTGTGACAGGTCTGTGTCAGACTCCAACAGGTTGTGGTTAATGAGCCGGCTTCATAACATGTCAGTAGTGAGGTAGAGGAGTTACTTGGCTCTTGAGATGATACTCATGAGTTTGTGGTGTTTAAGGCGGGAAGATCAAAAGTTAACCAGCTGCTGCAATGATCAAATACACAATCTGAGACTAAGCTTTTGTATTGACCTCCAATGTGCCCAAAAATGTCCTAGATTATATTAGACATAGATATAACATAGGGCTGATCACATTATTATGTTTATGGAGCAACTCCAATTTTTGCTGTGTGCTAATAATAACAGGTTAACTAAACAATCTGGATTCCGTTGCTGTTTGCAACTCCCAACTACCTTAAATCTGAAAGAAGATAATCATTGTTTTAAGTCTATCATAGAATTTGGTAAATTTGCGGCAGGTTTAATTCTATCTGGATTAGTCTCAAAATACTTTTACAAGTGGACCTCCGATAGGGCTAACGAAAACGTGTTAAACTTGATTTTACAAAGTCTGTATTGTCTGACAGAATGTAGCTCACTTCAAATACGTGTTGTGTAGTTCCTAGGACTTAATAGCATTCATTGGTAGTTGGATACAAGTTTGTGTATGGCTGTATGGGCATGGCCGTATTGCTCTGGCAGATGAACAATTTGTTTGTGAAAGAAATGAATCACAGATATTAAGTCTGATTATTGAGCCTCCCTCAGAGGAAGCTGGCACGCTGAGGATGTGGTGCGGAGCATCGTACACACTAGCTGACATTTGCCTCAAAGTTAAACCCACAGCCCGCTTGTCTCATCCACTATGCTCCTTATAGGACAGAACCAGTCTTTGAGTATTCAAATATTGCATACTAACAACACTTGTTCAAATCACTCAGGCCTCTCCCCCAGCCTTCTGCACACAGCAGTTATCAGCTTACCTTGCGTGTTAGTCTGTGGGACAGCCTAATCATAATTGCTCAATAGGGAGACTCAAACAATTTGTCTCTTTGTTAGTATAATGTACTCCTAGCTTGTGTCATTAATCATATAACATCCGAGAGATTAAACACAGCAGGCAAAACAGTAACCCATATAACCATCTCAATAATCTTTATAGTTAATGGTTGGTTGTGATCAAGTGTATGGCATATTTTCTTAGAAAAGAGTAGCGTCCTCGTAGGGAAGAAAAAGTCCTGGATCCATAATGCTGAAGATTTGTATGTCAAACCATCACTTCTATTTGATTTTGGATTAAAAGCAGTGCAAATCGTTAGTCTAAATGGAATACTTTCCCATTGTGTAGCTTAAATTAAGCATGTTGCCTTTCTGTATTAATACACTGTTGTCTCTTTAGCATGTCGTCGTCGTGTCTCCCCCCCCCCCCCCCCCCCCCTTCTTCAACTAGCCCATAGCCACCAGTCACTGAAAGAGGCCTGCATGTGATCAGGGTCAATTAGGGTCTCATGGTCTGTGTCTGGCAGTTGACCACAGTAACATCACATGTGTCATTTCTTGTATGTCCCGTCCCGTAAATACTACAGTAAAATTGGGACCCCTTCAGCCTCAGACATTTCTGGGGTCTGACCTTTTGCATGAGTATGCTTCAAAAGCCTCTGTCAGAAGGCCTGCTCACACTATTTAATACAAATGACCTGATGTGATGGCTTGCGCAGCAATTCAATTAATATCCAAGTTTTCTTTTTATACTATATGGTTTGAATTCAATTAGAAATCTGGTTTAGACTGAGCCTGCAAGCTGTTTTTCTCTTTAACACATTTGCCGTAGTTTTTTTTCTAAATTAGATGAATGTGAATCAGTGGCATGCATGCAAATTTGTATTTTAAGTTATTGTATTATTATCATGTGGCAGCTTGTTGAGCTGATGGCGTTGACAAGCAGGAGTGTAGGCCAAACTGAAGGTTTACATGATAACCACACCGCAAAGGATTTCTGTAATTGTTCCTTAAGCTCTTTTTTTATTAGTTACATATACTTTATGAAGCATTGATTGTATGAAGTGGTTTCATATGTTTTGTGGCTTCTGTGCAAGCAATTTTATCAGTCGTTTAAACAGGCAAACATCTGTGAGTAATAGAAGCGCTGTGTCAATACACCTGGTAGAGTCACATGCGCTAAAAAAAAACAATCTTGCATTTTATGCCCTCCAGAAATAAATCACCAATCGTAGTTCAGTGTCCCAATGTGCTGCTGTTTAGTCTAACAGATCTTCACACTTAAAAGCAAAATGTGCTATAAGGAAAACATTCAAATAATTTAGAGAAGGCCCTTTCCAAAATGTAACAGTTAAAAGTAATTTTTTCTAATGAACTGTGTCACCCCGGCTGTTGCGTTTTAGCCTAAATGATGCACCAGGGTCTAATTCAGGTTGTGAATGTTAAACATTTTTTTGATTCACACACCCTGACTCACACAAATGGAAATAATGTCTTTCAAGAGGAGCGCCAGGTAAATAAAGAGGAGTAAAAGTCAACGTCCGATGCCTCTGTACTCGTTTTCATCCGTGACCATTCAAAACAAATTATTACATATACATTTTTAGTTTTAATTCATTTTCGTTTGAAAATAAAGTGATCATTTTCAAATGTTTATACCAACACTTCAGAGGTAGGGGGCCGGCTCGTCTACATCCCATAAGAAAACATAACATTAGTAACCTCCCTATTTGTTTTTTTGTTCACATATACAGGCCAGAGGATGGAGAACTGGAGGAGGGCGAGCTGGAAGATGATGGTGGAGAGGTGGAGGAGAAGGAGGTTGGTGGAGGTGTGTCTGCAGTCGCAGTAGAAGGAGGTGGAGATGGCGTAGAAGAAGCAGGCGGAGGAGGAGGTGAAGCGGTAGGGGAAGGGGCCGCAGACAGGCCTCGGAGGAGCAAGGAGGGCCACGACAGCAGCAACTCAGACGAGGAGAGGTCCCACCGCCGCAAGAGGAAGAGGAAGAAAGAGAGAGAGCGAGAGAGGGAGAAGAGGAGGGCCAAGAAGAAACGCAAATCCAAACACAAAGTAAGACTGATGAGAACCGACCCACCCTGTTGTATTTCACCCTCAGTCTTAATCTTAAAAAACATCCAGAATCAGGTTTATGGCCAGGTAGGTTCACATATACTAGTAATTTACCTTGGTGTACATGGTGCATACATAAACACAGTTAAAGAAGATAAAAAGTAAGTAAAACCCAACAAATAAAAACTATTGTAAGAAACTATAAAAAACTGTTATATGTTAATATATAGAAAATGATTGCGAGACGTATAGTTTTCTATGACACAGTACTCAGGAAGTGGACAATGGAAAGTAAAAAAGCTGTTCAGATACTAAGAAAGGTATCTTATGTACAAATATGCAAGATATTTGTAGGGTTGTGCAGAAATGGAAATGTTGTTAATACATCAAAACAAGATACTGTTTGCTTAGTGTGCATTAATGTAATGCATAAAGTCTATGGAGTGGCTGAGAGAAAGTGTCAGTGGGGGGGCCGGGCCTTTGTTGATGAGGCCGGTTGCAAAGGGGAAGAAAGTGTTCAGCTGGTAAGGGTTTTGGTCCTGATGTGAGTCTGTGGCTGTCTACAACTTTCTCTCTAAAAAGTCTTCTTCCTCTCCCTCAGCGCCATGCGTCCTCTGATGACGACCACTCAGAGCTCAGCGACGACTCTGACTACAGTCCCAGTGAGAAGAGGAAGTACAGAGAGTACAGTCCACAGTACCCCCCCCCTCCTGTAAGTCTTTATTCCCCTAAGTCTCTGTTCATAATGCTTTGTGTAAAGTTAAATAACCTGATATGTTTACCCCGCTCTAGACTCATGGGGGCTACAGCGGCTCAAAGAAAGGCAGCTACATGAAGATGGACAAGCAGAGCTATGGAGGCTACGAAGACTTTGAAGAGGAGAACTTTGAGGGAGAAGAAGAGGAGGAAATTGCTGATGAAGACTATGATGACTTCAACAAGGAGCTGAACCAGTACCGCAAGGCAAAGGAGGGTGGAGGCCCACGTGGGGGACGAGGTGGGTTAAAGCTTTGATTAAAGAATTAAACTTGGTGTGTGTTACATATTCTGCTGCACAATAAATATTCACCCAGATGAGATGTAATCCAGTTGTCTGTGAGACTAAACACAGCGCATTACATGCAACAACTAGGAAATGCTAAGAGGCAGATTGCATATAAGGCCAGGTGCTGTTAAGTATGTCCCATATACATTTCACTGGCCTTTAGGAGCACAGACTTTTAAAATAATCTGTGGCTGCGTGACAAAAGCTTTGTAGCAGATTCTTCATAAGTTTACAGATATACAAATGAACATATTTTCCAAAAGTTCCTTATCAATTCAGATAAGGCACTGACTCTGACTCTGCTCTTTTCCTCACTCATGTGATTTCTCTGCCTCTGCAGGGGGAAGAGGTCGCATGAAAACCCAGAGAGGCCGCGGACTGATGAGGGGAGGGAGGAGAGGAAGAGGAGGGAGCAGAGGAAGAGGAGGTCGAGGGGGAAGTATAGGAGGAGGAGGAGGCGGAGGAGGAGGAGGAAAGATGGGAGGAGAAAAGGAAAATGACGATGGGGACGGCTATGGAGAAGAGATGGAGGTGAGATTTAGAATGAAAAAGAAGCAAAGTCTTCTTGATTCGGTCAAACTCCAGGGAAAGTCTCTCGGCTAATTTGGTGTATTTTGCATATTTTGAAATATACTCACATTCACAGTAAACCAAAAAATGTTGAAGATGTAAATATCCTAAATTTTTACTTGAGGGTACTTTTTTCTGTGTTGGACCTACATGAAACATCTTCAGTGGTTGATAATAACTTTTTTCTGTCTATAATTGAGAAATCAGACTTGTTAGAATAATAATCTGAAAAAAGAAAAATCAATGAACACATATTCAAAGTCCTTGCATCACCATTTCTGAATTTGTATTATCATGGTTGATTGCATTTACTGTGTGCTGCTTTTAATATAACCTCAGCTAAAGAAAATAGGATGAATGTTCTACAACCAACTGGGACTAGAGATGCACCGATTTTAATTTCTTTGGCAGCTTCCGTATTCAATAATGTGTGAAATCTGTTCGCACAGTATGGAGATGATGACTATGACAACATGGGTGAGGAGGACTACGATGAGTACTCAAATCAGTACAAAAAGTCCAAAGACAGAGGCCGAGGTGAGTCTGGACCCGAGGGGCTTCTTCATGTTCTCGACTCAAAGTCACTTTCTGACGCTGTTGATGAACTAAGTCGCCCAAATTCACTCTCCCACACTGTGTTAAATGTCTTCCCAAGGGGGTAAAGGTCTCCGCGGGAGAGGGAGAGGTAAAGGAGGGCGCGGTATGCTCAGAGGAGGAAGAGGTCGAAACCGGGGGAGAGGAAGAGGCGACATTGGCAACGATGACGACAACAACAACAACAACGGGGACATGGACAACGGGGTAAGAATTATTCATTAAACGTGAGCAATACAATGTACACAAATCTTCTCTTAATGACACCCTCCTTCGTTTGTGGTTTAGGACGGCGGTGGAGGAGGTGATGGACCAGGACCAATGAGGAGGAATCCCAATGAGAAGCACCAGGATAAGAAAGGAAAGGCCATCTGCAAGTACTACATCGAGGGGCGCTGTACCTGGGTAAGGTTGCACACATTTACGTGTATCACAGTTTGGTCAGTCTAAGAACACATCATCTGTTACTGTGAAGACGATACCTTTGGGCTCATATTTTGAGTGATGTGGTTTAGCCAGTCGATATCTGGGCCCAGCTTCCATTTCTGTTCCCCAGGCAGTGTTTACCGTCCAAATAACAACACACCATACCAACATTCAAGGTTCTTTATTGTTAATACTACATATTACGCACGCAGCATCTATGGAAGCACAACTCTGGCAATTATCATATTAAAACAGCTACACATATATGGTTGCTGTTAAATTATGCTCAATTAAGATTTGTATATCTGGCACCAGTGATCTATAGATATATGAATGTGCTTTGGCTGATGAAAAATCTCCCTGTACACACCCTCCTACATTTAATAATTACATCATGATGTTTTTCAATCAACAGGGGGACCACTGTAACTTCAGCCACGACATTGAGCTGCCCAAGAAGAAGGAGCTGTGCAAGTTCTACATCACTGGGTTCTGTGCCCGGGCCGACCACTGTCCTTACATGCATGATATCCTTCACTAGTGAACCCAGCAGAGAGACTCTTTTTCAGGGGCATATATTGATGAGTAACTGTTTTAAGAGTCAAATTAAAGTTGTGTCCTTAAATAGAGATCCTTCAACAGCAAAGCTGACGTTTTTACCAGTATGAAGTTACATAACTTAAATTCCTCTTAACTTAAAATATAGGTTTGCTTTAATCTCAAATTCAAATGATGACCTCATGAAAAAAGGTTCAATTTGAGTTTTTCTGTCAATTCTTTTTGTGAGTGTTCTTCCTTGACTCCCATGTCACGCGAGTTCCCCTGTAAGCTGTTCCACACCACGGGGAACTGTGTAAACGGAGACGAGTGCATGTTCTCCCATGACGCCCTGAATGAAGACACCCAGGACCTGCTCGACAAGGTGGGCCTCGCCTACTTTCTGTGAACTCTTTAAAATGTTTTATTAGTATTAAATGAATGTCCAGGTTCTATAAAAATCCAAAATGCAGTGAAGCTCTTTAACTTAAACAATACAATACAAAGGAGCTTTATTGGCATGACCACTTAAAACATAGCACTGTCAAAGCATGCCGCACAGGGCAACAACAAAACTAAAAGAAAACTAAACAATAAACATGCATGCCAACAACAAATTTAATTAATAAACATCCAATAGAAACCGTTTGTTCAAATTATTGCCTTGAGTAAATATTTCCGATGAACTTATGTGTGGACATGTTTGTTTTTCAGATGCTGGCGGAGGATGCAGAGGCAGGAGCGGAGGATGAGAAGGAGGTGGAGGAGCTGAAGAAGCAAGGCATCAACCCCCTCCCAAAACCCCCTCCTGGAGTCGGCCTCCTCCCCACCCCTCCCCGGCTCCTTCCTGTAGACAACAACACAGGGGGCGGAGATTTTGGCGGGTCCCCGTCAGTTGACTTCGGGGGTCCTCCACCTAACCAGGGGCCCAATGCCAACAAAGGTCCCCCCCCAGGGCCTGGGCCTGGTCCTGGGTCCAACCCCTGTGTTCCTCCCCCTGTCCATGGCCCTGATGTAAATCTCTTCCAAGGTGGGCCCCCAAATCCCAGTGGCCCTCCTCCCCACATGGGCCCCCCACCTCCATGTGGTGGAGGAGGTGTTGGCCCCGGGAAGAAGATCCCCTCCCTATTCGAGATCAAAGTCCAGCCCACAGGACAGCTGGCTCACAAACTGGCTGTAAGGTAAGAAATCCAAAAACAAACTTTAGAAATAAAAGAATAATGTTATGATTCTCATCAGGGGAAACTGCAGCTGGTGATTTTATCACAAAGCTGAAAAGATTGTCTTATTTAGTTCATTAAAAGAATACTTAGTAACACTTTATATTAAGGTACACAAACACCATCAACTAGTTGTTAATTAACATGCCTATTAGCAGTATATTGGCTCTTCATTAGTCATTATAAAACACTTATTAATGCCTTATTCTACATGACCATATTCTACAAGTAATAATTTATTGTTGGGTTAATTTTTTTGCTTTTATAGATTTTTGTTATAGATCTTTGAACACCACTCTGTGAATCCTCATTCCTGTTCTCTTCCTCTCTCAGGGGCCAGACTCCCAGTAGCAACCAGGGTCAGACTGCAGCACCGGGACCCCAAGGGCCTCCTGGGGCCCCTCCACCCTGCTTTCCTCCTCCCCCAGGCATGATGCCCCCTGACATGCAGAACATGGGCCCCAACCACGGGATGAACCAGGGTCCCCCCAACATGGGCCCCCCTCCCATGATGGGAGGATTTTCGTCTGGTGACGGCCCTCCTCATGGAGGAGCCATGCCCCCAGGGCCTCCTCCGGGAGGAGGAAACTTCTTCAATAACTTCTTCCACCCGCAGGACTCAATGATGGATGGAGTGGTGCAAGAAGGTGAGTCAGCTCTAATCATTAAACTACATCATCAGAGGGAATAAGCAGCAGGTTTTATCTGGTGGTGGTTAAAAAAACGGTTCACTGACGCTTGTTCCCTCTCAGGTGACAACTACCAGGGTTTCTCTGGCATGGACGAGAGAGGAGGAGCAGGGAACGTTGGTCATCAGTCCGGTGGCCAGGAAGGCTTTGCTAATGGAGCATCAGCCAATCAGGGAGGGATCTCTGTGCCTGACTTCCTGCCTCCAGCTCAGCGCGTGCTGTTCATGAGGATCCAACAGAAGCAGCAAGAGGAAGAGGAGAGAGCTCGCAGGATGGCCGAGGGGGGGGCAGAGAAGAGTCGAGAGGCTGAAGGTAGGGGAGCGGCTGGTGTATAAATGACTCCTGTGATATGTAGTGCTCCTTTGCATTATCTCTTTGTCACTTATTTTACATTTCCACTTTTGTATATATATCCTCCTACAACACTGTATATTCAGAGGGAGATTCAGGAAAGTCGTAAAAAAAGGAAAGGACTGTAGGTTGATGTTGAAGACATTATGTGTTACTGACTAACTTTCATATTACATGTTAACGGTGATGGTTGACTTTAGATCATTCCATGGTTCTGCTTCATAGGAATGATGTGCAGATGTGGCTGCCAATTGATCAGCAGCTAAATAAATGTTTCACTGAGGGCTGTCATGATATAAAATATTCCCTACACGATTAACGTCACACAAAGAATTTACGATAATGATATTTGGAGGATATCTACAGAAAAGTTGTGGGTGGGGAGGGTAATGCTTTCAGTCAAAATCTTCATTTGACATTGTTCAGTGTGGCAAATTATTTGCACTCAAAATGATAGTGAAGGAAGGTGGATAGTGCCTTTAACGGTTCAGTTAAGTATACTGAAGTTAATTTATCCTATACATCATTGATAACGCAGTGAAGTGCAGCCTTCATAACATTTAAGTTACCAATCCAAGATATAGGATTGACAATAGCTCCGTATTGCATAAAGAAAAGAATGCTGCATCCAAGCTGTTTTTATATTAGATTTTAATATTTTCTACTAAATAACAAATCTTCTCTTTAGTCTTTTTGCCCTTGTCACTGATTTTCTTTCTCCTTTAAAAAGTATTTACTGCATTGGAACCTAAATGAACTAAGACATAATGGCTGTCAGGATCAGAGCGCTGATTGTGTCCACTGTAGTTTCAGTGTTTCCTAGCGGACTGTTCCAGAAGTAAACACGTCTGTGTCTTGTCTCTCAGGTGACTCTGGGAACTGGTACTCTAGTGAGGATGAGGACGGAGGGAGCAGTGTGACGTCAATCTTGAAGACGCTCCGTCAGCAGACCCAGGCCCCCCCTAAATCTGACGGCCCCCGGAGCGACCCTCGCCTCCTGAAGGTCTCTCCTGCCAACCCTCCTCCCCGGCCCGCAGACCCCCGCATGGCTCGGGACCCTCGTCTGGCCCGTGGTGCAGACTCGGCTGACTCCATCCTCCCCATGCCCACTATAGCCTCCTCTGGACCCCCAGCAGACCCCAGGTTAGCCCGTCTAGCTGCTGCTGTGTCAACAGGATCCCCCCACGTGCCCCCCGCAACCAAACCGGAGCTTCCTCTGGTCTACAAGCCCCCGCCCCTAACAACCCCGGCAGCGGCAGAGGAGGAGGAGACGGAGCGGGTCCTACGAGACAAGCCGGTCCCCATCCCTCTGGACCCCCTCATGGGCATGGCTCTCAGAGACCCCCGCTCACAGCTGCAGCAGTTCAGCCACATCAAGAAGGACATTGTGCTCCACATGCCAGCCTTCATCAAGACCATCACCTGGTCTCCGGAGGACCTCCTCCCCCTCCCGGCCCCAAAGCAGGACCTCCTCCCACTCCCCCCCGGAATCCCTCCCGTCTCCTCCATAGAACCACGTCCGACCCGCTCTCAGCCGCCGCTCCAACCGTCGCTCTCTCACTCACATCCTCCTCCCCTTCACCCTCACCCGCCTCCCTCCTCCCTGGACCCCCCTCCCCCCTCCTCCTCCTCTTCCTCCTCCTCCACCCTCCCGGACTTTGAGCTGCTGTCTCGTATCCTGAAGACTGTCAACTCCAGCCCATCCCAAACTCCTTCCCCTCCTCTCCTACCCCCCCCTATTCCCCCTATGTCCCTCCTGGGGCCACCTCCATCCATGCCTCCCCCACCCGTAGAAAAGCCAGTCGACCCCCGTATGTCCCGAAAAGGCCCCTCGGACCCCCGCCTCCAGCCTCCGAAGTCGGCTCTGAAGCAACCCTCTGAGCCCCTGCCCCCCCCTGTACCCTCTGCCTCTCCAGCACCACCATCCAGCTCCTCATCCCCTCCCATCGCCCCCTATGACCCCAGGATGTTCTCCTCAGGTGGGGCAGGCCGCGGTGTGGGGGCCGGGCCAGCAGGGGGAGCCAGCGTGCTGAGCAACATCAGTCTGTATGACCCAAGGACTAACAAACCAGGTAGCCCTGGAGCCGGGAATGGCTCCAACAACTCCCCCAACTCAGCCAGCGTGGAGTCCAAAACCAGCGACCACCCCGTGGCTAAACCCAAGTCCAAGGAGCCCCTGTTTGTCCGGAAGTCCGCTCTGGACCAACCAGAGCCGGAAAAAAGTGTCGAGCAAGGAACCGACCGATACAACAGCTACAACCGGCCCCGGCCCAAACCCGCACCCTCGCCCAACTCCACAGCCCAGGGGGGTCCTGCAGCAGCAGCAGGACAGGGGCCTCCAGGAGCTTCTGGGGATCAGGGGCCCGCGGGCGTCCACAACCTCCCATTGTCCACTTTATTTGGCGCGGTGAAGCAGGCGGCCAAACCCGGCGGGACGGGGAGCCCGTTCGGGGGGAGCAGCCCGGTACAGGCGGAGCAGAGCACCGCGGAGCAGGACAAGGCCTCGCTGAAGGACGTGTTCAAGGGCTTCGACCCCACTGCCTCACCCTTCTGCCAGTGACCCCCCCCACCCCCCCACCGCTGAACCCTAACCCCCATCATGATGTGGGCGGATGGCTTGTTTTAACATTTCTGAACACCGAACTGTAAAGAGAAAGAGAAGCGCACTGAGGCAGCTGCCTGTAAGACTGGTTAAGGAGACAAACTTTTGTGAACAAACTGATGTCCCATGATGTGTTTCATGCACACTCGCACACTCTCAGACACAGACCTACACGCACACATTTAACCACAGTGTTGCAGATTCATATTCTATAAAAAGACTCCTGCGTTATGGAAAAGGTTTACATTTAAATCTCTAAAGCTCTATTTTAAAGAAACGTATTGATGTATAAATAAATGTATTCTCTTCTTCTCAATGCTTTATCAAAACAATTATTTACAAAGGCAGCAAACACACATATTAATGAATGTTTTAGCTTCACGTCTGTTTTTCATCCTCCTTCCTCCTCACCTTTAAACTGGTTGACATGTTTGTCTACCGTTTGTGGACAGTCAATGTTGTCAATGCTTTTGGCAACAGAAGAAAAAAAGGATACTTCTGAATTAGTTTAAACAAATTGCTCATTTGTGGTGTTTTTGTAACTAAATGAATGACACTGAGGCGACTCCATCCCTGTTCCCCATAAGAAACCAGTGACCCTGTATTTCCCTGCCTTTGCACCCTTCTCTCTGCTTTCATTTTTTCCGTCTGACCCACCATGTCACAGAAACATTTGCAAATACCTAAATCTATATCCAGTTTTTTTTTAGTATTTATTTTTCTACTTATTTGCACTTGTCAGTCTGTGTCCTCTGAGGGCTGTTATTCATGTTTTAAAATGTCTCTAGCTCCTTTAGCCGCTCATATTCTGTTCATTTTCAGTTGTTTAGCTTTGACCTAAAATAGGTAACTGCGGGTACATGAAGTGAGCGCCTCTATAACCACTACTGTCGTTCCTTTTTCTTAGTTTGACTTTGATCAGTCCTTTTGCTCCAGGGTGAGAAGAGATTCTGTAGCTTGAAGGTAGAAGAGACGGATAAGATCATCATCATCATCATCATCATCATCATCATAGCCATTGCATCAGTAGAGCAGCATGATGGTGCCCAAAAGGGTTTTCCAAAGGTTCAACCCATCATTTGTCAGCCTCTGTTGGATAATAGGAATTGGACACTTTGATTCACCTTCTAGCCTTTAGCTTTTGGTTGTTTTGTTTGGAATGGAAAGACGCATACAGGACACAGCTGCAGATTTCTGAGTGGTTATTGGAATAGAATGATTTGCACCCTTGCAGCATCACTTTGTAAGTGTTTAGCTTTAGTGTCTGCTGACAGTGTGACAATCAGAAACTGGACTTGGACCTACATGTTATGAATGCATTGATCTGTGTACAGGCTCTGCCTAAGCACACAGCAGACCTTAACTCAGCCTGTGTTACGACATGGCTCTCTGTCAGGCTGCAGATAAAGAGGTGCACACTTCATGGGGAAATGTTCGGGAGGAATGGATTCACAGTTTGGATGAGTGTTAAAAATGTCTCCCCTTTTACAGTTTCCTTTCACCATTAACACAGTGAGGTCAGGTGCAGTGTATGAAGAGGGGGGGGGGGGAGGTCCGCAGTTGCCTACTCTTATTAGCTTGTTTGAAAATCTTTAAACACAGGGTCACTAGAGGAGCCTTTAGAAGTGTTTTCTGACTTCCACAAGGTGCCAGGATTTACTGTCTTATGTATAAATGTTGATCATTTTAATTTATTTTTTTATACTTAGATACATTTACTTCCTCACTTGACATTTATAACTGAATCATTTTATATGTTCGGAGTCTGTGATTGCCGCTCCCCTCAGTGGGACACCCTGTCACCGTGTGAAGAGAGGGGAAACGTATTTTTTTTATTTGGTTTTGTGTGTAAAGATTCACTTTGTCTCCCTTTGTGTAAAGAGGAAGAGTTACAGATATACGAGCGTGGAAGTTACTGTTGATTTGTTTTTTCCTTTAACAGCTTTGTTGTTTGTTTGTTTTCTTTCTTCCTTGCTATGTACATTGACCAGTACCCTCTCTTTGAAGGAGTGGCCTGTTCTAACTGTACACTGTAGGTGAGGTTGTTAAAGTATTTAAATAAAGTTGATACATGATCAACCACTAAAAACTCTGTTCTGTGTATTTATTTTTGTGTTTATATATTTAAAGAGCCGTTTTGCTGCTTAAATCAAAAAATAAAGATTGCCTTTTTTTCTCCATCCATACAACTCATCACAAAGCCACATGGATGCTGATGTGTCTATAAACTTCTAATTCTGTTATTTCTATAGGGTGTTGACAGCAGACAGGGCTAAATATGCAGAAGTTTCCATGTCTTTCAGCATAAGAGGGTAAAAAAAATACCCTTTTGAGTTATTTTGTTCCCATGTCATTTAAAAGATCCAGTTTGAATGGTATTGTTTAACATTTATTTTTCCACCATAAATGGTTATTTTAAGCTATAAAAGAAGCATACGGGTGGAGTTTAGCAAAGCAGGAGCATTGGGGGGTTTGACGCGGTGGTCAGTGAACTGACCTTTCCTTCCTTTGACTATTTACATTTTCTTCCCCTGTTCTGGAAATATTAATCGAGAAACGCCTTTGACCCAAAATCCTAAATCCCATAATTTATCACTAACTGTGTTGCTGTCCCTTTTCCTGATAATGTTCCTTTCTATCTTTAGGCTCCAGGGGCTCATGGATCGGCCCCCCAGCAGCACGCAGCCTGTTTCCTGGTGAGCTCCGATCCTTTAGTGACTCACTTCCTGTTCCCCTCCCATCCTGCAACACTGGCTCCAGGAAGACAAACTATTCATCCAGTACCTCAAAGGTTTCCTATCACACACACACACACACACACACACACACACACACACACACACACACACACACACACACACACACACACACACACACACACACACACACACACACACAGAGCTGCCAGCTCATCTAGCCACATGTTGCCCCTCTGCTGACCTTCAGAAAAACTGGTACTCCTCGTGGATTCTGCAAAATATTGTTTAGCATGACTATTTTATGAGAACAAAATTCAATTACTGCAACAACATCTTCCAAATTAAATATATAAATATGTTTAAAAGGGCCCTATTCTGCTAATTTTCAGGTGTATATCAGTATGTACTGTAGTGTCAATACTTTAAAGAGTCCTCTCCTGTTGATGTTCAGGTGTATATCAGTATGTAGTGTCTCTACTTTAAAGAGTCCTCTCCTGCTGATGTTCAGGCGTACATCAGTATGTAGTGTCTCTACTTTAAAGAGTCCTCTCCTGCTGATGTTCAGGTGTATATCAGTGTGTAGTGTCTCTACTTTAAAGAGTCCTCTCCTGCTGATGTTCAGGCGTATATCAGTATGTAGTGTCTCTACTTTAAAGAGTCCTCTCCTGCTGATGTTCAGGCGTATATCAGTATGTAGTGTCTCTACTTTAAAGAGTCCTCTCCTGCTGATGTTCAGGTGTATATCAGTATGTAGTGTCTCTACTTTAAAGAGTCCTCTCCTGCTGATTTTCAGGTGTATATCAGTATGTAGTGTCTCTACTTTAAAGAGTCCTCTCCTGCTGATGTTCAGGCGTATATCAGTATGTAGTGTCTCTACTTTAAAGAGTCCTCTCCTGCTGATGTTCAGGTGTATATCAGTATGTAGTGTCTCTACTTTAAAGAGTCCTCTCCTGCTGATGTTCAGGCGTATATCAATATGTAGTGTCTCTACTTTAAAGAGTCCTCTCCTGCTGATGTTCAGGTGTATATCAGTATGTAGTGTCTCTACTTTAAAGAGTCCTCTCATGCTGATGTTCAGGTGTATATCAGTATGTAGTGTCTCTACTTTAAAGAGTCCTCTCCTGCTGATGCTCAGTTGTATATCAGTATGTAGTGTCTCTACTTTAAAGAGTCCTCTCCTGCTGATGTTCAGGCGTATATCAGTATGTAGTGTCTCTCCTTTAAAGAGTCCTTTCCTGCTGATGCTCAGGTGTATATCAGTATGTAGTGTCTCTCCTTTAAAGAGGCCTCTCCTGCTGATGTTTTGGTGTATATCAGTATGTAGTGTCTCTACTTTAAAGAGTCCTCTCTTGCTGATGTTTTGGCGTATATCAGTATATAGTGTCTCTCCTTTAAAGAGTCCTCTCCTGCTGATGTTCAGGCGTATATCAGTATGTAGTGTCTCTACTTTAAAGAGTCCTCTCCTGCTGATGTTCAGGTGTATATCAGCATGTAGTGTCTCTACTTTAAAGATTCCTCTCCTGCTGATGCTCAGTTGTATATCAGTATGTAGTGTCTCTACTTTAAAGAGTCCTCTCCTGCTGATGTTTTGGCGTATATCAGTATGTAGTGTCTCTCCTTTAAAGAGTCCTCTCCTGCTGATGTTCAGGCGTATATCAGTATGTAGTGTCTCTACTTTAAAGAGTCCTCTCCTGCTGATGTTCAGGTGTATATCAGCATGTAGTGTCTCTACTTTAAAGATTCCTTTCCTGCTGATGTTCAGGCGTATATCAGTATGTAGTGTCTCTACTTTAAAGAGTCCTCTCCTGCTGATGTTCAGGTGTATATCAGTATGTAGTGTCTCTACTTTAAAGAGTCCTCTCCTGCTGATGTTTAGGTATATATCAGTATGTAGTGTCTCTACTTTAAAGAGTCCTCTCCTGCTGATGTTCAGGTGTATATCAGCATGTAGTGTCTCTACTTTAAAGATTCCTTTCCTGCTGATGTTCAGGCGTATATCAGTATGTAGTGTCTCTACTTTAAAGAGTCCTCTCCTGCTGATGTTCAGGCGTATATCAGTATGTAGTGTCTCTACTTTAAAGAGTCCTCTCCTGCTGATGTTCAGGTGTATATCAGTATGTAGTGTCTCTACTTTAAAGAGTCCTCTCCTGCTGATGTTTAGGTATATATCAGTATGTAGTGTCTCTACTTTAAAGAGTCCTCTCCTGCTGATGTTCAGGTCTATATCAGTGTGTAGTGTCTCTACTTTAAAGAGTCCTCTCCTGCTGATGTTCAGGCGTATATCAGTATGTAGTGTCTCTACTTTAAAGAGTCCTCTCCTGCTGATGTTCAGGTGTATATCAGTATTTAGTGTCTCTACTTTAAAGAGTCCTCTCCTGCTGATGCTCAGTTGTATATCAGTATGTAGTGTCTCTACTTTAAAGAGTCCTCTCCTGCTGATGTTTTGGCGTATATCAGTATGTAGTGTCTCTCCTTTAAAGAGTCCTCTCCTGCTGATGTTCAGGCGTATATCAGTATGTAGTGTCTCTACTTTAAAGAGTCCTCTCCTGCTTATGTTCAGGTGTATATCAGCATGTAGTGTCTCTACTTTAAAGATTCCTTTCCTGCTGATGTTCAGGCGTATATCAATATGTAGTGTCTCTACTTTAAAGAGTCCTCTCCTGCTGATGTTCAGGTGTATATCAGCATGTAGTGTCTCTACTTTAAAGATTCCTTTCCTGCTGATGTTCAGGCGTATATCAGTATGTAGTGTCTCTACTTTAAAGAGTCCTCTCCTGCTGATGTTCAGGCGTATATCAGTATGTAGTGTCTCTACTTTAAAGAGTCCTCTCCTGCTGATGTTCAGGTGTATATCAGTATGTAGTGTCTCTACTTTAAAGAGTCCTCTCCTGCTGATGTTTAGGTATATATCAGTATGTAGTGTCTCTACTTTAAAGAGTCCTCTCCTGCTGATGTTCAGGTCTATATCAGTATGTAGTGTCTCTACTTTAAAGAGTCCTCTCCTGCTGATGTTCAGGCGTATATCAGTATGTAGTGTCTCTACTTTAAAGAGTCCTCTCCTGCTGATGTTCAGGTGTATTTTAGTATTTAGTGTCTCTACTTTAAAGAGTCCTCTCCTGCTGATGTTCAGGTGTATATTAGTATGTAGTGTCTCTACTGGGACATGTCTCCATGTTTTAATGTTCAAAAAGCTCTTTATTTTTCTCATACTGTCTGTGCTGCAGCACCTCTTTTCACCCTCTGTCTGAAACCAGAGCCCAGTCTGCTCTGATTGGTTAGCTGGCCAGCTCTGTTAGAGACGTCAAACCCTATCGGTACAATTTTGTTGGAGGGCTAGCCAATAGAAGCATGAGTGTTACATAGTGTTGTCACTGTGTTATTGAATAAAGGAGTCCAATCGAGCCTGTACAGGAAATGAAGTATCCACTGTCAACATGAACTTCGTTAAGTCGTGCATTGTTCTTTGTAAAAAACATATTCATCTGAAAAGTAACTGTGAAGCTGTCTTAAGAATGTAGTTGAATACAATACAGTACAATAATTACCTATGACTTTTTGAAGAGTAAAAGTATAAAATAGCAAAACATGTAAATACCTCACATTTTTACTTTAATACAGTTCATGAGTTAATGTTATTAGCATAGGAGGGAGGAGTACTCAGATCATGACTTGAGTAAAAGTAGAAGTGTTACAAGTAAAAGTCCTGTATTCAAAATGTAACTCAGGTAAAAGTATGACCATCAAAATATAGTGGAAGTAGCGACAGTAAAAGTAGCCATTGTGCAGATTGGTCCATTTCAGAATAATAGATATGATATGTTTTATAATGATTGATCATGAAAGTGTTCTCAAAGCTGGTAAAGGTGCAGCTAGTTTGAATGACTTTGTATACTGCAGGGTAGCTTATGGATTTACTCCAGGTGGAACTAAAGTCTGATTCAACGCTTGATCATATTTCACATCATTCATCCACATCTGTAAAGTAACTAAAGGGATTAAATACATGTAGTGGAGTAGAAGTACACCATTTGCCTCTGAACTGTAGTGAAGTAGAAGTACACAGTAGCATAACATAAAAATACTCAAGTAAAGTACAAGTATCTCCAAATTGTACTTAAGTACAGTACTTGAGTAAATGTACTTAGCTCTTCCCACCTCTGGTAATAGTTACCCTCCAGCACTGATACTGTACCTGAATGAATCACTTCCTTTCCCACAGACTAATTCTGGAGACATCTGTAATATACCTGCAGTCGGTGGATTCCTGTACTGTGCAACCATCAGAACATCGGTGAACATGTCATATGAGTAATAGTTTCTTTGACTCAAACTTTACCATGTTTTGACTGGAGCTCTGGGCGGGTTCATCATCATGTTCTAATGGTTTACTTCAATCACTTTTAGCACCAAGAGTCTTTTTTTTACTAAATCATCAGGAACAACATGCTCTTTTATTAAGGTTTAAGTACGATTCAGGACATTTGAACAGGTAACGTTTATTGTCATTCTCCTCCATGGAGGCTTTGCAAAAGACAGGAAAAAAAAAAGATAGTGCCCGTGGGAGGCTACTGCAATAAATGAAAACAGAGAGCTAAAACAACACAATAAAAAACCCTGAATAAAATAGACAATAGTACATAAAAACAGTACATTAAAACAAAGCAATAAAAAGGAGCACAGCACAATGGGACAGGAACATTCAGAAACTATACTGAAGATCAAAGTGTGTCCAAGTGCTGAGGTTTATTATGTAAACCACCCCACTGTATTTCAACGTGTGGAAATATTTAATTATATATATTTAATAATTATCATTTTAATTCCGACACATTAGTATTATTTTTTATTTCATATTCTTGTCACATTTTAAAACAAACAGGCGGGTCCTTTGTTGCACGTCTTTCCCGTCACTTCCTGTCATCTCCCAAGTGTCCCCCCCAGATATCTATAGCCAAACGATTAACTTAAAAAATAAATGTTCAGTTTATTGTTATACTTTTAATATACTGTATGTTATACTTTAGTTCCTCCAGTAAAATACATTACATTTTAGACTCAGTTGGAGATAACAATTAAAGCATGCCAATACATGTAACATTGGGAAATGTGTGCTTGCTGGGTAATGTTAAGCAATGATGTGAAACATTGCTCGGTTTCCCTGTTTCACTCCCGGTATTCCCTGGAGTCAAGGGTGTTCACGGCATCATAATCTGCTTAGCTCCTGTCCGGGAGGCTCCCTGTGCTGAGGGTATATTTAGAAGAAGTGATCCTCTTAGAGGAAGACTTCAGCTGGGATTTGGAGATTGTCGCCTGTCGGCTGCGTTTGTGGGGAAGTCATGTGAGAATACCAATGTTAATGAATGGGATTTAGTCTCTATTTAAATGATGTGTCTGTCTGACTCATCTAGCTGGGAATCATTGCTTAACAAATGACGGGTTTAAGGATATAACGGAGATTTATTCCACCCTGAGGACTGGAAATTATTACTATAGGCCGTCTTTGCTCGTAAACAATTAAACAGCATTTAACAGCCGCTCATCTCATCTGCGTCAAACAGAAAATAAAAGTAAAGCCCACAGTGTTTCCTGTCATAGTTTGTCTTCCTCTCTGGCGCCCACGCTGTCCGGACTGGGAGTCTGTCTGTCTGACTGAGAGTTACTTCATGTAAACTGCTCCAGATAAGAGCGTCTGAAAAATGTACAACTGTTGATTCCCGTCTTTGTCTTATTACAGACAAACTGAGACTTCACTTCAACATAACTGCCAGACTGACCTTCAAATCCAGTGAAACTGCATCATCGGTTTGCTGAAATATATCTCACACTGCTTTGTTCCTGTACAATATCAAGTCATATTTAGGATTCTTTATCATTCTGTTTGGTAGGAACTGTGTGTGCTGGAGCTGACATCCCAGCAGATTAGGCAGCACACACATCACTGTGTTAATCCTTGATAGAAGTTATATCAGTGCGTGTAGCTGGAGATGACCTCAAATGTCAGCTGTTTTGCTGTGTCATGTAACCTGATTACTTTTTTGAATTGCAATATAACCTTTACTCATTCAGAAATGTACACCGGCCCGATTACATCTTTTGGCGAAGCAGTCTGACTAACTTACATTTCATTTTATAGTTTGAATGGACCAGATCCGTATTTGCTTTGAGGAGCTAAAACTCTTAAAAATGTTTATAATTTACTCAAATAATCTCATGTATGCACACCAGGTCGTTACAGTTGTATCCATCAGGGCGATATTTTGTGGTTGAAGTTGTTCATTAATAAGATGTGTTTCAGTAGGCCCATATTTTGGATTCTGCTCTGATTTAGGTTGTGCTTTCAACTGTTACATACTCTTATCTTATCAGATTTAGAAACATCAGCTTGTTTTTATATCCCTTTGTCTGCAATAATCAAGCATCAGTGAAAACAAAGTGATGACCTCAGCACAGCCTGTCTGCACAACACTTCAGGGTCAGCTGTTATCTTCGGGGAAAGATACACAGTTTACTGTTACCATGCAAGCATCCACACTCTATATCAAATCAATCCCATTATGATCAATTCTTGTTTTACAAGGCACGTTTTCAGATGTGAAAGTCTTAAGAACCTTATCAACCAAGGACCATGTTAAGATGATTCCTGCAAACTGTGAATACAGTTTGGCTTTTAAATGGATCTCAGTTTTTAAAAGTTATTTCCTGACTTCTCAGAAGATTGTCCTCTGATCACCTGATCATAGTTTGTCCATAACGCGCAGGTCCACAGATTTAGAATCAGAAATCGATCATCTGTCCCACAGTGGGGATATTAACAGTGTACCAGCAAAGGGGACAGTGCAGATAAAAAAATGCTATATAAAATGAGTAGATTAACATATTAAGAAGAGGCAAGCCCACGTTAGTCAAATAAACTCCCAATCCTCTCCTTCTTGTTTCATTGTCTTCTTTTACTGTATCAACTTGAACCAGTGCTTCAAACTACACTGAGAGGTATTGACAACAAAAAACAACCACATCATAGACTCTATGCACTACATTAATGCACACTATGCAAACAATATCTTGTTCATCCTAATACTGTCAGCCCTGCACAGCCCTCCAAATTCTGCACATTGTTACTGCACATATTTAATTTTTACGGGTATACCTATACTTCATCCATATTCAATGCAAATATTGCTATATTTTAATATAATATATATATATATATATATATATATATATTTATATAGTTTTCTTAAAACTGTATTAGTATAGTTTATGTATTCAACAAAAGCACAAAGACAAATTCCTCATATGTGTTAACCTACTTGGCAATACATCTGTTTCTGATTCTGATTATTGGCAAAGAAAGGATAAAAAGGTTCTATATTCTAAGATCATTGTAAACAGTACATTTAAAGTGTATTGCACATGGATAGAATAACTTTTGATGTTGTATTATTTGTATTTTGAGTGTTCTAATGGTTTCTAATTGTAAGTATTTGGTGAGCTTGGGTTTGATGCAGTTTTACAGAACCTCCCACGTCATTCTGATTCAGAGAACAAATGATTGTTTGCTGCCTGAGACGTATAAATGGGAGTTGACTGACCCTGAGGATCTGGGATAGAGAAAGCCTCTGGTCAGCGTTCAGCGTGGCCTTCAGCTGCAGCTCTGATGAATAGATCGGCAGTCTGAGGTTGAGATGAACAAACTGACATCACTGTGTTGGTATGTATCTGCTCCACATGTGACAGGGCCCTTTGTGGCAGACACATGCTTGCAGTGCCTGTGTGTGTGTCTGTGTGAGTGTGTGTACATGACATATTCCTATAATTCTGTGCTGTTGTACTGAAGCTCACACAATTCAGTGTTTGTGCCTGTTTTCTGACTGTATGTGCGGCTGTTTTCCCTCATGCCATTTTACAGAAAACACCTCAATCTTTTCCTAACAAAGCAACATTAACGTGTCATTTTACACCAGATAAATATTTGATGAGAAATAAACATGTTGTTATATATGTTGAAAGGCTTTTAAGTAATCAATGAAAGAAAGTGGGACTGTAATAAGTCCGTCCATTACTGTCCACCTGCACTCACGTTCATAACAATAACTTTGGGGGAGTTGTGCCAACATAGCTATTTTCATTGGAAAAGAGTTGGAAAAGTTGGGGAGTGTTTCGGTAAAATCTAGTTTACTCTTGCTGGTTTCTGCAATGTTAACTTCTGGAGCAAGTAGCAGCAACCCTTCAATTCATGCCACTGACCAAAAGCGGTTTAAACAAGGTTTACCATTGAGGGGATGGACATACCGTGAAGTCCAAAACAAAGGAACTAACAATAGTAAGTCATTTATACAGAGGTGGAAAAAGTACTCAGATCTTGTACTTGAGTAAAAGTAGAATTACCAGACTGTAGGAATACTCTGTTACAAGTAAAGGTCCTGCATTCAAAATGTTACTCAAGTAAAAGTAGAAAAGTATTAGCATCAAAAGTAAAAGTAGTCCTTGTGCAGATTAATCCATTTCAGAATAATATATATGATATGTTTTATAATGATTGATCATGAAAGTGTTCTCAAAGCTGGTAAAGGTGCAGCTAGTTTGAATGACTTTGTATACTGCAGGGTAGCTTGTGACTTTGCTCCAGGTGGAACTAAAGTCTGATTTAACACTTGATTATATTTCACATCATTAATCCACATCTGTGAAGTAACTAAAGGGATTAAAACATTTAATGGAGTAAAAGTACACTATACTATGAACTGTAGTGGAGTAGAAGTACAAAAAAACGAAATACTTAAGTAAAGTACAAGTACCTCAGAATTGTAATTAAGTACAGTTATTGAGTAAATCTAATTAGTTTCTTTACACCACTGTATATACATCCTGAGATGTGAACAGGTTGTAAACAGTGGGAAATTATGCATTAACGTTTCTGTATCAATCAAAATCAGGGAATGAAGCTGGAAGAAAAGCAGCTTTGATCAATATTTGTATAATAACAATGTAAACACAGCTTCTTCTTTTTTTTAAATAATGTCTTGTAGTGATGAAATGACACACAATCACACTGCCAAGCTTTTATAGCAGCTTTTAGCTCAATGTTAAGATACTGTTTTGGTTCACTTCTGCAACTCTCATCATGGTCTTCTTTGCCTGCGTTTCCAGCCAAAAACTTGATGAATCCGCTTTATGCTTCTGGATCAGCAGAGACAAGCAGGTAGTATGTATTCCCCTCAGCTGTTGATGGACACCAAACAAAAATTAAAAGAGGAAATATTTCACAGAGGCTATATTTGCCGGGTTGACATAAAACGTGCTTGCATTCCCAATGTGCTTTCCAGTTTGCATTTAAAACACCTCGGTAGAAATGCAGAATATTCTTTAAATAAGCATGTTTCTTATCTCGGCTGAGGAGAAAAATGTGTTGCGTTTTGAAGAGCAAAATGTGATTTAGTATTGTGAATTTAACAGCATGCTCACTTTGGCCAAAAGAAAGTCAAGTTCCCATGGACTCGAGATGAACATACACATACTTCAAGCCCCCCCACACCCTGCTTCCTGTCCCTGCTGAAAGAATTTCAGCCATCACTGCTCTCATCCTGAGAAGACTCCTCCTTTCCTTTCCTTTCCTTTCTTTATAATCCCTTCCCTGTCCTGTCCTTTTCCTCTCCCTCCTTTCCTTTCTTTCTCTTTGTACTGAGGTTACTTTAGTTCAGGTCCAATGCTTCCACTCCAGGCTTTCATCAAAACAAATTCTTTCCATATCTCCTCCTGCTTTCCTCTTCATGCTCTTAGCTGGTCAGAGTGGGATGATCCCATTTCTCCTCCTTGATGGATCACTTTGCCAACAAACTAAAGAATGCTGTTCTCTCCAGTCAAAATGCAAAAGGAACATTATACTCTCTGTCAGTATGCAGAGAAACATATCCTTCTTCCCTTATATCTATATGTATATCTACAATCATCTGTGAATTGAAAGTTAATGTCCACATTCCAGTGTTGAGTGTTTTTCAGCGTCCTTAACTGGTGAATCCTGCAGAATATGTTCAGACACATCAGCATAACACACTGCTCTCTGTTTCTGCTGCTGCTGTTGCGCCACTTGATTTTGATGGGTCAGTAAAAATTCATCTTGCGTAACTTGTTTTCATTCTGATGTTGTTCTTTTGTTAGATGAAGTCAGTTTATTAAACATCTGGTGAGTGTAATATGAGAGGATTTATTAGATTGTGGCTCCGCTGGTGTTCATGCTATTTCCTTAATGTTTATCTACACAGTAACAGTCTACAGAGCATGCTCAAAACTACTCTAATTTCTAGAGAATTAAGGGAATGATATTTTTCCAGAATGAGTCAACAATAAGTATGAGTAAAGCAAGAATAACAATAAAGATGTGTAAATGTAGAAAAATTATTCCCCCTCTCTGAAATGTGTCATCTTGCATTCCTACACTGTAGTATTAGGCTGCTACTTTTACTAGTGTTTCTCAAACTGAGATTAAGTTTACCCACTGGAGGACTCAGTGTAGAAAAACTCAGGGGAACAATTTTCGGTGACGTTGATGCAACTTGTGGTGTGCCAGGCCTGCGGTCGTCCTCCGTTCCCAGAGACTCCCAACATCAACATCTTGACTTCCTGTTGTGGAGCGGACTGAACCTATCCATGGGACGAATTTAAAGCTGCCATGTTCTCAAACACATGCATGTTTAAAAAAAATGAAAACAAACGATTTATTATTACTTACCTTCCTCGGGTGTTATTTAAGAATGGGCATGCACACTTTCTATTCTCACTATAATCACCACACACCTACACCCACTTTTAGTACACAAAGCAGGGGCCGACGTGTACACATACACACACAAACACATACACACACACACACACACACACACACACGTTTCAGAAGCATTTCAGAAGAATTTCATCCACAAAAAACACACTGGACGCTGCAATAGGTCAGAAACCAGAGGAGACTGTGAGGTCCACCGTAGACGGACCACTTTTGGACAAAATATACTATCAATTAAAGGCAGCTCTTTCTGGAATAGCCTCCCAACTGAGATATGGGATTGTCCCACTCTCAATAGTTTTAAAGGTCAACTCAAAGAATGGTTCAGAAACAAACATCTGTGCAATCACCGCTAAATGCACTTTAACACTGGGGTATCTCTTGCACTTTATGTAGCTCTTTTATCTTCTCTTGCACTTTATGTCGTAGCTGCTATAGTGTACTGCCATGTGGTAAATACTTGTATAGTGCTATTGCAGTTTTTGCATCATGTATTTGGTTTTTGCCATGTTTGTAAAATGTAATTTTCTTAAATGTTTTATGTGAGGGACTGCGGATGGAAATTAGCTCAAAGCTAAATCTGGCACTGTTACGCTTGACACATTTTTATGTTTTAAGTGTTTATCACTGTGCATTGTCCCTACCAAATAAACGATTAAATAAATAAATATCATATACACAACTACACTATAGTTATGCAATGAATGAAAAACTTGGGTCACAGGTTCCTCAAAAGTGCATTACAAGACATCTATCAATATGTGTGTATACCTCCACCATTAAACTGCCATATTCTGCACATTTCTTATACTATCTATATACAAAAGAGTATAATTCATATGTATAATATCAGTTAAAATAAGTGCTTCAACATAGTTGACATTGCAGGAAAGCAATATATTAGACGCTAAGTACTTTGTCAGGCTTAATATTTATCTGTAGATAGATACTGTTAGGGAATAATTCGGTCTTTACTCCTAAGATTTAACCTTTTCACCTGTTGACGTTTATAACCAACCCTGACCCTGTTATCTCCTTTAAGAAATGTGCTGCTGCACTTATATGTGGATATTCTCAGTTTTATGACCCGTCAACTCTCGGCCACAGAGCCTAAGAGTCAGACAGGTGATTCAATGTCTCCAGATGTTGGGGCTATCTCCAGTGTTCCCAAAATGTTTATGTTATCTCCCCCAATATGTTTATTAACTCTCTGTAAGCTATATGGCAACCCACCCGTGCAGTCAGAACCTCTGGCTGCTGTGACTTTTGATGTGAAATTCTCCGACCGATACTTGTAATAAAACACCAGTGTTTGACATCAAAGCTCCAACTCTCCTCGTGTCTCTCTGAGTCCTGACTCTCCATTGCTGCAGAAGTTTCCCTTACAAATTGGCGTCGTCGGCAGGATACCAACAAATCTTCAGAACTGGTAAGTGTAATTTCAAATCCACATTTTGACATTGCCTTACCAGAATCTATGATTGACGGTATCCTAAAATTACCTGTGAAACTGAGCGGTTGTGTTTCGTTTTTGGTTGATGATCATTTGGGGATAGTAATCCCAGGGAATCAGTGTCTGGGGACTTTCCTGGCTGATTTCCTCTGTGTATGCTGCTCGGGACGGAAGTGCCATACAAGCATGCACAGCTCATGTTTAGAGAAACCTTAAAGAAAGGCATCAGTAAAGTGGAACTTCTGTATGAAAGCAATGTAAAGATTTGTATTTGAACGAATCGCCGAATTCTGGGGGTTTCAGCGGCCGACACTAGCAGTTAAAAATAAGCAGCCAGAGATATTACTCCCATCGCCTCTCCAAACACGGCTCCAGTGCCATGTCTAAGAAACTTATTGTGAAAGTTTATTCTTTATGTTAGTTTTGTCATGTCCTTTTGTCTGTGCTTTATGTTTATTACAATAAGTAATTCTCCCTCTCATTTCAGGCCTCCACGCTCCCCGCTCCTATCTGTCTCCTGTGCCCGTGATTGTTTCCACCTGTTCCCCCTTACCCTGTGTAGGCCTATATATTGTGCTAGTCCCCTCCTGTCCATTGCCAGTTCGTTTCCTCATTTAGGATACACGTACAAGCCGACTCCACGGACATATTACGTTTCCTCTAAGCATGATCATAGTCCTTGTTTTTCCTCGAAAGAGTGTTATTGTTTTTCCCTGTTTTGTTACTGTGACTATACCAGTAAAGTCTTTATTTTGAACATTACCTGAGTCTGAGTTGAGTCGTGCATTTGAGTTCATGCCTCAGAGTTCACCCCTTGACATCCAGCAGCAGCCGCGGGTGTGTTTGTAAATACCCCCCCGTGTTTGGGTGGCTCGAGGAGTGCAGCTGAGAGGGAGAAAGTCACAGCTTTTTGTCTATATCTTTAACTCACACCACCCCCGTCTCTATTAAAAACGAGATGGTCTAAAAGCACTCTCGTTGTTTGTGACCGTCTTCTACGTGCTGGTAAGGCCGGGGCAGCGCGAGGTGCGTTCATCACCCGATGCGCCACATTGCTGGAGGAACTCACAGTTCCCTACATTGCTGGAGGAACTGGTGCCGGTGTTGCAGTATAAGTTGAGTCATGACAACTGGCGACATTCTATTATTTTCGTCATAGGAATCTGGGGCGGGTACATTGAGGACCCATTGTTGATTTACCAGGAAAGAAACATCGTTTGTCGTTGACGTTCATCTTTTGCTATATCTGCCTTCCTAAGATCACTTTGCTGCACATTCAGTACTCGTATGTGAGGTTGTGGGTGAGAGGCCGATATCGTGATGCTTACAGGGAGTGAAGAGTTTATCGCCGGCCACTAGAGGGCAGTGTCACTGCTGTCGCTGCCCGGTTATGCCGTGCTCTGACCCGGAAGTGCCGAGCGGCCATTTTAGTTCAAACATTGTTCATGCACTCCGCCTTGAGTTGAGACGTTCGTCCACTCATTCATGTAAGACTGTTTCCACTATTATATTGTACCATATATTATACTATATATATATTATACTATTATACTACTATACTCTGTTTCGTGGTACATATTTGTGTTGATTGAATTGCATGGATGTAATACTTTGTCAGCTTATCTTGCTGCATTATTCTGTTTTAGGGTGTCGTCATCCTTGTCAATAAATCACAGAAACTGACATTGAGGAGTGTGTTTCTTCATGACGACACCATGGTCGTTGTTGGATGCCCTGTCCCCGGCTGCGAGTTCAAATCCGATGACTTGTCTGAAGCACTCGTCATTGCTATATTGACGATTCATGGATGTAGCCACCAGCACGCAGCGCCTGTCATGGCCGCGCCAGCCCAGGCCCCAGCCCCTCACGGCCCGAGACTCGATCGGCCCAAAGTTGATGTGGGCGTGTCAATAGAGGAATGGAACGTGTTCATCCGCCGTTGGAATGTATTCCGCGCCGGCTCAGGCATAGGGGACGCACAGGCCCCCTTCCAGCTGTTTCAGTGCGCTGGGCCTGTACTTGGAGACAGCCTGTTGAAAGCCGTCCCCGACGCCGCTTCCGGACCCTTGCCAGACCTGATCACCGTCATGCGTTCCCTAGCTGTCATCCCAGTTGCTACATGCGTCCTGCGCACCGAACTACTTCAGTTACGCCAGGAACGCGACGAGACATTCCGCGCATTCGCTGCCAGAGTGCGGGGTAAAGCAGAGACATGCGCATATAATGCGGTATGCGAGTGTGGTAAGGACGTGGACTATACCGACCACATTATCCGCGATGTGCTGCTCAATGGCATCTATGACTCGGACATACGCCGCGAGACGCTAGGGACAACTGACGTCCTGGTCAAGCCAGTTAATGACGTGATTGCACTCGTCGAGAACAAAGAGATGGCCCGTAACGCTCTCCCGTCGTCCTCCCTATCAGCCATGTCGTCATTCCGGCGCTTGAAGACGACTCCACAGGCGAGCCCCGCCCCGAGCCCCGCGGACGGGCCTAAACGTGCCTCGTGTCCGGAATGTAAGAACGTCTTTAACGTCTTCACGGAGGGGCCTCGCGGGTGGAATCCTAAGCCTCACCAGGTGTGCATCGGCTGCTACAGGGCCCGCCGACAACAGAGGCGTCAACAGCCGTCATCCGACAGTCAACAGGCCGCCATGGGGTCGGAGCTGGTATCCCAGGTCTCGTCGGTGCAAGCTGGAGCCCGCCCTGGCCGACGTCGCGGGAGCCTTCGCCGACGCCGCGCCCCTACGTCGCACGGCTGTGTCGACAGGCCTTCACCTATCATACTCGAGCACCACATCTTCTCCAAGGGCGAATGGAGGCGAGCCAGGCTGAGAGACCACCCCCGGGCGTTAATCACTATCTCGATGGACATGCCAGTCGGGCCGAGGGATGGCACCAGCAACCGGGGCTCGGCCGACGGAGCTCGAATATCCGCCGTCGCAGACACTGGCGCGCAGTCGGACCTTTGGTCTCTGGAGGAGTTCCTGGCCTGCGGTTTCGCGCGGGACGACCTGCGACCCGTCAGCCTCAGCCTGTTGGCCGCCAACCGCTCCCCAATAGCCATCGAGGGAGCGTTCTTCGCTAGGCTCTCGACGACCTGCAGCGGGGGCCGTACTACATCCTGCCGTTCCATGGTATATGTGAGCAGCTCAGTCCGGGCCATGTACCTCTCCTACGAGTCGTTGCTCAACCTCGGCCTCTTGCCCATTAACTTCCCGTCGGACGACGTTGCAAGGGGGCCCAAGGACAGGCGTAGCCCTGACACGGCTGACACGCCAGTCCAGCCCCTGTCCATCAATGCGACGAGGTCAACCAACGGCGGCTGCGTGGGGCCAAGTGACCCCGGGGACGCCCAATGCTCATGTCCTCAGCGCCAGTCCCCCCGGCGCGCCCCGCAGCACTGCCGTTCCCTTGTACGCCAGAGAACAATAACCGGATGAAAGGTTGGCTACTCGGGAGATATGCCTCGTCGACATTCAATACTTGCCCCCATCGGGCACTACCATGCATGGAAGGGCCGCCTATCGAGATGCACGTGGACCCCGCAGCTACGCCTAAGGCATGCCACACCGCGGCTACGGTGCCTCTACACTGGCAGCGGAGGGTTCACGATGACCTCCTGCGGGACGAAGCCCTTGGGGTCATTGAACGCGTGCCGTACGGCGAGCCGGTGACGTGGTGCCATCGTATGGTAGTCACTCGGAAGCACGACGGTTCCCCCCGCAGGACCGTGGACCTCTCCCCCCTCAACAAGTTCTGCCAACGTGAGACCTTCGCCACTGAGTCCCCGTTCCACCTCGCACGCCGCGTCCCGAAGGGCACCTGGAAGACCGTCACGGACGCCTGGAACGGCTACCACAGTGTTCCCCTGCGTGAGTCGGATCGCCACCTCACTACCTTCATCACGCCCTTCGGCCGTTGGCGCTACACCAGGGCACCACAGGGTTTCCTGTCGTCAGGGGATGGCTACAACCGTCGGTTTGACGCCGTCCTCTCGGACTATGAACGCAAGGAACGTTGTGTGGATGACACCATCCACTATGACACCGACCTGGAGCAACACTGGTGGAGGACCATCGACTTCCTGACGCGTGTCGGCCGATCGGGGATCGTGCTGAATCCGGACAAGCTTCAGTTCGCGGAGAGGTGCGTCGACTTCGCTGGCTTCAGGGTGTCGGAATCTACCATCGAACCGCTCCCAAAATACTTGGACGCCATCCGGGACTTCCCCACCCCAGGCTCCACGACGGACATCAGGAGTTGGTTCGGCCTTGTCAACCAGGTGGCTAACTACGCCCAGTTGCGTGACACGATGGCTCCATTTAAGCCGTTCCTCAGCCCACGCTGTGCGTTCCTATGGTCCCCCGTTCTGGAGGAGGCCTTCCAGACGTCCAAGCAAGCCATAATGGAGGCCATCCGCGAGGGCGTGGAGATCTACGACATGCAGAAGCGTACCTGCCTCCGCCCTGACTGGTCCATGCGTGGCATTGGCTACTTCCTGCTCCAGCAACATTGTCACTGTGCCTCGGGCATACCGGACTGCTGTCCGGGAGGGTGGAGGGTCACCCTCGCGGGCTCGCGTTTCCTGTCCCCTGCGGAGCAGCGCTATGCAGCCGTCGAGGGAGAGGCCCTAGCTGTGGCATGGGGCCTGGAACAGACGCGGTACTTCACGCAGGGGTCCGACAACCTCGTCGTGGTCACCGACCATAAGCCGTTGGTGAAAATCTTTGGCGACCGTACGCTGGATGAGATCACAAACTCGCGTCTGTTTAGACTGAAGCAGCGCACCCTCCCATGGCGCTTCGACATTGTGCATCTGCCTGGCAAGAGCAACTATGCCGCTGATGCCACGTCGAGGCATCCTTCCCCCTCGGGTTCAGCGAACGGCCTCTCATTGGGGCTGCCGAGCGGGCCTGACGCCATGGAGTCAGCACTCATGGCCTCCATCCGCGACGACGCACGGGAGCTCGGAGCCGTCTCTTGGCCCCTCCTCGCACGGGAAACAGCGGCTGATGGATGCCTCGGCCACCTCCTCCAACTCATCGAGCAAGAGGGTGGGATTGACGTTAACGACCCTGCCCTGGCGAGTCTGTCATCGGTCTGTGAGTCCGTCTACGCCCAGGACGGCGTCCTGCTCTATCGGGACCGCGTCGTGGTTCCCCCATCCCTCCGTGGGAGGGTCCTTCGGCATCTCCATGCCGCTCACCAGGGGACCTCAGCCATGGGGCAGCATGCCCGAGCCATAGTTTACTGGCCCGGGATGTCCGGGGACATTCAGGCCACCAGGGACGGGTGTGCAGACTGCAACCGCAATGCTCCGTCACAGGCGGCTACACCCCCCCGGCCGTCCCCACCCCCGTCCACACCATTCGAGGCGGTGTTTGCTGACTTCTTCGACTATGGGGGCCGTCACTACCTAGTTGTCGGGGATCGGCTCTCGGGCTGGGTAGAGGTCCTGAGCTCTACGGCGGGTACTGCCCTGGCGGGCTCAGCTGGCCTGGTCCAACACCTCCGGTCGTTCTTCGCCACCTTCGGCGTACCGGAGGAGCTCTCGAGCGACGGTGGTCCGGAATTCAAGGCGAGCCACACCGAGGACTTCCTCCGCTTATGGCACGTCGAACACCGTGTGTCTTTCGTTAGCTTTCCGCAGTCGAATGGGAGGGCGGAGGTTGCGGTTAAGACTGCTAAGCGCCTCTTGATGTCCAACACCGGCCCGTCGGGCAGCCTTGATCAGGACCGCTTCCTGCGCGCTATGCTGCAGTTGCGTAACACGCCTGACCCCGACTGCGACCTCTCGCCAGCACAGATCATCTTCGGCCGCCCACTTCGTGGCTCGCTCTCCTTCGTGAACCGCCTCGAGAAGTTCTCGAACCCGCATATCCGCCTGCTATGGCGCGAGGCATGGGCGGCGAAGGAGGACGCCCTTCGGACCCGTATGTCCCGTACCACCGAGTCTCTGGGGACTCACTCGAGACCGCTCCGCCCATTGGCACTCGGCGAAAGGGTATTCCTCCAGAACCAGCAAGGCCCGAGCCCCCACAAATGGGACAGGTCGGGGATCGTGGTGGAGTCGCCGGGCCACGACCAGTATCGGGTCAGGGTTGACGGTTCGGGACGTCTGACACTGCGCAACCGGCGGTTCCTCCGTGCCTACACGCCGGCCACACCCTGCGCCCGCGAGCAGTCGGCTGCGCCGTCGCCGCCGCCCGCTGCCCTGGGTCATCAGCCCCCACCTATCCACCCGGGCTGGGCGACGCCCCAGGGGATTGCTCAGCGGCCGGCTGTCGGGCCCCGCGACTCGGCTATTGGCGCTTCCCCACCGACGCCTGCTGATGGGGCGTCCTCTGACCTCGCTGTTCCTACGGGTGCCTTCCTGGGTGCACCGCTCCCGGTGCCGCAGTCGCCGCCGACGCTGCCCCAGCCGACTCGGCCGGGCCGCTTGAGGAGGCCGCCTGCACGTTACGAGCCCGAGTCTGGCAGCTGGATACGGGATGTAGACCGTTAACCTATTCCGGCCCATAGCTTTCCGGTCTGGGGGGGATGAAGAGTTTATCGCCGGCCACTAGAGGGCAGTGTCACTGCTGTCGCTGCCCGGTTATGCCGTGCTCTGACCCGGAAGTGCCGAGCGGCCATTTTAGTTCAAACATTGTTCATGCACTCCGCCTTGAGTTGAGACGTTCGTCCACTCATTCATGTAAGACTGTTTCCACTATTATATTGTACCATATATTATACTATATATATATTATACTATTATACTACTATACTCTGTTTCGTGGTACATATTTGTGTTGATTGAATTGCATGGATGTAATACTTTGTCAGCTTATCTTGCTGCATTATTCTGTTTTAGGGTGTCGTCATCCTTGTCAATAAATCACAGAAACTGACATTGAGGAGTGTGTTTCTTCAGGGAGGTATCGAACATTACAAAGTAGGTGACTGTGTGGATGCCTGTTCAAAACATTGCAAACTTCAATAAATCATTTAAATTATATATTTGTGTCCGACTTTCATTTGTTCATCGTTCTTAATGTGATGTATAGTAGCTTTGATAGCTGTCCATACCTTCAGACAGCCTAAAAGTAAAACACAAGTTGTTTATTCACAGCCCGAACGCTCATCGAGATGACTGGATCAGTCATGACAACTTGTGATCAGCTTCGATTAAATTGTGATATCAATTCTGTAGCTAACCTCCGGGGAGCACGTTTATTTTATGAAATACCTGTATCCCTCTCATCACAACAAGACTCTACACTGTGCAGGAAAAACAATTACATACATGAAAATAACCTTGATGCATGGGAATTAAACACACAAACTATCTTCCGTGGCTATACTGATATGTCACAGTCACGGAAAACCACAGAAAAGTAAGTCCAGCGGGGCACAAGTTGAATACATATAATACGGTAGTTCTATTATGCCTTTAAGCCTATACGTTTAACCCATAAGAACCCGGCGGACCCATTTCTACTTTTGGGGAAATTAAGGGGAACGTCATTTAGACTAAATAGACACATTTCTGACAAGTAACCCCCCTAGTGTCAAATATCTGGGCTTTAATGGTAAAGTAACTCTTATTTATAACTTAATTAACAAGGATGATGTTTTGGTTTGCATTTGTTTGAACATACTATGAATTGAAGAATAAAGCATATGTTAACTAAATATAATTGAATCAGCTAAATTAACTGACCAGACCATAATCATATTTCTAATTGTGAATATATATTTCACTCCGGGTTTACTGTGAATGTTTAGGGTTAAAGTCCCGATGTGACACCATGTGTCACAGCAATATTTATGGCATTTGTTTCATATCAATTTCATCAAGAAATGTTTCCACAACAGGTTAAATGTAATCAGAATCAGAATACCTTTATTCGTCCCACAGAGGGGACATTTACATTTGTTACAGCAGAAAAGAGTCGAAGACAGCTTAATGTTTAACAAATGACATGTCATGTAAGCATTTTTATTCTTAAATGGCTTGAATATTAACTTTAGCAACAAAAAACCTTTCCAAATCTAGCTAGTTCTGTCACATGTTTTAGCCTGACACATGGACATCTTGGACATGTTGTTATGGGAAGACAAAAGCAAATGACAAGGACCATGACCCCAGAATGTTCAGTGTGTGTCACTTAGGGACTTCATGAGATAAAAAAGGCTAAAGCTGTATAAGGAACTTTCCAGAACATTTACATTTCATGTGACACCGACCCGTGTCTAAGCAATTCTGTCTGCCTTCCGTGTTCCTGTTGTTATTTACTTCCTTTCTGCCATCTTCTGATGATTTATCTGTTAGTTTGTGTGTTTAATTCCCATGCATCAAGGTTATTTTCATGTATGTAATTGTTTTTCCTGCACAGTGTAGAGTCTTGTTGTGATGAGAGGGATACAGGTATTTCATAAAATAAACGTGCTCCCCGGAGGTTAGCTACAGAATTGATATCACAATTTAATCGGAGCTGATCACAAGTTGTCATGACTGATCCAGTCATCTCGATGAGCGTTCGGGCTGTGAATAAACAACTTGTGTTTTACTTTTAGGCTGTCTGAAGGTATGGACAGCTATCAAAGCTACTATACATCACATTAAGAACGATGAACAAATGAAAGTCGGACACAAATATATAATTTAAATGATTTATTGAAGTTTGCAATGTTTTGAACAGGCATCCACACAGTCACCTACTTTGTAATGTTCGATACCTCCCTGTAAGCGTCACGATATCGGCCTCTCACCCACAACCTCATATACGAGTACTGAATGTGCAGCAAAGTGATCTTAGGAAGGCAGATATAGCAAAAGATGAACGTAAACGACAAACGATGTTTCTTTGCTGGTAAGTCAACAATGGGTCCTCAATGTACACGCCCCGGATTCCTATGACGAAAATAATAGAATGTCGCCAGTTGTCATGACTCAACTTATACTGCAACACCGGCATTGCGATCCATCCTCTGACAAAGTAAGTTGGGTCACTAAAGTCTGATACATGTTTTGCTTAGATTTAATAATTGGAGCTTTTTTTTTTAAGCCTTTACTCGCATGGTTCATCATACATACTGAACTGTTCTAAGTTTGATAAATGCTTTCGCCATAATCAGCAAAGCAATATTAATGTGAAATTATTCTTGCGGGCGGCTAGTTAGCTAGCTCACGTTCAACATAAGCTTAAACTAGTTTAGCTCTATTTATATCAGCTCATAAGTGGTGTGTGAAAAATATTTGTCTTAATTACGGCTACATACGTCGGTTTTAAAGTGTGAGTTATACGTTATCTTAATCGCTTTTGTTTTACACATGACAGTACTAACGCTGGCCGACATTTTAATATATGTTTGGGGGGGAGGGGCATAGTCCACGTCCATGTGCTTGTTACGCGTATGAAAAAGGAAACACTTAAATGAACTCAGTCTGTCTAAAGTAGTTAAACCGTCACAATGTCCATTTAAAAAAGCTAGTTTCACTACATAATTCACTTTTTCTGTTCTCTCCTGCAGCTCCCGTACCCACACCACAAACCCATACACTGATCTACACCATCATAAAACCAACGGCACTTTTAAGAGCCAAACTCAACCTATCTCTCTGTCTACCTACCTTTCTTATAGTTATTGTCTCTATCTTTTTCTATCATTCATTATCTATTTCTTCATCTATCCATCTCAATCTTACAATCTGTCTCTCCACCCTCTTTTGTCTCATACAGCAGCTGTGGCATATCTGTTGTGGCTGGCTGGCTGGCTGGCAATGGCAACAAAACACGACCCAGACCCCAATAACACATCCAAAGAAGGGAAACGCATGGCTCTTGAGCTGAAGCATGAAAACATGCTAGCTGAAGCAAAGGTTGGTGTTTTAACCCATATGACCTCATTCATTTCCCACTTGAATTTGGCACTATCTATTAACCAAAAAATGCTCAACAGGCCAAGAGTAACTGGATTTTGGATCAATGTGTAGGGCCTTTGCAAAACGGTTCATCATTACAACATGGGGGGCAGAGGCTTACTAAATAAAGCTTGTTCAACTTGTTTTACTTCATTAGTTGTATATGGTAGGAAAAACCTGAAGCAAAAATGTTCTTCAAGTGAATGAATTTACTTTTATTTGTCCACTGTCATATGGTATCAGTTTATCAGCAACATCAACCTTACATGAGTTGTTACTTGGTCACAGAAAGCAGCTGAGGAGAGGAAACGGGCACGCTCTGTAGGAGACACTTTACAGTCCCCTAAAATGGGCTGTGTAGGACGTGGCAAGCCGAGAGGGAGGCGTGGAGGGCGACGCCAAGGCTCAGCTACAGGTTGAAATCCCAATTAATTTACATTTTTATGAATTTACTAAGTAAATGGTTGGAAAATCAAATTAAAACACAGTAATTGCTTGTTGAGGGTCTACAATAATTCCAATATAGAAACGCATAGTGACACTACAGTAGAGCCATATGAAATCCGTTTTATTATTTTCCAAATTCCATTTTATTTTTTGCCAAATTCCGTTTTTTCCGTTTTAATATTTCAGAATTCTGTATTTTGCTTTTTACGCTAATTTTACCATCAGAAATAGTGTCTAATAAGTGGGAATGAATAAATGTCCACAATTCAATAAGATATAACAGTCTTTTTTAATGTTTAAGTGCTACAGTTCAATTTTAAAGTGCTTATAAGCTTCAAGTAAAGAAAAAACTCTAAACAAAACATTCCCTTGGCTTCTGGCTTCTGAGTTAACACATTTTAAGCAAACTTTTCTCTCTGTGCTTCAAGTAAAAAAGATAAATAACTGTAAACAAAACACTCAATACAATAACTGTAAACACAATAACTGTAAACTGTTACGCTTTTCATTATAAATGAAAAAATGCATCAGAAAATATGCAACAACTTACTTAGTAACCTGAATTTAGTTGAAAACTTGAAACTAAAACAATAAAACGTGTTTCTGTTTCCCTGTAGTAGTATGACTAGTACTACTACTCCTTATTAGCTCCTGTCTGTCCATTTAAGTCTTCCATCTATCAGAGACATCTCCATTGAAGTACATGATGGTCAGCCTCTTTGTGTTAAGCTCGGTGAGTGCCTCTCGCTTGTCTTTAAGGAGAGTCTTGTACTTGCTAAAACTCCTCTCACAGTCAACTGAGCTGACTGGGAAGTAGATGTAGGACATTGCCATTTCTGCAACTTTTGGGAATCTCACACTCATGCCCCTCCAGTAATCAGCAAGAGTGACATCAGCTGCCAAGGGCTCCCTGGAGTGCTGGTAGGCAATCCATTGCTCACTGAGCTCTTGTGATGGGTTTGCCATGGGTATCAGTCTTGTGTAGGCTTCCATCCGCTTCTCCATGGCTGGTGCCTGCCTTGGATCGAACACTCTTATCAGCTTGTAGATCTCTCTGGCTGGGTGCGTGTCCCAGTGCTTGGAGAACTTTGTGAAGGCCAAGTGGAAGGCATCATGGAGATCGTCAAGAACCTGCTTCCTCTCTCGAACACCCGTCTTTCTCAGCAGCTCATCTGTCTTGGCACCAAACCCGCATGTTTTTGCTGTTCCATTCACTAGGTAAGAGCCCAGGTCCTCCATGATGTTGTATGCAGACACTGCTGTGGTACGATGGGTTCCTTCTAGGATAGTCAGAGCTGTCATCAGTTTGGAGCAGCCTTCTGCGATGAAGGTTAGCTTCACAGTGAGGGCCTGCATCTTTTCCTCTGTTTCTAGCAGGCTGAGGATGTTTGTGATTGCTTGGGCTGATGAATTTTCTTCCAACAAAAATTCTCTGTACAGATGAACATGCTCTGCGTGGTACTGCACTGCCTCAAACCAGCTATTCCATCTGGAGCCCACTGATTCAGGAGGAGCTTTGGTGTGCACAAACTCCTTGTTGATGAGGAAGCTCACCCATCTTCTCTTTCTAGCAGGCTTCCTGCAGAAGACAGATCTCATCGCTGCCACAAGTGATGCAGCATCAGAGAAGTATCTGTAGTGCTGCCAGGTCTCACCCACCAGATTTATGATATGGCAGAGGCACGTTACATGGACACTGTTGGGCATCACTCCTTTTAGAATCTCCCTGTATGCCTTCAGACAGTAGAAGGCATTATCTGTGACCACTGCCCAGACATCATTCAGTTCCAGATTATTGCTGTGGAAGGAGCGTATGAAGTCTTGGGCAACTGTTGAGTGGTTGCATCGATCCATGAAAATTACATCCACCAGATAGTACTGGTTTTCAACACCTGCAATGAAAGATAACACAAGCAAAAGATTATTATATTTAAGCCAAATAATATTGTGACAAAATAAAAATGCACAAAATAAAAATACACATTTCAAGTGTAAACAATAGATACAGCTAGCTACTGACATTATCACAATGTCAGTAGCCTAGCTATAGTATCTATTCTATTGTGATGAAATACAGTAATGCATAATTTATGCACCTTTAGTTTATTTTGTTTATAAAGGACAGTGTGCACTGACAATCATTTGCATTAAAAAAATAGACTGGTGCACCAGATTTAGCAAGGAGCTATAATTTCCATCTATAGTCCTAAATGTAGGACTACTGTACATAGCTATTTAATCACAATAGTGTCATTGATTAGCCTCGCCCTCTAGCTGTATCTATTGTGATCACCAGGCAGAGATCATCGTCATCACACTTTGCATGCTGACAATGCACACTGCAGCATGTAAAAAAAATTAGGATATTTAAACGACATGTTAATAGGCTGTTCATTAGCTCACCAATGACGATGTTTAGAACACTGCAGTCCCTGGTATCGGTCGTCTCGTCAACAACCACCGACAACTTCTTCCCACGGATTTTCTCCAAAACAGCCGTTATATGTTGGTCAAACACACGGGGCAGATGGATTTGACGAAGGGCTGTTTCGTTCTCGGGCAGCGCTCCTCCCTGCTTGCAGTGCTTAACTAGAAATGGTCGCAGCTTCTTCAGCTTTGCTAAAGGGATGTCTGACTCGGCGCAAACAGCTACAAAGTCCTGCACAAACTCTCGTCTTGAATCTGCTGACGAGGTACTTGCTGTAATTGTAGTTTGAAGTGCAGGTGTGTTTTGGGAAGCACAGTGTTTTCCCTTGTTTCTGACATGGCTTTTCGAGACTAAATGATCGTCGCACGTATTTTTGCGGGTCCAATCCACGGTATGTTGACAATATTTACAAAATAACTTATCGCCGGAGGCATAAAAATCATTCGGATACTGCTGTGCTCTGAATTGAGGGTTTAGTGTGGAATTTCGTAGCTTTTTAGATGATGATGTTTATACCGAAGCAGCTACACGCTTGGACATTGCTGTGTTGTTGTGAAGCAGTGTGGAAGTGACGTGTGCGTTGTAACACGTGTTAGCGTCCCGGTCATTTTTGCTTTGCACCAAACGTTCCATCGTTCTCCCGAAAACGGAATTTCAGTCCAAATTATGGCAAATTCTGCAATATTCCACGTTTTACAGTTGATTCCATTTTTATTGGTCAATTCCGCGATTCCGTCCGCGATTCCGTGAACGCGGATTTCATATGGCTCTACACTACAGTCTGAGACATTCCCACTGTGGTGTCATAAGAACTATGCTTTATTTAATTTCACAAGCTTTTAAAAGGTAGATTTAAGGTAGATAATACAAATCATCAGTTATCTGTTGTCAACCCTCTGTGTGATGTTTTACAGTCACATCCCCCCCGACTGAGGGCTTCCAGTCTTCCAGTGTGGAGGTTCTGCGTACTGAACCTTCAGCACAACACGAATTTGGTAAATCACAAAAATGGCTTTAAGTTTAAAACTAAAATCAATTTTTAAATAAATTGTGTTAGTGAGAGAAAATAACCTTATACACAACTGACAGTTCAGGACTCGAACGAGGAATGTAATTCAGTAAAGATATTGGCCAGTTCCATACTGAGCAAAGAAATGATCCTTGATTTTTAGTGTTCATCTTAAATATAGTCATTTACAGTTAAAGTTTCCCATTCTGTTCACAGAAAAGAATATGGAGAGACTCTCTGACATTCTTTCCTCATGTCCTCCTCCTGAGCCTCAAAACGCTCTGCCTCATCCTGGTCTTTTCGGCAGCAGAAAGCCTCAGAGCGCTGGAAAGAAGCGAGACCACACCACCTACAATGCCTTCTAGAAAAAGAGGCTGTTGGTCATCCCCTGTGTGGCCTCTGCCACGAGCCGGCTGTTATTAGGTGAGATAACATTTACCTTTTCTTTAAATTACTTTACCTAATTGTAATTTTTCAGTATTAATGCTCAGTGCCCTGCTATTTCAGCTAACATGCATGACTTTTGGGATGTTAGAGAATTGGATACCTAGAGAAAACCCACATGAAAATGAAAGTAATTCTAGGATATTAGAATAATTTTGTATTTCCTCCCAAGGTGTAGAGGGTCTCCCCGAGGAGTGGTTCTGTGGAGACTGTGATGTACTTCATCACAAGAACCAGCCACTCCAAAACAGGGACAGTTTAATGAATGTTTTTTTTTTTTAAACCAATTAGTCCAACAACGTGTGTTGTTAGAGTGGAAGGTGGATATGACACCCATGACCAAGGTATGCTCTCTCAAACTTGCATTTTGATGTTCGCATGTCTCTTCGGCCAGCATATAATGGTAATTAGTGCTTTTCTTTTTTTTTTGACAGCTTGCATATTGCCAACTGTGAAGGCACCCAACTGCTCCTGTAAAGGCACAAACTTCACTGTGGTACCAGGCAAACCAGTGATTTGAATTACCATCAATGGTAAACAAATATATATATATTTGGATTTCTATTGAATTGTTGTTATATGTTTACTGTTGTGGGCTGAGGCATTGTGCTTCCACTTGGAGTAAAACCTTCATGTAATATCTGTTCATCTTTGACTATTTGTAGATGGAACTGTTGTAAAATGTGTCTTAATTATGTTTATTTACTTGTTCCAAGGGCGTTATGACTTGCATCTGCCACTATATGTCTGTCAAACTTGCCAGCAGCAGTGGACCCCCGACTTGAAAGTCCTCCTTAAGAGTGGATACTGGCCAGCTTCGGTCAGTATTTCCACACTTTACACCTTGGACCTCCTGAGCTCCTTTGAAGAGCTCAAGGTCATCTCTCCAGGATTCTCCAGACAGGCCTTTGCAAAGCTGCTGGAGCATCGCACAAAGTGTGGAGGAAGAGTAAGTGTAATTATTCTTTACCATATTATACATTATAACATTTCCGTAAATAGACAAAATGACAGCAATATATGTAATTATCTTCCAGTCTGGACCTGTCAACGGAGATGCACTGCAGCGCAGCTTTCTGGAGTTCTCCTATGCCTCGTATGAGGAAGACCAGCTCTGCTGTGGTGCTCCTTTCATCTGCCCTGCCAGCACGCCGGAGATGTTGGCTGTTTCTGCCGATGGAAACAGGAAGCTGTATCGCTTTCGGCGAAGTGGAAGGTGGTGTTTCTACAATGTTGTTATTTAACTTTTTTGATTACTGTTTATATTTCATGGATATATTTGCTAATCTTTTTTTCCTCAGTTCTGATGGCAGCGCCTTTTTTAATGGGCTCTTTGTAGCAGAGGACAGCGCGGTGGCTGCATTTGTCGACAAAATACAGAGATCACTGAAAAATGCAAGTTTTTATTCGTCATTTTACCTTATAGGTATATCACAAAAATAGCCATGTATATCCAACCCTGACTTTCTTCAAATTCAGCTACTTCTCCTTACAATCTACTCCAAAATCAGATAATTAGAACAAATGGTGTAGATCGTGATTCCATTGCTTTTAACTGATATGTCATTATGTAATGTGTGTCTTAGACCCAGGGAAGAGGCACATGTGGGGACTCCCAGTGGACAGCAGCGAGGGAGACGTCAAGGAGGGCTTCGAAGCTGGATGAAGAAGGGATGGAGGTGGCTGTATGTCGCCATGGGTTTCTTTTGAAGGCCTTAAATATGTACAGGGGGGAGATATTCGCCTACCCCCTGTATCTTCAAAAGGAAATCATGCCAGCCAAAGCCAAGTTCTTCGCCATGGATGTGGCTTGCAAGTACTGGCCGTACATGGAGAAAGCTGCAAGTGTCCTTCCTGCTCTCCAGGAGCTGACCACCATAAAGCCATTCCTCAGTGTAATGCATGCTCGAGCCCATGCTACCAAATGCGAGGTATGTGAAATATCACCTACATTTATATTTTTTATATTTATAATACTGAAGTAGTAAATATCTAAGCTATACTGTTTAGTATAGTAGTATGTAGCCTCTTTGCACAACAATTCCAGCAACCTTTTACCATCAGATTATATGGAGTGGGAAGAACCAGGAGGGAGCAGGGATGACCGCTGGGGAAGAGGTGGAGCAGGTCAACAGCTACCTGTCCCGTTGTGCCCTGACAACAAAATACATGTCCAAAGCAGGTGAGTGGAAGGTTTTGCCCTATTATTGCATACTTTTTTAGATGACACATCATAACCTCATTATTGCTTTCAAAAGCACGACTGGACATGCTCACAGTGCATGCAATGGGATGGAACAGGAAAAAAGGTGACTCCCTTCATCAGGCACTTTCCACAAGATATGTGAAGGTGAGCCTCCTATTAAAGGTGTTGTTGTGTCCTTTGTCATTTGCACATGGCTTGTTGTTAATAATAGCAAGTTTTAATCTTGATAAATGTCCATCGTCTACTGTTTATCCGAGTAGTAAGAGGCTCCTGGAAGAGACTGAAAGTCTTGAGGAACTCAAGACGGAGCTACATTGTGTCTCAGATGACATGGTGTCGACGTGAAGGAATGGGCATCTGGTAAGCACGACGAGATAACACCAGCTACATATCATTGTCCATGACTGTTTGAATTTACAGATTTGATCCTAAAGAGCAGCCAATTTTAAGGCAATAAGGCTGATTTTTCATGCCAAGTAATGGGACATTCACTGGATTTCAGTAGACAGGGACATAATCTTCAAGCAATAGCAAGCCAACTATGTGTCCATGTTTATCTCTGATATGTTCCAGTTTCCATAGTTGTACCATCAATTTGTGTTAAAAGGTGTTAAATATGTTGCACAACTTTGTTTCTCAAAACCGTTACGTGTTGTGTAACAGTACTTCTATTTCGTATATGGCTTCGCCCTCTAAGGCTATCGCTATTGGGTAATCCCCCTGCGCCCCCGCGCAGCACTGAAACACTTGTAGTCCACGCCCACCCGCAAGGTGGGCCCCACCCTCGGGCCTCCTTCCGGTATAAATAGGAAGGTGGCCCGGCAATCTGTTCCCTCTTTTTTTCAGCAAACCAGCACAGTTACTGAAGCACAACAATTGAGAATCAACATGAGCAACAACTGCGTCCGTGGTTGTCCCTCATGTGGCTCTGGGTTCATAATGAGTTATGACCTGCAGAGATAAAAGCAGTATGCGAATCCTGCCGGGGGTCAGAGCACGCGTACGCGGCTCTAAACCAGCAGGTAGCATGCACTGCGCTCGTCTCCCCTCGGGCGACAGGAAGCGGAGAGCGGACACTCTTGCTGCTGTGGCCGAAGAGGACGATTGGCCCGTCCAGGCTTACGAGCCCGCGGACGGGGCCTCGTGTCCCTGGGGCAGAGTGCCGGGCAGGAGTCCGAAGCAGCTCCTGCCCCGCGTCCCTCCACGGTTCACCGTTCGGTTCTCCCCTCCCTCCTCTCCCCCGGACGGGGGAGACAGAGTCGGAGCAGGGTGCCAGCTTGGCGGCCGAACATGCTTTCCCCCTCTCCGTCACCACAGCGCGGCGGCGTCTGTTACGGAGACGGCCAGAAAAGTGCTACTAGACGCTCCAATCAGCCCGGACGGGCTGTTCGGACCCCAGTTCATGAAGACGGCCGCGGAACAGGTGGACGGCATTCGCCAGCATGTACAGTTGGCTCCAGTCGGCTGAGCTGCCACAGCGGCACCAACGCCCGCAGCAGCCGCGGCGTCCACGCCGGCCACAGGAGGCCGCAAGCGGAGAGACGCCCACAGCGACCGCCCCGGCGGCTGCAGGGGCTCCGTCCCACGTCTCCGCTCCCCCGCCACCCCAGAGACAGGGTCTCCCGGCGGCGAGTCAAATGGGAGTGAGGCTCCCCCGCGGTCGGCTCCGCGAGAGCCTCCGAGGAAGCGGAGCCGGTAATTAAGCCGGCTGCCACTAATCTGTTGATTAAGTAGACAGCAGGGCTCCCTGCAGAAGCCTGCGGGTTTTAACCTATCGGTTAATAAACCTGCAGAGCTCGCGGCATTCCCCTGTCCGAGATACGCCTCCTACACACGGTCATAACCCATGAACGCCGGTATAACGCCTCATGTGGACAGCACTGCACACACCTCCACTCATCCCCTGAGCGTGTACACGCCTCATGATGACAGCCGGAGTGAAACGCAGCGTGTGGAGGTTTCCTCGCAGCCCTTTCGCCTCACAGGCAGCGGTGGCGAGGGCAATGGCGTGGCTCGTCACCATGACGACCATTACAGCACATCACAGAGAAGCCAGAACGGGGGAATGAGCAGTATTCCAGGCTGAGTGCCCCCAGCGGAAGCGCCCGCAGCAGAAGCCTGCTGGTTTTAACCTATCGGTTAATTAACTGCAGAGCTCGCTAATTAAGCCGGCTGCCACTAATCTGTTGATTACCAGCAGGGCTCGCTGCAGAAACCGGCCCGTTTTAACCTCGGTTCATAACCTGCAGAGCTCGCGGCATTCCTCTGTCCGAGATACGCCTCAATCAATCAATCAATCAATGTTTATTTATATAGCCCAATATCACAAATGTTACATTTGTCTCAGTGGACTTCACAGTTTGTACAGAATATCAGTATGACAATACGCCTCCTACACACGGTCATAATAAACCCATGAGCGCTGTTATAACGCCTCGTGTGGACAGCACTGCACACACCTCCATTCATCCCCTGAGCGTGTACACGCCTCATGATGAGAGCCGGAGTGAAATGCAGCGTGTGGAGACTCCCTGGCGTGGCTCGTTGCCATGACGACCACAGAACATCTCGAGCATGTGCGCCCGCTCTTAGAGTGTTTCTCAGAGTAGCAGCGCGTGTGTCTGATGGACAGATGGATGAGCAGGCTGATCAGCAGGTGATACGTCCTGCAATTCGCCTCTCCCCCACCCCCACAGTTCAATGGGATACAGGAAACACTCCTGTCCTCCCAGAAGCTATGTCTTGCGCTCCAATCCGAGCTGCTGGAACTCCTGTTGAAAGAGGATATTTCCAGGGTTCCTCAAAGGGAGGAAAATCAGGGGTTTTCACTCCCGTTATTTTTCTAATCCCGAAAAAGACTGGGGGAATGAGACATCCTGGATCTGTCAGTATTCCACATGCTGACGATCAAACAGGTGCTGGAATGTTTTCACCAGGACGACTGGTTAACTTCCACCTGAAGGATGCATACTTCCACGTACCCATCATCCCGAAACACAGGAAATTCCTCCGTTTTCCATTCAGGGAATATCAGACCAGACAATCGTCTGCCGTTCGGATATTTCCTGGCTCCTCGCATTTGTGTAGAGAAGGCTGGAGCCACTACACAGAGGAGGGATGAGAGTGTGGTTTTCCTCTGGACGACCTGCTATTTGCTGGCTCGCCCCAGGGAGGAAGTCGCTTTACAGACGGTACATCTCGTATCGCATCTGTCAAAGCCTGGGTTTCATAATAAATTGGAAGAAGAGCTGTCCTCTTCCCTCTCAGACAATCGTTTATCTGGGAGTGGAGTTAAACTCAGCCAGCATGAGAGCGCGACTCTCGCGGCAGCGAGGGGAAGAACTGACAGCTCTCCTCCGGCGTGTCACAACCCACACAGCCCTCTCCGTGACGCAGCTGCTCGGCGTTGGCGTCAGCTGGTCACGTGATGATCCCCCTGAGTCTTTTCCAACAGGGGGACACTCCAGAGGTGGTTCATTCGCTGCAGAAGCCTGCTGTTTTAACCTATTGGTTTATAAACTGCGGAACTCGCGGCATTCCTCTGTCCCAGATATGCCTCCTACACACGGTCATAATAACCACGAGCACCGTTATAACGCCTCGTGTGGACAGCATGCACACACCTCTCATCCCCTGGGCGTGTACGCGCCTCATGAGGAGAGACTGAGTGAAAGGCATCGTGTGGAAACTCCCTCGCAGCCCTTTTGCCTCAAGGGCAGCGGCGATGGCGTGGCTCGTCACCATGAAGACCATTACGGCACTTCACAGAGAAGCCTCTCCCCCCAGCAGTTCCATGGGATACAAGAAACACTCCTGTCATCCCAGGAACAGTGTCTTGCGCGGTTTTTACCCCCGCTATTTTTCTAAATCTCCTCTGTCCTGTGCGCGCGCTGTCTTGCTAGGTGGCGCGCACGGCGGCCTGGCGCCGTTCTCAGCGCCTGTTCGTGCACTATAGAGAGAGCTCGATCGGGCAACCTCTGTCTGCACAACGGCTGTCACACTGGCTGTGTGAGGCTGTGTCACAGGCATATGTCTCCTCTGGGGTGGAGCCCCCGGAGAACATCAAGGCGCAGAGGAATTTCCTCCTCCACGGCTTTGCACGGAGGAATGTCAGTGGAAGATATTTGCACGGCTGCATCTTGGTCTTCCCCCTGTTCATTTATTCATTTTTATTTGAGGGATGTCTCCCATTCCTCTCTGACACACCCTGTACTGGGTGTCCTGTCGGGGTGAGTGACGTCAGGGAGCCAGCTGTGCGCCTCTCTCCTGCCTTTTGGCACGCGGAGAGCGGCCCAGCATTTCCCCTCTTATAGGAGGGATGTTCCTTTTTCCTCTAACACACTTTGTACGGAGTGCCTGGTCAGAGTGAGTGACGTCAGGGATCCAGCTGTGCGCTCTCCTGCCTGTCTGCACGCAGAGAGCTGCTGTTCCCCCACTACGATCGCAGGACGAGGTAGGACTTTCGTCTCTACTTTCTCAGAGCGGCCGGTATGTATTGTTCCCAGCCTTCACCCCGTCGGGAAGATAGGCATGTTTTGCTATGTTCCAGGTACGGTGATGAGCCATTACGCATGGCACATCAGGCAGGGGGGTGTTATTGAGCAGGTATGTCTGTGCTTCTAGTGCCGGGCGGACCCAGTGGGGCGCAGACTACATCATGCTTCGCCCTTAACCCAATAGCGATAGCCTTAGAGGGCGAAGCCATATACGAAATAGAACTGAGGTTACCTACTGTAACCCCAGCTTCTATGAGTAAATGGCGCAGCCCTCTAAGCGCTGGGCCCCACTACGAATAGCTGAAGAAAAGTTATGTTGTATGGGAGCAGATTGCCGGGCCACCTTCCTATTTATACCGGAAGGAGGCCCGAGGGTGGGGCCCACCTTGCGGGTGGGCGTGGACTACAAGTGTTTCAGTGCTGCGCGGGGGTGCAGGGGGATTACCCAATAGCGATAGCCTTAGAGGGCTGCGCCATTTACTCATAGAAGCTGGGGTTACAGTAGGTAACCTCAGATTTTACTGCCAATATTATTTCTACAGAAACATCGGGTACTTCTGAAGACATCCTTCAAACAGCACTGCAGCAAAGCATTGAGGGGCTTTACCTAAGTGTGAGGCAGCGGAAGCAATCCCTTTAACGACAGAATGGTATAACAATATAATGTTTTAGGTTGCAGATTCAACCTACTGAATTATATATATTTTTTGCACTTGCAAATATAGTTTGTCACATATCCCTATCCCACTACTTCATGTCTTTTTCAGACAGCAGCCAGCTCCGCCATCGACTTCGAAGGAAGCTTGCAGATGACAAAAAGCGCCTTAATCAGGAGGTACTGAAGTACAACCAGCTGGTACACGACTCTGCCAGAGGCATAGATGTTGCTGCGGTGGAGCATTCCCTCTCTGGAGGGAGCATCATGTCCGCGCTGTGGCCGTTTTCAGATATTTCATAATAATTAATTTGAAGTTCTGTTATATGAAGGTATACCTTGCTGAGTTATGCACATATCATGTAGAGTGTTAGAATGTTCATTTAGTTTAAGGATATATCTTAAGTTTTCTTATTGTGTATACATTTGATTATTTTGAAAGTACATGTTTGGAGTTTTAAACATATTATGCTATAATGAAAATGTGATTCATGTATATACATAACTGTGATTGGATTTTAGCTAACTTTACAGCCAAGAAAAAGATACTTGATCAAGTCATGCTTACACGGAGACTGCAAGAGGAGAAAGGCATCCTATTGTGGGAGATGGCGCAGCATTGCACATGGTTGCAGAACATGGCAGTTGCTCTAAAAAAATAAGGTGGCTGAGGAAGGTAAGTTGAAAGCAAAACTTAACCTACCTTGTAAAGTATGAGTTTTAAAGGAAAAAAAGTCAGCCCAAATCATTCTTGGTCACAGAAATTGGATGGAGTATAATGGCCTTTGCCCATTCGACCCGGCCATTTTACATAATGAAGTCCCTTGACAGTGACAATCATCTTTATATGTACATGGGAGAGAATATACTCCATTGAAGTGCTCTGGCCTCGTGAAGCAATCTTACTTTCTAGTATGTCCATATAACAATATTTTGTGTATTTTCAGATGTAGACAAGGGGAATGGAGAACTTGGGTGCACCCTAAGAAGGAAGCATGCTGAGGTGTTGGAGAGGTTGCAGGTGGTACTGCAGCAGTACAAGACTGCTTTAGGTCCTGATGCTTGTTTCCTTCAACATGAAGAGGAAAGTCAAAGTGGCCTAAGCAGTCCAGACACCAGTGAAGATGAAGAAGGAAACATAATTTAGGTAATTTACTTAAGAATGAATGTACAGTATCTTTGTTGATTTAGCCTCAACCTAGACATGTTGCTGTTACTTTTGTATTCATTAATGCTAAACATACATTGTGTATTCAAAAACCTCAAATTTGGTTTCTGATCTGCCCCTCTTTTTTGTTTCTCTGTATTTCCCCAGATTGCTGCTGCTCTCAAGCACGAATATCCGCCAAGACTTGATGTGCTATCAGAAATGTAAATACTTGACTGACTTTATGTTTAGAGATTGTATTCATACTCCTCAATGGAAGATCACCCTTGAATATGTTGACCATATGACTTTTCCCTATGCCGCAGCATCAGACCAAACATTTCACTCACAACTTAAATTGTATTGAAGAAAATGCTCAGCGTCCCTGGAATGCATCCTGAGCAATGAACCATTCACTTTTGATCCTTTTTGAAACACTAGAATGTAAATTCCTAAATCTCCAAGTATATCTTGCTGGTTACCATACAACTTGGTGAGCACGTCATTGTCCAAGAGCAGGAGGTCTTTCCCTTTTTTCCCAGAACGGAATGCCTATGCATTATTATTTTCGATCTCTTATAGGATTTACCTGTCATTAACTTTATATGACTGCACCTGTTACACCGCAGGCCAATAACAGCTTTCCTCTAATTGTTCATTTTTGTTTCTTTTGCGTTACTTGCTTTAATTGCTTTGTCAGTTATATTTCCTTTTTGGTCTCCAGCTATTAACCTGATTGATTGAAGTACTTCCAACAACATGTACAATGCATAGTCTTTTAGGATGTATAATAAGGGACATTGAGATAAAAAACAAATAGTTTATTTGGTGAATCACCTCATTGTTGTTCTCAAAACCAAATAATACATTGTTATAAATTGTTATATTTGATTTACACATAGAATGTACATGTTTAATATACATAGTTAAATCATAAAAAAATGGTTGTGTTGTATGATTTCTTAATACTGTATGTTATAACAGTTTGCATAACTTGATTTTATGTTCTGTTGTCCATGCTTTTCATGTTAGACTAACCCCAACGCTCTAGAGTCAAGACATACACCCTTATGGTGGCCTTTTACTTGTATTGTGGTGAAACACATAAGTAAACCATTGCCAGAGAGGACAATTTTATTGTTTTAAAAACAATGTTATTGATGTGGTTGGTTGATGAATAAATATAAATTAAGCATACGTCTGTGGTACTTTTTGTTGTTTACATCACACTGCATTATAATGCGTTTGGAAATAAATTCATTTAGAAGTAACAATATGGGTTAACACTTGAATATTTTTGTAAAGAGACGATCCTCATCCGGAACACTGGTTGTTGGTTTAAGATAAGATAGAACTTTATTGATCCCAATTTGGGAAATCTTTGCGTTGCAGCAGCATTAAAACACATGGCATTATACAATACAAATAGAAAGACAAGAAATAAAGAAGAAAATATACATGTTGAATCTACAATTGAGCAATAACAAGATATGCAAGGTATTATATTTACATAACTATGTGACAGATGGAATATTAAATATTACACTGAATATGTCAAGTGTACAGTGAAGAGAGAAACTATGGAGCAGAGAGTTCTCTTCCAGCCAGAGGTGATTTGTTGTACAGCAACACGTTCTCACTCCCAACCCGTCACATGTTGACGTACGGTCAGGGCCCCTCCCTGTCACCGACTTGAATAGAGCTCCCTGAACGTTGGTAATAGACACGTTGGGATCGCGGCGAAATGCTCTCCGCAGATCCATTCTCACAGCGTTTATCAACATTTTTCTTACTCAATATCAAGCCACACTTATTGTTTTTACTTCTTTATTTTAATTGAATAATGTACTACTTTTGTTGCTTCAGTTATGGGGAGAGTAGGGGCTCAGAATACTGAAATCTGTACTGTTTCATCGTTTTTTCCTTCTAATTTTGTATTATTTTCTAAACCACACACTGTTATTTACTCAACAACACATAAGTATCCTTGTGTGTATTTATTTGTTTGATTAAACACAAGTTGGAGTCCGTCAGGACCGAGGGTCGGAGCAGCTCATTTGCTTTAGAGAATTTTACACCCGGAAGTAAGTATTCTCTCAGCTTCGCTTGACAAACCCAGCGCCGTATAGACTGAGAGTTACGTCATCTCCGTTCACTCCAATGGACCACTTTTTTACAGCGGATCGTGGAGCCTCTCAATCGTTCCCCGGAAGTTAGCGCCAAGGCTAGCAGAGCTGTAGAGTTGCAGCATAATAGACCGTTCGTGACAGACTTTTAAAGGTAAGAAGAAGTTTAAAGATTTATATTGCGGATATTATCAGTACATCTGATTCAAATTAACATGTGTATTAAAGGATGTCAGTGGATTATCCCTAAATTAGTAGATTTAGGGAACGTTTACAGATAACAGATAAAGCTAGGATAACGGATCAAGTTAGCAACACACGTTGAACAGCCTTTTAATTGTAAATTCCGTTCTCTTAATGTCATTTCGTCCAACGTTGTTGAATTAAGAAGAGGGGCTTCTAAACGGGATTGTATGCGGGGGTGGAGGGAGTTAAATATTAGATAAATGTAACTGGTGCGTGTAAGAGTTAGTGTTTTTAGCAGAGCCATATTGTGTCCTTGTGATTATGTTGATTATTACCTGTCTGTATAATGTTGCAGCTCAGCTGATTTTGGATTGATGGCAAAGGGAGAGGGACTTAAGTGAGAGTGAAAACACAAGGTAAGTTTAATACTACTGTTTTATACAAGTAAGCATACTAAACATGTATTCTATCACTGTATTATATAAGTAATCTTGTTAGTAACCTACTGTATGGCAGGTGGAGGGGCAGTGATGTTACAGGTGGAGGAGCAAAACTGCAAGACTGCAAACTCACAAGACAGAGAAATCAAAGTTTGTTCTCCAGAGAAGAGGTTGATTTCACTTCATTTATTTCCTATTTTCTAAAGATGTGGAAATGGCAAAAAAAAAACTTGAGAGCTGTAACCAAGACAACTGTAACAACATGAGTAGAGAGCCACCAAGGTTTTTCAAGTCCCTCTTACTCCATTTTGCCAACCCAAACTTCCAGGTACATGACGGGGGGGGGGGGGGGGGGGGTGTGTTATCTGTCTGTCCAGCTGAAGGTAGAGAGGATGGGTGGGGTTACCCATGATGGAACCAGAATAAGGTTTGTTGGCTTACACGCCTTTCATCGTAGTGGAAAATGTTGTCATATGCAATATGTTTGGATAGTTTCACCATTGAAATGCGTTTGATAACACTAGGTGCTCTAGTGCCAAAGTTGTGGCCCTAAAAAAATATCAACTATTCATTTGTATGGCATCCAGAGCTTCCACATTTTAGGGAATATGTTTTTTTATTTAAAATATCATCAATTTCATAAGCAATGGTTACATTAAAACCCTCCTATTGTATTCGTTTCCCCCCCTTACTTTGGTGTTCGCGGTCAAATTTGACCGGTCCTGTTTTAACTGCTATTGGGTCATTCTACAGAAAAGGTGGAATCTTGGTGATACAAATCTGCTGAAATATATTCCTTCTAAAAACATCTAAAACCTGTTAAATAGCAATAACTAACTCTTAACTTGACTCTTAACAAGTAGAACTTAAAGTATTTTTATTTTTTTAATTATTTGTATACTTTATACAATGCTTATTTGTATAGGAATGTCACTGGTGTTACGTGTTACCAGGAAGAAGAGTAACACCAGTGACGGTAACACCAGTGACAATTTGGAGAAAACACTACCATTTTAACAAAATGGTTGCAATGTTTCAGACCAAATATGGCTTCAGTCAATATCAAAATCGTTTAACTCTTCAATACAATACATTATCCCATTCAAATGTTCACCCCTAGGGCTATGCAATGAGTAACACTAATGACAGACTTGAAAGACGCATGTAAAATTTGAAGATAAAATGACAACTTTAACAAACAAAGTAAGAAGTATCTGACTTTCCTTATGTCTTTGTCCACTGCACTGCCTCAAATGATCTCTTGTTACAGGAGGCACTTCAGAGACAGTACATTAATTCAAAATAAAAGCGTTTTGTGTAGCAGTAACACCAATGACGTAATTTTGGGTGACTGACATTTATTTGATATTATTAATAATAATTTGCATATTTTTTTACCATTTCAGTGTTATATTTAATGCTTGTAATGTTATGTAAATATAAATTAGATTTATTTATTGAAAAAAAAATCTTTTAAAATTAAAACTATAGGCTCCACTTCCATGTATGATCAAAGTGACAAGGCAGTTCCTTGAACTTGGCATTTTAAATAAATTGCAATTTACGTATAAAACCATTTTTTATTATTTTTTTATTTAGTACCATTGCAAAGACAATCTCTATTTATTCAACATATATAATGAATGTGAGTATTAGCTCAACGTCATGTATTTTGGTGTCTGCAAAAGTAAGTGACAGCACTTCCACCTTTTCTGTAGAATGACCCTATTACATTAACACAAAAACCATGAATCATCACCAAATTTCATTCATTTCATCAACATTGTATGTTGAGTTGGCACCTCAGCTCAAAACATACAAAAACACAGAAGAATAGAAAGTTTACCCATTGAAATGATATGAGAGCAGTGCTACAAACTACAATTCCCATTGGATACGCGCCCAACAATCGTTACGAAGTACACAGAGCTGACATATTTGTAGTTCTTCCGGCGTGTGTGCGTGGACTCGTTCGACTTGTCTTGCGTTGACGGCCGTATAGGCTCCATTCCCTTTCAGAAATCCGTCAATCGGGCGCGATCCGAAACCAAACCCTGTGTTTAAAAAAATATAAAATACAAATTTGCACTTTTGCCTCCTTAGCAACGGCAGTATCGTTTCGGTGGCGATCTGAGTTCGGGTACCGTATCTGTGACGTGACAAAGGGTCGCCGTGACAACGTGGTGATGAGATGTGGATAACTTTCCAGATAAAGACCATCCTGATACTCGAGTTGTGGTTTTCAATAAGTGAAAAAGAAAATTCAAAGTAATCACTACCATTTTAATATCTCAAGCATTTGTCCCCAAAAGCTTTCAAATGTAGTAGCAAAACCAGTGATCCAGATCAGGATCATTTTAATTAGGCCTATAATTAAATGATATAATAATAATAAATTTTATTTTTAGAGCGCTTTTCTGAAACCCAAAGACGCTTTATATGCAAGCCTACCTCCAAAGCGTTATACTTCGGAAGTTAAACAAATTAGATAAGGCAGTGGATGGCAAAGTACCAGATTTCACACATGAATATGCTTAAAATAGGTTATGGTGTTCCTATCACTGACAATGAAATCATGTAGTATTTCACCTGTAATTTCCTAAAAAGTCAAATGCATTTTGGTGGAGGTTTTCATCTTATTTCTAATAGAAACATATTAAATATGACTCAAATGGAGCATATAAACAAGAGAACAAACGTGCAAAAACAAAACAGGTGTTCAAATAACAGATTTTATTTTTATGCATTATCCCGGAGAATTCTTCGGCTGCCAGGAATGAGCCCACTCCTTGCCACTGAAAACAGAATGGAATAATGTTAGTTACAGTTACTGGTTTCGTCTTTCCGAAAAGCATAAACCATGTGTGAAGCAAACATCTTATAACTCAATTTATATAAGTAAATGTTTCATTTACCATTTAGAAAAAGTGAACATAGAAATGAAAACAAATGTTCTAACAAACAATAAAACAAACAAAAACACATACATTAACAGCAATGAAGTTAAACAATCATTTGTTCCTACACTACTTCAGCTGCTTCAGAATAACAGCAGTGAAATATATAAGAGGACTGGTGGTAGATTTGGATGTTTTGCATTTGTTAAATATCATGTGTTTGTTCTTCAACATGGGACTACATCAGATGACATGAAGCCAAGTAACTGGAAGATATATACCATACTGGACAGGGCTCCCACTCCACCAACATTTCTGCTTTTCCCTATCAAGAGAAGAAAACAATTCTCTAATTTCGGAAAGACCAAACGCATATTAGGTATTTAGCAAACAATTGTGTTGAAAGTTTGTAAATCATAAAGCACACCCTATGCATTACTTTTATTCCCGTCTAACCTTTCTCATTCTTTCTTTTATTACACTCCTGAAGGGGAAAGTTTCTAGGCGAGTGTGGTAGGAGCAATCTGTGAACATCAAAGCAGGTTCCACATACAGTATTAGTCATATTAGAAATAAAATAAATACAACTATGAACACTTAAGTAGCAACGAGACTTGCACGATGAAAAGTGACCACACTGTTATCACTGGTCAAAAGTTACTGTATACATCATTGAAATGGAACCAAGCTGCTCTCAGTCCTAACATGGGATGCTTGTTTGAATGGCCATACCACTGCTGAGCCTGAGATGACCAAAGAAAATACTGCACTGCTGCTTCCTTTACTGCCTAGCATTCTCATCACCACCTTATCAACTATGACTGTATGTATTTTAGTCTAATTAGACAATTAAAGCCCTTTGGATTTTTGGATAATGTATCAGTTATAGTTATTAGTCACAATATAGCATTGTTAACTCACTGAAGAAGCATCAATCACTGCGTTTACATGCACTTTGCTAAAGTACATGTTGATAGATTTATTAGAATACCAATCAATTCGACTCATGCAAATGTTTATAATCAGTCAAAATACTTAATACTGTTAATATACCTGACTTTTTCTTTTTGCGTCTAGGACCAAGTACTGTGTCCCTCACGGACCCTGTCCTGACAGCTGTGGGTTGAAAAAGAAATATTACTATATACATACAGTACACCAAGTTAAGCTTAAACTCAAGTTTCAAAATACATCCCACAAATGCAGCATCACATGATGCAATAGGTGTTAGGTACAGATATGTTTTTGTTATTGCGATTTAATTGAGGTTGATCTATGAAGTCTAGGTGTTTTGTTGTCTTGCCTATATAATTGACTCCATACTTTATGTGTAAGGAATAGTTTGATAAATATTAACATGTTGTGCTGTAACGTTAAATGTATTTAACTTTGATTCAAAAACCTAAGTTTATTCCCCGTATGTTCCTTATGGGACAGTGTCGTATCTAAATGCAGTTCTTGAGTATAAAGTTTAAATATGCTGCATGACGTTGTTGTATGAGTTTCTTCGAAGTTTACCCCTATGGTCAGGGATTGCTTTAGGTAGACCACAATATTAATGATATCAACCTCTCGTACAATATATGGACATGAGCCAAATCATTTTCATGTTATCGACCTGCTGCCCAACGCTACAATGTAAGACCCTTTCTGTGTGTAAACCAAATCACATAGGAGTTTTATTTTGTGATTTATCAAATGTAAAGTAAGCCTGCTGTTGCTTTGCATTTTTGTGTGAAAAAGGTATAACCATATAGTAACCACATGTCTGTTCAGGAATGAAAGACTGTATTTTTCTAAACGTTTAATATTTATTTATATCCGAGTACCTAAGGATATACACATACCCAAGTATCCCATTTTCCTTTCATATTTATGAAGTTGTAGGTGAAATTCTTATTTAGATTAAGCTATTGTTGTTATTATTATTTACCTATTGGAACAATCATTATTCCCAAAAATGCAAGAAGTGCAATTAGGTGTTTTGAGATATTGTAGAAGCATGACTTGTCAACAAGTTACCTACAATAATATTTTAGGAAAATATCGGAAAACACTCTTGACTTTTCTAAATATAAAAGCTGCAAATCTCAGAGAACAAATGTCACTGTGTGCTCATCCCTCCGATTCTATCTATCTATTTTATTACCTGGCCCCTCCGTGGTGGTAGCCTGTCTCACATCATCCCACTGGGGCTGCTCCTCCTGCCCCACCTCTATGATGGTGCACTGCTTCACGGGGGGGGGTCTTCAGCACCTCCACCTGCACGGTGCTTGTCTCTGGCACCTGGCTCTCTGTGGTCCCTGCCTCCTGCCAGTTGTTTTCTGGTTCAGATGGGTCACAGGGTGTGAGGTTCAGCGTGACTGTCTCTTCCTCAGGATCTTACGCAACCCCCTGGCCAGTGGAGTCCTGTGTCCAACCTGTGCAAGTTAAACAAATGTTGGTCTTGACTTGCTTAAGACAAAGAGGTTAACTCATATATATCTAGAAATAAGAAATACAGCGTGCTTAAGGTATGTTTCCAGACAGGGTCAAAAATATACTCGCCATGTCATAGGACTGTGTGCAGTCAAAGTTAATAGCAGAGAAATAGTGGTATTTATCCAGTCAACCATTTATGGTTTTGTTTTTGCGATATTATTCTTCCGATTTGTGTCTACATTCCATGTGATGTGAATTGTCAATTTGTCGGTAGACAACATATAGACGTGTGCATGTATGTTCCCTTACATTATTTACATCCACACATTTTGTTCAGAATTTATTAGACTGACGCAAACGTGTTTTGCATAAGTGCAATCAAATAAGTAGCAAGTCGCTTTGGATAAAAACATAAATGTAATGTAAAGGGACCTCTGGATGCACTGGATAACTGCTTTTGTTTACAACCCGAGAAACATGACCTTAATACAGAACTGCCAAACTGAATATGGTGTCAACTGGGATCGTCTTCATGTATTGTGCTCTTACCATTAACCTCAACATATTTCTCCCTTTTGGGCGTTGATAAAGGAAACCGTTTAGGAACGGTTTGCTAAAAGGAAATTGCTTAAGGGATGGCTCAAGCCTAAACATACATTTCAGTCATCAAACCTAACTACCTTGACATTAACAACTTTACAACTTTCAATTTGTATACAATGAATGCGCAAGTGGTAGCACAATACCCCAAAATGGTTTTTCAAATTCACGTAAACTTGCCTAACTATTTCCTCATAAATAACAGTTAAATGTCAACAAGTCCCCTCTGCAGAGTAAGCCATTTCTCATTAGGCTACATACTCAGTGTTTAAAAATGTATTTATTGTATGTAGTTTGCTAAAATAATAAACAGTCAAATGTTGTCCATAACCCTAAATATTTTGCAATTACTTTCAACTTTTGTAATACTTTGCAGCTAAAAATAGTGACAGTTAGCAGGTAGAAAGGATGTGTGTTAGTTGTCTCACAAAAAAATAGTTTGCCAAACCCAAATAAATGGCTCGAATGACTGCTTTCTGGCTGTATCAAAGGATAAATACTGGATCAAGTTGTTGTCCCACAAGATTTGGATGGATTGAAAACAGTCGCTGTAAGTTGCTGTTAACTTAACTGACTTTATTAAATGAGTTGATCCAAACTCATTCCATATAACTGTGTTGGTTATAAGGAAATGTTAAGCTCTCCATTGATAAACATTTTGTGTACACAATACTGTGAACTGTGAAGATATAGTGCAAGCATCTCACCTTCACAAAGGTACTCATAAAAAGTGCCTATCTTGTCAAGGTAATCCTGGGCATAGGCGGTCAGTGTGCAGCGAGGGGTTAGGATTTCACATTTGACGTCCTTCTTACTGGTCTCCTTGCCAAGAAGCAGCACTGTTTAAAGCCAATGGCATAGAGTTTCTCAAGCTGTAATGACAAAATAATATATTTACTGTTTAAAGAAATGGAAAGGAAACATCAACAACAACAACTACCGTAATTTTCGGACTATAAGCCGCGCCTTTTTCCCTATTTTTCGATGCTGCGGCTTATATAACGGTGCGGCTAATCTATGGATTTTTACAGCTAACAGCCACCACCTTTAACTCTATGGGCTCTATGGCCGCTCCGCGCCCCCCACCTTTAAGCGGCGGGTTCCAGCAGGAAAAGCTGGAGGCCGGAAAAGAGTGAGACAGGTAGCGCGCAAAAGTAAAAGTGGAACCGAGAGTGGTATGCCGCTGCTGCGGCTTATATTCAGGTGCGGCTTATAGTCCGAAAATTACGGTATATAACTACAACTATAACATTACTGATGACAGCATCTAGTTGTATGCCATTCATACACCTAGATGCTGAGTTAAGCTTTTGCAGAATCATGTATTTACCAGGAAGGGTTACACAGTAGAAGCAGAACATATTTTATAGACAAACACAAAATACAAATAAATCAGTATCCTGAGTCCCAGTTCAAACCCTGATAATCTTAAAGTTAAAGTACAATAAGATACAAATGTGTGACCACTCAACAATGAACAGTTAACACTTACAATGACTATTGCATAATTCAAAATGTAACACAATCCAAGCATAGCTTGACACTGTTGAAATTGAAATTGCGTGCTACGATGTAAAACGTTCCCGTATGTTGTGGCTGCAGTCGTAAGAGTAATATAGAGTAGTAACATACAATTATGTAGTCTTATTAAAGGTGGGGTAGGTAAAGTTTGAAAAACCGGCTCGAGATACACTTTTTGTTATATTCCATGGAATGCTCTTAACATCCCGATAGCAATGAATATCTTAAGTGCTTTGACAAAAAATCCAGCGCCGTATAGATAGATCAGTCTATACGGCGCTGAAAAAATCCATACAAAAATGTCATCTGTGGAAGCCGTAATACTGTAAAAAGCACGACCAATCATCTGAGCCGGCCCGGCTAAAGTACCTGGATGGCCTACCTGCCTGTCAGCCTTCCATCTGTGCACAAACTTATCTCGTGCCCTCATTGGTCATGTGCGCGTTCGTGTGTGTTGGAGGAGGGGCTCTATAAGGAAGTGGCAGATTTTCTCCGGTTGTGTATTTTCAAATTCTAGCGATCTCGAGCCGGTTTGTCAAACTTACATACCCTACCTTTAAGGTCTAAAAGTGTGTACTAAGCAAGAATGGAACACAACATGGAAGTGAAGGAAGTGCTCTGTTTATTTAAATGTGTAGTTAAATTAAAATAGTGTCCCTTGGCTGTGAAAGTTAAAATAAGAGTAGTTTTAAAATTGAAAGAAAAGAGAATATTAAATAATACCATTGCAATAATATCTATATTTGAAGTTGATATCAAAGTATATATTGGTTAATAAGATACAAACATCATTAAGAAATAAATGTATATAAAAACAACATTCAACTTGATCCTGGTCCAATATATTGGCAAACAGTCAGGGTCCGTCTGTGTCAGTTCTTTGGTGTCAGCTTGGTGTGTCCGGGCCTTAACATACAGTAAAAGGTGTACATACCAAGACAATGGCTTCATCCTTGATGGAAGCAATGTTGTGGTTCTTCTTCTGCCCTGACACCCAACCCCCTCGCTTCTCATCAAAGCTCTTGAGCTTCTTCTCAAGGCGCTGCTTTTTTGGCTGCTCCTTAAGGCAATGTCCACAGATCTTCTGTGCACAAAATAAAATGTTCTGACAGAAGGGACATGTCTTTTTTGTAGACCCACCTGGCATGATTAACACAGGATTACAAACAAACAGACAGACTGACAAACACAGGAAAGTAGAGAAGTGCACAACATAGATAGAAGGGTGAATAAAGAAATAGATGATAGATATAAGAGAGCTAGATAGGGAGATAGGTTGAGTTTGGCTCTTAAAGTGCCGTTGGTTTTATGATGGTGTAGATCAGTGTATGGGTTTGTGGTGTGGGTACAGGAGCTGCAGGAGAGAACAGAAAAAGTGAATTATGTAGTGAAACTAGCTTTTTTAAATGCACATTGTGACGGTTTAACTACTTTAGACAGACTGAGTTCATTTAAGTGTTTCCTGTTTCATACGCGTAACAAGCACATGGACGTGGACTATGCCCCTCTCCCCCAAACATATATTAAAATGTCGGCCAGCGTTAGTACTGTCATGTGTAAAGGCCCAGATACACCGGCCCGAAATCGGCAGTAAATGGGAGTCGGGCCGAACATGAGCGTGGGCACGCCCCAGCGCCGTATAGACTGAGAGTTATGTCATCTCCGTTCACTCCAATGGACCACTTTTTTACAGCAATGGCGGATCGTGGAGCCTCTCAATTGTTCCCCGGAAGTTAGCGCCAAGGCTAGCAGAGCTGTAGAGTTGCAGCATAATAGACCGTTCGTGACGGACTTTTAAAGGTAAGAAGAAGCTTAAAGATTTATATTGCGGATATTATCAGTACATCTGATTCAAATTAACATGTGTATTAAAGGATGTCAGTGGATTATCCCTAAATTAGTAGATTTAGGGAACGTTTACAGATAACAGATTAAGCTAGGATACCATACCATAGTACCATACACTATACCATAGTGGTTGAATACACAGTATTAGGAAACACTTTATACTTACTGGACATGTTATACTCATTATATACTGTATATAAAATATGACCAAGAATGTGAGACAACTTTATAGAAATTCATATCACATCTGTTACTGATGCCATTTGTCATACTTTGTAATACTGACAAATAATAAAGTTCCATAACTTCAGTTGGGAACAAAGACCACACCTTATCTCCCCAAGGCAATTTCCCATCCAATAGGTGTGCTATATAGGTGTGTATAACCCTTTCTCCTGTCTGTTACTCCCTCTTTCAGCACAAGAACCAGAGGGGGATTCAATGGAGCCTGAATACCTGCACTGAGACCCTCACCCTGCACCCTGAGTCTCAACTCTCAGTGTTTTTCAAGCCTTTCCCTGTTTTTTTGTATTAAACAAAACATTAAGCTTTCCCAATGGTGTGGTTTTCGTTTTGTGAAAAAGTGCAAATGCAGTGTTTGTATACAATAACCTAACCTCACATATTTTTTTGCTGTTGGTCATGAAATTGCTCCTGCTGACTTGTGCCAGCCATTTTTTCCTCCGCTCTGTGTCAGTGGGGAAGCCGTACATTCGTACTCCTTTCTCAGAGCGATTTGAGCATCCCCAGGCAGCACAGCAAACCATGGTGGCGACTAGGAGGCAGCACAGCAAACCAGGACAACACGGAGGAAAAGGCACAGACAAACTGCATGATATGCTATTCAATGTTTATTGAATTCCATGTATTTGCAATAGATGTTCCTAAAACAACACATTTAACATCATCATCATCATCATCATCCTGCTGCTGCTGCTGCTGCTGCTGCTGCTGCTGCTGCTGCTGCTGCTGCTGCTGCTGCTGCTGCTGCTGCTGCTGCTGCTGCTGCTGCTGCTGCTGCTCACTTAATATTATCAAATTCTATTTTATTTTTTAAAACATATTGATGTAAATACATACACATATCGATTTGTTGTATAAATATTGCAAATCAAAACCTTTATTCACTAATAATTACCAAAAGTCGAAGTTCTATCTCCTGTTATCAATGCATTCACATTGCCCGCCATGAACTTCCGGGGAACGATTCTCGTCTGCATGAACCACGTGACGATAACCGTTTTTGGACTTCCGCTGTCGTAACTCTTCTATCTATACGGCGCTGGCACGCCCTATTCGGAGTGGTGTGCGCCGCACCGTCGGGTCTTTTCTGCCGACCTGATGCCTTTTCTTGCTGATTCAACATGTTGAATCAGTGTCTGGAACACCACAGGAAGTCGGACAAAGGGATAACACTGATTGGCTGTTCAGCTAGCGAATCAGTGCATGAGAAGCGTTAGCGGAAGTGAGGGAGGTAAACAAATGATTTAAAATGGAAGATGGAACACACACGGACGGCTATTTCACCTCATCGGTTTATAGAGCTCCTGTTCGTTCATGTTTTCAATAGACGAGAGTGAAAATGGAAAGAAAAACGCTATTTGTTGTTTGTTTATATCACGGAGTCTGTTCTTCTTCTCTGTTTTCCGGTTGTTCCGGTTGTTGCCTCTTTTGAATGATGAATACACACTACCGCCGCCTGCTGGTAAGGAGAGTTATTGCCATTCACGCATATGCAGTTCATACTTGCTCGGCTCGGATTTGCGGTGTGTTCCAGTGCGCAAAGTCGGCAAATACGCAGGAGAGTCCGGCAACGCAACAGTTGGTGTTGGCGTCGGCGACTTCTCAGGTGACTGGACGGTGTATCTGGGCCTTTAAACAAAAGTGATTAAGATAACGTATAACTCACACTTTAACACCGACGTATGTAGCCGTAATTAAGACAAATATTTTTCACACACCACTTATGAGCTGATATAAATGTAGCTAAACTAGTTTAAGCTTATGTTGAACGTGAGCTAGCTAGCTAGCCGCCCCCAAGAATAATTTCACATTAATGTTGCTTTGCTGATTATGGCGAAAGCATTTCTCAGACTTAGAACAGTTCAGTATGTATGATGAACCATGCGAGTAAAGGCTTAAAAAAAGCCCCAATTATTAAATCTAAGCAAAACATGTATTAGTGACCCAACTTACTTTGTCAGAGGATGGATCGCAATGCCGGTACGTGGCAGCGTCTTTGGCCAATAGGTGGTGCTCTGAATGATGTAATTTCCTGTACCGATTATACCATAAAATATTAATACATTTCCTATATTTTGACACGATAACTCTTTAATAACCTAAGTAGTCTACGGACAAAAACAAAAAAGTATATATTGCCTTATAAAATGCAGAAAAGTTTAAATATCTATGATATTAAACATGATAATAATAAATAAAAAATAATTATATCTTAAACCAAAATAAATAAAATGGAAAATTAACCGACAACAACAATTTAACATAAATAAAACAAGGATTAAAACGAGGATAAGTTTGACTTAATGTTGTGTAAAGTACCCGTTATGGTTAAAAAAAATATATATATTTTTTTATTTTTTGAAAATAATACAGCTTCCAGCTTCCCGAGACACGCAGAGGAGACACGAACAATTCTTCCACTTGAAATGCGTTTAAACTGTGTCAGAGAGATGTTTAATCAGTTCATTTTAATTGGTTAATAATTGGTGTTTAATACTGGCAACTTCTAATTGTTGGGGGGGGGGGGGGGCGGCGTTCGATCCAGTTTCGATTCCGTAACCTTGGCGCACTGCCACTCCAACATCCAATCCCGATTTGAAATTTAATCACAGGGACTGTAGTCCTAAACGATAGCTGGGGATTATGGGTAGTGTAGTGTCTTCGGCCATCCTAAACTCGATGATGCTCGAAATGTCCCTTATAGGCTTACGTCTGTTTCCGGTTATTTTTATTTTGAAATTCAGTTCCTGAAGGACGGCAAAAAAGTCGAGATTATAGAATTAAACAAATAAATAAAAACAAGGATAATTGTGTGTTATTGTTGACTAAATAACAGTGTGTTATTTGGAAAAGAATAACAAATTAGAAGGAAAAATGAGCCCCATTTATTATCCTCACAGACAGCAACAAAAGTCCGAAATGATACGATTTTAAATAAAAGCAATAATCGTGGCTTGATATTGAGTTTTTATGAACCACACAACTTCCGGTTTTCCTATAACACGTAATGCTGTGAGACTACCAACAGAAATACATTGCTTTTAAAATCTTGCTGTGCAACACGAAAAAAAGGGGAAAGACTACCAATAGAAATACATTGCTTTTAAAATCGTGCTGTGCAACACGAAAAAAAGGGGAAAATCGTGTTGGTCAACACGAATCAATAGATTAAAAATCGTATTGGTGCACATGAAATGCCGTGAGACTGGGTTGCCCCCAAAGTGTTGTACCATTACTTTAACCATAAAACTGTTATGTAAAGACAAAATCCTACTAGTTTCTACGTTCCAAACCATCTTCTGTTCTGCAGATATATTCTGTGTCCCTGCTTGATTTAGGCTCGGTGATAAGTAGAGAGGTGATCATCCGACCACGTCCCTTCCTCTCTTTCTCTGCCTTTGTCTATTTCTGTGTGTTTGTTCCAAGCAGGACCGGGGCCCTGACCCTCCGGAGGACCCCTGAGCCTTGACAGAGAGGAGGGGGGGAGGCAAGGAAGAGGATAGAGAGAGAGAGAGATAGGGAGGCCAGAAGAGAGGAGGGGGAGATTATGGGAACGGAAGGAGGCTAGAGAGGTGGGAGGATCAGCCCTGGACGAGGAGGAAGAGGAGGGGAGAGGTGGGAATGAGTCAACATATTGATATTGTGCATCTCTGACTCTGTTGGTGTATGGCTAAACCGTTGCATTCTTTCATTTGATTGCCTTCCATAAAGGCAGCAGGGGAAGTGATTCGGTGCTGTTTGTGTTATTCTCTTTGCAGTATTTTAAGGCTGGCCTGACACATTTACGGTGTCCTGTGTTATTTTGCCCTCGGCCCTCTTACATCATTCACTGTTTTGTTTTCCACCAATGGTTCAATCCGGGAAACACCGCTTGAAAATCTAAGAGGTCCTCTGCATTTACAGTCCCAGCAGCAGCAGATTAGCCACTTAATATTCCCCTGGGGTCAACATTAAAAGCTGTGAAGCTGAGATGGTTGTCTAATTTGAAACATGTCACCTAAGGACAGTAAGAAAAAGTATTGTTTTATTGAAAGGTTACTAATGGACACTATTGATACTTAGCAAATGCTTTATTTGATCTTGAACTTGAAAAATTGACTGTCAATATTTTAAATGGCTCAAGATATTTTCACAAAAATAATTTGTTCTTCTGTTGTTTCTAACTTCTATACAGATTTATCCACAGTTCTTATAGTATGACAAATGACAGTGTTGAGACTACAACATATTTATTAAAGCTGATATAAACATTATTCTTTCTCAAATTGTCCATTTCACTTAATGAAATAGTTGACATCTCACTTTAAAATACAGCTCTTCACTCATTAGAAAATGATCATTTCATAAATAAGGAAATGATTCATCTTCAAAAGTCAACAGATGGATGCTCCATGTTTGTGAATGAGTCAGGTTACAGTGCTGCTCTGATGCAGGGTAACAGCTGGAAACGACTCCCTCTCTGAGCTCATCTCTCTGGTCAGTGATCTTTTTCCTCTTTCTTCACTTTTCTTTCTCTGGATGTTCTTTGTGTATATCTATGGCCAAATAAAAACTGTAAATACAAGGATACAGCTTTTTAAAACAACTTGTACACTGCTCCTTTTATTGACCTTTCTTTTTTCCCTATCGTCCCTCTTTCTGCACATTATTTCCCTCCTTCCTCTCTCCCCCCTCAGCCGTCCCCCCTGAGGCTCTGCAGTTTTCTTCAATCACAGCAAACTAAATGGAAACACATGAAAGCTAATTTACTCACAGATTCCCAGAATTCCTGGCTGTGAGGTCACTCAGTTGTGCTCATGACTTTCACTGCTCGGAAATGGAAATCCGACCCCGCGCTCTGCAGGAACCTGTGGACTGGATGTGGGTCAGGACCAACCAGGCTGCAGACAGTATGATATCATCTTCTTTCCAAGGGCCATCCCCATGTTGCACCTCAGAACATACTGTATTTCAATCTTGCAAGAAATTCTAAAAATCTTACCTTATCAGTGGGTCCATCATTACAGCCATGTTTTGTCTTGACTAACACTGTTCACATTTTGAGATCTTTGTTATTTTATAATCAAGATCTAAATGTTGAAGCGTGAAATTAGGTCTGAAATAAGATGAGATAAGATTAACCTTTATTGCTCCTTGTATGGAAATTCAGGTGTTAGAGAATTAACTATAACTATTGTATTAACAGTATGAACCACAAAAATAACACGAGTTAAACTCTGATAAGTTAAATATGGGAATTTATAATGTACTAACACGTTGTTATATAAAATGTGACATTTTAAATTATGTATAACTTCAGTGAAGTACAGTGTTTTAAAGTGTTTTATTAAGTTTTATTAAGTAAGTCAACTTTCTGTGAAGCAGATTGGAAGTGAGTCATCAGAGTGTTGCTCAATGTTGACTCACTATTGTGAAATCTGTGAGACCACATTCAGGACTAATGACTTCCACCTGGCTGAGGGAGCCTGTTGCATAATGACTCACAATGACAAGGGACACACTGGCTCTGTCTGCCAGGGTCGGTTTGCAGGACCGACATGGTCCCATGTTACAAAGAGCGCACAAATGATCTCTTCCCTTCTTTCTGTAAATACATCCGATAGATTATGTAAATAGCCAAACTGAAAGAAGATGCTGTCCTCCCCCTTTCTTCTTTCGCTTCTTACACAACCTTCTTGGGGTTAAACTCTGTCAGAGAATACACACACGCCTCCACCTCTCCAACGTTGTCACTCAGGGCTGGACAAACGCCAACAGCTCTGGGGGTCTCAGCAGGGGGGGACACCTGGGGGGCTGGAGCTCTGCCATGGGGCCTGGAGAGAGAGATCCATCTCTCATGTGGACCCACCCCGTGCTGCACTGATTACATCTTGATTTACTTAGGTGATGTCATATCTGTGTGTGTGTGTGTGTGTGTGTGTGTGTGTGTGTGTGTGTGTGTGTGTGTGTGTGTGTGTGTGTGTGTGTGTGTGTGTGTGTGTGTGTGTGTGTGTGTGTGTGTGTGTGGTACACTTCAGTTCCATGCTGTCTGATATAACCTCATCTTTCAGTGATTCTATGAACTTCTCTTTTTATCTGGTTCACACATTCCATTCTGCTTCAAACACTTACAGACTGAGAGTGATACTGTGAGCTAGAGAGAGAAAGAGTGTGTGTTCTCTTTATGTTAGTCCTGTTTTAAGTAAAAGATCAGAATGATTCTCCTACCACAGCTGTGTGTGTGTGTGTGTGTGTGTGTGTGTGTGTGTGTGTGTGTGTGTGTGTGTGTGTGTGTGTGTGTGTGTGTGTGTGTGTGTGTGTGTGTGTGTGTGTGTGTGTGTGTGTGTGTGTGTGTGTGTGTGTGTGTGTGTGTGTGTGTGTGTGTGTGTGTGTGTGTGTGTGTGTGTGTGTGTGTGTGTGTGTGTGTGTTGCTCTCACAATAAAGTTGTTTTTCATACACAAGAGTTTTGACGTTTCCAGGCTTGCTCTCTTCAGTGCTTGGAGGAATAAAGTTACATGAAATTAAAAAAATCTTGTAGAGTACAAGATCTCCAAATGTGTCCATCCTGAGTAAATGTGGGCTACTTGGTTCCATGACACATGACTGACATGATGTGCTGTCTGTTCCTGATAAAGACCATAAACTGTGTTGCTCTTACAATAAATAAAGTTGCTCATGAAACCAAAGTGTTGCTGCAGTTTGACCTCTTCTAGCTCTTTCCCTTCTTCATGTATTTTGGGAGTGAAGTGGAGCCAGAAACCCTAAACCCTAAAAGTAACATCTCATGTTTTTTCACATGTTGCAGTGTTATTGTAAGATGCTGCTTCAGCGGAAAAGACGCCTGTGTTTGCTGACGGGCACAAAGCACTCACCAGTGGACGAGAGAAGAGGGACTGGCTGGCTTTAATTTGCCTTGCAGGCCTCCTGCAGGAGCCGTAAACAAGATGCGTATGCACTCTCCATTTGTTCAATCCTCATTACTCACTGCAATTAAGCTCAGTGCCAACCCTGAGGAGAGAGCCTCTGTACGTTCTGCTCCAGCAGGTCTCCACTGAGCCAGCAGTAGGAATTATAAGGCCCATTTAAGTGTCTAGTTATTCCCCATAATGCAGGGACTTTATGACTCTGTGGAGAAAACAAGATATGTTTCATTGACCCAGATACTGCTGCTGTAGCAACCAGGCTACATAGTTCCTTTATTGGTGATTTGAACCAGTGCAATGTTTTAGCCCCTTCATATTACATATCAATATTAAATACACACATATTAAAGGAATGGAATAAAATCAATGCAAAAGATTTAGCTAGTTAATTTCAAACATATTCTTATAGACTTTGTGTAGTGGTGAGGTTAGTGCAATAACTTTTTATTTAATTTAGATCTTCTTCAAATTTGTATCTTGTTGGTCGAACGCACTTATTGTAAATCGCTTTGGATAAAAGCGTCAGCTAAATGCAATGTAATGCAATGTAATATAATAATAGCCGTAATTAGGTTTTGAAAGCTGCAGTTGCCAACTAAACATTTTATATTGAAATATTATTCAATTTAAAATAACCTAAGGAACGAAAAAGACAGGACAGGTTTCAACTATTTTTATATATCTTTACTATAAGCCTGACATTGTTCCTGACCCTACACTTTCTGCTTGGCAGAGTTTTTTGTTGGCGGGTCAATAAAGATTCTTTAATTTGGAGAGAGAAGTGTTGATGCTCTGCTCTGTTGCACTTTTTGTTTAAGCCTCATAAAGCAGCTATAAAACGCATTAAAAGAACCCTGCAAAGCTGCCGTTTCCAATACAGCCTGACAATTATGTATTTATTCTAAAGTAATCTGCATGATTGATGATTCTTTGAACAAATGGTTGTCCATATGAACAATAAACAGAGCCTGCTGGGAGATCTGTAGGGTCAATAGTAGAGCAGCCTGAGGAACAACAAGATTAAAATGCTCGAACATGTAGCCAATTCATTTGCGATAAAAACGGAATAATACTATATTAATTAATAATACAACCCAGAGTTTTTGCATTATGGGTAGTTTTTGAATCTTCAAGTAGCCTGTAGTTTTACACTACAGTACGTTTGTGGTAATAAAGCTATATTGTAGGATGTGTACGTGTAGGCTAACAACAACACTATTGTATAAACATTTGATGAGTAAATTATTACTCCTTCCAACAATGTATTTAAGACACCAATTAATGTATGTTTTATTCTTTATTTCCATTTCTTGGGATACATTGTTTGTTACTGTTAGATGACTGAGAACTCATAACAAGCCACAGCATCTTATTTTGAAACTCCTAACCGGATGTTGACCGTGCTCATAGTATTTGAGTGGCTACTCTCCTGTGTGTCAGCTATCTTCTATCTATATGGCGCTGCTGTGTGTGAGTAGTGGATCCCTGTTGAACTTTCTCCGTGCAGAGCACCAGAGCAGTAATACCCGGCGGTAATTGGCTTATCCGCCCGGCTGAGCGCTGTGTCGGTTGATTGTAAAACTGAACTCCGGGGATTTTATTCCCGCAGGAAAGACGGAGCGACGCTTCCCTCTTAAGGTAAATGTGAATATCAGGTTATTCTTCGGGCTTTTTGTGGTATTTTCTCCCTGGGTGTAAACGTGGTGAGGGTTCGGTCGTTGGCAGCTGCCTACCTGTTGAATAGACCTACTGCTTTCTATTATGTGAAAAACAAAAAGAGGGAAAACTGACCAGTCTAACTTTTTATCTGTAAACATAATGGTTCCACTGCGCGTGACACTCCCTTTGGTTTCAACATGTGGAGAGAAACATCCAAACATGCTCACTATATACACCTTTTACAGACGTCGCTACCAGCTGGGTTTTAGCCAAATAGTATCATCTGGTGAAGCACTGTAGCAGGATCATGATTTTTCTCTTGGTGCTCTGATGTGGGACAGTGTAGGATTCATTCAGCCATCCGATAAGCCTTGAAAGGATCAACATCAATAAATGATCTAAATTCTCATGAGCGGTTAACAGTCCAACAAATCTAATCAGTGATGAAGGAAATAATACACGTTTTGGAAACGCACCCAGTGACTCACACTACCTGCAGATCTCCAGGAATAAACTCATCCTGGGGCTAAACCCAGAGCAGGTCACAGCAGCGGGCAGGCCGCATGAGTCCTGCTGTCTGACAGGGAGAGAGACACAGAGAGGTCCAGCTGCACACTGGGACAGTTTGATCTGAAGGAGGACATATCCACAGCTCCAGGTGCATCATGGTTATTAGCGGACAGAGGTTTGTGGGAGTCACATTTATTAAAGCCTGTGAGAAAAGGCATTTTATAGTGGAAGTGGCTTTGCTTTTTCTGGATTAGACTATGAGACAGATTTGTTCCACTCGCACCGATCACTCACCCGGAGAGGAAGTCTCCAGGACAGAGGGCTGATCTCAGCTGCAGTTACATAACCGAGGGAAAGACAATTCAAACATGTTTTATTTCACATCTGTGCGTTTCTGTAGTGGCTACATCTTTTTTTAATGTTTGTTATTACTGGTTAAACTGTTCTAATGAAGCTCGGAGAGAAACAGAGACAGGGGGAGAGATTCGCACAAGGCCTTTGCGCGGTCATAAACCTCAGCTGCTTTGTCATCAGTGCGCATTTCTTGTAGAGTGGCGCACACAGCGCATTTGAACTCCTCAGCTTTTGCCAGGTCCACAGTTTCACTTTGTAGGTATTTGTGTAGACTTTCTGTCACAGACAAAAAAGTCTTGAACATCATCAATAGATAAACTGTGGAGAACCTTGCAAGGTTGGCATGCAGACCCACAGCCGTAGGGTTGCTGATATTGGACAGGCACGTGAGAACTGCTGGGAAATTCTCTATCATAGCGTTGATAGACCTCAGCTGGCAAGACCATCGGGTCTTGGACAGCTGTACAAGCTCAGAAGCTTGTAAGCCAAGCTGTTTCTGAGTCTCCTTAAACTTGTCATGGTTCACAAGGGAGCCAGAAAAGAATGTATAGACATTCTGCAGGAGGTCAAATAACTTCCTGGCCTCTGGTATGGCCAGACATGTGGAACAGAGCACTAAATTCAATTGATGTGCATAGCAGTGCACATAAATGGCCATGGGATGGTTCTCTCGGAACTTTGCTTGGACCCCTCCAACAGCCCCACTCATGACTGAGGCGCCATCATAAGCCTGTGCAACCACCTTCACATGGTCTATGCCATTCAACCTTAGCTGTTGTTCAATGGCAGTTGTAATGGACTCCGCGTCAAAACCCTTCAAATCTACCATAGCTAGTAAATGTTCTTGCACACTCCCCCCAGCAACATATCGGACACACACAGCTAGCTGCTCAGTGCTGCCATCTCTTGCTTCGTCAGCCATCACTGAAAACATTCCAGCCTCCTTAATGTCTTTACTGATAGCTTTTGTTATCTCCTGGGCACAGCACTGAATTACTTCATTTTGTGATGAAGGTGACAAATATGTAGTGTGTGATGGTGCTGAATATGTCTGAAGGAAAGGGTCGAACTCTTTCAAGAGGTTCATGCATTCCAGAAAGTTCCCCTGGTTGTCGCTGGACATGCCCTCATCATGGCCACGGAATGGGATATTTTGTTTTCCCAAAAACTTGGTAACAGCCACAACCCGGCTGAGGTACTCCCGTCTCTCTTTTATTTCATGCTCACTGGCAGAATCCAAATGGTCGACAACACTGCCATGAGCCTCACTGGCTTTATAACTACACCAAGACTGCATGCTTGCCTTATGTGCTGGTGATTTCTCATGCTCTCTATAGACATCCAGAGCTTTTTTCCAATTTTGAAAGCCAGTGTTTACAAAGGTGTCATTCTTCAAATGTTTCCCAAATATTCTACAGGGAAAACAAAACGCTGCATCTTTAGCCTTGGAATATTCCAGCCATGTAAAGCTTTCAAACCAGTTGGCGTTAAATGATCGATTCTTTGCACCAAAGTTGTGCTGGGGATATTTTGACAACTTAACTTGGTTTGGGCCAGACTCCTTTCCCCCAAGATCACTTGTATGTCCCTCAAGATTGTGGACACTGCTTTTTTCTCTTGCCACCAGTCTAATGTTCTCTGCCACTGTGGCAACTGTTTTCTCAGTCTCATCTCTGGGGTGTGATCTCTCCGGCCTGTCTGTCTCTTGTTGTCCTTCCTTCTCTCTCTGCCTTTCCCCTGCCTCAACCAGCTCAATCTCTTCTGCCCTCTGACTCTCCTGTCTGGTGCAACGTACAAAAAAATCATATGCTCAATAGTTACCTCAGATAACCATTAAAAGTTCAAATAACATTCATCACATCTATAAGTAGGGACATTTACAGTAGCTAACTACATTGTCAGCTGAGTCTCACTCTCACCTGTCAGTGTCATCTCTCAGTGTCATCCCTTCCTGTGTCCCTTCAATCTCCTCCTCTCCTCCTCTGCACTCTGCTGCACTGAGTCTTGAAACAACATGAACATATTACAGTCTAATGTCTGCATTTTCATTATCTACATTTTTACATATGCAGATGTAAGGTTACTTGTGTATAACCTGTTTGCAGTTATTCCTAATTAATATTAAATTAATAGCCATATCACCTCTGCTCGTGCTCATCAACATCCCTCTCTCCTTCACCTCCTCCGACACTCTGCTGCTCCTCTTTGTCTGGACAGATATGTAACTGTTAGGCTAGTGACCAGTGGTGAACTCAACTTGTGGGTTGTTACCTAAAAGTGGTTTGGGTTGCCTTGTTACCTAGCTTACCTCTCTCATTTCTCCTTGCTGCTTTATCCCTGCTCCGAGCGAATAACTTTCTGATGTCCATTTACAAGATACTAAATACTAAAATACAGAATACTATCAAATCAATCAAATCGTGAAGTGATAAATAATGGGAAACCAACGCCGGAGCTAAAAGGTATGTTTCAAAAGACGGTTAGGATAACTCCATCGACTACTCACGTTCAAAGCCACATTTCTTTGAAAATGTTTCACCTCAATAATAGATTTCGTGATTTAAGATACTTGGGTTTATATATTTCTAAATCTGACACTGAAACTGTCAGTGCCTCACCAGCCACGAACCTCAGCGCATGTCACTGCTATTCACATCTCCATCCATTTAGCCTAGTCTATTATGTTTTATAAATTATTAAAAAGTGCTATTTATACAAATCACATAACATTTAACAGTGTAGCCTATACGATTAGCTTCCAGGCAAACTCATTAAAATATATAGCCTACTCCTGTGTGGCCTTCACTTCTAAAACTAAGATTATGTTCATCGTAAAATTACGTTGCTTACCAGATTGACCGCAAGCTTTATTTCATGGTATCCTGAACTACCAAGGCAAAACACGCATCAACACTACGGGTTATCAGAAGGGACAAAAAACATTCGAATAAACAAATGAAAGCAGCGTGTGCTGAATAGGACTAGTCTTATGCTGTGCAAGAGAGGTTTACAGTAGCAAAATTGAGTTCGCATTGACGGCCACAATGCTTGTAAAAGACGCTCCGTGCAAAGGGGTTATAAAGTTACCAGACACACGGGTAGGCAAGTGCATAGAGTTACTAGTCCGATAGGAAAGTTACTAGACCCGGGCGTGCGGGCGTGTCGCCATTTCGAACCCTGAATAAATTAATAAATTAATAAAAAAATCAGTGACCCAGGCATACCCGGGCACCTCAGATCTACAGGGGGGCACGTGCCCCCGTGAAAAGGGTCTCGCGACGCCGATGATGGTAACACGTCTCTTTAGTAGCGCGCGCAGCTGAAAGTCTGAGAGGGTGAGGCAAATAGTCACAGAAAACAGAACAAAAATCGACAACTACTCTACTCTCTGCTCACTCCTTTCCTGCCCACACATATGCTCCATCAAGGACGGTGCTACAGTCCGCAAGGCATTGCACTTAGAACTACAATATAAGCATGTTAATGTTAATCTAACAGCTCCGGCGATCCACTAGCACCCCCCACCTAACAGGAAGTCACTCAAGTGTCACAAAGTAATTTAGCCTATGGGTAGGTCAAAAATCTATGGGTGCTGCTGGCCATTGGCTTAATCACCTGTGTTGGCTTTATGTTTTTGGTCAAACATTTGTTTGTTTCACATTTGCATCGATGTAATCAATAATCTTTCTAATTTAATAAAAAAAAATAATAAAAAAACCCCATATATTTATTGGGGGTGCTTTGGCAATCCTGGGGGGTGCTTCCCCCTGGCGCCGCCCCTGCATGAACATGAACTTATTCTCAGATATTGTGCAGTTCTTAACTGTTTTTATTTGAATAATATATAGATCAAACCAAATCGGGATGAGTTTGATTGAAGATGAAATCCGCTTAACTTTTTTTTGGTAAAAACAAATGGATTAGCAGACAAGCAAAAGGCGTGTTGTCAACAGTCTCCTGCTGTAAGTAATTACGCATGACGCAGGAGAGGATCACAACAATGAGAGGAGCGGCATGCTCCGTCTAGTGTCTGTCCTGGAAGATGACAGGGCTCATTGTCTGTCCTAGAGGACACATGTAGCACCAATGGAGCTGAGAGCGGAAACAGATGTCAGGTCAGTGAGTCTCCTCTGAGGCACCTTAGGCGCTTTCACACTGCAGTACTTTTCCCACAAAGGTTCATGAGAACTTAGTTCATCAGAACTCTTTAGTTCTGATGAACTAAGTACAGATCACGTTCACACCGGAATAAGTCCCTGGGGGTGGATTAGGCAAATGAAGCCGCTGACGTCACTTCTTCTTCTGCTTTGGGTTTACTGGCAGGCCGCAACAACTTCACGCCGTATACTGCCACCCGAAGTCCCCGGAGTTGGGGACTGGCTTCAGTAGAAGCTGCTGGGACTCCCAGCAGCTTCTACTGAAGCCTTCCGAGTAAATCGCCAGAACGCCGACACCTCCTCATCTCCACCGCTCCCATGTTTATTTTGTGTTGTCACAAAACTAGACTAAATTAGTCTCTCTGCGTTTCTGCGCTGGGCTAATGCTAATGCTAATAATGCTAATACTAGGATAATAAAATGACGGCTTCACCAAACTTTTTTTGAGTTTTACGGGGCGTGGTTTGCAATGCGCCCCAGCCAATCAGACATAGGAACCTTTTTCTCCAACGAAAGTCCCTGCTCTCTAGCAGGGACGGAAAAGGGGGTAAAAAGGTTCTCATTAACTAATTTTTAGTTCCGGCTCTTTTTGGTGTGAACGCGACATTTCGGAACTATATCGGAACTAAAGTGGGAAAAGTACTGCGGTGTGAACGCGGCTATTGCATCATCAGCAGCGTGCCAGTAAAGAAAAGTGAAGCTAAAGGCCCTGACACACCAAGCAGTCACCAGAGAACTCGCCAATGCCGACGCCGACGCCGACTGTTGCGTCGGCATGTTCTCCTGCGTCTTGGCCATGTGTCGCACTGGAACACACAGCAAAGACTTCAGCCGAGCACGTACGAACTGCGCATGCGTGAGTGGCAATAACTCTCCTTACCAGCAGGTGGCGGTAGTGTGTATTCGTCATTTAAAAACAGGCAACAACCAGAAGACAGAGAAGAAGAACAGACTACGTGATATAAACAAACAACAAATAGCGTGTGCGTTCCATTTTCACTCTCGTCCATCGAAAACATGTTTTGTGCGGTACTGGAGCTATCAGCCATTGGAGTGTTGCTTGTGGAAGACATTCTAAAGCAACCTTTTCGCTTCTCATGCACTGATTCGCTAGCTGAACAGCCAATCAGAGGGATGTATTTGTCCGACTGCCTGTGGCTGACGCACGGCCGATTCAACATGTTGAATTGGCCGTGCGTCAGCCATGAAAGGCCAAATAAGGTGTGTCACGTCCGAAGGTGCGGGACACACCAAATTGAGTTTCGGCGACAGGGCACGCTTCATCGTCCGACTAATGAAAACGGCCGATTTCGGCCTTATGTGTCAGGGCCTTAAGAGAACACACATTTTGAGTTATTTAGACTTAATTAACACGTATAGTTTCATGTCTTGATGTTCCATAACAATAGATCATATTTGTTAAGTGTTATTATGGGAGAATTACTATTCTTGTGGTACTACTGCCTTATTGGGCCCATAGTGAGCAGCGCATATTAAGACCAAAACTCATGTACAACAACTTCCTTACTTGCAACAAATAAGCACTAATTAGAGGGTTATTGAGGAAAAACTCTCAACTAATGGCTTATTACTTGTAGAATATAGTCATTTAATAAGGCATTAATAAGTGTTTTATAATGACTAATAAAGAGCCAATATACTGCTAATATGTATGTTAATTAACAACTAGTTGATGGTTAATTTGTGTACCTTTTTAATATAAAGTGTTACCCATACTTTTTACCATGGCTGAAACAAACAGCTTTTTTCATTATTTTTTCAAATAGTCGGTTCGTAGTATTGTCTATAAATTATCAAACAATTCAAAATAGCTAATGACAGCTTCTCAAATTGACGTCTTCAAATGTCTTGTGTTGTCAACAATCCAAAGACATTTTGTTTAAATTATATAAAGAAATGCAGAAAATCTGAAACATTTTAGAAGCTGAGTCTAAACACTGTTTGGAATTTTTCACAATTTTATCTTGATAAATGAAACATTAAGTCCTCCAAATCGTTGATTATTTTTTCAATAAATCAAACGATTACGGCATGACTACTCTAGAACAATGACTACCTTTTTTTTTAGCTTTGTTTGTACAGTACAATGTCAAATGAAATCGATCCCAAGTTACAAAACTCATTTGATATTTTTCCCTCCTGAATGCAGAAAATACAATTTCAACATCTTTGGCTTCTCAATAAGCAAAATGTGATTCTTGATTCATGGCTTAACTGTTTTTAAATATTGTATGCAAAGAAATCTCGTCAATATTTTGAGGGGTGATGGAGACGTGGTTCGTCGTCATGATTTCAGCCGACAGATTTATGAGTCAGCTGTCCTTATTTGGATGAATTTAGAAGCATTACAAAGGAAGGTCGCCCACATCCCATCATCCTTCTGAGTCAAACAGCAATTTACCTCAGGAAATTACCCATAAACTGTAACTTCATTGGTTCAACAGAATATGACTCCACCCTCTGAACCAGTTCTGACTGGTTCAAATCTACACTGGTGGTATTTTACGAGCATTTGCATTGTTGTGGTACATTTTTGTGACGTTGTTTTTATGAACTTTGTTGCAGCCGATTGTCTGCGTCCTCCCTTCATTAGACAGGGTAGTTTGTTAACAGATGTTTGACCGTTTGTTCCACTCCTTTGCTTCCATTTGTGCGGCATACATGTTAACTCTAAAAATAGAGCAGACATGTTAATAACCATCTTCTCTGATGTTTCTGAGGCCAGGGGATGCGAGATTTTTTCTCATTTTTTGATGGATGTCTTTGGATCATGGGGTTGGAGGGAGAGGCGAGAGGAAAGACTCATTATGATTTTTAAGTTTATTTAAAAAAAATTAAGTTTTTTCACATTTCAAATTAATTGACAATCTGTGATGTTCTGTGAGTTCCAGAGATTAACCTTACTATTATTTAGTTTCAGTGGGTTTTTAATGGAAACAACCAGATACGAGTCTCATCCAGTTTTACCTTCTCCTCTTCGGTTTTATCCCTGAACCTAATACAATCCATTTATAATCTTCACCAAAACATTTTCTACATTTCACCCTATCTCAAGCATGTCAAAGCTAATACCAAAACACAAACATTTTAATGTTATGCTCAATGGGGGGAATTCATAGTGACTCTTTTTTATTTTTCAGACAATTAGAGTTAATGGTCACTTTGCATGTTAAGATGTCACATCTTAAACATATGATCATCAATCAGCTAAAGTCAGCTTCACCTCGTCCATCTGAAGGAAAAGATAAAGTGTCTACAACCATGCTAGAGATTCTTTGAGCTAAATGCTAACACTAGCATGGTAACTTGCACTGACAGTCACTATGCTAACATGCTGTGGCTAAGCAGTTACAATGTTAACCAATAGTAAGGCGTGTCAGCAGCTAACATTGAGGATGCTGGGGACTTCAACGTTTGCTGATATTTTGCCATGAACCAAAATTGAGGTTTAAGTGAATAGAAGGCATCCTAGGATGGAGGTGAAAGGAGCTCCCCCCCTTGGCCACCCCCACGGAGCCTCATCTAATGACCTCCTGCTGGGAATGTTATTAGCACCTGAATAGGCGCGTTCACACCGCAGTACTTTTCCCACTTTAGTTCCAATATAGTTCCGAAATGTCGCGTTCACACCAAAAAGAGCCGGAACAAACATTTGTTCATGAGAACCTTTTTACCCCCTTTTCCGTCCCTGCTAGAGAGCAGGGACTTTCGTTGGAGAAAAAGGTTCCTATGTCTGATTGACTGGGCGAATTGCAAACCACGCCCCGTAAAACTCCAAAAACGTTTTGTGAAGCCGCCATTTTATTATCCTCGCATTAGCATTATTAGCATTAGCCCAGCGCACCAACGGAGAGAGACTAATTTATGGCAACACAAAATAAAACATGGGAGCGGTGGAGATGAGGAGGTGTCGGCGTTCTGGCGATTTACTCGGAAGGCTTCAGTAGAAGCTGCTGGGAGTCCCAGCAGCTTCTACTGAAGCCAGCCCCCAACTCCGGGGACTTGGGTGGCAGTATACGCCGTGAAGTGGTTTGTGGCCTGTCAGTAAACCCAAAGCAGAAGAAGAAGAAGAAGTGACGTCAACGGCTTCATTTGCCTAATCCTTCCCCAGGGACTTATTCCGGTGTGAACGCGATCTGTACTTAGTTCATGAGAACTAAATAGTTCTCATGAACTAAGTTCTGATGAACCTTTGTGGGAAAAGTACTGCGGCGTGAATGCGCCTAATGCTGCAGAACACCCTCAGGACTTTACGTCTGTCTCTGGCAGTCATTTGGTAAAATGTAGTTTTGACCTTTTGTGTAAATAGCAGATTGATTGTTCCATTTACTGTGAAGTCTGTTTCTTTAAAAGCATCAGAAGGACCTGAAATGTAAATCTACACTTCATGGCCATCTTTCTTTTCTCTTCCCTTAATGTCTTCTTTTAAATGATGTATCGACGTATGTGGAATATCATCCTCTCCTGTGATGCAATCAGTGCTGCTCAGTTTTGTGGTCTTTTTAAGGAACACTTTTTTTGTTTCCCATGCAAATTAGACTAATGTTCAATCTGTCCCATTTCAAGCAAAAGCTTAACAACATGAACACCTGGACTGAACTATGTCATTCCACTTTGTCCTGGAGGCAGTGTTTCCCTACATAGCAGCATCTAAAGACAGCCTCGTAGACGCTTCATGGGCTACACGCACGTCCTTCTAGAGACTCAACCTCAAATTCCCTTTTATATGTCTGAAACACTTTTTGAAATGAGAAGACAGCTCATGATTCCCTGTTATGATCTCACACTTCATTCCCTCCTGCTTTAAGGTACTTTTATACTACAACACTACTACTGTTCTTTTTGACTCACTAGATTACAAAAGTTACTTTGCAGATTCACCAAATATAAACAAATAAATTATTATGCATTTATTATAAGATAAAAGAGGGTAGCAGGACATACATTGATTTAAGCCCCACTTTTACATGCTGCAACATTACATTGAGGAACAAATGAAAGCATCCGTAAATATAATCTGATATTAGTCAAATGTTCTCAAATGAGCTCTTTTGCATAGTGACTTATATTACCGTTGATGCTTGAAAACTATTTGGATGCTAAAAAAAACATATTGACTGCAGGACTTTGACTTATAATGAAGTATTTCTCAGCGTGGTATGTTAATGTGCCTAAGTAAAAGATGTGAGTAGGTTGTTTTTTATCTGTGTGAAGTTCAGAGTCACCTGACTGTGTGAACTTCACAGCACCTCTTCAGATGCCACTGAGACGATAACGCTATGGAAACAAGGACATTTTGCCTCAGTCAGCTGACAACGCTGAGGTCTAAGTTGTATCAGTTTGAAAAGTTACTTTTTGTTTTTGTTTTTAGATAAGACAGGCTGCCAGAGACAAACAGGACACTATGTGTGGTAGTTTGACGGTGTGAGGGTCCACACTGTTATTAACAAATAGTCCACACACTCCTCAGTGCATGTAATCATCTCCTCAATAAACTGAGAGGCCGTGAACCCTGTCAAAAGAAAACATCACAACACTCTGATATATAACTGTTTCATGTTCAAACAATGGTGAGCATTCATCAAGTAACACATGATAATGCATTCACACTTCATTCTACAACAATTGTGTCAGAGTTGTATAAGAATAGAAATACATACAATTATTTTATGAAATTTAGTCAAAACATTCCTCAAGACAAAATGCTTCCTCCTTCTACAAAAAGAAAGACATTGTACTTGTTTAGTAATATTGTATTTGGGGAAACATGATGTGTACAGAGACATGACTACAACACAAATGTAGGTCATTTCCCGCCCATACACCTCCCACCCAGACCTCAGGAAAAGTGTTTTAAACGTTTTTTCCCCATCATCATCAAACATCTAGCTCTCTTGTTGTGAGGGAAAGGACTGCACATTTCAAATGTCAAACCTCTGAACATCAGCACTTGTTTTTGTCTGAAGGGTTAAACACCAAAGGAATGTTTGAGATGGTGATGGGATCATAAGATCACAGAGCCCTCAGGCGAGACCTGACCCATGGCATCCCATAATTCACGGTGTTTGTCTCAGGAAAGAGACTTTGAGATGTATCACTGATAACAGGCGAGTTGTTGCAGAGGCCCAAACCTTTTAAAAGCAACGATTTCCATGCAGTCATTTGCGTTTCCACTAACTGAGCGGAGGGCTCCTCTGGGAATGCGTGACCAATGTTCTGCCTGGTCTGACTCACTGTAGGCCTGGAGTCACACACTCTGGGGCGGTAGAGCCCTCTCAGCAAACACTCCGGAGGGTTTTCCGTCATATGTCTTCACTGAAAGGGAGGTTGTAAATCTGGCCCCGCCTTCATTCCTCCTCTTCCCCAGACCCTGCTGCTCCCTTCCCCTTCGTCCCATCCGTCTCCCCTTCGCCTTTCCTTCCTCTCTTCATCAATCTGACACATTTTTTTCTTGTTTCTCCTCAGATCTCCAGCATTTTCATATCACACTCCTGAAGTTTCTGAAGAGCTCAGCAGGCTGGCCGACAGCAGACCACCAGGACCCTTCAGTCTGAGGAGGGATAAAGACAGGAGTGTGTGTTTTCAAGTGAAGTGGCCCCTGTGTTTGCTGGATATGGCTTTTCTGTGTTTGAGAGAAAGACACTGGGACCAGATCTGAGGTCAAGACCTTCCGCCTCCTCCCCTCCCCCCCGGAGTCACATGACAGCGTGAGGCACAACCCGGGGTTGCTATTGCTACCGACTGAAATATTTGTATACTCGCTTGGAAAAGCAACACAGACAGGATCTCTCATTGGGAGGGGAACGAGCCAGAGGAGCTTCAAAGTGAGTTTGCTTTGTAAGCTGTTCATTTACCCCCCCCCCCTTCTCTCTATCCACATACACAGAGTGTTCGCATCCTCTCAGATAAAGAGACGTTTTCCCTGAATCACCTCAAATCGACCAAAATGCCAGCAAAGACACCAATGTACTTAAAAACTACAACTCCCAAGAAGGGTAAGAGGCTGAGGCTCCGGGATGTGCTCTCAGGGGACATGATCAGCCCCCCGCTGGGCGACGTGCGTCACAGCGCACACGTGGGGCCGGAAGGTGAGGGCGACATGTTTGGAGACGTGGGCTTCCTGCAGGGGAAGATAGGCATGCTGTCGGGGCTGAGCGGGGGGCCGGACGGGCGGTCCCACAGCGTGGAGCAGCGCCTGGACCACGGCCCGGACCCCCACAGCTACGCCTACAACGGCTTCCACTACCAGCACTCCTCCAGCGGCCTGCTGAAGACCACCATCTCCATGCCCGTGTTCATCGCCCACGAGCAGGCCCCACCCAAGCCCCCACGCCTCCACCTCGACGACCCCTCCCCTCCTTCCCAACAGAACCACTTCCACCCCCACCAGACCCCCACAGACTCCAGCCACAGACAGGCTAACGGCCACAGCCGCTCGGACAGCCGCAGCCAGATGTTTGAGAACAGGTTGGTGGACCGCTGCAGAGACGTCTCCCTCCCCCCTGCCGTCCGCCGGCTCGTCCCCTCCTCCGGGTCCTTCTCGGAGGCCTCCTCTGAGGACTCCATGTCAGAGACCTGCGGGCCTCTGGACAGTCGCCGGGGCCTCAGCCTGGACTTTGATGCCAGCCTGAGCAATGAGGACCTGAGGAGTGAGCGCAGTGACTCGCCCAGCCCCCCCTGCTGCCCGGCCCCTCTCACAGTGTCAGGGGGGGTGTCCAGGTCAGACTCTCTGATGGGGTTGAATCTGGATCTGGGCCCCTCTATCATGGAGGATGTCCTGAGCATCATGGACCGCTACAAGACTGAGGACAACCGCTGTGAGCTGTGAACACTCTGTGTGCAGATACATAAATCCTGAAAGACTTCATAAAGATGCTAACAAAGGAGACTGGATGGAGGGTTGAGAGAAAACTGCTTAAGGGTTACTGAAAGATTGAAAGGGGAAACATTTAGAAAAACAGTGCTTTTGAACATGTATCTGGGTATATGGAGAGCCTGCCATCCCACAAACTGAAGTATTGAAACCCGGTCTGTGTTTTGTATGGGTTGTCCATCAGAAAACATGGGATTAAACAGTCTATTCAGATGTGTCCCCCTCTTCTCATGTCCCATGCAGGCTCACTGCACTTCTCAGGAGGGGGGCTAAAGCGCTACAACGGAGCGTTTCAGACAGTGTGAATACAGGTTTATTCAGACAGGCAGTATGAGAACAATTGTGTTTTGTGAACATTAAAGCTTGTAACTATGTTTTAGTAGAGACCCAATGTATGAACCTGAAAGTGAGCATATGTCCTCTTTGATAAAGGTGAGAAGCAGGTGGACTTTGTTGTGTTGGGACGTTTCTGCCCGATGGAAAACAGACAAGGCAGAAGGCTGGTCCTTAAGAGCCTTTAACAAAGCTGAAACTCCTAACCATTCACATTTGAAGATAATAGTCCACTTCTATCTCAAACACATTCTGTGGACGGAATACTGTCTATTCCTCTGATTAATGCTGAGCATGTTCTGCTTGGTAATGGTTAACAAATTGCTGACTGAGTAGATGTGGAGAGACGGGAGGACGAATCAGCAGCTGAGGACAAAACTCAGGACTCATCCACAGCCACTAATGTCTTACAACTACAGATGCTCAAATAACACATTTAAAGTCATACTAAGCTGAACTGCAAACATGATTATGCTCCATCCATATTCTGTCCTTATTCATCTTGGCTGCCTGTTTCAGAATCATTCCTATTGATATCTTTACTGGTTTACTGTAATGCTTCAATGCCAGAAGAAATGTGAAGAACTTCTGATTTGACTCTCCTCTTGTAAAAGATGAAGATGTAAGTTCAAATGGTTTCCAAAGTGACATCTGAGAACAGCAGCACTAACATTTCTTTCTTTCTCTTGATCAGAGGGAAACAGCGTGTTATTGTAGTTCAACTCATCAAATGTTATTCTGCTGCTTTTAGACCTTTTCTAACCTTGGTCTTTCAAAACACTCCTCCTCCACGTTGTGGCTCCCTGTCGGCCTCCAGCACCACCATCTGGATATCAGAGTATTACTCACATGTCATTTATGCTGTATATATCTATATGACTGTAAATGTAAGAATACATTGTTATATACTGAGGATTCATGGACAATTATTTTCACACAACCACAAACACAGACCTTATTGTGCCTGATAGAGGTGGGAAGTAAGTAGATTTACTCACTGTACTTAACTAGCTGCACCTTTACCAGCTTTGAGAACACTTTCATGATCAATCATTATAAAACATATCATATCTATTATTCTGAAATGGACCAATCTGCACAATGACTACTTTTACTGTCGCTACTTTCACTATATTTTGATGAGAATACTTTTCTACTTTTACTTGAGGAACATTTTGAAAGCAGGACTTTTACTGTAACAGTATTCCTACACTTTGGTACTTAAGTACAAGTTCTGAGTAGTTCTCCCACCTCTGTCTCCTGATAATAATCGATAATTGATTTAAATTTAAAACGGTATTTTGTTTCTTCATTGTGAAAACAATGGTTGGCAGCCACTCCCTTTATTCTATATTTGTAAAGTGTACTAGAGAAATGTAACCAAGTACTCTGAAATTCTTAGGTAATTGTACTTAAGGCTATATTTCCATCCAAATGCTTTTGTACAACATTTGAGTACTTTAAGCTTCTAAATTATTGTAGAGGTGGTCATAGTTATAAAGACGTTATTTAAAAGCACCAGGGTCAGTGTGAGCCACACTCCCTTGGTCAAACATGCACTTTGGCCTGAATGTGAAGATGATAGCAGGTCATTGGGTGGGTCTGAAGTCATGCACAACTAAGGATGAAGACAACAAAAAACGACATGAAATATCACACGTATTTCTGTTCTGGATTGATCCTGCCAAAGGTTTGCTGCATACATTTCAAATGATCTGAATAAATACAAATCAGTGTGGTGATGTGCACTATGTGAAAATAAATGCACACTTCAAAATTAAAATAATTAAAACAAGATTTTGACACAGCATGGGTGTTAATGGCACTAGCTTTAGTTTAAAAAAAAGTCCCAATGATAACACCACATGCTACTTTATCAATCCTCACTTGAAAGTAACGTTTGATTTTCCAAGTGTTTTATCCAAAAGTGTTAGAAACATTTATCATTTATTCTGCTGCTTTGCAAATGGAATGCAGCAACAGTTCCTCCCTGCAATTGCCAATAACAAATATAACACAAATATCAGTATCATTATTTTGCCACAGAAACATGTGATGCTGTAGTAGGTTCTAAGTAGAGATATAGCCATTATGATATCTGATTCCTTTCGCATTTCTTCAGTTGGTTAATTTATTTCAAAACCACAAAAAATGCTAAATTAACTTTAATGTCTCTGATGACAATGCTTTTATATTTAATAAGATGTAGTTTTCGACCTTGACCGCTAAAGGGGGTTTATCCTCCTCTCCACCATGGATGTATAATAAGCAGCGCTGTATAGACTTCTATCTATATGGCGCTGATAATAAGTATCCAAATAATATCCACTCATGATCACCTTTCGTATTTCGGTCGGACGTTGCCCCCCAGTGGCGATAGTGTGAAACTGCATAGGTAAATTAGTAAAGCTAGCGTACCATGGATGTAGAATAAGAAGAGCTTCTACCACTTCAGGCGAACCCTTTCAAAATACAGTGACGCACGCGTTTAGAAATGAACAGAAATAAACATGAAATAATCGTGTTAGTTGTCCAATACAGGTCAGCTGCCATGAGCTTTAGATATATATTTTACTCTTATCAAGGAACATTAGCAAAAATAGGTTAACAGCAAACAAATGACTTAATACAGAGCAAAAATAAATTATACATTAATTATCAACAATATTCAATAATTAAATTAAAATAAAATCATTTTTGTGATGTAAAAATATACATATTTGCAAGCCAAGTAGTGCAAAATGCAAGAAAATGCTAATAAAACAATAAAGTAAAAGCATGTTAAAATATTAATGAGTCCAGGTGAGGAGTTACTTGTCATGGTTTAACTGCACAAATAATAAAGTCATCTATTCAGCAACCAGTGGTCGTATGGTAGGGTTCATTTTTAAACCCCGGTTAAAACTGCCAGAAAGAACAAGAACACCGGAAGAAGAATAGTTTGCTTCCGGTTTGCTTCGGCCCATCACAGCCATCATTTGTTGTTTTTAAAGTTATACATGAGAATGTCAAAACAGCCATAGTGACTGAAGAGGAGAGGCTTATACACGCTTTACAAACATGAAGTGAGTGTTTATTAGGACTGAATAGAAACATATTCCTGCAAGACTGTTCGGGCTAGCTTGATAGCATCAAGTTAGACTATACCTAGCTAAATTGTCTGACATAATTTAGCTAAGTGAACACAACGCATGGCACTCACAGGTGCAGTGTTTTCAGGTTATCATATCAAAGTTGGCCTGTTATGTTTGTGTAATCTGCAATACATTTTAGAGCTAACGTCCATGTTAGCTTAGCTTCATACACATGTCTAGTTATTCCCTTGTAGCTGCTTTACTGAGCTTTGCATATCCAGATGTGTGTGTCTCTGCTCTGACTCTGCAGCATGTTCTTCTCTATTGTTTGATTCCAGGCTCAACATCGATGGTCTGTTGGTGTATTTTCCATATGACTACATATATCCTGAGCAGTACTCTTACATGCTGGAGCTGAAGAGGACTTTGGATGCTAAGGTGGGTGCTGCTGTTGGGTTATTCTACAGTACATTCAATGGGATGAATGACATTGTAGCTGTGCGCGCGGGCAAGTGCAATATACACACATATGAGAAAACATCGCCAAGTTAACAATGATAGCATGTAGTTTACATATAGTTTGTGACACAAATAGTATCTTTAATGTCACAGTGTTGCAACATAACACATTTAATGAAATACTGTAATACATATGACAGCTTGAGTCTCTTTTCAGATTTACTGTAGAGCTGTTTTTCTAAAAAACGATTTTTAGAGATACATGGTTCTCAAAGAATAGCGACACTTTAAACTAAAGTGATTTTATAGAATAGGACATATTACTGTAGGTTCAACTGCCCAACAGTATTTAAAGGAGTTCAACTAAGCCCAACCTTTTGATTTGACAGTGGTAAAATGCAACAATATCATTCATTCGGCAGTGATATGAATTGTGGCGTGTGGTGCAGTGGGTTGAACGTTGGTGTTCGGATCAGGGGGTCACAGGTTCAGACCCCACTGCAGTCAGCATGTCGTTGTGTCCCTGAGACACTTCACCTCAGATTGCTCCTGTTGGGATTTCCCACAGTATTGAGTATGTAAGTCGCTTTGGATAAAAGTGACTTGTTATGTAATGTAATCAAGCATCAACATCAAAGTAAAGCAGAACACTCTACTACACAATAAACACTTTCTCTTTTCTCACATTTAGTACATTTTGCTAATAACAGCTGCATGCTTGGTAAGGTTTTGAATTGAGGACTTTAACTTGTAATTAAGTATTTCAACAATTTTGTATTATTACTTTCCTCACGTAAATGATCTAAATACATCTTGCACCAGTTGTGTAACTACTATAGATCAAATATGCAAAACGAGGGGTACACAGTTTGTCTTTCAGCGATTGATGGAGCTTGTGTAAAGGGTGGAGTTGCAATAGTTGTCAGTCAGGGATTGTTTTCTACGACATCATTCAGAGGAAAGTTACATAGAGTGTTCGCTTTGTCTATTTGTTTGTCATCCCATGCTCTTTATGTTCAGGGTCATGGAGTCCTGGAGATGCCTTCAGGGACAGGGAAGACTATCTCTCTGCTGTCTCTCATTGTTGCCTACCAAAAGGTGAGTTTAGCTGTGTTTAAGTGACTTCCTCTGCTCCACTCTTCCTTCCCAGCAGCCAGTGCCACATGAACAGAATGATATATGTTACTTTCTCTCTCTCAGGCCTTTCCTTTGGAGGTGACCAAGCTGATATACTGCTCCAGGACTGTTCCAGAGATTGAAAAGGTGAGTCAGTGTCCAAAGAAAATCCCACATCAGAAAGTCAAATTGATATTTCCAAGGATATGTTGAAGTTTAATCCCAGCAACAACAATTTGTCTTGTCCTACCCCTTTGAAATCAAACAGTAAAAAAACATGAAAAACACTATTGGTAAGATGTTAAAAACAGAACTTGTATTGTATATTTGATCTGCTGTCTCTTCAGGTCGTGGAGGAGCTGCGGAAGTTGATGGAGTATTATTCCAAGCAAACTGGTGAAAGCAACAACTTCCTGGCTCTGGCCCTCTCCTCCAGAAAGAACCTGTGCATCCACCCTGAGGTAACAGCTGCTGCTCCGGACACAGCAGGCCGACACGGGCCATTCCCCTCACAAAGAGAGGAAGCACAAAGAAATGTTCAAAACTCTTTAAAGATTTAGTCTAGTTTTTCTCCCTTGAAATATTGGCATTCCAGTGATTTTCCAGTGTTTCAAGGGACAATCAATGTTGTTGGAATCATATAAAAATGTGTGTTGTTCAGTATAGGGTTACAAGATGCATTCTTGAGGTTTGACCTTTACTGGGAATCATTTGAGTGATTGGACCTCAGCTCATATGCCAATAATTGCCGTGTCTGCTTCTATCCAGGTGAGTGCTCTGCGCTTCGGCAAAGAGGTTGATGGGAAGTGCCACACCCTGACAGCTTCGTATATCCGTGCCCAACGCCACAGCGACTCCAGCGTGCCTGTGTGCCGCTTCTACGAGGTACAAATTTACCGGATCCACCCAGTTTAGACCAGCTGGTATTTTTGAACTAAAGTGGAAGTAAACAAGGCAGGTTAATGTTGATGTACAAAATCATAAATGACAACCCTCTCCTCCTGCTGTGTGCAGGACTTTGATGCCGTCGGCCGACAGGTGCCTCTTCCTGCAGGCATCTACAACCTGGACGACCTGAAGGACTTTGGGAGGAGGAAAGGATGGTGTCCTTATTATCTGGCACGCTACTCGGTATATTGCACTTCAAAATTCTGAAAACAGGAAACATGTATTGTTGTATGAAAAAGGAAAGCCATTACCAATGGGTTTGATAGGGGACTAAGCGACTATCCAACGAGCAAATAGTTTTCATTGAATGTTTCTTTTATTGATAACCCCTGTTGTGCACATTTAAGATGCTTAGAAACCCACTGGCTTAAAATAAAGTGTCGGATGTTTCTCTCCAGCAATGTTTGCTGGCTGCTGTTGACGCACTTATCTGCAAAGAATCTGTCACAGTTACTCTGTACTGAAGTAACCCATATCTGTTTCCTCTCCCCTGACTGTGTCTCCTCTCAGCTCCTGCACGCTAACATCGTGGTGTACAGCTACCACTACCTGCTGGACCCAAAGATCGCTGACCTGGTGTCCAAAGAGCTGTCCAAGAACTCTGTGGTGGTGTTTGATGAGGCTCACAACATAGGTCAGTGTCACAGTCCCATTTCGAGCCATCCAATACATTTGTTCTGTAGCTGTAGTCTTAATCCGGCTCCTAAACTATTACAAATGAGAACATGGATGTATCAATTCAAGATATCTAATTTAATCATGTAAACAACCAAATAAATAAGATAAGCCATTATTGATTACAAGAGGGTTGTAGCATCATAAAGGTTCAAATGAGTACAGATAAAATGTTATCTCCATACGACTAGAATTATAATAATGTCTAAGAGCATCTAAAGACAACGTTAGGAGGAAAAAGGCTTTCACCAGAAAAATATGTAATGTGATTATTAATGATACTTAGTGTTGTCTGTAGTGTTGGAACAATATATCATTTTATTGCAATAAACAAACACTTAGAATAAGGTGATTGGTGTATTTTCTTTATAATTGCGAATATTCTCACATGAGTTATTTTGAAGCTTGTTATCATGCTATAGAGGTGGAAATAGTGCCTAATTAAAAAAAATGCTAAAATGTTATCCTAGAAAATAATAAATAGATAAATATTGACATTATACCATATTCAGTTGTTTGTGTGAATCTAGCAATATAATAGGGATTTAATATAGTTAACATGATAATATAACAATATTCCTCTTTCCTTTGCTCCTCAGACAATGTGTGCATAGACTCCATGAGTGTGAACATCTCCAGACGGACTCTGGACCGCTGCCAGGCCAATGTGGACACTTTGCAGAACACCATCCAGAAGTAAGACCCTGATGCAGTCGGCAGTGTAGTGACGCACTGAGCTCATGGAGGGCGGCATCCACCGTCCTTCTACTGCTACCTTTCCTCATGTCGGAGTCTGCTAGTCCCCTCAGGAAACAACCATCTTTCTCAACTGTCATTTGGAGAGACGTCAGCCCACTTTCACAGCTCTTTGGCCCCTTTGTTGGCTTTTATCTCACAGAATGATTGTATGAATATGTATCACCTAAAAATATAATTTCTATCTATGGTTGTGTCCTTATGACTGAAAAACACAGATAATTACAAAGGTTCAAGGTTCTTTATTTAGTCGTACGAACATAGCTACAGTGTAGTTATGCCGATGAAACTCTTGTGTCACAGAGCCTTCCCGAAAGTGATGCCAGCAATAAAGCAGGTTTTAAATAGAAAGGTCCTAAAAGGCAATATCCTTCTGATAAATAAGGAACGTATACTTTTCCCCTGGTAATCAGAACTACAGGTAAAACAAATGCTAAGTATTTAATTTGAACCCTGCCCCTTTCTGTCTGACAGTATAAAGGAGACAGACGCTAATAAATTGAACATGGAGTACAGGCGGCTGGTGGAAGGGCTGAAAGAAGCCAATGTTGCCAGGGAAACGGACGTCTACCTCGCCAATCCTGTGTTACCAGATGAAATCCTACAAGGTAAAGCCTGATTTCGTTTTTGTTCTTCCTCCTTTCATTGCCCTAAATCTAGAAAAAACACAAAACTGAGTCTGTAAAAGGTTAACTGTTGGCTCCTTCTCTCTCTCTCTCTCTCTCTCTCTCTCTCTCTCTCTCTCTCTCTCTCTCTCTCTCTCTCTCTCTCTCTCTCTCTCTCTCTCTCTCTCTCTCTCTCTCTCTCTCTCTCTCTCTCTCTCTCTCTCTCTCTCTCAGAGGCCGTCCCTGGGTCTATCCGCACAGCAGAGCACTTTGTCCGTTTCCTAAAACGTTTTCTGGAGTATCTGAAGTCCCGTCTCAGGGTCCATCATGTGGTGCAGGAGAGCACCCCGCAGTTCCTCAAAGACATCTTCGACAAAGTCTGCATCGACCGCAAGCCCCTCAGGTCAGTGAAATTCCTTTCTTTGGCCAAACTTACCAAACACAGGCTCTGGACATCAGAACCAATCACTTTCATTCTCTAACATTTCCATAGCAGTTTCCTCAGACCACACCTTGAATATTTCTTGTCTGCAGGTTCTGTGCAGAGCGGTTACAGTCGCTGCTCCGGACCCTGGAGATCGCAGACATCGCAGACTTCTCAGCCATCACTCTCATCTCCAACTTTGCTACCCTAGTCAGCACCTACAGCCAAGGTGCTCAAATACTTTACCTTGGGTTACTGAACATCACACTGTTATCAATATCACAGTGAAGTGATATTATGTTTCAACAAATGCTTTGTTTGCATTTCTCTCTCTTTCTGACTCTCTTTCTGAAGGTTTCACCATCATCATTGAGCCCTTTGAAGACAGAACTCCCACCATCGCTAACCCCGTGCTGCACTTCAGGTGGGGAGAGTTCAATCATTATCGAAGTAATCCACTGATGATTGTGAAAATGGGTCAAATGTTGGTAGACTTTGTGTTTTGCTGTGAGCAGTTGGCTAAATTTTGAGAAATGTCAGAAACAAAGACCAAGAAGTTTCTTTTCTTTTTACAATTTGACACAACTGTAGTTTTATTTATATAATGTTGTTTCTCCTTCTTAGGAGAAGGATCCATATCAGTTCCTCTTCCTTCGGTTCTATTCTGTTTTTCAAGGAGATATGAATAGGTTGTACTGTATAGATTCTATAGCCTGTGTGAAATAGAATCAACAAGACTATTGCAGTTGGATGTCATCTTTAATAAGTTGATAACAGGTTACAGTGTGTAAACATGTGAGACGATGCAGCCCTAAATCTGATTAATAAACCTTGAAACATCAGGTTAACACGTGCTCTGTGTTCCTCCCAGCTGTATGGACCCGTCTATCGCCATCAAACCAGTGTTCCAGAGGTTTCAGTCGGTCATCATCACCTCTGGGGTGAGTTATACTCTGCTTTCATCTCTGCTCACTTTTTAGCCCTGTTTAGTCCCATCTCATTTTATTGTTCCTGAATACATTTCTTTTAATTACATTTTTTCCAAATATCACAGTTAGTAGAGAATTATTGATTTTTTATTCACACTTAATATATATATTTGTATTATTATGACATGAAGTCTGTGTTCCCTACTTACTGTAGGTGTGCACGGATAAATGAATACTGCTCTCATATTGACTCTCCTCTCCTTCTGGTTGACCTCTCCAGACTCTCTCTCCTCTGGACATCTATCCCAAAATCCTCGACTTCCGCCCTGTTACCATGGCATCCTTCACCATGACACTGGCCAGGACCTGCCTCTGTCCTCTGGTGTGTAACTACAGTCAGACACACAAAGACGCACTCACTTCTCTGGATTCTAAAATAAATTATGGAATTAGTCGAGGGTTGAATTTGACAAATTGTGTCATAAAAAACCTTTAATCATATCATTTCCTATTGTATTACTGAATTTTCTTTCTTTTCTTCCTCTATTCTGTCTTCCCCAGATTGTTGGCAGGGGGAACGATCAGGTGGCCCTGAGCTCAAAGTTTGAGACCAGAGAAGACTTCGGTTAGTACTAGTATATAAAAGCACGTTGGCCCAAAAACAGCATCAAATTATATAATTTAACCAAAATAATACAATGTTATTCAGTGAAAACTGAAGCTAAAACAATATTTAATTTTAAAATGTTTGTGCTTCCAGCTGTGATTCGTAACTATGGCAACCTACTCCTTGAGATGTCTGCGGTCGTTCCCGATGGCATCGTGGCATTTTTCACCAGCTACGTCTACATGGAGAATATCGTGGCGTCGTGGTATGAACAGGTGTGGAGAAAAACAACACACACACACACACACACACACACACACACACACACACACACACACACACACACACACACACACACACACACACACACACACACACACACACACACACACACACACACACACACACACACACACACACACAGTCTCTTTGTATAAAGAAGAGAGCACAGTGTCATCATCTGATTATGAAAAGACGTTTGTCTGCAGGGGATCCTGGAGAACATCCAGAGGAACAAGCTGATCTTCATCGAGACTCCGGACGCTGCAGAGACCAGCATGGCTCTGGAGAAATACCAGGAGGTCAGACACGCTAACCTCTTACCTATTATTGTTATTATTATTATATAAACCACAGCTACCTGTATTTGAGGGATATAAAACATGTAATGTTGCTAAAATGCTAATAGATAATCAATGTGGTGATTTATACTATTTCCCGTTAGCAGTGTAAAGAAAGAATAAAAGCAAACTCATGATAATGTTTCATCTTCTGTGCAGGCCTGTGAGAACGGCAGAGGAGCCATCCTGCTGTCTGTGGCCAGAGGAAAGGTGTCTGAGGGAATAGACTTTGGTATGCTACAGATTTCTTTGTGGTTACAAAAGTGATAAAGATTTAGTAATGCACCTTACGCTTGGTTTATCTCAGTTTGTGGATTTAAGTATTTCCAACATTGTAACTATAACTCCTGTTCTGTCTCCTGTTCAGTGCACCATTTTGGGCGTGCAGTCATCATGTTCGGGGTGCCGTATGTTTACACACAGAGCCGCATCCTGAAGGTCAGAACTGTCTCTACGACCAATAAACATCCAACACACACTGTCAGCATACACTCTGTTGCTTAGGTGTATCACCTCTATAATCTCAATGAAGGTATCTCTTGTGTAATGTAATACAGTTCAACAGCACACCGAACTGCATCCTCCAAAACCACCATGCTCTCTATTTTTATTTCTTCAGGATTGGTTGATTAGACTGCCTTATTTATGGTTAAGTGTACTTAATACAATTGTAACTTGAACTAAAATGGTACTTTTCAGGTCCTGAAAACTTGGAAACATTAAATAAGTGATGAGGTTTAAGTTGCAAAATATGCGATCTGCTTGATTGTAATGTTGATTTCCCTTTTTATTTACATTTCAGAGCTCATTGTACCTTTATAAATCCCATGTCCGTTCCCTTTCATGATGGTGAAGTCATGATTTGACTCAGGTTCATAATATTTTCTGCATCTTCGTGTTTGGTTTCAGGCCCGGCTGGAGTACCTCCGGGATCAATTCCAGGTCAGAGAGAATGACTTCCTGACGTTCGATGCCATGCGTCACGCAGCCCAGTGTGTGGGCCGAGTCATCAGAGGCAAGACCGACTACGGACTCATGATCTTTGCTGACAAGGTACGTGATCCTTCTGCCCAGTGTTCTCTCATTTGACCCTGCAATACTTTGACATGAGTATCTACACATTATACAATGTCCCAGCACATTGTGCTGCATATTACCTGTTGGCCTGTCCCAGTCCATCCACAGTCTTCTGATGTTAGCGTTGAAGTAGCTTCACTGGAGCAGTTGGTGGGTTATTTCTCTAAGCAAAGATCAAACGGTATGTGATGTCTGCCTCCTCAGCGGTACGCACGAGCAGACAAACGTGGGAAGCTGCCTCGCTGGATCCAGGAGCACATCACCGACGGCAGTCTGAACCTCACTGTGGACGAGGCCGTGCAGCTCTCCAAACACTTCCTGAGGCAGATGGCCCAGCCGTTCAGACAGGTGAGTCGCGCTGCTGCACAAGAGCAAAACCTGTGTTTGAAATGTCTTGCTGCTGTCCTGGGTAGTCATCATGTCTAATGTAAGCTTACATATAAAGGGCATTTATTTGATTCTAACGAAGCAAGTTTATATATTTGCTCAGGGTTTTAACCCAGAGAGCACATGCATGTACTTTAAAGTTGTCTGATTACCTGCACTGCTGTTGCTCTGGTTTTTAATAGAATAATAAGAGTATACACTGTACTGCACTCTACATTTTACTAAAAGGGGAAAAACATTTGTGCTTATCCAGTTAATCAGAAGTACATTTTGACTGCGTTTAGATACAAAAAACAGGAGATTGAAAAACTGTTGCTTACAAAAACAGTAATTTCACTACCTACTTTATCCCACGCAGTTTGAACATGTAGCAGCTTTCTACTCTAACCCTTATGTCACTCACAGCTGCAGAGAGAACAGAACCATACATCCATAGTAGTGTCATTAAGCAGGACACTGACAATAGTGATCAGAAAGTCTGATCCTCACACTGATGTCCACCTGTCTGTCTTCTCTCTCTGCAGGAGGACCAGCTGGGTCTCTCTCTGCTGACTCTGGAGCAGCTGGAGTCTGAGGAGATGCTGAAAAAGATCAGTCAGATCGCTCATCAGAGCTGAGAGTAGCATATATGCAGTGGATAATGTCATCACCGTGGCAACACCCATAATGAGATCAGCAGTATTCACAATGGCATCCTGAAAAGCAGAGAAATAAAATGATTGTTTTGTAACTATGCAGCAGAGGCAACACAGGTTGTTATGGGTTCACTACATCAGGACATTCAGACTAAGGGTCAGGAAATCAGCTCATCACTAAACAAAAGAAAAATAGGATGGAGTGTTTGTCTTTTATACAAACGTAACACATTTAGTGAGATTCAGGATTTTTGATGTCTAAACATCATTAGTAGGTCAACACGTTTCTTTAACTACAAATCAAGATTCCTCTGGGTGTCACTGCGGTCATAAAGCGTCTGTCATACAGACAGAACTACTGTTAGTTTCCTCTAACTGTACAGTCCCATTTTTTACTGAACATCAATATTTGTATCTGTTTTCCACCAGGATGTCGGAAAATAAATGTTTGTATCTAACAGAGGACTTTTCATGAAAGTGTTTGAATCTTAATAACATCATTCATTGAGGAGTCACAGTAGCTATTCAAGCTGGAAATTGGTGTAGCAGTCCTTAATAATAAAGAAAACACAAATTGTCAAACTCTAAAAGACATAAAACACAAAGCAATGCGAACAAATACACATTTCTTACATCTTAAGGTCATTTATTTCAGCTCAGGTTTGCAAATATAAAATACAAACATATTTACCAGAATAAACAGCATCAGGAGATATATTCCACTTTCCCATTGTATACGTAACATTCTTACATGTGTTTCATATCAAACTAGCTTCTACAGGTACTAGTGTGCGCTTTCAGCCCTGACAGGGTGCAGCAGTGACATCCTCTACCACAGCAGATAATCAGTAGTTCTCCACCGTGGGAAACCACGTCAAAGTATGTAATGCTGTTTTCAGTGAGGGAAGATTTCCAAGCAGCACTCTCTGTTTTTGCGTCAATGTCTTTGAACGTTCCAGAGGTTTGAGTATGCATACAATTATAGTTATTAAATGATTTTAGTCCATGCTATGTTGTCATATCACCAGTTGGAGTAATAGTTCAAGTAAGTCTTTCTATAAAAAAATCAAAAGATCACAATGAAATGACATTAAATTAAAAGCTAGTTTACTATTTTCAATATTATGATGCAGCTAGTTATGGATTTCAGGCGTTTCAGAGAATGAGCATCAGTGACAGACATTCTTAAGTTGGCCACCTTAAATGTGTTCCTCAGTCACACTGAGCCAGGTTTACTATGGAGATAGATCCAGGCCAAAAATGTTGATCATGTGAAAAATAACATTAATCTGAAAGTTTGATCCTGAATAAAAGTAAATTGAATGTTTTAAAAAAGATAATACAGTATGAAAAGGTTTTTCAGGTTGAATATTATTTTTGATTCAGTTTAGGAATGAATATGAATTCTCACATATCATTTGATATTTGTTTCAGTGTTATATGGGGCAGACTCGTAGCCCCTTGTGTCTCTGGGTTGCCCTTCAGCTGCTAGAAGTACGTCTTCACAGGCTAAGACCTGTATCTGTCTGCTTTTGGCTCTGGACACATATCGTCATGTTGGATTGTCAAAGCTTGTCTGAGACATTTCTGAACTTACACAAAAGGATAATTGCTGAATGTGTACAGCATAGAGCCTTTTCTATACAGTCTTGCTCTAACATCTGCTGGATGTCATGGTTTCCACTTTCTTTGATTTGACAGCGTAGCGGATCAGTCAGAAATGTTCCAATCCTACACAGAGTGGCTCTCAGTCAAAGGTGCTGCTCAGTCAGTGTTAGCTTCAATCCTTCTCGTGCCTTTGAGCTGGTCTCACATTTGAGTTAAACACTGACTCAGGCACACAGCAGTACTTTTGTTATACACCTCTGAATAGTGTTCGAACACTGACACATAATTGCTGGATATGGAAGTGTGCACTTTATCACTTTAATATTCAAGTATTGATTGATTTACCAGCTTAAGAGTTCGATTGTCAGTTAATATATATTCATATATTTTTGATCAATGTGCAAAAATATCCATATTCAATAGTACAATTTAAAAAATCTTATATGTGTTCATTTTGTGCAGCTAGTTTGTTTTTATTCAAGTTTAAAAAAGTTGGTCCTTATTCTCATAGTGTGGAATGTCAAAACTGGACTGGGAAGCAAAGCAGCTGAACAAGCACATCTGTGATGTTTCACTCATATGATTAGAAGGACCTGCACATCATAAAGGCAACATACATTTAAAGAACTCAAACAGTTCCAACGTCTTCACTTCTCCCTTGTAAACCAAATGCAATAATATTTTACATTTTGACAACGCATCATAGTTTTGATTATCGTGCAAACAACTTTACAATCCTGTGAATTTATAAAAATGTATAACTTAATGTCGATACAAGTGTTTGTCTCCAGAGCATTTAAACATAAATAATGTTGTTTTACATTGTTGTTAATAGAAATGTTACTAATATGAAAGATGAAATTCTATTGTTAATCTGCTAATGACATGGTTAAAATAAAGAAATTAAATATAGAAAACTTTGTTTTCTAACAGTGTCAATCCTGGTGAGGAAATTTGGAAACTGAGTTCAATAAAACAAGAAATAATGATATGACCTCTTCAGTGAGCAGGAAGGAAGGAGAGGTTCTTCACAACGATATTCTAACCGCTTTCTGGAGACAATTGTCATCACCAGAGACAAACATGTCATTATTGTTCTAACTGTGAAATGTTCTCAATAGCTTAGATTACATATAATAAATTCTTTAAATTAGGAATATTTGCACACATTTGCACGTTAGATTATTGACAAAGTCTGCAGTCGCGACAACTATCTCCAAAATTTGGGAATCACTTTAGTGTAGAACACCTGATGAGAGCGATAGCTGCGTGTGCGTGTGCGTGTGTGTGTGTGTGTGTGTGTGTGTGTGTGTGTGTGTGTGTGTGTGTGTGTGTGTGTGTGTGTGTGTGTGTGTGTGTGTGTGTGTGTGTGTGTGTGTGTGTGTTAACTGGTACCACCCAGTGAGCCTCTTCTTGTCAGGCTCTGTGTGCTGGAGCTCAGTCCTCGAACATCTGCCAAGCGGCTCGACTGAGGAACAAACAGACACGAGGATGTGAACGTGGGACAGTCAGAGGCATCTACGTCTCTCAAAGAGACCGGAGCTAAAACCCCTCTGCTCTACTTGTCTTTCTCACTAGGAAAATGCATAACCAGTGAGATAACAGCTGTTTGTGAGCAGCAGCATTACAGGTTAGCTAGCCTCTGCACCTCGTGTCCAATATTTCATTTTTATGGCCTAATTTACTAGGATATTTTTATCAAATTTTTTGACATAGTCATTTAATTTCTTTATGATATACTACAATGTGACTTTTTGATGAAAATGGAATGGCTGTAAATCCCACTCAACTCCCCAAGGTGTCCCTGTGTCTTCATGAGCCACAACATGTTTCATGTGAATTATTATGCTTATTTATGAGTATACTATGGCATTCTTAATCAAACATTTATACCAAACTATACTTTATGACTAGGATTTTTACAAGGCAGACCCTATTATGACTTATTGATGCACTATGACTTTTCGTATGATTTATTAAACTATGACTTTCTTACATTCTTTATGGTATACTAGATTAAAGTTGTTTATGATACGCTATACTGTAACTTCTTTATGACAATTAAAGGCATCCTCAAACTCATACACTTTTACATTCTGTATGGCATACTATACTATGACCTTTTCATGACATTTGAATGAAATCATCTAGTTTTAATTTGAATGATATGATATATACTAACTTTTTCATAACATTCTTTATGGCATACTATGACTTGTAATTTGTTATGACATAATGTACCCTTAAGTTTAAGGACATATTCTAGTGGCATACTATATGAATAGTTCTTCCTCAAATGGTCATATTTTGTAAGTGTGTTTGATAATCCACAAAATGAACATGGAAGAACATTGTGCTGTGCAGACGCATCACAAAAATCACACGCAGTTACTACTCATGCATGTCATCGCTGTTAAACCGAAGGAAAAATCCAGTGTTCTCACCTGGGCCCCGTCCTGACTCTCTCTGTCCCGATCATTCAGCACATTCAGAGAGTTCGCTCTCTTCATCCTGAAACAGAGAGACAGTAATAATGGACTCTTAATCTTTATAAAAGGGATATAATATTACTAAACACACACACACTTCTACTGTACAAGCTGGGTTTAACTGATTCTGGAAAAAAGTTGATGTCTGGTTTAACAACAGGCCTGAAAAACAATATTTGTATATACAGACTTTCAGAATGAGTTCTTGTATATTAAATAGGAAACCTTTCTTTCAAAAATGAGGTATCCACCATTCAAAAACTAAAACACTTTATATGTTATCTTATTATTCACATTGTTTGTTTGTAAAATGATTAAACAGGATTCCTTTTACATAAATCAGGGTCTGCATCTGTGTGGACGATCTATGAGGTGTGTACGGGTTTCAGCTACAGTTAGACTTAAGGTGAGAGGTTAACATCTTGTCAACAGAACATTACCCAGCGTTGCTCTGAATATTGTCCTCTATTCCGACTCCTCTCAGCTTGCGGACCAGCTTCTCGCTGCTCCTTCGTATCGACTCTCTGAGTTTGGTGAAGGATCCGCTGCGCCTAAGGTTACTGAGCCCGTCCTGTCCCGCCCCACCGTCCTCTGCCCCGGACCAGCTGGGACGACCGTCCCCTGGAGGACAGTCAGCAACAAACCAGTATGAACAATAAGAATGCTAATACCGGCAGGTCAGTGAAACTCCCGCAGGAACACATGAGCAGTCTACAGCAGACCTGGCCAGACAGGATCCACTCCGGTTGGGAATCCTTCTTGGATTTTTTCCAGTATTTCCAAGTATTTCTTTGTACTATAAGCTAACTTTCTCGTGGTCACTGATGAAAATGTAGGTGTTTACTTTTGATTATATTTTTGTCTTTTAAAGGCACTTGACTACAGAAGTGCATTCCCTTTAACAGCAGTTACGGAAAGGTGACCTCAGTTTCACTCAGATTCGTTTGCTTTGTCCACTTGTGTTAAACCTTTCTATATTTATCACTCACTTCTGCGAGACTTAGGACAATCCTACTTATTCTGCCCATTAAATGAGGCTGTGTAACTTTTGAGAGAACGTTTCTCTTCTAAATTAAATGTATGAGCAATTCAAACCCCCTTTGCTCACTTTAGTACACTTGGTGGCTTTCCTTTTAAAGCCTTATTTGGTCTGATATTAATATCAATTAACTGGGACTAATGTAACTAAAAGTGACTATGCCTGTGTTCTCACTACCAACGTATTAGTTTAGGATCATATAGGAAAACAGAACTCTTCTTATGAAGCACTCAAATCCAGATATAATCATAACCGATACTTGTATTTGGCTTTAACTGAAACACCTAATAGAAGTAGTGTTGTCACGATACCAACATTTTGGTTTCGATACCAAGTCAAGAATTGCGATTCCGATTCTTTGTCGATACTTTTCTTTTATTATTTTCATGATTAATACAATTGTAGTTTATCTGTTAAGTGTTTTCTTACAACATGGTCTCTTCTTTATACTTGAGTTTATGTGATTTCTTTGATAGTTAACTTTATATTTTATTAACATGTAATAGTACAGTAATATAAATAATTATTGACAAAATGTACATTGCAGATGTTAGCCACATTGGTAAGTTAGCTAAAAAGTAGGCCATATTAGACAGTTATCATTGCCATTAATTGCCTCATCAAACTACGAAAACATTTGTTTGTCACAAAATAAATTACACTTGTTTGACTTCGATTTGAGGGCATGGGCTTGAGCATGATGTAATTATGTATCACATTCACTAACCTGTCTGTCTTTAAATTCTTTAAACAGCTCTGGATGCCAGTTGGCGAGGTGCTCAGTCAAGTTTGATGTGTTGGCTCCCTTGGTTTGCAGGGATCTAAAACATTTCTTACAGACAGGCCTCGTGGTGTCCGTAGGCTTGCCCTCACTTTCAGAGATATAGTTAAAATACTTCAAATTTCGCTTCTGGCGTCTTTTTTGTCAACAAGCCGAGGCGCAGCGGCAGTTGCATTCCCACTTGCAGCCATGCTTCTTGTCTTCTCACATGCTCTGACAGCGAGCGCGGGCATGAGAGAGGGGAGGCACATAGAGCGTACTTGAGAGGGGAGGGACTGCAGGCACGGCTGCAGTGCAGGGAGTGGAAGCAGAGCGCTGAACACACACGGCTCTTATTAAAACAGCGCTTTCTCACCGGAGTACTTTTCCTCGTCATTATTAAAGTACTGATGCTAATGAAACGGAGGAATCGTAACGTTTTTAACGGCAGGGTATCGCGGTACCTTTCAAGTATCGGTACACCGTGCAACACTAAATCTAAGTAAAACATTAAGAGTTGTCATTACTTTCCAAAAGTCTCAATGTAAAATAAAACTTGTGCTTAAACAAAATGAAAACCCCCCAGCAATATGTACCTTCCACAGATCCAAACTCCTTCTCATGTGCTCGGGTCAGGATCTCTTTGTACAGAGACTCAGCTTGTCTGTATTTCCCCTGCTTCAGATAGCACGATGCCTGAGAGGGAACATAGAAACAGGACAACAGATGAGAGATCGGTTTAGGGGAAAGTGTACAAAATAAAGAAATGTTGTGTGGTTCCATTAGACTGAAGACCTTGACAGTAATGAACTCGTTGAGGAAACAGGGAGACTCAGAGGAGCAACAGAACAATCTAAAATGGCTCCTCCTGAAGGCCCTCTCACCAGGTTGTTCTTGGTCTTGGCCACGTTGGCGTCGTCCGGGCCCAGCTTGCTCTGGTAGATGTGCAGAGCGCGCTCGTAGTACTGCTCCACCTCCTGGTACTTCCCCTGGTTCTGACACAGCAGGGCCAGGTTGTTCAGCTGCTTGGCCACATCGGGGTGATCAGTGCCCAACACCTGGGGGGGTCAGACACAAGATACACTGAGCACAAAACACACATGACTCTTTCCAAAGCCATCACAGTGTCTGATGCTTCATTGAAGATGTATTGAGATCATTTACGCAGAACTAGAATCTTGAGGATTACTTGGGAATGAGCCAGTTTGTAATCATGCAAATGCAAGGGGCCATAGTGTTGCCTCATTCAGCCAAAGGCCGTGCCTTAGCAGACATGAAGTAGTAAGATGAAATTCTTCAAACTTATTTCTTCAAGTAAAGATAGCATAACTCACTGTGAAAATGCTCTCTTACAAGAAAGAGTTCCACTTTCACTATCTATTGTTCTTGTAGTGAAAACCCTTGGTTAGAATAAATGCCTATACATTTGTAGGAGATATAAAGGTTTATGGTGCATACATCTCTGAAGAGCAAACATTTGAATCATTTTACTCTGAAGGTTTTCATAAGAAGAGTAAAACAAGAGTGTGTCCACTCACTTTCTCTCTGATCTCCAGAGCTCTTTTACACAGCGGCTCTGCTTCTTTGTATTTTCCTCTTTTCCCATAAAGCACTGCCAGGTTGTTGAGCGTTGCTGCCACCTGCACAGACAAACAAAAACACACAATGTTCATACACACCAGCTCAGTGAGTCTGACCTGAACTACTGAGATGAAAAACATGTTTCTACTAATACTAGTGCACACAAGATGTGTTTAAAGGTCCCATGTCATGTTTTTCTGGTTATTACCCGTCCCCTTGTGTGTTATGTAGCTTTTTCTGCATGTAAACGGTCTGCAGAGTCACAAACCCTCAAAGAACTCCCTGTAGCGAGTACAACTCTAACACAGAAAAGACCTGTCTATGCTGCCCCTGAACGCCTCGTTGGAGATTTCTCTTTTTTCATTGTTTTCTTCTTGGGTATAGTGACGTATTTCGGGTATAGTGACGTAACGTAACGTACATTACAGTACGTTACGTCCGCGGAGCCGTTACGTTTGGACCAATCCGTGGACTTCCAAACACACACACACACACACACACACACACACACACACACACACACACACACACACACACACACACACACACACACACACACACACACACACACACACACACACACACACACACACACACACACACACACACACACACACACACACACACACACACACACACACACACACACACACACACACACACACACACACACACACACACACACACACACACACACACACACACACACACACACACACACACACACACACACACACACACACACACACACACTCGGCGGAACGTTGCGAGGCTTGCTGCTGCGAGGAACGGGACACTGTGAGCTGGCTCACTGGTGTGGGGTTGGCGAGACAGCGAGACACCGTGGAACTCAGCCTGGGCACACACACAAACTCCCAGCCAGGCTGCGGGAGTGTGTGTGTGTTCGGGCTGGTTTTGCTGGGTCTCGCAGACAGCCACTGGGCTCACAGGGAGGGGGGGGGCAGGAGCTCCAACAAGCCGTGTAGGACAGAGAGTGAATACACATACTATACAGAGATGCTGTATGAGAAACCAATGTGAGTTTGGAACATTGAACAATGCAAATGTAGTAGACTCAACAATGGAATTGTGATCAGTAGAAATGGCCATGACATGGGACCTTTAAGTTTACAAACAAACACAATAATAAGTGAAAAGCAAGTGGAATAAATACAAAAGCAGCAGCATTTGTTCCAGGTTATTCAGTGTGTGAGCGCTGATGAAAGTGTGTCAGTGGGCTACAGCAGACTTATTGAATGAATTCAAATAGAAGAAACTCACAGCGGGATGGTCCATCCCCAGAGTTTTCTCTCTGATGGCCAGCGCATCGTTCAGCAGGTTGGCTGCTTCTTTGTATTTGTTCTGATCTCTGTAGAGAAACACACACTGCACTTATTGTCACCTCAGATTCTACTTTGTATATATGATCACGTTGTTTTGGCGAATAGAGTTGTGGGGGAACATTGTAATGCTGAATTCGATTTTTCATTCCTTCTTTTTTTATTATAGCAAGACCTTTAATATTATAAAAAGGGTAAAAACAATGAGTTTGTAGTTAGAATAGTATTATATAGCATTGATGGCAAAGGTTGATACATAAATACACAGCAGATCAATGTAATACAATATTCTCTGCAGCATCGTTAACAGATCGGAGACATTTGTCAGTTAACGTTGCAATTCAAATGAATTTGCTAGATGATGTCATCAATACCAGTGACCTTATCTAATTGTGGTGTATAATCTTTATAAAAGTGTTCTCTTGGTGACCTCACCTGTACACCAGCGCCAGTATATTCAGCATGGTGGCTACGTCTGGGTGTGTGTGACCTGAGGACTTCTCTAGGTCTTCCAGAGCCTGTTGACACATACATAAGCATTGGATCAGTACATAGAGATGGGCACATTAACATGATCAAACTCCTGGCTTTTTGATCATTTGAGCAGATAAAGATTAGACGTTTCAACCCAAGAAAGACACAGAGAGATCCGGAGGCTTGCAAAACGAGAGCAGCTCTTTAAGTTGCTGTTTTATCGGCTCACTGCTCACTGTAGGCTCATGGGTGATATTTATGTCATATTTGTGACACTGTCATCCAATGAGACCGTCATTAAATTAGCATATTCATATTGGAACATTATCACTATATAAGGAGGATATGTTCTTATGTTGATTTAGTGTTTCTAATGGACATCCTGATACTTCTCAATTCTTCTCCTATTTTCTACTAATGTGCTGATAACAAAGTTCAGCTGTAAAACTTTTAAAAAACGGAATAAAGCGCTGTCTTAAGCACCAGGGAGGTTTGCAACTTTGTGTATTCCTCATTTGACACAAGCTATGAACACATTGTATTAAAGCTTCAGTGTCATTTCCCATCTCTATCCGTACGTAGTGTTTTATATCTTGGAAAGACTGCATTTCCATCAGCATTTCAGAACTCTCTGTCCTGATCCCCCTAGGAGGATTGGTCTCAGCCCTGCAGTGCACCTGGGAGCGATTACTTTGGGCTGAACTGATGCAGGACAGAGGGTGAGGTTGCAGTGAGTTTCCAGAAGAGATGCAGGGATTCAAGGAGCCAGAGCTAGTGCAGTTTAAAGGTGAGGCTCCTCCCACCTGTTTGCAGAGCGGCACAGCGACCTCGTAGCGGCCCTGGGAGGCGTACTGGATGACCAGGTTGTGCAAGGTGCGCAGCCGGGCGGGGATCTCGTACCCCCCCTGCTGCGCTGCCGCCGCTGCACTGCTGTTGTGAGGCTGGGACACTGAGCAGAGGGCAGAGACGCTCAGATACATGCACTATTTAATACTAGCATCATGATATTTCAATTACATTTCATTAACAACTTTGTATCCACCCCACAAACATCATGCATTACATGAATGAACATCATATAAACGTGTTGTTCTTTATTTTGTATAAAGCCATGTTCACACTCTCTGAATTCTGCACACATGTCTACATAGCCCTCCACTTTCAAATATTTCGTTTTTTTTATGCTAAATGGTTTCTTAAAAATACTTATTTGTATTACATGATTACATATTACATGATTACCTATCATTACAACCTATCTTGTGGGATTGTTTCTGTTGGCAACACCAGACACCAAAGCAGATTCCTTGTATGTGTGAACGTACCTGGTTATACACTTGATTCTGAAGTAAACATTTGATTCATGAACTAATATTGTTGTGAAGATTTAACACTTGTTTTCAAAGTGTTTTTGACAGAATGTTATTGGAGCATTAAATCAAATATAAAGACGAGGTGTTACTTGAGGTGCTGTTATACTATACATCCATACAAGACAATAAATACATTCCCAACTTGCTTTTAAAAAGAAAACATTTAGCTGGATGAGGAAATCGCTTTTAGATTATTCTCACTGGCTGACATCATGCATTTCTCTGAATAGATGCCATCGTGCATTATTACACAAGACAAAAATGTGACACCAGACCTCGAGATGTCTTTACTGTGTGTGAAAAGTTGTTACGCTAAATATACCCAGCAGCAACACAGTTACACTCTTCAGTGTGTCCAATGAAAACATGTTCGTCTGCACCTCTATGAAAACAGAGGATTTGTAATCCACTCACACACATAAACAACATATGTGATGTATAGCTAATTAGAACATTAAAAGGATTAGTTCCCAAAAATACTTTTGAGCCGTTTCAGTTCTATTTTCTGGGCTTTTGAGTGTTCTTTACCAGACCTGACAATCTGGATGAATGGAAATGTACATTTATGCTGTGAATGAGTAACAGATCTAAAGACTAGAGTCTTACTCTGTGACTGCTCCTCATCCTCAGTAGGAAAGAGGTCATCCAGGGACTCTTTGGTTGAAGACGCGTCTTTGTCATCCTGAGGTGAGGAAGACACATTCAGCAAACAATGCAACTGCGGACCAATTACAACATCATATATATATATATATATATATATATATTTGCTCAATGAGTACACTACACAGCAGCAGTGGTCTCAATTTAGATTTTAAACTAATGGACCACGTTAACAAACAAATGAATTTTAGGAGTTGTTTGAGCTCCTAGATTTGAATATAAGGCACATTGATAACATGGCTCAGTCTCGGTGCTCTTATCAAGCCCATTTCAGCAAATACACTCTGATTCATCACCAGTTCATAAACAGCTGGTGGACATGGTGGATTTGTTCCCCTCAAGAATGAATAAAGACCAAGCTAAAGCTAGACGTGGTGAACAGTGGCCTTTAATTCACAATGCAAAGGTTTTGCTATATCTTCTAGATATATAGAAGTAAAAAAGTATTTCAGCTTGTGTTTGTCAACTGTGTCTTATTTTTTCAACCAAAAATGGGGTTCTCTACAATAAGTCATTAAAGACTTACAGGACAGAATATATCCACAGAAAAACATCCAGATAATACCATACCTCAGGCTACCTTCCATAACGAGCTGACAGGTCTGGCAGGTTTGGAGGATTCTTTGTTATTTAAAGAACTACATGTATTCATAGTAAAGTCTTCCTGAGTACACACACACATATTAGTGTTTGCGTGGTGTTTGTTGTCTGCTCACCAGCTGCGGCTCGTCCAGGTCGTACTTGCGTATGGAGGACATGAACTGCAGGTGTCTGTTCTGCTCCTCCAGGGTCACCACCTCCTGTTCCCTGTCCTGCAGGCGCTGCTGGGCTCCTGCCAGCTCGTCCCTCAGCCACTGGTTCTCCTGACAGAAGCGCCGCACCTGGGGGACACAGAGACATAGGTTGCGTTCCGATAATCCAAAAATCAGCTCCTAAGTTCTAACCCTATCTCCTATTCCTTGACCTCTGAGTGAAACGTCACGGGGTTAAGGGATAGTGGATAGGAGAATTCAAAAGGACTTAGGAGAAGAGACTGCGGTACTTTAGAGAATCCGAATGCACTTTCACTATCCGACGTGTTTATGATGTGCCAGCGGACGTCATTGTGTGCGTCTGTTGCTGTGGTGAAACTATGGAAACTACAGTGTTCTATACAATGGACTACATGGATGTTTAATAAGAACGAGGGACTCATCTAGAGACTCTTCACCGTGCTCTGATGCTTTTGTTTTATGCTTTATGAACGTGGACAACAGAGAAACATATTCTTCATGACCAAAGTTGTAATTGAAATAAAAAAGGAAAGTGAAATTTATGCTCGTCACCCTCTCCCTCCGGTCCACATTAATACAAATGATCCCAGTGTGATTGTATGAACTATGAAAATATCTTAAAATAAATACAAATGTATTTATTATAAACTTTATGTCTTTAACACCTATCACTGTGTATATCACCATTCAAACATCTTTTAAAAGTTGAACAAACCCCATACAGCTCGGTGAAATGTTGACTTTATTTGATAATTTCAGTAAAAACTAACGTTCATATTTCTCTTTTTGATTATAATACTGATGAACGTTCAAAACTAAGCACTTTGGCAACATACCACATACGTTTTAAAATGTTTAATAAGCACCGTAACTTTCATGATATAATTTCTCCGTCATAATCGTTTGTGTCCGTGAACGGCCGACTGTTGTGTGACGCAAATGCTGCGGCTGCAAGGCATTGTGGGGCAGCATTTTCTCCTCTCCTTTCGGTAAGGGAGGTCCAGTGGTTCCTAAGCTAAAGGAGGTTATAAAGGAAGTTTGAAACCTCCTTTCCTTTCATTTGGAGAATTGGAACGGCACTTAACATGGCTGCCACTGACGTACTTCCGGGTCATTTCACTCCGTTAGGAAGGTTCCTAAGCTAAATGGACTATTGGAACGCAACCATAGAGAGAGGACACAGGAATGAGAAAGGGAAGTAGAAAGGATGTAGGGGAGAGAAAGGGAAAAGAAAGGAACATGCAGACAAAAGACAATGGCTCAAGAGGGTCAAAAGGGAAAGGAATGTAAGGAAGGGAATACATGTGGACAGAGAGAAAGAGGGAAGAGGAGGAGAATGATTGGTTGGAGATGAAGGAATAAGTGTAACAGAGGATCAATGAGTGAAAGGGAGTTGGAACAAGGAGGAAGAAAAAAGGAGGGAGAAGGATGTTTGGTTTTGAGGAGAAAAGCATGAAGGAGGAGGATTTGAGAGAGTATACTTTTCTTTAGGGTCAGAAAACACAATGAAGGATTTACCAAAGTCAGCGATCTGTTATTTTCCTCTTCAGTTGTTCTTTGTTTGTTTTTCTAATGTAATGTCCTGCAGAAACGTACCTGAGCACGCAGCTTCTGTTTCTCTGCCTCCAGAGAGCCCAGATGAGCCGACAGCGCCATCATCACCTGGAGGGTACAGAGGGCAACTCCTCAGAGTGCAATCTAAAACTCTAACGTCATTTGATAATCAATGTAATTCTTCTTTGAACTGAGCATTCCTTGAGACAAAGATTTTCATTTAGGATGAGGTTTCATATCTTTACTGTCCACCTTTATTCTTCCCAATGAGGTGGTTAATCAGAGCTTATTTGATGAAAAGAGATGCATAGCTTTGCTGGAATGGGCTTGATAAGAGTATTGCGACTGAACCATGAAGTCAATGTTCAGTCAAATCTAATCTAGGAGCTAAAACAGGCTAAATGACTCCATAAAGCTACACATGTCAAAGGGATTTATTTGTGTTTGTCAGTGAGAGACACCCCTTTTAAATGTTGGCCCATTAGTTTCAAATCAGAAGTGGCACCATTATTAACAGCTACTGTTGAAAAACTTGTTTTGGCCCATAAAAAAATAAATAAAAAAAGCTAAAAGACGCAAAAATGCTACGAAGAGCTAATAGCACCTTAAAGTACCACAAAGAGTACGTCACTATAGGTGTCCCTACCTGTGCCTCGCTCAGCCCCAGCTCGATCCTCTCCAGTGATTGGCGTATGATGCCGCTCTTCTCCTGCTCCACGCTGCCGCTCTCAGGCGCCGCCCGGCTCTCCAGCGCCTCCTGCAGGTTCTCCAACAGACTGCGGTTCTCTCCTCTCAGCGCCTCCAGCCCGGCGATCACCTGCTGCGTGTTGCACAGAATCTCCTCCGCCGAAAACATGGCTGCCACTCTGAGGTTCCCTCTCTCGCAGCAACTGACCTGGGAGCAGCACAAAGGGGGTCAAACAATGGAAAGTCATTTTAGTGGTATTCATAGTTATGTATTAAAATAGAGAGGGAAATACCGTAAAAACAGGGCTTGTGGTATTAAAAGTAGTAGTAGAATATTAAAGATTAGCAGTAGAAATAATAGGAGAATAAAAGTGTAATAGTGACAGTAGTAATAGCAGTTGTAATAGTGGAAGTTAAGGGATAGCAAAAGTAGTCTTTTAAAATACATTGGATACATTTTGGTCAACAGTGGATATAAGATTGTATATATTATTAAGTAGTTATCATGATGACTTGTGATTACTTGGGAAAATGTTATTTAAAAAAAGGATATTTTGGAATTATTTTAATTCTTGTATAGTTTGTTTGTTGTAATCAGAGAGTCTGGTATTAAGGATTTACACATTTAATTCCATAACATGTTCAATGGTTGGTTTTACATTTCAATAAAAATAAGTAGTAGTCGATAAGTAGTCAAAGCGGAAGCAGAAGTACATGTACTACCTGTAGAATAGGTAGCAAATAGTAGCAGAAGGCCTAGCTGTAACAGCGTGTCATTCATTGTGGTACTAGTTGTTAGAGAAGAAATAGTAGGCTAGTATTATTAATACTAGTACAAGTGGCAGTAGTAATGCCAGGTTGAGTAGTGAGAGTCATGACAGTAGGAAAGCAGCAGCACAAGTACTACTGTAGTAGATGTTCTAGAGAAGAGTAGCCATTAGTAATAGGAGCTTTTGGGGACTTTACAGTAATAACACTATGAAGTCATAGTATACGTCTGTAACTTCCAACATAAAGATTATTTTAGAAGTACATTCTTAACAAGCAGTATTTAGAAGTCAGCATGCTTTTATTATAGTATCACCTTGGCTCTAACTCAGCTGGCTCTAGTGCTAGGTCATCGGATAAAAAGCAAATAGAATACAGTGAAGATTTAAGATGTTTTTTGTCAATTGTCTGAAGCTAGGGATGCTCAATTAATCGTATTTTAAATCGCAATTACGATTTTGGCTTGCAAGTTGCAACCATTATGAAAACCACATAATCGAAATAAAACGATTATTTTATTATTTTAATTTAGTTATTTATTTAAAAACAATTTTTTTTATTGGTTTTTCAGTTGAATTATACTTAAAGTTCAGGTTAATCAACTGTTAAAAACATACTGTTCAACATTCCTTTTCCATAAATGGATGTTTTCAAAGTAAATGGATAATCGTTTTTAATAATCGTGATATCATTTATTGACCCAAATAATCGAGATTATGATTTTTGCCATAATCGAGCAGCCCTATCTGAAGCCATTAAAACTAGCTGCACCTTTACCAGCTTTGATTATAATGATTGATCATGAAAGTTTTCTCAAAGCTGGTAAAGGTGCAGCTAGTTTGAATGACTGTGTATACTGCAGGGTAGCTTGTGAATTTACTCCAGGTGGAACTAAAGTCTGATTTAAGACTTGATTATATTTCACATCATTCATCCAGATCTAAGTAACTATAGGTATTAAATACATGTAGTGGAGTAAAGGCACACTATTTACCTCTATGGGTAGAAGCACATATAGATATGAAACACACATTACTCTGTGTGTTCTGTGTGTAGCCTACTGTGAGCAGCAGACCTCCGGTCAGTGCACCATCGTGTCGGTAACAATGTATTTATCACGCTCATGTTGAACCTACAGCCTCTCCGATGATATAATGACGACTGCGTCACATTGAGAGACATTTCTGTACAGTTTGTTGTGAAAACGTCCTTGGCTATACTGGACAACAGTTAACAACTCTCCTGTAACAGTGCTTGATAACTATTGGGTCTGAAACACGATGTAAACACAGGCAGAAATGAAGGCTTCATTCAGATCACATCCACAGTTATTTATAGCGTCAACGCTACCTGCTAAATCCAGGCTCCGGCGGCGTGGTGGCGTCTTTTTGTCCACTCTGAGCTGTTAATATTATTTTAATTTGGAAAGAGAAACCGGTATACAGCGTATCATTTTCGCTTCCAGTACCTGTCAATTTATTTACTGATGGGACAGTGATAAACTAGGAACTGTTAATGATTCACCTGCTGCTCCTCGGCGCTCAGCTCCTCCTGTCATCACAAACTCATTAGCATTAAGCTAGCATAACAAGACATTTAACTTCCGGCTTCACCTTCAGAATAAAAGTCTTGTCAACGCACATAAAGGTGCATTTAAATGATATGAAGCGAAAAGTGCTTGATTCCTGGAATAGGTAAAAGAATAGTTTCCCTGTATGGTAGGGTATACATTTGTCAAAAACTGTTTTCAGTTGTGGACATTAAGTACACTTACTTACTTACTTGAGTACTCCATGAGTACATTGAAGTAAAAGTTGTAATTGACTTGATTATTTCAGTTTGTATTAATCAATCAATCAATCAATCAATCAATCAATCAATCAATCAATCAATCATTCCACTCTCCTATATCTCAGGGGTATTCAACTCGTTTTGTCCGACAGCTTTAGTTATTATTGACTTGTTGTCCAATGAAATCCTGTTTCTGACACTGAACGATTGTGAAATGGTACTTTGAGAAACTGATCTTATCTCTTAAGCCAGATATACTATTTAACGAATATATTGGATCAGATGAAAAACATTTTTTCACAAAGTTGTTTTTCTGAAAACTCATGAAAAGTGTACTTTACCTTTGTAAATATGGTGTTCTCCCAGCACAGTGCATAACAAAAGAATGATCTTGTAGAATATGATGTATAGCTGTAGCAAAAACAACATACACATCTACAGCAGGAAGTCAGCTGCACAATGCATAATGCCCAAAAAAGCTTTTCATATTGATTCTTCTTCATATTAAAGTACATTTGCTGATATTTAGGCCTTCTTATATTTGAACCCTGTTTGCGTGAGCTCCACTTGCAGTGGGGCATTTTTACAGTGAGGTATCTGAATACTTCTTCAACCACTGCCCTTCTATGCACCCTTTCACTGTTCAAAGATATGAATGGGATGCACCAAATAGGTAAACCAGGATAAATCAACCACAAGTATTTCAACTATAGTTTCACTCACTGTTCTACAAATGTATGGATCAGATATATATTTTTTCAAGCTTCAATAGTTCAGGTTCAACTTTGCGTTGATGGCCAGTTTATCCTAAAACAACAAGACATCAGCACAACTCCAAAATGAATCAATACTAAAATAGGCAGACAAAGTTAGTTAGGTTTGACTCACGCAACACACTGCTTTTATTCTGAAGACACAGGCTCAACTTCCCGTATCTTTCCAGTTATGTTCACGGAACTTGACGCATTTGAGGAGTTTACCTGATCCCAGATTTCCCACAATACACTGAGGCACCAGGGCTGGCCGTGATGTCCTGTCAGGGTCGACATCTATCTGTCAGAGAGACGAACTGCCTGCAGGAGAGCATGCACACACATGAATATCAATTTGTCAAAGACAGATTATCAGAGGTTTTCTCGAGTGTTGATAAATAATAAATAATTTATTTGATCTGAACAGTCCTATCACTGTGATTAAATAGAAATGTCACCAACATATTAGGTTTACATGTACATGTTTATCAACCAATCATCATTTTAAAATACAGATGTGTTCAGTTTAAAAACATATAACTGAATATTATATATTATCTAAACATATTTCTGAAGCACTTAATTAGTTCCTTTATATTATAGTGATGCACCCATGTCACAGATTAGCTGGACTGTTCAGCCAGATTAGCTGGGTGCTCCATGTGTGACCGAGAGGTCACAGGGTGGGGGCAGCAATAATCTTATTCATTTCACATTAGCCGGCCAGTGGAGGGACCAGGATTTAGGAAACAATCAATTTAAGTTACATTTAGAATTCATTACAGCAGCATTTCGTGGGAGTCAGTGGGCCGTGGCCCAGCACAGCAGCCTAATATACAGTGAGTACAGATCAATAGGATCTGAAGAACAATAACCATGAGTGTTTGAGTGTACGGGGCTCACAGTGTCGAGATAAATTCTGTTACTTGAGAGCTGATCATGAGACAATGGTTCCCTCGGCACAAAGATGTAAAAGTAAATGTAAAACCTGCACCTGAACATCAGTCGGTTGTTGGCTGTGTGAATTCTGCTTCACAGATCCAAACTCACACCCCACTGTTGGACCAATTATAATATACAGCTCACTATACAACATACTTCTGAAAACCATCAAGACGGTGTTTGTCCTTTGCTTGAGTAAAATCATTTTATAATAATAATAATAATTTATTAACTATTACTATGAATTATTAATTATTATTATATATATTATTATGTATTAATTATTATTATTTATTTATGCTACTTTATCCTTTCCATTACATTTTGGCGATAAATATTCTCCTTTTTTACTGCACTACAATTGTCTCACAGCTGGAGTTGTTTTTCAGAATACAATTGTACATATAAAAACATATTAAAATAATATGTATTTTTATATGTTTAAAAACCCAGAACAATATAAAGTAGTTAAAGGGTTAGTACAATATAATGATCCACGTATTTAATAATGTGACAGGGGGCCATTCTGCTGCAGATACATACATTTCATACTTTAGTATTAAGCTGTACATTTGCAAGACTTTCATATGTAGTGTTTTTTTTTTTTTAGGATGGCATCACTATATCCCTTCATTAAATAATAAAAATATTTCCCCCAATACTTGGTTTGGTTGGCAGATATTTAATATTAGGTGAATGTGGTCAGTGATAGAACAACAAAATAACTAGAACAAAATATCCCTGTGACTTTTACACAAGAGATTTGAGAGGTAGGCCCCTGGCCCAGAAACCCCTGGCCTGCGCCTTTTAAGCACGATCAGCTGTTCATCCTTGCTTTGACTCCTTTTCTTTTGAGATTCTATAGACGGTGCTCTTTCTTTTATCCATTCAATCATAGGGCTAGTTTGCTGTTCATGCTAATGACCATCAGATTATCTACAGTAAGCTTCCATACCTTCAAAAGCATATTCACAAAAACTCTTCTAAATCATCTACTAAATACTAAACACAAATTCACAGAGAGAGATACAGCCCAAACAGGAACTATTAAGAGTGTGTGTGTGTGTGTGTGTGTGTGTGTGTGTGTGTGTGTGAGTGCGTGTGTGACAGTTATATGAGCGGGTTGATGGACGGCTCAGCTGTCAGGTAGCAGAGGAGCTCCAGCAACTGACTGTGGGAGAGCAGGCCAGCCATATAAGGTCAACGGGCCCCGGGGAATCTCCTTTCTACACCACCATCCAATACCTGCTGCTCACCACATATTCACGGCTAAATAGATCAGGGTCAGAGGGCCAACTTCTCTCTGCAACTCCTGACAAACTGCAGGGAAGAGATTTCTAGATACTAAAACAACCTTTTTTTGGTCTGAAGGTCTCGAGTGTCAATGACAAACTGTGCACATTGTATTTCCTGTCAGCACCTACAGGAAACAAATGTTCAGTCTTGCAAAAAAAATTAATGATGGGTGTTATTCAAACTGTAAACTGTTTCATACATTTGTCATAACACACTGGAAGATTGCTGGATGAAACAAATTGCTCGATAGAAAGAAGGACAACCTTAGTCAATACATCCTAAGATATGCAGCTGGGGCAGTGGATGGTGCTCAGGGAAGAGAGAAGAGGGAAAGTGAGTTTTTAAATCCTTTCTACACATTGCCTTTGAAGTTCCTCAGTCAACAGTGCTCAACCAACCATGTGAGATAAAAGTTGTGTTCAAAAAACACAGTACTCATATGTATCAGTGTATTAAAACACGAGTATTCATCGTATGTGATAGAAAATGAGGAGGTTCGTTATAAGCTGTCTGCTATGATTAGTTTCTGTGTACCTGCTTCTGACTGTTCCGCTGCTGTTGGCCTCCAGTGTTGTGGTTGATGCAGGAAGAAGGGTAAGGTGCTGGCAGCAGGGGTTACGTCCTACAGGATGGAACGCACACAACCCCAGGATAACATTAGAGTCCTGATCAGTACTACAACTGGGAATCATGTATTTGATGAGGGGAAAGGGTGATGCATACATATTCCAAAACAAACTTACTTTTAAGGGTTAGATAGGATTCAAAACTGTATTAATGTCATCTTCATGAAAAATGATTTATGAAGAATGAAAGATCAAGTGATAAGGGAAATGTCTTGGGTGTTTTATTTAGCTATTGTATTATCTGTTCTGTACAGTTGACATTACTAAGATAATATAAGTCTGTCTACTGAAGGCTGGAGGGAAACCAAGCTGCTTTAATGTGTTATCTCCTGAGTGAAAAGCTAAGCCTTGTTAAATTAGTTCAGCCTTCTAAATCTCTTCATAAACCTCGCTGACCTTTATGATAACTGCTAAGTCTTTGTTCTTAGGTGCAGTATTATTGAATCAATAACTCTAGACTTCAATGTACACTAATGTTTTATTCACTTTTTTCATTGTATTTTCTTAAATTATAAATGTATACAGTTATAACAATGCTTTTTAACGTGGGAACAATCATTGTAATGTGTGGTCACTGACAGGTTTTTCTGTGATTCAATATTGTGTGAGCTAAAGGTAACCTTTTCCAATGGATATTGTCTTCCACACACACACACACACACACACACACACACACACACACACACACACACACACACACACACACACACACACACACACACACACACACACACACACACACACACACACACACACACACACACACAATATCAGATTCTAAACAGCAGGGTTGCAGAAGGATGATTACAACTTGGAATTTGTTTATTTAATTCAGATTTATTTCCTTTATCCATTCAGTCATAGGGCTAGTTTGTTGTTCATGCTGATGACCATCAGATTATACCAAAAATAAACCTTCCATACCTTCAAACACATTTTATTTTTTTTATATTTTTTTTATTGAGTCAGGCACAATGAGTTTACATTTATACAGTCAATATTTTTATTTATTTTTCCCCTTTCCCCCCCTCCCGGTCCTAGCTTGTAAATTAACTAACTAAATAAAATAGATACATGTATAGGTAAAAGTAAAGTAATGTAGAAGATAATATTAAAAGAAAATGTATAGATAAGGGAAAAAATAATAGTAACAGTAATACTTGTACCCATATACTCACATATGTGTACCCACATATACACATACACATACGTGTGTGCACATACCCACACACATGTACACACATACACATACCTACATACATGTATACAAAGACAGAACAAATAAATACAAATAAATTAATTTTTTTTTTTTAATATAACAAAAAAAAACAAAAAAAAAACATACACATACATTCGTAGTTCCCCTCCTTTTCTTCTTAATTTAGTGTCTTAAGTTCATGCTATGTAGGCTATCATAGAGCCCCAGACAGATTCAAATAGTTTTGAGGAGCCCCTCAGGTTATATTTAATCTTCTCCAAGTTCAGATACAGCATAAGATCTTTAAGCCATAGAGATGCATTAGGTGCTATCGAGGATTTCCATTCAAGTAGTATTCTTCTACGTGCTAATAGAGATGCAAAGGCTATACTGTCCTTAGTTTTCCTCCTCATCATTCGGTGGCCAGGGGGTACTCAAAAAATGGCAGTTCCTGCACATGGTGTCAATACCACGTCCAAGGCCTCAGTAAGGTGTTTGAAAATGCTTGTCCAGTATCCTTGTAGGCGAGGACAAGACCAAAACATATGAGTCATGTTTGCTGGTGACATGTGGCATCTGTTACAGGTATCCGTAACATTTGGGTATATTTTGGAGAGATTAGAGTTGGTGTAATAGATACGGTGGACAACTTTTAGTTGAGTATAAGATTGAGCCTGGCACAGGACGTACTATTGTTCACTCTCGCTAATGCGCCATCCCAGACTTCATCATCTATAGCTTGGACTAGTTCCTCTTCCCAATCTTGTTTGATTTTACCAAGCGATGTTTTTGTGAGACGGGAGACGGAACTGTAAATTCTTGAAATCAAACCTTTTTCGATTGTTAGAGTGTCCAGAATTGAGTCAATTATTGAATCCGGAGGGATATTGGGGAAGGAAGGGTTGTTTAGTTTAACCCAGTTTCGGACCTGGAAGTAGCGAAATACATGTAGATGAGTGCCTGGAAGGCAAAATTTGTCAGAGAGTTGGCTAAAGCTACCGAAAACATTGTTAATGTAAAGGTCCCTTACTCTGATAAGACCTAATCTCTGCCACATAGAGAAGGCCCATCAGTGTAAGGGGGGAGAAAGAGATGGTTGTTGTGAATGGGACTATGTATAGAGGATCCACAGAGTCCATGAGCCTTTCTGAATTGGGACCAAATTCTTAGGGTGGAAACAACAATCGGGTTATTTGAAAATTGACTCGGCCAGCTGGGTAATGTAGATGTGAGCAAAGCCAAGAGTGAGGTACTAGTACAGGATTTGGCTTCAAGCTCACACCAACTCAATGTTGGTTCCTTAGTCCATAGAATTACTTTGTGGATATTGGCTGCCCAATAGTAGTGTCTTATATTTGGAAGCGCTAATCCTCCTGTAGCTCTATGCCTTTGTAAAAGCTCTTTCCTAATTCTAGGAGTCTTCCCTTGCCATACAAAAGAGGAGATTAGTGTGTCTATTTTACGAAAAAGTGATTTTGGTAGGAAGACTGGCAGACATTGAAAGAGGTACAGAAAGCGAGCGAGAATGTTCATTTTGATACAGTTTACCCTCCCAGCGATAGTTAAATGTAAATTATTCCACCTTTCCAAATCAGATTTGAGCTTGTCAATTAGTGGTGGGACGTTATCTTTGTAAAGGTCTGAGAGTTTTCCACTTATATTCACGCCTAAATACTTAAAATTACTCCTAGACATCTTGAAGGTGATGAGTCTATCGGGGATCTGAAGGGAAACACTCACTCTTGGAAAAGTTTAGCTTGTACCCTGAGAAGGTTCCGAATCGGGTTAACAGATCTATTATCTGAGGAATGGTAGATATAGGGTTAGAAATTAACAATAGTAAATGGTCAGCGTATAACGAGAGTATGTGTTCAGAGCCATATCTGGTAATTCCTTGTGTAAAGCTGGCCGATTTAAGCGCAATTGATAGGGGTTCGATTGCCATGGCGAATAGTAACGGGCTTAGAGGGCAACCCTGGCGAGTACCTCTACCTAGTGTAAAACAATGACAACTTATCCCGTTAGTACTCACTGAAGCTTTGGGTGAAGAGTATAACAATGCTATCCACGACACAAATTTGGATCCGAGGCTGAACCTCTTAAGGACCTCAAATAGAAAGCCCAAACACATTTTCATGGTCCGAGGAACAGGGTAGTGTGTGTGTGTGTGTGTGTGTGTGTGTGTGTGTGTGTGTGTGTGTGTGTGTGTGTGTGTGTGTGTGTGTGTGTGTGTGTGTGTGTGTGTGTGTGGCAAATATATACTACACATGCATTACTCAAATAGGACACAGGTGTGCATTGGGCACATAGCTGCATATGCACGTAACCACACGTGATCACAAATACACACACACACACAGAGAGCGAGAGGAGAGCTGCAGGTTTAAAATGTCACACCTTCCCCCATTGTGTAAAATTAGAAGCTAAAGACCACCTTGGCCAGGGGCGTAAAGTAGCTGGTTAAAATATGTGTGTGTGGGGGCTCCGGCCCCTTGGCCCTCCTTGCTCATTTACACCTACATTAAGACTCATCTACACATCACTTGTATTTTGCAAAGAGGGTGACAAAATCTGTCAACATACTCAAAACAACTTTTTGAGGTAGTTTCAGTTAGGGGTCTCCAGGAGCACATTTATTCATGATGACATGCCGATAAAGCAAAATCTGACCTGATTCATGTGACCTATGATTTGAGTCAATGGTTCCCAATCGTTTTAGTCTGATGTACCCCCCCCCCCCCCGTCATACAAGCCCTAAACGTTTATATTGTTGGTTCCCACCGCTTGCATTGTTTTCAGCTTGTTCAGCAGTTGTGTGTGTGTGTGTGTGTGTGTGTGTGTGTGTGTGTGTGTGTGTGTGTGTTCCTTAGCCATTCTGCTGCTTTATTGACGAAATATAGGTTCCTTCAGTCTGATAACATAAAGGTGGATGAACAGATGAATGGAAGGAGGAAAGGAGGGGGGGCAGACAGCTGAGTCCATGCAATTCAATCGGTTGAACTGGTATCTGAGATGGGAGGACCTGGTGAGGAGGCACTAAAGATAGAATCCACGCTCCCCCCCTGTCACACACGCCCCCCCACTCCAGAAGTTACCCATGTAGCTCATGTTTCAGCACTGCTGTCACCTTCACAACGTTCACAAAAAAATCACTGCAACACTTGTTGGTCAGTGCAGATGGCTGACAGTCCATAGTGAGATTCACTCAGGCATTTTAGCATCCACACTCAAAACTCCACCACTTTAAACTCTGAACCCTTTGATGATCATATGACTGGTTCTATTTATCTACTAATACATCTGTGTTTTGTGCCCATTGTCCATTGCTTAAGATAACATTTTACTTATCGTATAGACGCTGAATGAATTGACATCAGTTGAGGCAATGTAAACAGCTTCCCCTGGAGACAATACTTACTTTTACTATATAACACATTTGCTAAATAATGATTCCTATAGTAAAACACATAATAATTAAACATTTTAATCTCCTTTTATTTATTCACTGTTGTTTTCAACCAAACACAATGTATTACATTTTGTTGGATGAAACAACATCCTGCTTTTTATTTAGCCCCACTCATTCTTTCACATCTCACCGTGTGTAGGACTTAACATGCAGACGTTAACAGAGTCGTCTTACATGCCTGGGTCTATTTGTGGTGCTTTTCACACAGGTTTCATGGTTTCTTTTCCTGGTCTGGCTCAGGACATTACGTTTGAATGACTCAAGTCCAGTTCAAATCATAGGAATCCAGAGAAGGCTGCCTCCTGAGATAAGTGATTATTTTATAAGGCAATCACTCCCCTATGAGGTGAGGAAGTGATGTCTTGATATGTGACGTCATCAGCATCATTTTATTTAACTTGTGTCCAGGGGACTTGATAAACACCAACAAAAGCACACTACAAAATATTCATAAAAAAGACCACACATCCACACCCAGTGTTTTTAACTCCCTTTCCTTTCAAAACAGGAAGTGAAAGGACAAAGAGGGACCTATAAGATGCTGTATAATGTACATAGAAACATTATACAGCCGTCAGTGACCAAGTCTCCCTGTTGTTCCTGGCGACATCCATGTGTGAATGTGTGAATGCATGTAGCCTTCAACTGTTCCCTGAAGGCTTTGATGCGAAAAATAATCTGCCACCAGACTGCGGGCCAGCTCTCAGAAGCTCAGTAAAATAGTGTGGAAATATATATTAACATTTCATCTTGAATCAGGTTGCAGAACTACAAACCTGCTCTTAACCACTGATGAACAACTTGGAAAATGGGATGCTAAAAGCTAGCAGCAGTTTACAAATAGATAAAGGTGATCTTGAATGTTACAATACTAATAAGTACATGTATTTAATACAAGGTTGTTGCAATGGATTTTTTGAATGCAATTTTGAAAGCACTAGCATCATGAGAGTATGAAACCGTTAGATTATTTTCACACAGCTTGTGCGATTCAGATGGAAACATTCTGAAAGATTCACAGTGTTCCCAGTTGCATAACTGTCCTTGTTGCCTGTTTCCCGGGGCAGCTGCAGGGTTCTGGGGGGTGGGGTGGGGGGTGTATGTGTGTGGGGATTGCTGAAGGATACAATGACAGTCTAAACTGGGATACTGGATCTGTGCCGCGGTGGCAAACGAACGACAGAACTAACTGGTCTGAATGAGCAAAACACACACACAGCACATATCACAGTCAGCATGACCTTTGAGGTTTAAGGGGGGGGGGGGGGGGGGTTGGTCAAAGATATAGTTGGGGAGCAGCGTTGTTCTCTATGAAAATACACTCATTTAGGATGCTGCAGGTCTTTGATGGTAGTTCACAGCTTCAGCTCTGGTGTCACGCACAAAGTGTACCAATATTTTAGAGATGAAGCTTAAACCTGCATACATCATGATGCATCTTTGGTGTTTGTAAGTGATACATAATCACAAGGTTATGTGCTGTGGTTGCATGAATAATGTTGTTCCTACATTGACGTGAAGTGCACGTCAAACTCCCCCTGGAGTCAGCAGGTCGTTGTGTCCCTGGGCAAGACACTTCCCCCCAAATTGCTCCTGTGGGGATTGTCCACAGTACTGGATGTAATGTAATGTAAGTCGCTTTGGATAAAAGCGTCTAACAAGTGACATGTAATAGTAATAATAAAAGTGTCCAACTCGTACAGGAGCAGACTTGTGGTTTTGATTGTGTTTAGAGTGGGTGAGTAACATGGCCTGACATTGAAAACTATTTGGAATGTCATTAAGGTGTGTCTGCAGGTCTCAGCTGACACTGTGGCCTGGGTGTAGAAACTAGGAGTGGCCATTTGCTATACATTCAATTACTTATGCCATGTTGCACATTATCCCGATTATTGCGCACTGCCACATATTGACTTTAAAGAAATCGTATTGCTTCTGCTAAGATTTTTTTTTGTTGGTTTTACGTTGTACCAAAGGCTGATCCAGGTTTTCTACACCGTCCAAGTCTCTTTAAATGGTCTTTTGCATGAACCAGTCTTTAAACACTACCAGAGCCCATACTGTGTTCCTGTGAATGTTTACCTCCTGTCTCTCTGCTATCGCTCCTCAGAGGTCGCTCCTTGCTCCTCGATATCCTCGCTCCTGCATGCACAAATAAGCACCATGGAACGCTCCTTAAGATGGCACCCGAGCAACATCCGCTTCGAGCTAGGAGTGAGCAAATGACAAATAAGCAACTTGGCATGGACACTTCTTCTGCTGTTTACCTTAGTGTTTACTTCCTGTCTGTCTTCTTTTGTTGATTTCTCTGACATCCAGCATCTTTTAACCGCTCTCCTTCTCTTGTTTTCTTTTTCTTTTCTTTTCTTTTCTGGGAACAGTAAAGGTTGGTTTTGTCTTTTGTGTTGGTTTTGTGCTCTCCACAAATATAGATGTGAATGTTTAATAAGTATTCTATGGTGTTTTCCGATGGATGAAAACTAAAGTAAGTTGTATACTACTTCTATTGGCATACACACTTCTTTCTGCAGATTGATATGACTGCACATAGTCCCTTCTCCCTTCTAAGCATCCATGTTAAGATAAGCTCCATGTTATCCTTAGCAGCGGTGTGATGGAGAATATTAACAACCTCTGAAATGTTCAAGTTGACCAATCAAAAACAAGTATTCAACTAAGGCGTGTAATAAATGAAATATCATCAGCATAGCATGTAGCCCGATATTCTAATGGTAGATTAGATAAAAAGTACCATCAGGCATAGAACAGAGCTCTGTGGTGCACCAAACAAAGTACTAACTATTTCAAATAATCACCTGGGGATCATTGAAGGAGGAGTCATCAATTCTGAAAAATATATAAACTGATATTTGAAGGACACCAAAACTAATCCCACTCTCAAGATTTGCCATGCCTTTGTCTCCTATGCACACAAAAAAATGCTGCCCTTTTCAAGGAGTGTTGTTGTCTCAGTCCGAGCTTCTTTGTTTCCCTTTCAAAGAACCGGGGCTGTATGATGTACGTTCTTTTGTTTTATTTTACCGAACACACAGAACGTACAACTAGCAAACTTTGAGGATACATTTTCTGAATTTGAGTGTATTTGATCAAAATGGCAGACTCTGACTTTAAGCAGCAACTCCAACTTGTGATGCCCTTTAGCCTGGATGTTCTACTGGCCTTTTTTTCAGGACACTTTGTCACAAACCAACGCCCTTTTTTCTCTACACACGCAACTATACTCAAACTCTGTATTTATTTGCTTTCTGAAGAGCAACTGTGACGCTCAGTGGGAGGCTGCAGCACTGGCACCACCATCTTACTAATAGCTCAGAGCTGAGGGAGACCCAGGTGATGCAACAGAGCAGACAGCAAACAGTTGGGGACCTGAGACAGCAGCCACCTGTCGCTCAGAGCGGCCACACCCGGTTAATCATTCATAAATGTAAGGCTTACTATAATTAAAATGGCTAAGTTATATTAAATTGTCCAACAGTATTTAGCAGCAGGCTGTAGACATGTTTATTTCTGCTGTACAGTGTTGCACTGTCATTCTGGGGAGAGATTTTGTGTGCAGCCACAAAGTTTACAGATGTGTAGTTAAGGTCAAAATGTAGGCGTAATCCCGAAATGGGCGAGTCCCGGGCTAGGGGGCCAGAAGTAGGTGCTTGAAAGTGGGGCCATTGGCCCTAAACCTTACAGGCCTGGCCCGTTTTAGCATTGCAGCTGGTGTGGTCCAATGGCAAGATGGTCTCTAGTTATTTAAAAAGAAAATGTAGGTGTGGGGTGGGTTGAGATAGTAATCGATGATTACAAATTAAATGTCACATTTTTGGACTCTGTTGCTTAAAGCCAGAGAGTTTTAAGGGAAGCTATCATGAAAACTGTGATTAACCTCTGAGCTCTTGTACTCTTGTGTTTGAGGGAAACCTGAATCTCATGTGAGGCTGCTGTCTGCGTCACAGAGAGTCTCAGCTCCACCGCACAATTTATACTTACTGTCACATGATGTGGATGTGATTTAATATCTGTCTGTGGGTGGATTACTGACATATATCACATTACCAGTGGGGAGAGGGGAGGGGGGAGGGGGTAATGATGCTGGCAATTGTACATTAAAGACCTGAACTCAAAGTCTGACAAAGAGAGCCAGATCTAGTAAAAACCTGCAGTGAGCCCAGACTAAGAAATATACAGTATATTGGATAAAAAGCGATCCCAACCTCAAACATGTCAGGCAGGATATTTATTATGACATATGAATACACAAGACACACATACACATGACATGACGAGAAAGCTGTGCACTTACAAATAATGACACATTTAGATACAGACATATTTTGTTAAACACTTAACATTTGCCGTCCTGGCTTGCCAAATGTCTTCTGTTTGGTTAGCCGGTTACCATGCATTACTTACTAACATTCCAAACAGTGAGCTGTAACACACACCTTAAACTTGCATGCAAACACTTAAACTTATAAAAGGTTGGCAAGTTAGAGGGGTCAATGAAATCCAACCAGTAATGAATATTGTAATGATGTTATCTAAGACAAGTGTTTTTTTGACTCCTTAATCTGATGACAGACACAACTCCAGTTACTCTGCTCATCCACCCATAGGGGACACTTTCAGTGCAGTACACTGTGCATGCATGCCTACAATGTGTACATCAGAACCACCTGCTGCTCTTTAACTGTCCAGCTGCAAGCAAACCTCCCTACACAGCAAAGATTCCAAATTAACATTTTTAAAATGCGTCTTTTGAAATTCTCTTTAATGTAATTGTATTATACTGTAAATACTGGACATTTGACATAATGATTGGTATATTCATTCAATGACAATTACATTCATACTCTGGATCCTATGTTGCCATTGTGCAAAGGGTGTGAGCCTTATTTACAGTCACTGTGTGAATACATGTGTGAATACAAACCCACAGTGCATATGTTTGATAGAGTGTATGGGCTGCTGTCCACCTCTTCTGTCCTGCAGACAGCAGCTCTGAGCAGGCAGGAGTTGAAAGGTTGGTTTGCAGCTGTTTCTTGCTTCTCGTCTCGAGTGTTGTGTGAAGTTCTCTTGCCTTTTAGAAACTCACCCGGGCATAGAAGCCCCCCTGTAACCAATCATATGAAGGGACCCCGAGTGTAGTGAGCCAATAGGAACAGAGTTCCAGGTATAAATACTAAAGCCCATCATGTTGAAGAGTTGGGCATCCCTACAATTGGTGAACAGGATCTGATCCCGGGACTGTTACTTCTTTCTTTTCTCCTAAGCAGGTAAACAAGCTTTTTGATAAATCCAATGGAAAAATTGTGGTGGTATTTATATATAAAGAATGAACAGAAACCTCTCCCTGAGCAAACCTCCCATTATCAAAATCATAGAGGAACATTTTTTGAACGGATATGTGTCAATCAGATTCCTCCATTGATGAACCCTGGAGCCATAGAAGCATTTTTCTATTATCACATTTCTGTGTTGGATTCCTGTTAAGCTTTGCACATTTTTTCCTGAACTGGAAACTAATAATTATTACTCTGATCGTTCTTCTATCGCTGCACTCTGTAGTGAAACTTTTCTTTGAAAGACTTGATGCTTGGATATCTGCAGCACTATACTGCAGTTTAAAGGCTAGTTTAGTATACAACAGTCAAGGGTCACTGAAACAGTTGTGACTGTCTGCTGTTGCTTATGCTGGCAGGGCAGACCTGAGGTGTGTCTTTGAATAGTTTAGGAGCGCTTGATTTAGCCATGGAACATGTGCAGCCATCTGTGAGGCATGCAACACTTTGACCTTTGAGCGCACCAGGTGTCATCAATTAACTGCACCTCAACTGACGGATTCTCACCTCGGACAGAGAGATCAGATATTCTGACTGATTCTGCAGCTGCAGCTCTGTTGATTGCAACTCCAAAATTATAACTTTTTTCAAAGTAATTTGTGTTAACTTCCAGTTCTACTCACTCAAATGAGTTCCACTTTGTGTTAATCATTTTTGTGTGATTTTCTTGCGGTGGAAATTAGGCATTTCATGTTCAATCAAAATGCAGGACACAATTACAATTACTGTACAAAACCATGTCTCAAGAACAATGGGAGAAGGCTATATCGTTTAGACTAAGTAAACATTTGTAAGCATTGAGTGTTTGAGCTATTTTTGGTCTTTAAAAAGTCGATTTAGTTAGAATCAATGTATTTTATCTTCCACTCATGTATTGCAGCGAAGGTCGACCACTAAGTTTGCATTATTCTAAGGCTGAACGAAGTGAGACAGAAGAGAAAATCCTTCATCATCATGTGCATGGCAAGAGGGGGCACAGCGTCACTATTTAAAATCACAGCTGTGAGGGAGAGACAGGCGGTGAGACATTCTGAGGGGAGGGCTGCAGGAAGAAAAGCATGTAGACAGAACAGCTGACAGGGGGGGGGGGGGCGAGGGAGAGCGTGACAGTGAAGTAGAAAGACAGTGAAATTAAAGTAGAAAAAAAGGAAGACAGAAGGACAGAATGAAAAGGTGTCTCCTCCTCACAAGAAGATTCATAGACAAGGCACTTGAAAGACTTGGAGAAATACCAGAGAATAAATATGGTATTCACTGTTATAGTCAAACAATGGAACCTGCCTTTTGAAGGGCTGTTTCTATAGTAGTCTTCTGTTTCTACACAATAAGGGAACAAAGTGCCAATAAATGCAGTCAGGACAAATTGTAACGAACAGTACAATTCTGGAATATAACAGGTCCTCTTCTCTTTTTCGTGTCTCTTCTCAGGTGGAGCAAGAATCGCAACCATGGCGAAGAATTGTCATAACGACTACAAGATGAAGTTCTCAGGGGACGAGGAGTTCCCCGACCTGTCCCTGCACAACAACCATATGGCTAAGGTACAACATCTACTCTGATATTGCTGCTCAATGGACACTCACCCGCAATACACCAACCAAAGTCTCTTCATTGTTATCATTGTGCTGAGATACTTCATAGAACACAGCATGCACTAAAAGACATCATGTGACTGTATAAACACTGACCTGCGTGTCATCTGATGTAGGTGCTGACCAAGGAGATCTATGCCAAGCTGAGGGGAAAGTCTACCCCCAGTGGCTTCACCGTGGATGATGTCATCCAGACAGGTGTTGACAACCCTGGTAAGAAGGAGCATCGACATTCAGGATCGACATTAACACACGCCAGAATATTTTGTTTTTACAGACATAAATGAAGTGAATTAACAACTATATGCAGCCAAATATGAGTTGTGAATATACTGATTATGGATTGTTGCTGAAGCCCACCATGCTAGCATTGATCACTACCTCTGAGGTGACACAGGACTTTTGTTCAATCTTTAGGGTTTGGGGCTAAAGTTCTGGCATGTTTTTTAGTAAGGTCTTTTGGTATCCAAGAATTTGTTAGCAAATGGGGTAGGCCTACAGGGGTGAGAGGATCTAACAATATTTCTACAAAGTTATAAATATTGAAAGTTGAACTAGCTAACTAGCTAGCATTGTTACCAACTCCCTTGTCATCCCTCTTGTTCAAAAGGTCACCCCTTCATCATGACAGTTGGTTGCGTTGCTGGTGACGAGGAGTCCTATGAAGCCTTCAAGGAGCTGCTGGACCCCATCATCTCTGACCGTCATGGTGGATACAAGCCCACCGACAAGCATGCGACCGACCTGAACTTCGAGAACCTGAAGGTGAGCTGCATGACCTGCATGATGATATTGTTAGAGATAGATGTGTATAAAATCAGAAGGAAGGAAACATACCTATTGACCAGCTTCCACACCAAATTAATGACTCTTAGTTTGTTGATTGTAAAACCAATTGTTGGTTACTTCTATGGCCACACCAAGGCATGATTGAGTTGAATAACTCCAGACACTGTTCATTGGCCAACATAATAAGTAGGCCTACATTTACTCATAAAACGTTCATAAGGTCCAGTTCCTCACACAAGTGAAAGTCAATACAAATAATGTATCTATTTTGTTTATCTGTCCTTTCTCTAAGGGAGGTGACGACCTGGACCCCAACTACGTGCTGTCCAGCCGTGTGCGTACCGGCCGCAGCATCAAGGGATTCACCCTGCCCCCCCACAACAGCCGTGGCGAGCGCAGAGGCATTGAGAAGCTGTCCATTGAGGGTGAATGTCAACCTAATGACAATAATCTATCAATCTTACACAAATGTTTGTAGAAGGCAAGATGTATTTGTCAGAGGCTGACTCCTTTTCCTGTGTGCCTTCCTTGGTTCTTTCAGCTCTGGCCAGCCTGGATGGTGAGTTCAAGGGAAAGTACTACCCCCTGAGTGGCATGACCGACGCCGAGCAGGACCTGTTGATCAACGATCACTTCTTGTTTGACAAGCCTGTGTCCCCCCTGCTGACCTGCGCCGGAATGGCCCGTGACTGGCCCGACGGCAGAGGCATCTGGTGAGAGACACTCAGACACATAATGGAAATGAAATAGAAAAACGTATAACAAATTCAACTTTATTCCCAGATAAACAGGTTTATGTGCCTATGTAAACTCAAAAATACAAACTCTAAACAAACCCCATCCTGGAGCTCCCATCTGCCATTCCCAAGCCAACCTTTAAAACTAACACCATCTGTCTCTTTTGTCTCACCACCGTAATGTGAAAATCCTGATTATTCCGGCTTTTAAACATCTGTTAAAGTGTGTCATGAATAATTAAGCACAGTATGTAAAGCTGCAGCACAACTGCCCTTTAACATTTATGTCCTTTAAATCCACCACTGTGTAGCTCAGATTATCCAGTTTACAGGACACATGTTAGAAATGTCCGTCAAGATTCTGCGAGGCACTTTGGTAAACATTTCACCATCATTGTCCTACTTAAATTAAAACTGAGCTGGATTTCTTCCTCCAGGCACAACGACAACAAGACCTTCCTGGTCTGGGTGAACGAGGAGGATCATCTGCGTGTCATCTCCATGCAGCAGGGCGGCAACATGAAGGAGGTCTTCAGACGCTTCTGCGTTGGTCTGCAAAACGTAATGCAAAAAACATCACATATTTTTGTATTTAAATAAAGTCAAAGACAATTAAATATGCACAATTAAACTTGGAGCAAGAGTTAAAGCCATTTAAAATGATATTCTAAACATTTTCATAAAGACCTTACATTGCTGTTTTTCTTTCTTCATTATTAATAGATAGGACTGTTTAGCATTTAGCTACATCAGACTTGTTTTATTTAAACCATGATGCATTATTAATGCCCTTTATCCTCTACACTGGTCAGATTGAGGGGATCTTCAAGAAGCACAACCATGGCTTCATGTGGAACGAGCATCTGGGCTACATCCTGACCTGCCCCTCCAACCTGGGAACCGGCCTGCGCGGTGGAGTGCACGTCAAACTGCCCAAGCTCAGCACACACGCCAAGTTCGAGGAGATCCTGACCAGACTGCGTCTGCAGAAGCGTGGAACAGGTACTAACAAAATGAAATTGAAATGGTTCAGTCTCAGAGTTTACAAGCTAATTTTTTCAGAGGCGCTGCAGGCTTAAATTTAATTTTGTTGGATGGGAAAGATATAGCTATCAGCAAAAGTAGCATTTTTATATGAACAAAAAGTTATAGAAATGAAAAAACATGGATTAAAATAAGATGTTTTCATTCATTATGTTATCTTTACAAATTGCTATTGAAAAGGCTGCCATAGTTTGTTTTAGGATTAGAAACCTTATAGGCTTCCTGAAATGTATTATTCTTTAAGATTTGCTCTTTGTGTTTCGGTTAATAGCAATGTTATCTTCCCGCTCGCTTACCTAATGGATCGTATGCACCTACATATTCAGAGATACATCTTTCCTGCCAAAACTCAAGGAATCTGACGATTGAATTAATGAGAAATGTTGGTTGAACATACATTAAAGAAGCCTTCTTACAAAGTTTCAACAAGTCTCAGGGGCTGGAGAGGGGATGTTTCCATGTGTTGGACAGAGGCCTCATTCCTCTTCCTTCTTCTCCCGCAGGTGGTGTGGACACAGCCTCCGTGGGTGGTGTGTTCGACATCTCCAACGCTGACCGTCTGGGCTCCTCCGAGGTGGCCCAGGTGCAGATGGTGGTTGATGGTGTCAAGCTGATGGTTGAGATGGAGAAGAAGCTGGAGAAGGGAGAGTCCATCGATGGCATGATCCCCGCCCAGAAGTAAAGCGGAACAGACAACCAATTACTCACTGACTGTCTGTGGAATTTGTTTTACTTCGTAAAACGGGTAGCTTGTTGTAAAGTTATCTTACTGATTTCGGCCAACTGGCTACTTTCTGCCTACTTCTTTTCCATCTGCTTCTTCCTTTCTTACTTCTGATAACCCACTCCCAACTTCCTGTCACTTTAACCTCTCCACATCTTCTCTGTAACATCCTGGGATCAATCCGTGCATAGTCTGATCATGGCTATGTGTGCGTACCTAAAACTAATTTTTTTGGTTGTGAATTATAACTGGATGATTAAACTATGCCCCATGTAACAATCAAACTTTCTCTCATGTTTTATTGTATTTGAAACGTACATGAATATCTTGCAACTACTCCAAACTGAATGACGGTGATATGTATACATAATGTAAGATAACAAAATGTATATTGGCTTTGAACTTCCCTCACACATACACCGTAGCCTACAACAATTCAGCGATACCACAAAGACCCTGGTGGAATGCCACATTGGAGACAACATCCATAACAGAAGAAATAAGATAGACACTGAAATGATAGAGGTTGAAAGTCTTTATTTATGTGTCACACATTATTTTCAAGGAGACATGCAGGATTGCAGGTCGATCCTATCCATATTTCAGCCCATTAGTTACGTTTTCTTGATAACAGCACGGCTTCAAACACACTATACAACAGAACTCTAGCCTTAAAGCACGGCTCTAACTGCATCTACAGAACAGGTTCAGAGTGAAGCCCAGTTGGACCAGAAAGAAGAAAACTAAAATATCTAGCCCTAAATCACAGCTTCACATTTTCAGACCGTCATGGATACCTGCTGCAGCTAAAACCTCCCATTTGACATTCCTGTAGACCTCACAGCCGTAAAGATCCAAACTGCTGTTCCTCCAGCTCTTCCTGTCACTGATCAGTGTCCTGTTAGGTGCTGCATACTTTAAAAGTACAAGTTACCATTTCTTGGCATTGTAGAACAACAATACAAGTACAACATCCTTTGGGTTTTGGAGTCGTCAGTGTGAGTGTATGATCAATGAAGCACTCTGTGTATTTTTGTTGAATCTTGGTAGAAAAGTGTTTTGATAAAAGAACATCTTATTTTTGAAAGATCTTAAACCTTCATCACGTTGCATGCTTTTTAATTTATTTTCGGCAGGAAACTAATTGATTAACAGCCAAACATCTCGTACAGTCATACTGGAATTTGATCTCAGTGCTGCAGCCTGATTGGTCGACGAAGGTTTACAGTTTGTAGCGTGGCTGAGGTTAAGAACTAAACCATTTGTTATGGCCATAGTGATTTATCTGTTCCTCAGTTTCATTATCTGACTTTGTCACCTCACTGAATCCTGAGGAAGAAAGACATTCAGAATGTCAATCATGGGCATTATGTGTGAGACTATGTGGAATTAATAAAAACAGACATTGCAGTACAATGCATTCCTGGCAACAAAAAAGTGCTCAATGAGTTTTAACAACATATCAGCGATATCAAAAAGAAAATGAAACAAGGAGCCCTGTTGAGTGGAGGCTTATTCCAGTAGGTTCTCAGGTGTGTGGCTGTATTGCACTACATTTGAGGAAAAATATGACGGTGGCGTTCTGAATTATTTGTTTAAATGTTATTAAGATAAAAACTGGAACCAGTCAAGAAAAAAGCCATGCTATTTCACCAGTAATTAATAAATGTTTTAACCATTTGTGGCACACAATTATTATTATTATTAGTTGTTTGGCACTCAGTGAAAGCATTTGGATATGTGCATGGAATTTTTTTTATTATTTTTTTTAATAGGTAGACAATTCATTAGTTACATTTAAAAATGACTGCATTTCATTTAAATAACCTTTAAATTAGCACATATTGGACTCAGAATAATGCATTCTGATTGGCTGAACAAAACCTGCCTATCTAAACTAAATTGACTAAACCTGCTGAGCGGAAAATAATGTAAGTGACTATCGGTTTCCCCTGTGTAGGTCAAATAAGAACAATAACAGTGCCTACTTGTGTAATAAGAACACCAATCACACATTACACTTTAAACCAAAAACATGTTGTGTCATTTTACATTTTTCTAGAGGAGTTTTGCTTGTTAATAAAGGTAGCATGGGACAACACATTGGGCAAAGAAACATATATGTAAATGGCAGAGCATAGTGATCAGTTTATCAAGAACAACACTTCAGAGGGGTCCTGTGACCTTTAGACAGCGCGGCTCCTCTGTCAGCAGCTCCAGCAGAGTGGAGCAGGCAGAGAGGCAGCACTCGACCAGAGAGGGGGAAAACTAACATCCAAATCTCAACTGAGCACTAACTGGGAGCAATGTATGGGCAGACAGGCTGTGACGCTTCATTCAATCCGTCACAAGTCTCTGTATTTCTGCATGTCTCCCTCTAGAGGCCGGTGGTGGGACTGCGGCCTCACCTCTGAAATATGTCGTCTGCTCCCGACAACAGATGTCTAACTTCTGCCCAAGAGGGAAGATAAACTTAAAAGACAAACATTAAAACATCTCTTTAAGTAGCAGCTCTTTAAAAAGGAATGATGACAACAAATATGGTACAATAGGTATAACATGTCAACAATAATCAGTCTCCATCGTTCTCAGCAACATCCTTACATCAAACATGAAGTTGTGATAAAAAATAAAAAGACTCCATGGGCTCAAATAATATGGAGGTGTGTTTCAAGCAGGGGTCATAGGTCACTGACAGCTCCAATGTCAAAGGTCACCATAAGTCTGCCGATGGCGGTCTGTCCGTGCATCCGTTGGTCTGGCTGTGATTGGTGGCATCAGAGGAAGAGGGTCTTTGGCGGAGGCGAGGCATCTCTAGCTAAATCAGATTAGGCAGAGCCCAGGGATGAAGAGGAGGAGGCAACCTTCCTCTTCATCCCTCCTCTAGTATCAAGCTGTCCTGTCTGTGATTGGTCCGCCCCGCCTCCAGCCGCCCTCAGAGCTCCAGCTCTTTGGACACTTTGGTGGCGATGTCTCTGAAGGCTAGCGGCGCCCCCCACAGGCGCTTGAACCTCACCCCACTGCTCTGGCCCAGCCCGCTGGGCAGCTGGCAGACCTCGGCCTCGAAGGCCACGCGGGCGCCGGCTGCTCCATGGGTGCAGGAGAGCAGGAAGGGCCCGGCCAGGTGCACCTGGCAGCCGCATCCCTGCGCCGCCTCACGCAGCGCCAGCACCACCTCGGCCGGGTCCCGAGGGCTCCGCACCCTCACATCCCATCCGCTTCGGGGGGTCCGGGGCTCTGCCGCCTTCTGATGCCCAGATAGATGGCGACTGGAAGTGGGGGGAGTGTTGGGAGGACGAAAATAGAGGATGGAAAGTGAAATTTAGGAAGATTTAAAAGAAAAAGAGAGGGAGAGGGTGGTGTGGGAATAACAGCAGGAAGGGTGGATGGTGAGGGGTGAGGGGTGAGGGGAGCAGGAGATCAGATATGAAGGAGCAGGAGTGCAGGACGAATGGGAGTGAATGGGGTTTCAGTGTAAGTGAGATGAATAAGTGATGGAAGTGTATGGTTGTGTGAATGTATGAGTGGTAAGGGAAACGGGGAGGAAAAGAAAATAGATTAATATCATACATTATTGTATTTTTATACCTCTACAGTACATAGAAATCTAGGTCACAGAAAGGTACTCTCTATTTTTTATTCTATTCAATCAACGTTAAAATGTATTTTTCATGTGAGGGATATAGGGCAATCTAGGATTAATAATACATGTATATTGTTCTATAGAACCAATGACACACATACATTCATAAAATCACACCAAACACTAATGGAGAATAAAATAAAATGGAAGTAAAGAGACAGGCACTGAGCTGCTGTTTAACACAATAAAATATCATTTCATTCAGGTGACAGTTACGCACATATCTATAACGCATTCAAAACATTCCTGTCATGCGTTATTATTTAGTATTTATAAGCCCTCAGCAATAGTCATAATGCCTTATAATTATAATAATGACTTATAGGATTATGAATGTATTTCAAGTGTGTTTTCATGCATTATAGACATCATATATTGATTTATCTTGAAATCAAAAGGATCATCTACCACAAAGGACCCACAGTGTGTTAGCTTCTGTTAGCCTGCTGCTGTTTACCTGCTGACAGTCACCTGAGACTGGGCTGAAGCAGCTGAGGCCCAGAGGAATTACACACACCTTTAGTCACATAATGATAATGATAACCCTGAAAACATATAATATTCATAAGATGAGAGTCCGAAAGTAATATCAATGTAGGTTTTGTTAATACTTTTGTTGCATGTAACCCATAAATGAAAATGAAATAACTGAGTAATCTAACAATGTGGTTCATTTCTGTTTCAGTATTGTGTCTAATCACTGTCTCTAGCCTTACACATATAGCTGGATAATAGCTTTCTTGACACTGTTGTGTAGGATATATATATTTTTTCAAAGTAAAGCTTGAAAATCTGAGCAAAATTAAATAGTTATAACTTTTAATTGTAATGAGAACACACATTTAATAATCATAATCAGACTTTTGTCTTAAATCTGTCTTTCTTGCTAATGGGTAGTGGGTAGTGATGATTATCCTTTTATAGCAGGGATATGAAGTTGATGTTTCTTGCTTTGATAGATCTAGTACAGAGAGATCTGAGCAATGACAAAGTGCAACGGTGTTGACCACACAGTGTGCGTTCTCTGAGGGAACACTTCCCAATCCTTTTGACTGTATTTCCTTGTGTCCTCCCCACATGCAAGACAAAAAGATCACCACAAAAAAAGGTAGTATAATTCAGGATCTGTGCTGTAAACGTAATCCAGTTCCCATGTTGGATCACATGACCTAGTGTGACTCCATGTAGACTTCTGACGTCACAATGTCACACCTAAAAATGAAAACATTTACAGCTGCAGCGCGGACACACAGTTCTCTATACAAAGTATATCCTTACATTATTTTTACAATTAAAGTAAAGTGTACCTGCCTTTTGACTAACAGTCAGGTAGAGGTTAAAAGGTTTTTTGAACATTAAACATTTCTTGCTTATTGATAACTCTCTAATGTCTGTATGGTTAGTAGCTGGAGCCGGAAGCTTGTTAGCTTAGCTTTACTAAGTCTGAACAGAGGAAAGTATAACAATGTTTTTGTGGAAACATTGTGTCAATACTAAATATATTCTTATATAAACTACTTATCAAAGACACATTTAACTTTTTGGTAACAACTGCTTTTTAATGAAATACTAGATTGTGCCGTGTGTTTTTTAAGGAGGCTAGCGATACTGTCAAGACATGTGTCAAAGTTAAGTCCCAGATGGAAACTAAGGCCCAATCCCAAACCGCCCCCTACACCCTACCCCTCCGTTTGCGCGTTCGCATGGAGGGTCTGCCACATTAAGTGCTGTTCCAAACCAACGAGTGTGGAGCGGTGTGGAGGGGAATTGGGCCATCAAGCCCTCAAACAGCGAGTCTGCAGCGGTGCTGACTTGAGACCGGTCTCTACCTGACCGCCGGAGTCACGCTGTGTGTGTCCGTCAGGAAACAAGCTGTTTACAAGTAGTTCCAGCAAACATCCACTGATAAACTGCGATGTTAACAACCTCATGATAACCTCATACGTTGTAACTTAGGATCATACCTGTGTTTAGTCTAGAAGAAGGTAAATGTGTGCATTTTATTATAAAGTTGTGTATATTTACAGACTGTTGCTAAAACTAACAAGCTTATAAAAATCAGGTTTAAAACTAAAAGAGCTTTACAAAAAAGTAACACAATTAAAGATGTTTGGAGTTTTATTTGAGTTATTAATTTACATTTTTTGTCTAAGAGATGCTGATTTGAAACCGTTGTTACATACAGTTACGGCATTTCCTGTTTAGTGCCGGAGAAAGGGGAGGCCGCCCCAAAGCTTGCCGCTGTATTTACTCCCTCCATCTGACAGGAGGGAGCCTCGTTGAGCTGCGAGTGTGGCTACAGACAGAGTTCACTCCGTCACGGAGGGGGAGTGTGTAGGGGTAGGGTGTAGGGCGTGGTTTGGGATTGGGCCAAATAAATCAGAAATGTGCTGAAAATTGTCTTAGTAGATAAATAGATATGGACCAACTTCATAATTTGCCGTTGCAAATAATCAACTGTAATATATGTTATCACAATATTCATCTTATCACAGACTGTTCAAAATGGAATTATATCTTATTTAGACTTAATGTAGATTGATTCATAAATGAAGAAGAGTTGGCTGCCTGTAACACTGAGAATTTAATTGTATTCTATGGTTGCATTCTGGTTGTCGGTGTCGGACAAAGCGTAAATGTGGACTCACCTTGTGACCGGAGATCTGCTGATTCTCTCAGGTTCGTCTGTGACCCTCAAGAGGAAGAAAAACGTATCCGTTAGGAATCAATAGGCCTGTTGACATCAACCTCTCCCCCTTCCTGTTTAATGCAATAGCTGCATGGCTACATCAGTCATCCACAACAATCACAACACAAAACACAACAACGTGTCTTCAAACCACAGATGGGTCCTCACAACTACACTCAGCACACAGGAACATCAGATGAACGTGAAACAACAAGATGTCAAAGTCACCAACAAACAAATGAGCGGTGGGACTCACATGCATACAAATCTGATGCATATTAAAGCACACATTGTGTGTTAAAAGAGGACACCAGACTCATTTAGAAAAATATAACAAGCATTCTACTATTGTCTGTACATGGTTGTAATGCTGTCCTAGCTAGTATGTTGATGTGGGACTATCATCTGTACAGGCATGGTGTGAGATGCTACAGCGCCTCTCTCCAGAACTGTGTTTCTTCCTTCTGATAGGAACACACTGATATAGTATCAGCTGTCATGTCTGATACAGTATGATGCACAGTTTTGCCACGTGTAAAATAAATATAATACTGTACAATTTAGCTCTTTGTCTGATCAGAAAATATTTTTGACATCAGATTAAGGGTTTTATTTAGTCTTTGTACCTGCATTTCACAACTTTGGTTTGATGCGTTTTGACTGACACATGTTTTTATTTGGTATGGTCTATGGTACAATGATGGCAACATTGAAAAATGTAACCTTCTACTATGCTTAAAATACAATTGTTGTTGAATCCTTTATGATGTGGTCCCCTGCTTCCCCAAGTGTCTACCTTCAGGACCCTGAGGGTGACCAGATTTGAACAGAGCAGCCTGATGTTAGCACACATTTATGACACTCTCTATTGTGTTGGTTTGTTAGTTGTGCTCTATTTTTCTATTTACTGTATTCAGGCACTTCTATTCTTACTCTCCCTACATTTGAAAATCACCTGGGATGTTCCTTTTTTGTCCTTTCTTGAGGGCCATGCTGACAAGTCTAATCTTCTAATCAAATGGTGTGTAGCTTTGAAATTCTTTGCAATTTACAGAATGGAATAATGCATTTCACATGCCACACACATCCAGATGTATGAGCTCATGCCTGCTGTAGGTTTGTATTCAAGTTTCTTCTAAAGAACTATTTACTCGACACAGCAGACTCCATCTACAGGAGTTTGAGGCTTCTTATTGCACTTCCCTTGTATGGCCACCAGGGGCCACTGTTGCTGTTTTCTGTAGCTACCAACCTGGCAACCTGATGTCTTGTCCAGGAACTGGTGGCTGTCTGGAGAATTGAGCAGTAAAATATATGTACAAAAATAAGGATTTAGTGAAAGTGTCTCTAATGTGACCCTGGCTCAGATGTTTGTACTCTCACCTCTCATAAAGTACATGGAGAAATCCCTGATAATCCACACAATCAATCAATGGGATGAGAATGATCATTTATACATTTATAAAATAAAAAAATTACCCAGCAAACATATTGATGGTAATTCCTGTCGGATCAGGAATAATAAACTTCATTACAGCAAATCTGTTGGTAATATTTGACTAGTAAGGCAAACATTTTGTAGAACAAATAGCTACTCAAATATTTTTAAAAGCTATATCAATATATTCCTGTTCTCAAAAGTAAATGTTTTGGGAAATAAGAATTGATTGCGTTACATTTTAGAAAATGACCTTTTCTTTTTTTGACTGGGTCAAGAAAGTAAGGATACGGATGCCAAAGTGACCCTGAGCGAGACTCGTGGTATCACATCTTTAAGACAGAATACATATGGGGAAATCTATCTGAGTATGTAGTGCAGACTCGCCTCTATTCTCTCACACTGCATTGAGTTAAGGATTATCTGAGCTGAGAGAGGACGGCTGAAAGTGAGAGAATGAGAGAAAGAAGAGCAGAGAGACAGAGTGAGAGAAGCTAGCAGCAGAGGAACAGAACAATCTGCTCATATCTCAGCTGTGAAGATTCCTATTTAAGAAAAGGATCAATCCTGGTTGCATAACTAATCCTGATTTAAACGGCTTTGACGCCGGGTCAGAGGGATGACTGCTGCCGGCTGTTAGCATTCTGCCGAGGTTCACACATTTACTGTCACAGGTAGGAAGCTACAATGATGCAGGGTAACCCGTGGTTACCCATTACACCTTTTACACACACACATCTTTGCAACTAAAGCTTCTTTGTATTGTCACTACTATAATCGATAGTCTCAGTTCACCTGTCTTCCTATTCACCACACTAAGTCTGAGCTAAAAACCTAAACACTGACTTTAATTAAAAGTATTATATGGTTAGTTAACAATATAGACATAATATTAATAATATTAAGTTGGAGCTATTTAAACGTAGTATTATTGCTTTCAACGAACCTAATACAGTTCTATGAAATCTGTTCACATAAAACATGTAATCAAAGTTGTCTATATGACCGTCTACAAATAGACACACTGTATATCATAACAGGAAGGAAGCCCAGCCTAATCATATATTAGTCAAAAAACACATCAGAGGAATAATGAATAGAATAATGTTCCAGACTCAGAGATTCAGACATTGTAGTAGTTCATTCTTTTTTTGAGATTTCTTTTTCTATAGACCAATTATTCATGATGACGTTATTGACAGATTGATGACAAATTAAATAATCATTGTCGTACAACCTGACTACACACAATGCACAACATTTTTTACTATTTTATGATGAAGTATTTACACTTTATGACTTCTCTTCATCCTTAACCCCTTACCTCTGCCTTGCATTGACTGTCTTCTAGGGACAATACAAACATCTACAAATCGAACAATAAAACCAATTCAGCCCTTGTTGCCCCAGAGAAGCGATGTGGTTCTGTGTTATTGTTGGCAGGGGATGGAAGATACAGCCAGCAGAGAACATGCAGTCCAGACAGACACACACTCAGACACACACTCAGACAGACAGCTGCTGATTAGAGCTTTAGTCACATTAACATCCAGAGTTGAGGTAGAGCTGCTCTACAAGAATGAACTCTGGGGACCTCAGTCCCAGAATCCCCAGAATAAGATGGGTTTTGAACGGGCCAGTCCAGGTTCCATCCTCCTTCAATCATAAGGCGAGTATAACCTTCAAAGTATTCTGTATAACGACTGTGATAGAGTTATGACAGAAGGCCGAGCCGGAAATGAGCATTGCCCTGGTTAACTCGACAAAAAGCCAGGGGGATTCCTACATTGGATTTTGGATTCTCGCAGAGAAAAAGATCAATAATGAAAACCACCTGTATGATTCCTGAAGCGTAAATGTAATCAGCAGAAGTAAAACGTAAGGCTATAAAGGAGAATGCTCGTCTTCCACCTCAGCACCACTTAGCTCCATGTGCTCGGGATGATTCCATTCATTGTCCCTGGCAATCTCTAAAGTGATATTTATGTTATTGTATTCATTAGATTAGCAATATATAGAGATAATATCACTGTGATTTAAAAAAAGATATACTGTGATAACATATTTGATTTATATCGTCCATATTTGATTAAGACACCTCTCAATTAAGCAAAGCTAACTTAACTCTCTTATAGCCCAAGTGTCCTCTTGATGGAAAAAACCTTTTTGAGGAAATAATTTCTGATCACAAAGCTTCATGTGGAAATCAAAAAGAGTTCACATCAGTACAGATGTTTTTTCAGCAGGTTGAAGTGATCAGCCTGAATAAACGGCTGCCTGCAGAGAAGCTGTGCCTCAGATGAATGTTTGTGTAACTAAAGTCACAGAGAGTGATGAGGGGGGGACAGAGCCACTGGCAAGCAGGCACACAGTCAGACAGTCACTCAGTCAGACAGACAGACAGGCAGACAGTCAGACAGTCAGACAGGCAGACAGACAGTCAGTCAGTCAGTCAGACAGGCAGACAGTCAGTCAGTCAGTCAGACAGTCAGTCAGACAGACAGACAGAAGCAGCCAGAAAACATGGGAAAGGAAGACTTACTAACTGTTTTTGTCCCCTGTGGGAGGGTGCAGCCCGACATGGACTTGTTTGAGCTCTGACGTTTAGAAGGGTCAATACTGACCCTAGGAGGAAGAGGAAGAAGAGAAGGAGATGACGAGAAGATGAGAGGAATGGAAAAAAAGGGAAATTAACAGCAAACGGTCAGAGAGACATGGAACAAAAGAGAGAGCAAGTGACGAGGAGACAAAATAGAGATGCCAGACAGTAAGAAGCACAGGTAGAAGAGGCAGTATCAAACGTTGTGTACTGTAGTTCAGGAGAAAAGAAGGATAACAGATTGGCAGGTGACTGGCAAGGAAAAGAAAAGTTGTTAAAGAATCAAACAAACCAACAGATAAAGCAACGGTAAGCAGCAGAGAAGAAGAGAGTATGTCTCCTGAACAGCAGACCTGGGTCTTATAGCTGAATGTTTGTTTGTATCAGGGAAACAGCTATGACAGAAGCTGAAAAGTTCAGCTCAACTATGAGATTTTAACCATTTTCTGTAAATGAAGATACTTTCTAACTGCTTAGATAAGAAAGGGCATACAGTCATTTCCAATAGTGCAGGATGAAACTATTGCATACATTGCTATCCACTAAACCATATGTTACAGAGTCCCACATTTAGGGGAATTCAGTTTTATATATCTCTCTTTATTTGTCACACACTCTTTTTTTTACCTTCACTTAGTGTTGCCCATTCTCCTTATTCAAATATAATGACCATCCTTGATCATAACCCCCCAACTAAATGAGTTTGTATTTAAATCCACTAGTTGTCTGTGTTGTGTGTTATTGTTGCTAAGGGAAACAACATGAAAAGGGTCAGAATCTACGGTTTCCTCCCATTTTAAATCATAATGCCAAAATGTGTTTTCACTAATTAAGGCATAGGCTTTAGTATATATCATCACACTATTTCACAATTATAACATTTGTTGTTTTCAATGTGATGAGGTGGACACATTTTTACTAGTAAATGGAGCAGGTGGTAATAACACAAACATGTTGACACACTATGAGACCCAGGTCTGACGCCTGTGAAGCTGCACCAGTAGAGGAGAAAGGCTGGCAGGTTAGTGCTGGTTAAGGAAGAGACGGAGAGAGGCAGCAAGGTTAGCTCAATGATCTTTATGTACATGTTCAGAGCAAAAGAGTTACACTGTTGACAGTCTCACTCCACCACGTGAAGGGTTAGCAGCAATCCAACATTTCCAATCCTGCTGTTAGATATGATTGTATCTGTTATCATTTCATGTCTTCCTGTTTTACTTAAAGTCACATCTCTGAACACAATGCAACTGGTATAACCTTCTATCCTTTCCTCCCCTTCCTCTTCTCCCGGCTTCTCCCCTTACCTGCGGGTCAGCTTGGAGGTGAGTTTGCTGAGCAGGGTGGAGGTGGTCCGGGTCCTGGTGTGGGGCAGGGGGCTGGCATCATGGGATGGCATTGGGGAAGCAGGGGGAGCATGGGAGGGAGGGCGGCGGTCTCTGATCTGCCCCCCGTGGAAAGTGCTCCTCACCGTGGAGCCCCTGGAGAGGCGGGAGGAGGGCGTGGAGGACGAGACCCCGGAGGCCCCGGCGATGCTGTGGGTGGAGGGGGAGGAGGGGGGCAGGCGGTGGGATATGGAGCTGGTGGGAGAGAAAAACCAATGAGTGGTAGTTGCTATAACAATAATTTTAACAAAAAAAAAAGGAATAACAAGCAAATTAAAGTTTACTATGATAGAATACATTCCCCAAAAACTAAACTAAACTTGCAATTTCTTTAAGTTTTTTATGATAAACAATCAAGTACATTTAAGATCTTCAATACTTCTATCCCCTTCAACCGAGGTAACTTGTTCAGAACTGTGCAGATGAATGAACAGCGAGTGAGCCATCTGCTCTTCATCATAACACTTATTCCTAATCTACAATTGGCCTAAAATTCTCTTTGTGGTCTCCAACTGAGATCTCTCATTTTGCACCCCCCCCCCTTCGATACCCTTACACGTACACTTTGACACACACACACACACACACACACACACACACACACACACACACACACACACACACACACACACACACACACACACACACACACACACACACACACACACACACACACACACACACACACACACACACACACACACACACACACACACACACACACACACACACCTCTCCACCCTCACTCTGTGGCTGGTGGCCTGAGGCTGCTTTTCATAACGCTCTAGATAACTCCCACACACAAGGTTCAAGTGGGGCAGAGCCATTCAACGAGTTAAGTTGAAGCGCAGCCGCTGCAGAGCAAAATCGTTTAACGTCAATATGAGCTGCGGCTCACTGCGGGGGGCACACAGGGGGCTGATGGGGGGTTGGGGGTGTCTGAGTAATGAAGACTAAAGGAATGGCGAGAGGAGACGAGGAGGTTGAGAGGCTGAACGTGTACAAAAGAAGGGAAGAAAATGGTAGAAAGGGACTACCCGAGAACTCCTGAGATTTCCGCTTTAAATGTATACCTGTATTTGTGATGCAACGTAAAGGCAACAAATATTTTACTTGACAAACATGAATAGTAGGGTTAAGCCTATCTGGAGTGAAACTTTGTGGTGTGTTTAATGTAATACTATCATCTAGTTGCTATCCCACAACTGTTACTGGGACTGGATGTGTATTTTGTACATTTTAAATTGTGTAGTTTCTAATTGTATCTTTAATATTTTATACATGCTTCTTAATTAATATCCAGCTACCTTTGGCTCTTTACTTGCAGTAACAATGTATATATCTCCTCTGTGGGACGAATGATGGATTCTGATTCTGGTTAGTGCCAGTCCTACTGCATTGGACCTTCAAAGAAACCCTGTCACACCTGTAGTCACATTTATATTTGAGGGTTTATTGTTATTTCTAGGTAAAGATAAAACAAGAAGTATAATAAAATTAAATTGAGAGTTGAACAGTATGTATATAAAAATAACTGCCAAAAAAGGGCAAATCTAATACAATTACTAAAAGGAACTTTTATTTTTTGGTGGTGTTTGTGGACAAAAGCAATAGAGTTTTCTGAGCACCAGACACTTGTTGTGAACCTGCATGATTGCGTCTCAATTGCACTCGGTGGCACCGATGACAAGCATAGAATAACTATATATTCTTTACTTATTATAACATTTAAACTCTTTAATAACCATTTGTCCACAGCTTTATGAAGTGTTTTACTATCTGCAGCTACACTCTGTCTCTGTATAAGATCACTTCCAAAGTCATCAAAGATTAAAGTCTGTATATCATTTCATGGACTTGAATGCCCAACAGTGTTTTTAATAAATGGATGAAAATGTGGGTCATACAAACAATGTACGATCAGTCACACACATACAGTAACTCACTCACACGCTGTTGTTTACATAATCCTGTTGCCATTATAGATCACATCCTTTCCATGTCCCCTTTTATGTGACCGTGTGTCCATGCACGTGTTCCCATCAGCCACTCTGGCATGGCATGACATTGACAAGGCCTCTGAGCAAATGGAGGGTAATGTCGGCATGGTGCCCGCCCCCCTGTTCGATACTTTTTTTCTATTCTTTGGCATTGGATACATTGTTTGCCTGACCTGCCCCCAGCCCTCCTCCCATATACGCTACGATAATCTTCAGAATTCTGACATTTCCTTGCATCACAGCAGCTCCATTTCCTCTAACGTGCATTTGACCTGGGATTTAAATCTGTATTTTATTTTAGGATTGACGTGCACAAAGGAGTGCTTCAGTCCAACTTGATCAAATCCTGGGACCCTGTGCCTCTGATTTGATGGAAGCAGTTCATATTCACTGTTCAGGACATGTTGGGGGGAGAGATGATGTTAATATGTTGTTAGGGTAGGCTAATTCCTAGAGTCTCTCAAAAGGTTGACCTACAGTCTTTGAGCAGATTTTCAGCTGGTGGAACAGTTAAGGCGGTAGACAAACACTTGTACCATGTAGTATTGCAATACTGTAGAATAGTAAAAATCACAGAAGTAAAGAAGCTAAAGAAGAATTTGCCTACTCGACCTGAAGAACCTAAGTCCCAAAACAAATGTTTGAACAGACAGAAAGTCTATGGCTCTTCCTGTGGGAGGCAAACTTAGAGAGCAATAAAGAGACAGAGGAAACAGGTCAGACAGAATAAAAGTGAGAGAGGGAGAGAGGGGAGATGGTGGCGGACAACCATCTGTCACAACAACAGACGCATCATATTGGGTGTATAAACACACACACTGACAAGCCCACTCATGCACAATGTAAGCTCTTTATCCTCTCTTGAAGAGACACCATGTATTTATTAGACTAACACTCAGGGCCAAACACTGAGCTGTGTGCAAGGAGACGTGCTGGACAAGAGGAACCAGTTTCACTGTGTTCAATATAAATATGCAGAATGTGTTTCCTGCATTGGGTTAAGTAAGATATAACACGTTCAAACTGTGTTGTGTAATGAATCCATCTTGTTCATGTTTACCTATATCTACATTGAATTAAGGCTAGTAATTAATAGCCTTTGTGTGCACCCGCACTTAAAAAAGAGATTCAATACAATGTGAGGTGAAATGTAGATCTAGCAAAAACAGACTAATTGCTCTATGCTGAGTGAATCTGTGTTCACAAGTGTTGTGATGATTTTAACATCTTCAGTATTGCGTACGAATATGATTCCTACTTTGACTGACGGGTAGGACATTTATCTTAGCATCTGCAGTCCATATTCTCACCTGTTTTCCTTGCCATTTTGCAACAGTGTGTTCCTGTCGGTGCTGGATCGGTCTGTACACACATAAGTGTTCCTTCGAGTCATGGCACTGGAAGGAATGTTGTTCTGGAGAAAGAATCAAATGAAATAATCAGGATAAATGAGCTGGTGATGTGATGTGTTTTAAAACTTCAAACAATGAAAGAAGGGCTTCTAAAGAGCAACACGTGCATTGTGCCTGACAGTTTATGTGGGACTATTTGAAAAGCTCTACTGAGTGAACAAATGAAGGCTTCCCTGCCTTGAAGGTTTTGCCTCCGACAGACACTTACAGACTATTAAAGAGTTAATCTCAGGTTAATCTGGCTGCTTCAGTTAATCTTACTGAACAACCATAATCTCCATATTCCCTGTGCTGGGTGAATCTACAGTTCCTTATTCATATGTATGCAGTTGTTAAACTCTTCTAATCTGTGTTAATTTTTGCAGTCTTCATCTGTCTGTGTCAGTGTGCTGTAATCTGGGTAATGGGATTAGGCAGATTGAGGGTCCTCCTCCTGGGGTTTTACTGGGGTTGTGGTGACTTCCTTGCGCCGGTCGGGTATCTCGGCTTTGTTTGGGTTATGAGCCGAGCTGACCATGGGGCTGGAGGGGGTCGGGATGCTCCGAGAGCCAATGGTGCTCGTGCTTGGCTTGCGGCTTGACAGACGCTCCTCCTTAAGCCCCGCCACTTCGCCTACACCACTAGGACTCCGCTTGGGGTGAGTCGACACTGGAACTGCAGGACCACCTGAGGGATAGAAAAGATCTCAGTGAGGAAGGCTCCCCTCAGCTTTTCATCACGTCTCAATGAATGATCCTAATCACAAAGTGGTGTCTGAAGTCCTTACAGAAGTCAGAGTGCCGTCTCTGGCGGTGGTAGGTGGAGGCGCTGCGCTGAGGCTTGTGGGCAGAGGAGGAAGAGGATGGTGCAGCAGAGGAGGAGGTGGTGTGTTTGCTGGTACCGTTGGTGATGATACTGGGTCGGACTCGAGCTAGACTCAGACTGCTGGCCGTGCGAGACTCACTGACATCCGTCTGAGAGACAGACACAGAGAGAAAGATGACAAATATTTAGATTTACTAAACAACTGGTGGTAATTAATAAGGTTTTGAATGCCTCCGCTGTGTGTATCAACCCAGAGTTATTAGGAACTAACACAGTGCCCTTGTTCCCCCCTACCTGCGGTGCTATGTACTGTATCAAGGTAGATTGCTTTTGTGCAGTTGAACCCAAACATTTAAAAAAAAGCCTATACACTCACGTCGTTCTTGCGTCCCAGCAGCAGGTATGTGGCCGTGACTTCATTGTATTTCTGAGTAGACAGCGAGTCTCTGATCTCCTCTCTGGCGAAGCCCATCCCTACCATCACATCTGGAATGAGAGAAATGACATTACAAAGATTGTAATTTCACAAGCTCTACAAAAAGTCAAAAAAGCATTATCACACAGGTTAACCTTTAGTTAAATTATGAAAGTTCCTAGGGCCCTGATGAGTGTGAACCTGCAGTGTTTGATTCATAATCAGAACCTGAATTTAACACCAATTAAAAGTTTAGTTCCATTTAAACGTGTTTGGAGCACCATGTAAGTGACTTGCTTGTTACAGCAGCTCCTGCTGGGCTTTTCTATTTCGGGTTCTTTTATTTTGTTTGCATATTTGAACTTTTTCTTTACGGGAATCTACTCATTAAACTATTGGTGACTGTGACTAGTGTTGTTGCATTGTCCCCTTTGTGGATTTAACACTGAACATTTTAAGACAAATACAAAAAAAGATCTTATCTTACGTGTAATGTCACTAAATTATTATTGAAACTTTGGTTGATGCAATATGCCAGATCTCAGGCATAAGCTTTTCCACTGATAACTTTGCAACCACAAAAACAGAATAAAACAATTAAAAAACCTCCAGATGTGTCAGTGAGACTCAGCCAGACGCTCCCAGCTTATCCTAACTGACCAGTAAATCATGTTGTCATCAATGATTAGGGTAAATAAAGGTGTGTTTCTCACCGATGCGGCTGGTGTTGTTCAGGTCCTCCTCAGGCTCTGTGTGGGGCACTAGATCCTCGCCTTCAAAGCCGATATTAATCCACTTGTCTTTCATTATTTGCTGGTGAGGAAAGAGAGACGCAGTATTTAGACTCTGATGTGGTCAAAGTGAACATGCTGTATGAATGTATTTTTCTCACATCCAGCGAGCAGCGTTTGGAAGGGTTGAGGACCAGGAAGCGGCGCAGGATTCCCTCGCAGTCTGTGGACATGTAGAAGGGCACGCGATATTTCCCCCTCAAAACACGCTCCCGCAGTTCCTGAACGCAACACACATTGAACCACAATGAATACAGAGACACTGAATGAATGAAACATCAGGACTAGGCAATGTGTCATTCTTTGTGTTTTTCTGTGATGATGCTCAATTTAGAATTAACGGTGGCCTTAGAGTTTTTGAAACTCTGGAGTCTGGAGGGCCATTTCAAACATATTACATAAAAAAAATCTAATTAAACCCTAAAGGAAAATTTGAAATGTTCAAACAATTCTATTATTATTTTATCAGCATTAGAACACATGTATTCTTTCGACGAGGGGACATTTACATTGTTACAGCAAGTAAAGAGCCAGATAGTTTCATATCAATTAGGAAGCATGCAACAAATATTAAAGATAAAAAATAGGAATGAATCCATTTACAATTAAGAAAAAACACATCCCAGTGCCATTAACAGTACTTAAAAAAACAAGTGTAGCATGTGTTAAGTTTTGATATAGCAGCCAGGTGATGGTATTACAGGTGGAAGTATATATTTTACAGCTATTTACAGATGTATTACAGAAGTTGAAATGTCTGACTAAGGGACAGCAGCCATTAATAATAACATTAATAATCATAATAATTATGAAGCGATGAAGACATATACGTGTATCCCAACACTTCACTTATACTCACCAGTGCAGTATGACACAATCTAAAATAATCTCTGCTTTGAGCTCAGTCTCCTTAAATAAAATATATCTTGCTCCCACACAGCCTCCATGTCACCCACCTTGAGGTTCTGTCCGTCAAACGGCAAGGACCCGCTGACCAGTGTGTACAGGATGACCCCCAGGCTCCAGATGTCCACCTCTGGACCGTCATACTTTTTCCCCTGGAAGAGCTCCGGGGCGGCGTAAGGTGGGGAGCCGCAGAAGGTGTCCAGTTTACTGCCCGCAGTGAACTCATTACTGAAGCCAAAGTCGGCTATTTTGATGTTGGAGTCGGCGTCTAGTAGCAAGTTCTCCGCCTGCACCATACAACATATAGACACTTAATATACAGAAAACTAAACAGGACAACTATAATCAAGTATTAGTGGATCATAGTCTCTGGTGGCTGGCATGCACATATAAAGAAATGAAGCTCAGCGTAAGTTCAACCAGGAAGACCGTCATTACTCTTCATTCACTATTTCCATGTTACTACTCTCTCTCCTCTCAATAAGTGATCGGGGGCGTCACTCCCCAGCTTAACCAATCACTTCGCTCTATTCTCACAAGCCTATCATAACACTCCACTAAACCTTTTAAATCTGCTCTTCCCTCTGACAGCTGTCATTTCAGGTGACTCGACGCAGCCCTCCTCCACCCCTTTTCACCTCCTGTCCCTCTAAATCCAGGGTCAAGCTAAGCCGCTCCTTTTCTGACCGAACCCAACTATCCATTCACCAGCACCAGGGTCTAGACCCCGGGGGGTTTCATCGGATCGGTTCTCCCCTCCAGAATGATATTCCTGCACAACGGGGCCTCATCGCCAAAATTACCATTACATTCATTTGTGTATTCCTGGAAATAAATATGTACAGTATTCTTACATCAAAACCGTCTCTCCAGATTGAAATGGTAGTAGTAGTTTGAACATTATGTCGATAACATCTAGCTGTAGTGTTATGGATATCAGCTTTAAAGCAAATGACTGTAACTTCCTGTTTCAGTAATAATAATAATAATAATAATAATAATAATAATAACACATTCGATTTGTAAAGCTAATATTGCTAACCGCAATCCCAAGGTGCTACATGAGGCATCACAAAAACAAACAAAAGTGCAAATGTAATACAGTCTGTTAGATAAGTGTTAATGAGTTAGACAAACGTTCACCTTCAAGTCTCTGTGAACAATGTTCTTCCGATGACAGTAGTGCACCGCAGACACAATCTGAGGAGAGATAATAGAGAGGGAGAGAACAATAATAATAAGACAAATGAGAGAAGATCATTAATATTGCCTTCAAGTAGCTCAGATTTGATCTTAATCAGATTTGTGTTACAGCAAAAAATGGCAAATAAGACAAATAAGTACACAACCATGGCTAAAGAATTAGGAGCAGCAATTTAAAGAACTGGGACATTGGTAACATTTAAGTTGTTGAGATATTGTAAAAATGTTGGGACATTTATAACAATCTATGTCTTTCAGATAAAGGTTATTATTGCACAGTATTGCAAGAAAAGTGAACATACTGAACTGCAGGTTAAATCATTTGTGCAATATTTCAAAACCCAATGGAAAACTCCCACTGCTTTTTGTCAAGGGAGCCCTTGTGATGCTCCCTTCTGGGTTGGCCAGCAACAAATGGACAGACAGAAACATAGACAGAAAGAACCATGTTTTACAGACCTGTCTGAACTTGGCTCTGGCCTCCTTCTCCTTCATTCTGCCGTGAGCCACGAGGTAGTCGAACACTTCGCCTGAAAGGGGGCGAAAAAAAAGTTAGACTTTCTATCAGGCAAGCATGTATTAACATATTCCATGACTAGACTAAAAAGCAGAAAGGTCCACCGACTACGTTGTCTTCATTAACAGTTTTGCTGTAGCTTCTATCTTAATAAATCAATATATATCTTGGTTGCGACACCCCTGCCCACTTCCCATAATAACATATCTTAAGCACCAACACTTGCAGAAGATGGATGCAAATACTTCCCTCAGTATGTATTTATGTGAGATCAGGTGTATAAGTTCTCCAACACTCTGGGTGTGTATGAATTTGGAGTGAGGCATGTGTCCAGATTGCAAAAACATGTTATTACAGGAGCAAATGTTGCAATCTCATAAAGAGGTGAAACCTGATAACTGTCCCGGGGGAAATTGGTCAAGGCGTATGTGTATGTGGAAACACCTTGTGCTTTTTTACTGGGACATGACACATCAAAAAAAAGTACTGACACTGCCAAACTGCTCAACATTCTTGGTTCACTTAAATCCTATTTCAGGTCTCCATGTGTGTTGTGTACATGTATGCACTCCAGCCATACATTTGATCCTAAATATCCTTACAAAGGAAACGGGGCTGGGGTCTGGGTTTAACAGAGCAGCATTTTGAGCTGCCTCCTTATTAGGTATTGGAAGAAAGAGATCACACATAAAGAGAGAGCAGTGGAGAGAGATTAGGGGATTACAAGGGGGAAGAAAGACAAATAATGAAGATACAAAAATAGAGTAAAGCATGGGAAAGTGGAACAGTGTTGAAGAACAAGAGGAATATAAAAAGAAAGAGAGCACTCTGCCTTGTTCAGAGACGGATGTGAGATCTCACAAATGGAAATGAAAATAAAAGGATTGGACCCGTTAATTTGATACCGAATGAGTCCATCAGTGTTACTATATCGTTCAGTCAAAGTGATCATTCTAACTTGCACCATTCACTACTTGGCAACATTCATGAGCGTGGGGGGGGGCACTCACCTCCGCTAGCGTACTCCATAATCAGGTAAAGAGTCTTCTCAGTCTCAATCACCTCAAACAACTTCACTGTAACACACCGAGGAAGAGGAGTTAGCAAAGGCCAGCATGGAAACACACGTAGATGAATTCTCTGCAGCGGAACTCACCTATGTTGGGATGGTTCAGAGTTTTCATGATGCGTACCTCTCGAAACAGCTGGAACACACAAGAAGACATGAAGTTAAACTCATGTTAGCTTCATAAAATGCTGTTCGAGAACAAAATGGCTCTAACCAGAACACTTATTAATACGGAATCTCATGCTGTTACACATTTTGGGTTAGGCTTTTTCAATCATACGACACAAGACAGTTAACCAAATACATAGCAGTCTTTTTTTGTAAAAATTAATATACGTACACAAAAAAAATAATGTATTGTATGTATTTTGTCAACAGATTACACATGACTATAATAGGTTAGTTGAAACCAATAATATGAAGTTTAAATAAAAAAGGTTCAACTTAATAGTATTGCTTTCAACTAACGTTACCTAATACAGTTATGTGTAATCTGTTGAGAAAATATTAATGAAAACTTTGAGTGTAGACACAATGAACACTACTAAGTAAAAACACTTTGAAAATCTAATTGTCTGACACAGTCCATTTTAAAAGAAGGAGCATTTTTCCTCTGATTTATTTCCCATGTATTCATCCAATGCATTGTTCTTCAGTTCATTCATACGATCCACAGCTGGTGTATACACCCCCCCCACACATCTCTCCGACCACCTCTAGACCCAGGCCACCCAAGGGAGAGTCTCAATAGTGCAGGGCCGGCAGCGTGGCCTCCTCCCCTGGGTGTGCCCCCCCCCCTCCCATCCATCACTGCTTCAGACTGCTGCCTCTGATGCCCTCTCCCTCTCTGTCCAATCAAAGTAATGTATCATTTGTAAAAACACCAGGGAAAATGCAGCAATGCTGATGTAAACATAAAGGATGTTTGCTTCTAACTCCAGATTGAATTAAAATTAATTGAACCGCAATTTCACCACAGTCATGATGACAATCTGGAATACCAGGTGAAATCTCAAGTTAATGACCATTGCAATTGGATGTTAAACTATCATACAGAGTAATCATGCGTTTAATGAATGAATCATGAACTTTTAATACACATACTGTAAGGGTCTGCAAACAGCCTGTGTGAAGTGTTTAACACATCAAGCCTTTCATCCATCACTGCTTGTTCTGGTTTGGTTATTAGTGTTAAAGTGAGACATTCTGACCCTGAGGTAGAGTGTGTGTGTGTCGAGTCATGATGTGTGTGTGTGTGTGTGTGTGTGTGTGTGTGTGTGTGTGTGTCTGTGTCTGTGTGTGTGTGTGTGTGTGTGTGTGTGTGTGTAGGCCAAAGCTAACGAGTGTCAGGACTATTTCTGTATTAGCAGCAGTAATATAAAATTGAAAAAGAAACAACACCTTGGTTGCTGAAACAGTGCATGTTTTTGAATGTTCATTGTACTAATCCAGGTAGGGGGGACTAAGTGCTAACATACTGTACGCCTTGCTTACTGTTCCTACTGGAATTAATTAGTGTGTGTGTGTGTGTGTGTGTGTGTGCGTCATAGATATGTTGAAGTGCAAATATATATACTACACATGTAGACAAGATGTGCATTACTCAAATAGGACACAGGTGTGCATTGGGCACATAACTGCAAATGCACGTAACCACACGTGATCACAAATGCACACACACACACACACACACACACACACACACACACACACACACACACACACACACACACACACACACACACACACACACACACACACACACACACACACACACACACACACACACACACACACACACACACACACACACACACACACACACACACACACACACACACACACACACACACACACACACACTGTGTCATTGAACTAAGTGCATCAGCTGTTCATCTGAGCTTTAAGAGGAATTACCGGCTAAGCCCCTCCTCCCTCACCTCTCTTCTATACACCCATTTACCTCTTACTTCCTCTCACTCTCTCCCCCACTCTCTTATACTCCTTTTCTATCCCCTTTTCACTCCTTTTTGCTGCATACATTATCCACTCACAGTAATGCAATCTGTGACCTATGCTGTTTGGGATGTTAGATATAGAAAGAATACAAACATGTTTCCAAAACATATGAGGCTGATATATGGCTGAAAAGAAACGAAGGAAGCAAAAAGCTCAGCAGCTGGCCAGGAAATGAAATGCTGAGTCACTGGTATTGATTGAGCAGTTCAATCAATCATGGTGCTGTGCTGCGTAGCAGAAATATCCTTTCTTATCACACTTGGTAAATAAAGAATTCTTGGTTAGAGCAAACATGTCTGACGCTGACATTTGTCCAGAGATCCAACAGAATAACTTCACTCTCCTGGCTTTTTATGTTCACCCTCTCTTCCTGGTTATTATCTCCCATGGCGATGGCCGCGTCACTGTTGCCATACCAACCCAGGTATTAATCCCTGAGCCAGAGCTTCCCAGGGAGTTGTGGGAAGTCATGGAACGCTAAACACATGGAGGAGAAGTGCTCACACAGCTGCTGCCGTGCGGAGGCCTTACATCACAGAAGGTGCTGATCATGTTTTATTCAGAATTTAAGTGTGTTTAAAAAACGTAAATGCTTCCAAAGTTATCGTGACAAAACACAAATACATACGATATATTCCAAAAAGCCTGGAGTTATTCATCAGCTGTCAGACATCTTTTAATCCAAGCTCTCGCTGCTTTTTTCAAGGATTTACACAAAGCAACCTAATGACCAAGCTTTTCCCTATTCCGTCTCTTTTTCCAATAAGGGCAGTGCTGCACGGTTTGATTGATGTGTCTGGTCTGTCCACCTTTGACCCATTTATCCAGATTGTGCATCTATATTTGTCTCCCTTTTTTTTGCAAACAAGTACGTTCACACAAACACACAAAGATGTGCTATGTTGCAATGTGGACATTGAGAAATGAGGAATTGATAATGCTTGTCTAGCAGACATATTTAAATAGCCAGCCTTCATCTTGCATCTCTACTACACGACACAGTCTAAGTCACAGCTCTACACTCTGTACTCTACACAGTGTGAAACTTCCTCTTATCAGCCGCAGCCAATCATGAGACCAGAGACATTCAGAGGAATAAGTGGGCAGAGAGACAAAGAACGACAGAGTGAACACACAGGCCTCTCTCCACTCCCACGTCAGAGAACTCTTGTGAATAACCATCTGTTTATGTGTGTTTATGTGTGTGTTTATGTGTGTGTTTATGTGTGTGTTTATGTGTGTGTGTGTGTGTGTGTGTGTGTGTGTGTGTGTGTGTGTGTGTGTGTGTGTGTGTGTGTGTGTGTGTGTGTGTGTGTAACTCTGAATGAGACGGTCCATTACTGCTGTTGAAATGAAACAGTATATAGCGGCTAGGGTTGCAACTAAATATTAGCATATTTGAGAGGCGGAAAAGAGGATTTTTGGTAATTTGTTGCATGAAACATGACTTTCACAATTAAACAATTATCAAAATAGTAGTTGCAGAGGCTTTGTACTAACGTTATGCCAGAGTTGGTGCACCTCCACAAAAAGACTACACCTCGAGCACATAGAAGTCTGCTCAGTTTGGACTGCACGTGTTTCACTGAATTCTTTCTGATGCAGGCAGGGATTGTCGAAATATACCGAAACATCAAATCAGTCATAAAGAATGATCATAGAAAGCCAGTTCCTTTGCATTTCATTACCACAAAATGAATGAAAGAATCTAAAAAAAGATACATTTCGCTATTTATAAATGCATAGCAGTTGTATCCTTTTCCGTAAACCGTAACACAGTCATTCTTTATCACATAAAAACAAAAGGTTGTAAACATGATGCTGAATGAGAGGATCGGTGCAGTGCTATCAACAGGTGAAAGCCAACGTTCAACTATAAATATTTTCCTTGCCAGATTATTTCATTTCATTTTCATTTCAATCTTTATTTCGAACAGATTAAAAAAATAACAAATACAAAATAACAAATGTGAACAACAGAATACCGTATTGTTAAAATACAGTATTTATCCATATTCATGATAATATTTATATATTCAACAAAAACAAAGTCTTCATATTAATAATAATAATAAATCATATGTGGCCGAAAGGGAGCAGGAGGAAGCAAATGCTTATTAATTCCCACCCCTTACTTGATCAATGATTGTCCTTTAAATCATTATGCAAGTTATTCCTACTTACATTTATACATACATACAATCATTTCTCATCTTCAATCATCTCTCTTCATTCTCATAGTTTTCCCAATTTTTTTTTCTGAACATCCTTTTAAACTGAATTATGCTTGTGCTTTGTTTTAACTCCTGCTCCAAACCATTCCATAAAATCACCCCACATTACAAAATGATTTAAAGTTGAAGTAACCCAAGCAGCACATTTGTAGAGAATAATTCTCCAAGTCTGTTTGAGAAAGTTAAACAGAACTATCTTAGACTCTCCTCGATGCATAAGATTTTGGCATCTCCCACTTTTATGTCTCATTTTTAAATAATTCATCCTTATAAAACCACTTACTATAAATAAGTCCTAAATCGTGACACCTGAATCAAATCAAGTTTAAGTTGTACTTTGGAATTATTTATCAATTTAATTCCTGGTCACAAGGTCTGGCTAACACTTTTATCCATTCAAAATGATTGAATGGATGAAGCTATATTCTTCTTTCTCACACACATTTCAGATATGTTATCAAAGGCCCGAGGAAAACTAGCCTCAGCCCATGCTGATGCCTCTCTCTCCCTCTCCAGCAGGGTGGAAGGCCCACACTGAGCGGTGTCCTGCAGCATGTTTCAGGCCCTAATGAGAAACATTACTCAAGGATTTCCCTTCGCTCTTTCTCCTGTCGCCGGGGAACATGTGAATAGACTTTTGACCCCGGCTCTCCCTTTGTAGCCTGTTGCTGGGAGAGCTGCCCTTCTACATTATCCCAATAAAATGCACACGTAAAAAGCACTGCTCTCCCCAAATACTCCCATTCCCTTAATGTACAGCAGAAATTGGAGCTCACAGGCCTATCAATGAGAGGATCTGAATCATTCATGCAGAGTAGCTGGAGTTGAATTCAGGCCTCATAGCTGGCTGGCTGTTTGACCCAGATCCTAAGAAGCCTGACTCAGCTTTGGGAAATAGGGAGGATCAAATGTAGTTTTACAAGAGGTTGGCTGTACAGTAAGGAGAGGGAGGGTGATAAAGAAAGTGAAAGACCCAGGCAGACCGTAAAACTTCTCTTCTTCTACTCTTCTGTTCCTTTGAAGACAAGCTGGTGGGAAACCTTCTGCTCTCCCTCTGTCTGTCCTCTTGTCCCTTTATTGTCTAATTATTCCCTTTACGCTCTGGCACAATAACAACAATGAATATTATAGCAGCAGCAATATGATTATGCACAGACACTCACGCAGACACAACATGCTGCACACAATAGCAATGCAGATAATGGCATTACACATGCACACAAAGGCAGAGCAGAGAGCGTGTCGGGCTGCCCGTTTATCGGCCTGTTATCATACACGTAGACACACACACACCATTCTGTTCAGTTCTGCTCTGTATCTTGTCTTTCTCAGGGTCCCTACTCCTGTCTGTGCCAAGGCCTCAATAACACCGCCCTCCCCCCCACGCAACCAGGCCCGCCTTTTGTTCGCCTGTCTGGAATTCAGCTCCTGGCTGAGGGGACCTGGGCGAGGGCGCGCACGCACGCACGCGCGCACGCACACACACACACACACACACACACACACACACACACACACACACACACACACACACACACACACACACACACACACACACACACACACACACACACACACACACACACACACACACACACACACACACACACACACACACACACACACACACACACACACACACACACACACACACACACACACACACACACACACACACACACACACACACACACACACACACACACACACACGGCAAGTCTTTGATGGGGCCCTGCAGCCTGGCAGATTATCAGCACACTGCAGGGAAGAGAGCATTTAAAACATACTTGGTTCTGTATGTTACTATTATAAAGTGTTAACATATGAAACAGGACAACAGCATACTTACAAGAGATTGGAGTAAGATTCAGCAGAAAACCCTGTTCTCTGTTTCATGCACTCACACATCTCTTTAACTATTTTGCTGTGTTCAGGTGTAAGTAGGATAGTCAGGATTTCCAACTCTGCTTATAAAACACCTTTACAAATGTGTTTATACTCTTTTCTAATAAAATCAACACCCCCAGGCAAATTATAAGAGGAACAAACAGTTTACAGTGTGCAGCTGTAAGCCTTGTCAGACAATAGTTGTTTTATCAAGTCCAGCTACACTGATAGATATTCAATGTAGTAGACAATAATCCCACTACAATTTAAACATTTGAAGTAAATGAAATCTTGTAATGAATAAATTACCTGTACAATAAGATATGTTATGCAGGTACGAGTACGTCTGCATACTGTATGTGCGGTTTGAATGCATTTGCAGGTCCCGACACATTAAATAACCAGTGAAATATGTTGCAGAGTCACACTCGTCACTTGGCAACATATGATGACTAATTTTCTCTTGCCTTGTCTGGCATTTGGGTGAAATAAGGACAAACAGAAGCAGAACTGGTTGTTCTCTTATGGCGCTTTTCCACTGCAGGGCCTCGCACTGCTTAGTACGGTATAGTTAGGCCTCGTTAGGCCAGGCTCACTTCATGCTGCGTTTCCATTACAGTTTAGTAGCTGGGGCAGTAACTATAGTAACGCAGTGTAGGCGGAGCCGTGACGTCATCTTCAATGCGAAACACAAAACCAACATCAGCCGTTAGCTGTTAGCCCTCAGAGCTCACAGCTCCTCATATCTGTTCAGAAACTAGACAAAAGTAAAATAAAAAATACAAACCACAGACTGTCTGTGGTCTTTGGCGGTCGGAGCATATACAACGTTAGCTTAGCCGATCTCCATTCAGAAAACACGCATCTTAAAAGGTTTTTCGCCTGCCGTCTGTCTGCAGACTTGTCAAAGCATTAATTGATGGTTTTTAAACCGGTATCAGTATGTTGTTACTTCGACATCATTTTGGAACGTGTATTACAATTAAATCATGGTCAAATATGTTAATTTTGTTGTAGTTGTAGCCCCCTAGCCAGCGATTCTCTCTGACCATTCAGCAGTTGAGAGTGTTTACGTCACTAGTTTAGCATATTCAGCCCGGTTTTGGCCCCTCGATTTTGGAGTGCCAGAAAAAAGGTGAAAAAGTAGCCCTGAGCCGGAACTACCCCTAGTGGAAAAGCAAAACAAAAAGGGCCGGGTTTGGCACAGCACGCTTAAACCGTGCTACGCGCTGCAGTGGAAATGCGCCTTACACACTTTTGAAAAACACTAATAAAAGCGAACAGTCTCAACAGTACATCCCTGACTTTTTTTCAGGAGAGAGTGAAGTGCTACAAATGCTAGAGGGTACAGCTGTGATTACAGTAGAGTCAATACTGCTACACAGCCCCCGGGGACGAAGCAGAGAGAAGTGGGACACATGTGGAGTAAAGAGAACAAAATAGAGGGTTGATAAAGAGAAAATAAAAATTGTGAGGAGAAGAGAGAGGGAGCGATGGAGAGAAGTGGGCCATATAAAGCTACAATACAGGGAAGAAGTCTACAGACTGAGGCGAAACTGAATGTGGAGAGGAGAAAGAAAGAAAGATACAGAAGGAGGAAGATTATAGGCACATCATTAAAGCTAACAGCATTAGCTACTGTGTGCTTTCATTTCAAGCAAACTGTAAATATATATTGAATACTAATGTCGCGGGAATTCAAATTCGAAATGATGTGCATTTCCATTTTAGGTACACAGCATATCTGCCAATTAAAACAAAAGTCTGACAAATGCTGGACAAACACACCTTAACATTTGCTTATGATGCACTTGTTCATGCTTTTCATCCAAAGACACATTAGTTAAAGGTGGGGTAGGTAATTTTGGAGAAACCAGCTCGAGTACACTAGAATTTGAAAATACACAGCCGGAAAGAATCTGCCACTTCATTACAGAGCCCCTTCTCCAACACACACGAACGCGCAAATGACCAATGAGGGCACGAGATAAGTGTGTGCACAGATGGAAGACTGACAGGCAGGTAGGCTATCCAGTTATTTTAGCCGGGCTGGCTCAGATGATTGGTCGTGCTTTTTACAGCACTACAGCTTCCACAGAGGACATTTTTTTATGGATTTTTTGCCAAAGCACTTAAGATATTCATTGCTATCGGGATGTTAAGAGCATTCCATGGAATATAACAAAAAGTCTATCTCGAGCCGGTTTCTCAAACGTACCTACCCCACCTTTAATGATTATTACAAGAGATAGGGATTGGAATTGTTCTGACATCATATTTCAAAAAGCCCAGTCTCTCACAGAACCCAGAGATCCAATATGTAAATATGTTGTTTATAAAAGCATATGTAAAAAAGCAATGTATTGCAATATACACATAACTGTAAAGAGGAGGTTAAAATGTAGTGTCTCTACTGGGACATGTCTCCATGCTTTAATGTTCAAAAAGCTCTTTATTTTTCTCATACTGCCTGTGCTGCAGCACCTCTTTTCACCCTCTGTCTGAAACCAGAGCCCAGTCTGCTCTGATTGGTTAGCTGGCCGGCTCTGTTGTGATTGGTCAACTGCATAAAGATGTCCCACCTCTCAGCCTATCACCTACAATGCATTGAAGCCCTATCCAAGTGTTACATAGTGATGTCATTTTGTCCAGAGAAACACAGGGATGTTAGCCTCTGCTGATCGTTTACATGCACACAAACCTATAGAACACACTACAGGAGAGGGAACACCCCAAAAAGCAGAATAGGGGCGCTTTAAGTGAAGACATATATTTTATTCAAACTTTTATAAATCAGCTTTCAAAAATAAATTGGCAACAATGTTGATGAATTGTTTAAATAAAAATTAAGCAAAATTGCCAAATAATACTGATCAAGTTGTTAAACAATCTGTTTTGCATGGCAGATATTTTAAAACATATTTTTTTGGGGACTTTGTGATGGGCCATTTAAAGACGTCACCTGGGTAGGTCACTCAGAACTTCACATTTTACATAATAAAAACATTTACATACAATTTAATAACTTGTTGTGACAAGTGAGAATATTCACAAAATGATTAATTGAGAAAACAATAGCTGAATTGGCCACACACACACACACACACACACACACACACACACACACACACACACACACACACACACACACACACACACACACACACACACACACACACACACACACACACACACACACACACACACACACACACACACACACACACACACACACACACACACACACACACACACACACACACACACACACACACACAGTCTAAGCTCTTAAAGAGTTGAAGGGCACATGGTGTAATTGAGAAGCATGTCAAAGTAAAACAGGAAGCAACTGATGTTCTGAGAGAAAGAAAACAAGGTGAATTCCAGAAACGGTGTTTAACACAAAAAGGTGTGTGTTCACAGCAGAACAACCAAATATACAGACATCATCCATCCCCCCCGCTTCACCTCTGTTAACTAGTCAATAGTTTATCAGGGGGAGATAACAGAATGTGACTCTGCAGCGAGTTGTGTTGTTGTAGATTAATACTGCAAAATAGTTCTTTATAAAAGATGAAAAAGCATTTGTATCACCTTGTTTAAGTGTTAATCCAGGATACAATCCGCTTGCAGCAATGCAGCCTTTTGTTAATGACTCCTTTCATTATTTGCAATGTAGCAGAAAGCAATATCCATCCATTTCCCAAAATAATCCATACTAGGCTGAAATATGTTGAAATAGAACTGCCAAAACGGAAGGTTTAGATTTCACAGTAAAGATTGGATACCATCTGTGTTTATATTCTCACAAACAATTTAAAGGTTGCAAGATTTGTGAGGGTCCTCAAGATTTTTGTTTAGTATGCAGGTACTGCGGGTCGGATTTAAATTGTGAACATTTTAATTTGCATTTTTCTGTACACTGTTTTGTTACCTTGCACATTCTTGTGTTCAAATATATTTGCTAATCTGAAACTTCGTTAAGGATGGACTCAGACTCCTTCCAGTGTGGGGATGTCTGATAGTGAGACCCTTTCTCCTTCATATCCTCTTAAATCAAGGTAAGAAATATTTTTAAGAGAAGAAATGTGATGTTCATGCAGTTTCCCAGTTGAAACTGAATACGGGGACAGAAAATATAACAGAGAGGATCTGTGGCTGAACAGGAACATGATAGATATACGATTACCTTTTAAAATAATCCAACAATGGTTTCCTTTGAGTTAAAATTAGAAGTTGAACTCAAACTAAAAGGAATGGCATTGATCTAACAGAATGAGAGAATCTACTCTTATTTCTATCTTTACTTACATGGTGTATATATATTGTTCTCTTTCCTTATGGGTTGACGTGAATAGTCAGAGGAGCAGTGTTATAAATCCTGCCAGTATCTAGGCTATGTGGACCAACTATAGCACCAAGCCAGACACCATCAATAACCGGCTGTGTCATCAATAGAGTCCCCCGGCCCGGGCGGTTAGCTAACCAGCTGAGATTCATCAATAGGCTGTGTGATGCAGTATCGATTTGATGATGCACTGGAGGGTATTTGTAGCAGTGAAGGTGACGATAAAGAAGCTCATAATCAAACAGGCCACCGTTTGGTCAGCAGAGCCACTTCTGAACAAAGAGGGACTAGTGTGAACTGTGAGAACACACACCACACACAAGTTTAACACTGCCTCTGAGTGACCAAGAGCCACAATGACGGAGGTCTGGGGATAAAGGGAAAAGGTGGGAAAAACCAACAGTAGTAGATGGCATTAATAATTAGCCTCCACTGTGATCAGCTCATTGCTTTTAGCCATTCCAAAAGGTAAAAAGTGCTAAACATTTACAGGGAACAGTTTCCTAATGTTAGTATTTTTTTATTTTCTCAGTTTTACATCCTTGTTCACTGTAAATTGACTGTTGATATACATTACATTTGAACGCCAAGAAGGTTGAGGTGACAACAACATTAACATGAACCTTTTTGTTGGTTGCTTGTTAGCAGACCCTTCACGCGATGGCAGAGCAAGGGCCCATAGTGATAGCCCTATAGTTTAAATCTACTACCCACAAATAAACATATGGACATGGGTTACTATCTAAAAGAAAAAAAAGGTAAATGTATTTAGGAACCTATCCATGTGATCTTAAGTGGGGGTGGACCTCAAATCCTCTAGGGGGTTCCGGGGGCATGCTCCCCCAGTAAGATTTTTTTCTAAATGTTGGAATTAAATGCATCGATCTGCTGCACTTTGAGGGGGAAATAAAGAGACTAGATCTATGGAAACAACTAAATGAAACAGAACTGTATACATTTCAATAATCATAAAATCAGGGCCATAACCAATAACATATCCAACATGAAAAAATACTGACACCCTCAAATGGAAATATGTGTTTATAAATGGTGACCAAACCGTTTGAGACCCACTGAGAACTTAGACTAAGTGAACTATCTAAACACAGAGTCCTTTATCTCACCTGAGCTGAGGTTATCCCGAGCTTGAATGACACACAGAGACCAATCAAGGGCTTTGATTTATGATCTGTATGAGAGTGACCATGTCGGCAGGCCACATCATGTAGACATCCAGTCACCCTGTGTGAGGCAGGCCACTTAAAAGGCCAGGCCATCGGGATACCCACCGGTCCTCCCGATGGCCAGTCCGGGACTGGGTACAGGAGGCGTAATGCAAGGGATCATTGTCCACAAGTTAATCGATCGCAGATGGCGTCGTGGTCACGGACGAATTAAAATAAAAACCTACAGATGTAGCGATTCATTTCAGACAGTTTGAAACGCGAGGGTCGTGATTGGTACGTGATCTGCTCTCACTCAAGGGAAAACCTCCAGCTTGACTTGAGACCGCCCCCGTGATAGATAAATGTAATTATAATGAAGACAGCTGCAATGGATCATTGATCCACCAGGGGGTGCAGTGGGGTTCCACACTGGAGCTCATGTGAAATAAAGAGAGATACAGTATGCTGGATGTACAGCGGAACTTTGTTAAGATCCATATGTCACGGATATCATACTCTGTGCTAAATAAGAGACATGTAATCATTTACAAAACATCACCATGTTGTTATTTAACAAAACAATGTTGTTTAGTCGAAAAAAACGAACGGGAGGAAATGCAGCCCGGCTCTCGATTTTTAATCCTAATTTAATCATCATCTTCACCACGATCATTTATGTTTATGTTCGCAGAATTGACATGAAATCACTGACACATATGAATATACTGTATTCAACTTCATTAAAACGTTATTAACGTGCCTAAACTCAGTAATTCACGAAAAATATTTATATTTTAATGGAGCCTCGTCGGCAGATCAGGATCCCAACGCGCAGCGGAGGGATCTTGGACTGCATGACGGGTGTTTTTCCCCATAAGGAACAAGTCGCTCCAAATTATCCCGCTTATTACATGGCCACATTCTCAACAAAGTAACGACATGACTCCCAATATTAATTTAAATGCTTTTATGGATTTAGAAAATGTTTTTATTGATTTTAAAAATAGTTGTATGTATTGATTTAAATTGACATGCATTCGCTAAGAAAAATAGTCTGTGGTTACCGTTTTTTACACAGTGTGAATGAAACGGCAGCTTTCTCCCCCCTCCCCCCCTGATCTTTCTTCTCCAGCAGCTAAATTAACTGTAGGTTACTCTGAGTGACCATAGACTGTATGTGACAAGCTTACAGTTAGTGACGTAACAACACCATAAAAGCTGGTGGGTTGAAAGCAATACGGGAGGTAAAAATAACTACAATAATTGTGACTTATTTATTGTGGCTTTTATATTTTTAGGTATAAAATGTTATGTAATTCAGGCTCATAGTTCGTCCTTCTCTAAAAGCGTTCAACAATGACAATATTCATAGTAATTTAATAAATCCTTCCAACACACATTGTAAAAAATAGCCTACTGTAAGTTAAGAAATCATTCTAATATGTACATCTTCTGATGTAACAACAATAACATTATAAATAGTAACATAGCTGATATTGGTATAGCACATTTAGCTTTGAGTGTTACTGACCTGAGATGTTTTTATTACATGAATTAAGGTGACTGAGGCTTTGGGATGCAAACTCATCTGTATGAACAAGGTGACAAGGATCCGAGCCCCCGGCTCCCCCACCCCACGGAATATCGGCTTTAAAATGAGGAATAACAGAGGATTTCAGCAGTCAGAACAACTAAAGCAGCAGTGTTAATAATAACAGAAACGCCAAAGGTCACATCTAATAGAAATATATAAAAGCATTTATTTTAATTGTGTAGCAGTCAGTTTATAATTTTGGCAGCACTGTTGAGCATTTTGAAAATGTATTTTCATGCCTCTGTGCAAGGCTTAGTCTTTCTATCTTTACAGCCACATGGTGTAAAGTAACTAAGTTCATAAACTCAACAAGTACTATACTTGGGCACAATTTTAAGATACTTGTACTTTATTTAAGTATTTCAATGTTTTGCTACTTTGTTCTTCTACTCCACTACAGTTCAGAGGTACATGGTGTACTTCTACTCCACTCCATGTATTTAATACCTTTAGTTACTTTTCAGATGTGGATGAATGATGTGAAATATAATCAAGTGTTAAATCAGACTTTAGTTCCACCTGGAGTAAATCCACAAGCTACCCTGCAGTATACAAAGTCATTCAAACTAGCTGCACCTTTACCAGCTTTGAGAACACTTTCATGATCAATCATTATAAAACATATCATATATATTATTCTGAAATGGACCAATCTGCACAATGACTACTTTTACTGTCGCTACTTTCACTATATTATGATGAGAATACTTTTCTACTTTCACTTGAGGAACATTTTGAATGCAGGACTTTTACTGTAACAGAGTATTCCTACACTCTGGTACTTCTACTTTTACTCAAGTACAAGATCTGAGTACTTCTACTTTTACTCAAGTACAAGACCTGAGTGCTTCTACTTTTACTCAAGTACAAGATCTGAGTACTTCTACTTTTATTCTAGTACAAGATCTGAGTGCTTCTACTTTTACTCAAGTACAATATATATATATATATATATACTTATACCACCTCTGTTTATAGCCTATGAAAAAAACTATTCGAAATAGAAGGCTAAAGCTAACGTTAGCAGATAGTGACAATATATGATAGCTAGCTAGCTCAACGATTCCTTGAATAATATTGCCACAGAAAAACTTTTCACCTCACATCACGCTCTGCCGCTCCGACAGGGAGCTCTGCTCTGAACACCTGAACGGCCCGTTCCAACAGCTGTTCACCAGTGGTCCAGTCTGTGCCACAGTGACTCCGGACGCGCAGTTAATATTAACGAACGCACCCGTAGGTAATGTAGCTGCTGAAGCTAGACCATCATCTCGGAGCAGCAGAGCCTTATTATACATCCATGAGCAGAGCCGACAGGCAGGAAGACTCATGGAGTCACACAGCTCGAACTTCATTATAATATATATAAAAAAGAACACCATGCGTGTCATGATGGCACATAACAGCTCACGGCCGCAGATTACTCCGGGTCCCAGACCCCCCCATACCCCAAAAATATTTTTATTGCAGATCTACATGAAATGACATGAAATCACTGACAAATATGAATATACTGTATTCAACTTCATTAAAACGTTATTAACGTGCCTAAACTCAGTAATTCACAAAAAATATTTATATTTTAATGGAGCCTCGTCTGCAGATCAGGATCCCAAAGCGTAGCGGAAAAAATAGTCCGTTGTTACCGTTTTTTAAACAGTCTGAATGGAACGGCAGCTCTCAGCTGTGTATTTACACAACTAATGGCCCATCAACTACAGCTCTCTCCCCCCTGATCTTTCTTCTCCAGCAGCTAAATTAACTGTACGTTACTCTGAGTGACAAGCTTACAGTAGACACAACACTGTCATTGCAAGTGATCCTCAGTTAGTTGACTTTTATGTTCAACTGCTAAATTCGTTACTGATAAAAAAGGGCTTCTACTGTACCTAATTACCTTAACACTAGAACCGCCAGAGGTTTTTGTATAGGCCTACCTAAACCCGTCAAATCCCGCTATTAGAATGCAATTTTTAACAACATAGGGTGCTACATAACACACTTTCAGGAAAAGTCGCGGAATGGGGGATTTTAATATTTTATTGAAAAAAAGTTACATTGCAAACACACAACACACATCATACAAATTGACCTGATTGGTGGTTCTAGTGTTAAATAAACTCACTAATTAATAAAACTAGTTCAATACGCATTATTCTTATTCTTATCATTCTTTATGAGCGCAGAAATAGTCTTTAAATCAGATCTGTTTTTTAAATGAAATCTGACGGCAGGCAGTTAGCTCTGATCACCTATGATAAATGCGCCACACCTAATCGCTGGCCATTCAGCCACAGAGCTCCCTCTATACAAATCAAACTGTAGACGGTGTGAAAGCACCTATTGTTTTAAATAATGGTCGGAATGTGACCTGTGAGCCTTCTGAATTACCGTGGGACAGCACATTCTAAACTAAAATGTTCAATCAATAAAGACATCTTATCATAATAATATCTTCATATTAATAATAATAATAAATCATACAGTATGTGTCCGAAAGGGAGCAGGAGGAAGCAAACACAAAAATATAAAACAAATATACTGCATATTAAAGCAAACTATTGTAAAGGTAAAAGTATGAGCATAACAAATAAAGAAGTGTAATGTAAACATTTACATTATTATGATTATTTAATATATAAAGACTATATATTATTGAATTACAAGATTAGATATACTTTAGTATAGTATCTAAAATATTGATGTGTTCAAATGCTCTTCAAAACACAACTGAAAGTCCATGAAACTTGTCTTTCTGTATTTGTGAATGAAGCCCAATCTCCTGGTTAAAACCTGAAATTGAAAATCTGGCAACGCCCTCTTGGAAAATAGTGGGTGGGCTTAACATTCCTCTATACTGGTCTTAGGCAGGTCGTAAGCAGGAAGCTGTAAGCTGGAGTCTGAAATGAAGTGCTACATCTGTAAATGGGAAATATACCTGGGCGGCCCGCCCAAGTATAGTCTATGTGTGTCAAACCCTTGAAGACCATTTAAAAGAAAAGTGTATTAAACTTTATTTAAGGATGGCCCCTTGAGATGAATGATCTCGTTTTTGAGGGGGTCCCAAAAGTTACACCTAACATTTATTTTCAACAGCACAGACACCACCCCATCATGAACATTCCACTGACAAAGCCAGATGAGGAAAACAAAGCATTGTTAACTGTTTGAAAACAGGAAGCAGGCCTGAGGCTGTTTCTCAGTCAATTATGTTTCATTAGATCGCTGTCAATGAACACATGCATCAAGCACACAAACAGCGGGGCAGGCCAAGTTCAGACAGAAGGGAATCACCTCATTAGAGCCATGAGGGCAGCTCACCTAGACAAGCATACAGTGACGCACATGATCATTTAACCTAGTTAGAGGGATGTGTGCACACATGATGGTTATGTGATACTGACACAAAGTAGAACTCGATGTCTCTAGCTTATTGAAATGTTTCCATAAAATGAACCATATACAGGAAGGTGTTTTATCAAACAGATGAGGGACAGCTGAACTTGGAAAGAGGCATCTTCCCAAGTATCAACATTTAACAAACCCTCCCCGAACTAATGCAACGTTTCTCAGCTCCTGCAGCCTTTGTCACGTTGTTTCACATAACAACGCAAAGGTCAAAGTTCAGATTGCTGCTGCACGCAGCAGCAATCTGAGGGCTGTAACCCGAGGCAAAACAACATAAAAAGATGCTTTTGTGATGCAACGCAATTGCAAACACATTCAGGACACAGACTGCCATTACATGTGATGCATTCACATATATCATGTAGTTCAAGAGGTTAGTATGCTTAGTGGATTGCATTTATATAATGCTTTTCTAACCTTGTTGACTTTTGAAAGCTCTTTTACAACTGAAGTCAGTATTCACACAGTAGTGACAGAGTCTGTCATACAAGATGCCACCTGCTAATCAGGAGTGTTAAACATTCACACCCACTATTGGCTCTGTCATCAGGAGCAATGTATGTGTTCATTCTTGCCTAAGGACACTTCGAGTAACAGCGATAACATGAGGTAAGCTGGAGGTGACGGGGATCACCAAAAACATAACAATAGGACAACAGTTATGAGGTTTTTATAGTAACCGTAAAGACAATATTACAAAAATAATAAGCACCAAGAAGAAACAGATGGCTGAGTATTCTTCCTGTCTTTGATTCATCTTTACACAAATACGACTAAACATACAGTTACACAAACACACTGAGTTGCATTTCACTCACCTTCTGCAGGCTGGTTGGGTTAAGTTGGGTTTTATCGATGATCTTTATTGCAACCTGGAAGGAAACAACAGATAAAGAAATGAAGACAATGTAAACAAATCTAAGATATTTAAGACTTCTCCATATTTCTAACCATATTTGTGTTGTTTACGTAGAAAAAACCCTTACGTCACTCTAAAACTGCTTGGGGTTCAAAGTGATTATCTTCTTCATTGGTAATTCATCTGCTGATTATTTTCCTAATTCATCTTTTTGTCAAATAAAAATCTGATAATATTGAAGGATCAAATGCGGCTTTATATTACTAATTTATCAACTTATTTGCTAATTATTTTTTGTATTACCTACTCATAGCTTCAGCCCTATTTGTATTTATCCTTAACTATTTTAGTCTAAAATCTACATGAGGCTGTCTTTGCCCTTAACAGTCTTGCAACTACTGAACAATGCTTTCTGGATTACATAAATCATGCATTGCAATTTCTATTATCTAGAGTTCACAAGATGAACTAGAACAAAACAAAAGCACACTGACCAACAGTTTAAATGACAGTGTGTTACAGTCTGTGAAGAACACTTAAATCTGTCAAATCCACTAAACAAACAAAAAAACAAACAAACAAACAAACAAGGCTTCATAAGAGGCTTAACAACATGTGATGACCGGGTCACAGACTGCGTCAAACACCACTGTATGACCGTCTTCCGCTTTATACGGTTGGAACACAACAGCTTTCACATGATGCAGCCAGTGGCAGACACACACAGCTTCACTCAGCCCTATGGACACATTCACTCAACTAATGTAGGTCAGGTTTTTACGAGAAGAAAGACTACAGTATATTTAAACACACACAAGTAAAACCTTGCTGTGTCTCTTCAAAGACTTGGATTGTGCTGAGGCAGGATAGTTTTGGCTGGCTGTAAGGGAACACAAGGTGCTCTGAACTCTGTGGAATAGTCCTTTAAAACTTATTCTGTGGGCTGAGTCACAGGGTACTGCTCTGCTCTGCTCCCAAACCCTCCACTCTTTTCCTTCAGCCTCATCATTCCCAGCATGCATGACTTCATACTGTAGTTACTTGCAGTGATACGTTTGGCAGTATTCAAGCATTCCCATGTATCCCTAGGGATCAAATTCCAGGATAGCTGGTATGACAGCCGGTATATGTGTCTTATGAATGTATTAACTATTGCTGCGTGAACACAAATAACACAAATAGTAGCATAGAATTTAGCTGTTGTCAAATCAGCACTAAATGTAACATTTCTAGGATTATGAACTGCCAGTGACTCTTTGATTTTATCCTATTGTCCTTCCCCTTCAGCGCTACACGAGTTAAACCTTTCATATCATGTTATTATTAACTCTAACTCAACAATGCAGCTTTGTACTTACTTAGATAGTACTTAGGCATGTTTGACTTGCATACAGCTTGGCTCCCATACAATTTTTGGCCTTGGAGTTCTATCCATTTATATTTATGTTTTATTTTATGTTATGCAATGCCTAAGACACATTTGAAACCATTGCTTCTGGCCAAAGTTGAATCACAAACCACAAACATTTGTAGGCAAACCAGCAAGCAAGCTTGTTAACTTTAGTAACCAGACCAAATAGCTAATAATTTAAACATTATTCAACCCTTTAAACTAGTTGGGAAGAAAGTCAAGTTATGCTAAGTCATCGGCATTTGTTTTATCATGTGACAAGCCTTAGGAGTGTGCTCATGTAGTTTTCCCAAAATTAAATCAAGATTTTTAGCATATTCCACTTTATCATAGTCACTCTTTTCAGTGACTAGAACATGTGTCGACTGTCTTCCAGCTTTTTCCAGACACCTGGGAACCTCTTCCTGGTTCTTTTCACTCACCTCTCTGCCGGTCAGGATGTGTCGTGCCAGCTTGACCTTGGCGAAGTTGCCCTTGCCGATGGTTTTGAGCAGCCGGTAGTTTCCGATGTGCGGCTGCTCATCTGAGCACAAGGCGATGGAGTTACGACATCGAGCACCAAGTGAGCGGCTCGACCAGCCGGTACCCTTCTCTGAGCGGCTGGCCGACAGGGAGGTATGCTGGAAGAGAGAGACAGGGGGACCAGTTAACCACCAGTAGAACTAAACAATGTGTCCGCCATTTTGAATAAAGAGTTTTGCTTTTAGATGGCCTTTCAGATAGATGTGTTCTATTTCTACATACTAAACTGCAATTGGTTTATTAAAAAAATTGAAAAACCTGGGACCCAATGGAGTGTCATCATCATGTTAAGAATGTACCAAGACAGATTTTACCAAATGATGCTTGGTAACAACTGTCTTGGTACATTTTAAGAACCGGTATCGATAAGCATAACCGGAATCAGAATTTGAATTGAAAACGGTAAAGTTCTAACTAATACCCAGCCCTAGTCAGAATTGTAAGGAGCATTCAGTGTTCATGAATCACAATCTGTATTGGCATCAGCACTGGATAACACATTTGAATGAATCCCTCTCCATGACATGTAACATCAAAGAGCCCAACGAACACCATGTGACCTTGACTCTAGTGGTCCTGTGGTCATGTGACTGCGGCTCGGTACCACACACCATAAAGCCAGAGAAACCAGGCCACCTATGAATCTGATCTGACCCCTCAGTCTGCATTCCTCACATTCATGTGTGGCTTTGAGGTCAGTGGTGATGGGCACGTGCTGCTGTGTCTGTACAACACGAGGAGCCATCCACACACTGATCTGAAACACTCTATTCACATGACAAGTTCAAACTGTGATGGGCATTTTTCATTATTTTCTGACAATTAATAGACCAAACAATCTAGACAACATTCGGCAGATTAATCAATAATGAAAGTTCTCTTTAGTTGCAGCACCAATATAAACCTTTTTTTTTTTTCTGCAACCATTCACTTGACAGACACACATCCTGACAGCAGCTGAACTCTTCAGGTCAAGTGAGGTCTCAGGTCTGAGGTCTTGGAGCATAAACATTAAACTCTAATCCTTCCATCTGCTGTTCTCTAAGCACCGAGCAGAAACAGAAATATCCCCTGGAAACAAACTAGCTTGAACTTTTCATCTTAAGATGAGCTGACAGGAGGAACAAGGAAATAAGAAAGAACAGGACACACATCTTATATCAGGTCCCAACAGGCATCACTACCATGGAAACAAGCACTAACGGTACGTCCACACGGTTCCGTCACATTGAAGCTTGCCGGTGGGCGTGTCTGGCGTGCGACCAACAACCAATCACATTAATCTATCGCCCCGGACTCACAAGCACGCGATTTGATTGGCTAGAGCTTGTACTGGCATATGATTTGATTGGCTGGCGCTTCCGTCGACGCTTGAAAAGTTGAACTTTTCTCAACTTTTGAAGCAAGCAACGGAGGCAAAGCGACGCAACGGAACCACAACGCAGTTCGGCAAAGCTTGACGTCACCCTAAAGTGAATGGGAAGCGTCTCCGTTGAAGCACGCGATGGAACCGTGTGGACGTTACATAACACTTCAAATCAAGAGTGAAGGAAGTGGGTGTTTTACTTTCTTATTTGCTAACTTAAGTTTAGGCTTACATTGCCAGATTGGAAGTTAACAAAGGGTTGTAAAAGTAACCTCAGACGTTTTTCTTCAGTGAGACATACATGGGCCTTGTGTCCATGTATATTGAGATGGACTCACATTATTTCCACATAGTTAAACACCGGTTCAAACTAATCCGAGGCATCACCAAAATCTATAAAATCACCACAATACTGAAATAGGCCACAATGTCAGACAGATCATTTCATATTGGGACTGCATTACTGAGAGAGGAAGGGAAAATATAGAGCCAAGAGAAACTGTGCAACTCATGACAAGCCCTGAGCACAATGACTCTGTACTTCCACACTGTGAGAACTACACACTCTCTCACACACACGCACACATACAGATCAGAAGTCAGATAAAACCACATCACCTTGAAATGCACCCAATGTGGTAAGCACAGTGGTGAGATCACTAGGTCTAACCACTTTCCAGCACACGCCAAGGAGAGCGCACAGACTCAGACCTTTGATAACTATAACTGAAAACTCACTGTCAAACATTAAGGTGAATATTTCTACAAACAGTTTAGTGAGTTTTAGTTCTGAGCCAAATTCCTCAAGTCACTTGATAATAGAAATATTCCAAAAACCTGTGAACAAAAATATATTATCCATCACAAGCGTGCTTTTCCTGAACTACTGCCGGATTTATAGCATTTTCGTTCATTATGAGTAGAATTAGAATGAAGAAAGGTGAACAATTCTGCATCGTATAAAAGCAATTTTATTTGGAAAGAGGAATAGAAAGGGAAAAGTTTAAATCTTAAAAAAGGTTATGCAAAGAAAGTGAACTGTTTTATCTATTGTCATCATAAATCAGTAACACAAAAAATCCACTTTTAACTTTCATATATACAGTGGGGCAAAAAAGTATTTAGTCAGCCACCAATTGTGCAAGTTCTGCCACTTAAAAAGATGAGGCCTGTAATTTTCATCCTAGGTATACCTCAACTATGAGAGACAAAATGAGAAAAAAAAAATCCAGAAAATCACATTGTCTGATTTTTAAAGAATTTATTTGCAAATGATGGTGTAAAATAAGTATTTGGTCAATAACAAAAGTTCATCTCAATACTTTGTTATGTACCCTTTGTTGGCAATGACAGAGGTCAAACGTTTTCTGTAAGTCTTCACAAGGTTTTCACACACTGTTGCTGGTAGTTTGGCCCATTCCTCCATGCAGATCTCCTCTAGAGCAGTGATGTTTTGGGGCTGTCGCTGGGCAACACAGACTTTCAACTCCCTCCAAAGATTTTCTATGGGGTTGAGATCTGGAGACTAGCTAGGCCACTCCAGGACCTTGAAATGCTTCTTACGAAGCCACTCCTTCGTTGCCCTGGCGGTGTGTTTGGGATCATTGTCATGCTGAAAGACCCAGCCACGTTTCATCTTCAATGCCCTTGCTGATGGAAGGAGGTTGTCACTCAAAATCTCACGATACATGGCCCCATTCATTCTTTCCTTTACAAGGATCAGTCGTCCTGGTCCCTTTGCAGAAAAACAGCCCCAAAGCATGATGTTTCCACCCCCATGTTTCACAGTAGGTATGGTGTTCTTTGGATGCAACTCAGCATTCTTTCTCCTCCAAACACGTCTAGTTGAGTTTTTACCAAAAAGTTCTATTTTGGTTTCATCTGACCATATGACATTCTCCCAATCCTCTTCTGGATCATCTAAATGCTCTCTAGCAAACTTCAGACGGGCCTGGACATGTACTGGCTTAAGCAGGGGGACACATCTGGCACTGCAGGATTTGAGTCCCTGGCGGTGTAGTGTGTTACTGATGGTAGCCTTTGTTACTTTGGTCCCAGTTCTCTGCAGGTCATTGACTAGGTCCCCCCGTGTGGTTCTGGGATTTTTGCTCACCGTTCTTGTGATAATTTTGACCCCGCGGGTAGTGCTGCGTACCGGTACGCCGAACCGGTACTGGACTTGTAAAAAGTTTCGGTTCAAGTCCGGTTAAAATCGGAACGTCGGGAACCGGTACTTACGTATATTCTCCTTTTTGTTCTAAACCATCTAAATCCTTCCATAGATCGAGAAATGTGCGCTGAGAAAAGACGAAAAACATTGTTTTGGCTTCTGATATGGCGGCCATTACTGAACTCACAAAGTCTCGCAAAATATCGCAACTGCTCGCGAGATCTGTGTGACGTCAAGGGAAGCTGGCTTCGACATAGTGGACACTGACAGCGTGGGATGCTGGTTGCCATATTTGGTAGTGTAGCTAAGCTAACTCCTTTGTATGTATGGTGATATAGTGTCTGCCGAAAGAGCAACACTTCACCCAGACCAGGGGTCGGCAACCCGCGGCCCACGGGCCGCAAGCGGCCCTTTAAGCCCTCTGCTCTGGCTCCCTTGAGCTTAGACAAAAATAAGAAGGATATCAAATAAAAGTATTTGTAGGACTATTTATATTTTGTTGCACGGTTGAAAATGTTTCGTATTTTGAGGTGATACTGTGACACATAAATAAAAAACAAAATGGTTTTAATTAGGTCAACTAAAATATGCGTCACATCCTGCTACGGTCCCGCGCGAGCGCCTTTTCTTGGAGGCGCTCGCGCAGGGACCCCCGGCTCGATGAGCGAACTATGGATAAATCAAAGAAAAGTACCGGAGAAACACAGGATTTAATTCTGTGTGGACAGAGTTATATGCTTTCACAGCAAACGATGCTGGTTTACCGCTATGTTTGATATGTAGAGAGAAGTTGTCAACGGTGCTGCAGCCTTTACGTATCGAGGAAGAACAAGGGAGAGGAAGACAGCTGACAATCTTCAGTCATAATTCAATGGGGTATATAATTTATTTCAGAAAACACTTTTTGTTATATTCCATGGAATGCTCTTAACGTCCCGATAGCAATGAATATATTAAATGCTTTGACAATAAATACTTAGAAAAATGAATCTCTGGAAGCCGTAGCGCTGTAAAAAGCACGACCAATCATTTTAGCCGACCCGGCTAAAATAACTGGATGGCCTACCTGCTTGTCAGCCTTCCATCTGTGCACAAACTTATCTCGTGGCCTCATTGATGATGCGCGTTCGTGTGTGTTGGAGGAGGGACTCTGTAAGAAAGTCTGAAGGAAGAGGCCTATTTTTTCCAGTTGTGTATTTTCAAATTCTAGCGCACTCGAGCTGGTTTCTCCATTCTTACCTACCCTACCTTTAACTCTTTTTAGGGTGCAGCTATATGTTTTATTTATTTCAAAGTGGGCCTATTTTAATAATATTTTTTTTCCTTCAAATGTGCAGAGGACTCCCCAAGTGCTGTGTTTAATTTATCTTAAAGTAGGCCTGTGTATTTGTAATTCTCCTTATAGGAGTTCTTTGTTTCTTATTAGAGGTTAACAGTTTTATATAATGTAATAAATAGCCTAATAAATGCAAAACAACTGTAGTTTTTGTCTGATATAACAATAAATACAACTTTATTAGCTATCAAGCTATGAAATATGTTTTGCGGCTCCAGGCAAAAATATTTTGGAGAAAAAGGAGCGAAATGGCTCTTTTGGTCAAAAAGGTTGCAGACCCCTGACCCAGACAATGTCAATATGCTGTTAACACATAGACTTGTACTCTTGCATATTGAGTCTTGTATGTAAATCACTGTATGTGGTTGTGTTGTGTAGTTAGTAACACATGTAAAGTTCTAGAAAAGACATGGTGTAGACAGAAGTTGGAAGGGCGCACAATAAACCTGACGAGTTTGAATCTGAGTTGATTATGAGTTTATTTTCAATTGATAATTAGCTCACAATAAGTTCACTTTAGTTACTCACACAATTTGACACAAGTCCGGACTTATAAGTCCGGACCTGAACCTGAACCTCTGGACTTGAGTCCGGACCTGAACCTGAATGTGAGTCCAGGTACACAGCACTACCCGCGGGGTGAGATCTTGCGTAGAGCCCCAGATCGAGGGAGATGATCAGTGGTCTTGTATGTCTTCCATTTTCTAATAATTGCTCCCACAGTATATTTCTTCATACCAAGCTGCTTACCTATTGCAGATTCAGTCTTCCCAGCCCGGTGCAGGTCTAAAATTTTGTTTCTGGTGTCCTTTGACAGCTCTTTGGTCTTGGCCATAGTGGAGTTTGGAGTGTGGCTGTTTGAGGTTGTGGACAGGTGTCTTTTATACTGATAACGAGTTCAAACAGGTGCCATTAATACAGTTAACAAGTGGAGGACAGAGGAGGCTCTTAAAGAAGAAGTTAAACGGCGATTTCTGAGAGATTTTAAAATCTCAGATCTGCTCAACTCCAGGCGTAACTCAGGTCTCAGTGAGTCACGCCCCTCAAGTGTGCATTCCAATAGGTAGGAAGACTCTGCTGTCGCCCATCAGCAGAAAATAGTTAACTAATTACAGGGGCGTGCCCCCAAAGCTGTGAGAACTGAGCAATCAGGTATCCATCTTAGGTTGCGTTTTCCTGGAGCGTCAGCTTCAGCGTCAGCCAGACGAAGACTGACAAAGACATTAAGAGTCCTGTGGGAGTAAGACTGACAAAGACATTAAGAGTCCTGTGGGAGTCACGTAGGAGGCAAATCGTACTCTGATTGCGCCAAGTATCGCTGGTGTTATTTAGTTTTATTCAATTCTCTTGGGTTCTCTAGCCCCTCATGCTATAATCATGTGTATTTTCTGCATTCCTGTTCATGTGTCTTCTCGCAATTATCACTGGCCCCGTGTTTCTCCTAATCGATCTCACCGGCCTGCTCTCGTCTATCCCACATGCTCCACTGAGATCCAACATCTCGTTTCAGGGGGCCTGTGGAACTGCCAGTCAGCTGTCCCTAAGGCTGACTTCATCTCTGGCTACGCTTCCCTGCAGTCTCTGGATTTCCTTGCTCTCACGGAGACCTGGATCACTCCATCCAACACATCCACCCCAGCAGCTCTCTCCACAGCATATTCTTTCTCCCATACACCCAGACCCTCTGGCAGAGGAGGTGGCACTGGTCTCCTGCTCTCTCCCAAATGGAGCTTTTCCCTCTTCAAGCTACCTAATTTCACTCCTTCCACCTTTGAATTCCATGCCGTCACAGTAACCCATCCTATACAATTAACCATTGTTGTTCTCTACCGTCCACCAGGCGCCTTGGGGGACTTCTTGGAGGAGTTAGATAATCTCCTCTCACACATCCCTGAAACTGGCCCTCCCGCTGTACTTCTCGGAGATTTCAACCTCCAGACAGGGAAGATATCTGAACTAACATCTCTGTTAACCACCTTTGCTTTCTCACTGTCTCCATCCCCACCAACTCATAAAGCTGGCAATGTCCTTGATCTCATATTCTCAAGGAACTGCTCTACTTCTAACCTCTCTGTAAACCCGCTCCACACATCCGATCACTTCTTCATTTCATTCTCTCTACCCCTTTCCAAACATAACAACCTAATCTCTTCTAACTCTGCTCCTGTCCGCCGTAACCTCCGTTCCCTCTCCCCCTCTACCTTTGCCTCATCGGTGCTCTCAGCCCTCCCTTCCTCTGACTCGTTCCAACTCCTGCCTCCAAACACTGCTGCAAAAACTCTCCTCTCGACTCTCTCATCCTCTCTGGACTTTCTCTGTCCTCTCACATCGCGGCCGGCTCGTCAGTCCCCTCCTGCTCCCTGGCTAAATGATGCACTGCGTGCTAATAGAACCATCCTTCGGGCAGCAGAGCGGAAATGGTGGAAATCCAAACACCATGACGACCTCCTAACCTATCAGGCTCTCCTCTCCTCTTTCTCTGCTTCCATCTCTCAGGCAAAAAGCACTTTCTTTCAAGATAAGATCCAATCTTCCTATTCCAATCCCAAAAAACTATTTTCTATCTTCTCCACCCTCTTGGACCCCCCCAAAGCACCTCCCCCCTCCTCCCTTCTGTCAAGCGACTTTGTTAACCATTTTGAAAAAAAGGTTGATGATATTCGCTCTTCTTTTTCTGACTCACCTTTACTCACCGCTGGGTCACCAGACCCTCCCTTCACCCACACACTGACCTCCTTCACCTCTGGGTCACCAGACCCTCCCTTCACCCACACACTGACCTCCTTCTCCCCTCTCTCTCCAAGTGAGGTTCTTACCCTCGTTACCTCTGCCCGTCCTACCACCTGTTCTCTGGACCCTATCCCCTCAAACCTCCTTCAGACTATCGCTCCTGATATTCTACCATTTCTCACCCATTTCATCAACACTTCTCTAACTTCTGGTCACTTTCCAAACAGTCTCAAGGAGGCAAGAGTAAACCCTCTCCTTAAGAAACCCACTCTCAACCCCTCTGATGTTATTAACTACAGGCCCGTCTCTCTCCTCCCGTTCCTGTCTAAAACACTTGAACGCGCTGTCTTTAAACAACTCTCCTCTTATCTCCATCAGAACAACCTTCTGGATCCGCACCAGTCTGGTTTCAAGGCAGGTCACTCAACAGAAACTGCTCTCCTTGCTGTCTCTGACAAACTGCACACTGCTAAAGCAGCCTCCCTCTCCTCTGTCATCATCCTTCTGGACCTGTCTGCTGCATTCGACACGGTGAACCATCGGATCCTCCTTCGCACTGTCCAAGAACTTGGAGTTTCAGGCACTGCACTTTCCCTCCTCACCTCATACCTCAACGACCGCACCTACAGGGTTACTTGGAGAGGGTCCGAGTCCGACCCTTGTCAATTAACTACAGGGGTCCCTCAGGGCTCGGTTCTTGGTCCCCTCCTCTTCTCCCTGTACACAAACTCGCTCGGGTCTGTCATTAGCCCGCATGGTTTTTCATACCACTGCTACGCTGACGACACCCAACTAATTCTGTCCTTTCCCCGCTCAGAGACCCAGGTCGTCGCACGCATCTCTGCTTGCCTAGCAGACATCTCTCGGTGGATGTCTGCTCATCACCTCAAGCTCAACCTTGACAAGACTGAACTGCTCTTCCTTCCGGGAAAAGATTGTCCCACTCTTGACCTAACAATCAACATCGGCACCTCTGTTGTTTCCCCGACTCAGACTGCAAGGAATCTGGGTGTGGTCCTAGATAACAAACTGTCCTTCACTGCAAACATCGCTGCTACAACCCGCTGCTGCAGATACACGCTTTACAACATCAGGAGGATACGTCCCAAGCTGACCCAGACATCAGCGCAGATTCTGGTCCAGGCTCTCGTCATCTCACGCCTAGACTACTGCAACTCCCTCCTGGCTGGTCTACCTGCATGTGCCATCCGACCTCTGCAGCTCATCCAGAATGCAGCGGCTCGTCTGGTCTTCAACCTTCCCAAATTCTCCCACACCACACCGCTCCTCCGCTCCCTTCACTGGCTTCCAGTAACTGCTAGAATCCACTTCAAGACACTGGTACTCAGAGGCGCGGGAAGGTATTTTGAGTGGGGGTGCTGAGGTGCTGGACTCCATTGAACACTATTACGGGCACTATAGAGCAGGCAGAAAAAAACTCCCCACACGCAAACACACAGTAAACCTGCGACTGTTACAATGAAGGCTCGATAATCAGCTCACGGCATATAGGCAGGGGTAAAGTGCTATTTTTTACGAGTGGGGAGCGGACCTCACCCCCTCTAGGGAGGTCCGGGGGGATGCTCCCCGGGAAGATTTTTTTAAAATATTGAAATTAAAAGCATCAATCTGGTGCACTTTGAGAGCAACATTAGGAGATCTATGGATACATCTCTCAACACCCAGATGAAACACAACTGTAAGCAGATGTTCTTTTTCTTTATGGATATTTTACAAATCACTCCCCTTTCAAACTGTATTCTTGTTTTACTGCCATATAGTATTTCATAACTGTTTTTCCTTTATTCTCTTATTTTTTTTTATAACGATAATGAAGGTGTGCCGCGGAAATAATCTTTTGAATAATTTTTGACCAAACCGTTTGAGACCCACTGAGATAACTTAGACTAAAGTTAACTATCTAAACACTCAGAGAGTCCTTTAGCTCACCTGAGCCTCTCAGTCTGAGAGGAGAGCTCTCCTCCAGCTTGTTGTGGAACAAACAGCTCCGGATGTCCGTTAGTGCAGCTAGCTAACCAGATGCTAACAACACGGTCCCTGCTGCTGGCACCGGTCCCTCTCTCTCTCCCCCCCTCTCTCACACACACTAAATGCGCTATTTCCGCACACACAGAGCCGCGAGCTTGAATGACACAAGCACACTTTTATTTCCATGCAACTCTCTGATTGGTCTGGTGTCTTGCCTCTGTTGCATTCACTGAACACGGGAAATTACAGTCCTGCCGTCCTCTCTAGTGTCTTGATGAGGTTCACGTAAAGCACGGTTAATGTATTATATTATTGAGGTAGAATTGTCCGGGGCTACAGAAAAAACATTCGGGGCAGGCCAAGATATTATTTTACCAGCAATGTGGAATTTATTGGCTACATATTAAACAGATTATGCACAGCGGGAGCAGCAATAACCGTCAAATAATAATTCAGGCAGGGGAGCTCCGCACCCCCTGCCTGCCGCTAGGGGGTGCTGCAGCGCCCTCAGCACCCCCCTTCCCGCGCCCATGCTGGTACTTGCGTACCATGCTGCGAATGGATCTGGCCCTTCCTACATCCAGGGACATGGTTAAACCGTACACCCCAGCACGTGCACTCCGCTCTGCATCAGCCAAACAGCTCGCTGCACCCGCACTGCGAGGGGGACCCAAGTTCCCGTCAGCAAAAACACGTGGGTTTGCTATCCTGGCTCCAAAATGGTGGAATGAGCTCCCCATTGAAATCAGGACAGCAGATAGCTTACACATCTTCCGACGCAAACTGAAAACTCATCTCTTTAGACTCCACTTCGAGCGATAGAATTACTAACAAAGCACTTATATACTAATAAAGGGCTGGCTTTCTAAATGCCAGTTGAGTAGCACTTGAAATGTTTGGCTCTATGAAACCTGATGTACTTATATGATTCTGTTTTCTTAAAGGTTGTATCTTCCTGGTCGAATGCACTTATTGTAAGTCGCTTTGGATAAAAGCGTCAGCTAAATGCAATGTAATGTAATGTAATGTAATGTAATGTCTGTGAGAGCCAGAAATCTTGTTTGTTTGTAGGTGACCAAATACTTATTTTACAGAGGAATTGACCAATTAATTCATTACAAATCCTACAATGTGATTTCCTGGATTCTTTCCCCCCATTTGTCTCTCATAGTTGAAGTGTACCTAGGAGGAAAATTACAGGCCTCTCTCATCTTTTTAAGTGGGAGAACTTGCACAATTGGTGGCTGACTAAATACTTTTTTGCCCCACCGTATATATATATATATATATATATATATATATATATATATATATATGAAGCTGACCACAGTAACAAGCCTTTGTGGGTGGAACCTGGTAAAATAAATAAGTTGGGAACAAAAAAAAGCACAGAAAAATGAAACTCATAAAAGCTCAGGAGCAGAAGCATTTTATCTGGTTTTGGAGATGACAGAGTTAATATCAAGGCAATTATAGGACTTCAGCCACCCGGCATTCATTTTCACCTCCTCTTCGCCCCTCCCCGCTATATATTCCCCCTTCTCCTTTCTCCCCTTGCTCTTCCCATCCCCCAGACAAATCAATTTGCGTCCCTTCCCTCCGTTCTCCTCTCGGGGCCTGGACCAGCCCTCTCTTTTGTCTCGTGCTGCCATCTTCATTTTCAGCAACCTCACATCAATTTGAGCTCCATGCCGCCCTCCATCACCCAGCGCCCCTCCCCCCGTCCCATTTACGCCTTTCAAGGAGTGCAGTCCATCGATTCGCCCACTCCTTCTGATTACCATGCACTTTCTTTCAGGAAGAGTGTGTGTGTGTGTGTGTGTGTGTCTGGGGCCAGCAGAGGTATTTGGGAGGGGAGGAAGGCCCTCAACATTATTATGCATGGAGAGTGACATTTGGTATGGAAGAAGCATGGAGAGCTGGTGGAGGCTTCAGTGTAAGTGTGTGATGTGCACATTCAGCAAACAAGCTGCACAATGTCCTTCACACTGAATTCATTTCTGATGATTTCACAACTCGTGCTGCCCCCTTTTTAAATGTTCAGATAAACATGATTGTTGTAAAAATTATCCTAATCATTGTAATGCGTGTCATCCTGATGATTGGAAAAACGATCGATGTTGCTGCCATCAGCCATCAATGTTGTGAAAGTTCACTTCAGGTGAATTTTATAATAATAAATCCATCGGATAAATCCAGTTTTGGGCAAAATCATTTACATAAACTCACTATGCAATTCTGTCCTAAAGCAAAACTAATTAAAACTGCGGTCGCACTTGTGCGCGCAGTGATGAGCGGGCCCCTGTTGGGGAGGGCAGCTGGTCGTCCCGGCGTCAAGCAGACGCGAGCGAGTCCTGAGAAATGAGCTGTTTGTCATTTCTCTATTTTTCGCATCCCAGACTCCCAGGTCCTCCGGCAGCGACCCGGAAACGGATGTCGGCGCACCGTCTCGAAGGAAAACAAATTTCTCTAAAGGCTCGTCGAGGATCGATTATCGAGGAGGCTGTCTGGAGGAGCCGTAACCGAGGGTACACTGATTTAGAGGAGAGAGGAGAGAGGAGTGTCTCTAGAGGAGCTATAACCGAGGGTACACTGAAGTATTCTCCTGAGACGATTTCAGCCAACAGTTATGTTTAAAAGAGGCGTGACGCATGGCTGGACTTATGTCAACGAAGCACAGTTCTGCAAACTGTTCCCGTTGTGATAAGTTATTTAAGATGATCGAATGTGTCTACCCTTTACCGTTTGTTTACTCACTAATCTCCCCTGGATGTTAGGCTATTTTTTTTTCAATACAACTGCTTTCATTGTGACGCGATGTTTACAGTGAGAACAGCTGCTGAAGTCAGTGCAGAAAGCAGAAAAGTGTGTATAATATATATGGCTCAATAATATATGTAACAGGCCTACATTTCACACTTTATTTGTAGACTTTAGGAGATATCTACAAATAAACAGTAGATATTTTTCATGAAACCATAGTGCTTCACATAATAAAATATACAAGGGCTGTACCCTGATATTTAGTATATGCTTTAGGATCTCTTTTTGTTAGTTGTACAATGTGTAGGTGTGGTTGTGTGTGTGTGTGTGTGTGTGTGTGTGTGTGTGTGTGTGTGTGTGTGTGTGTGTGTGTGTGTGTGTGTGTGTGTGTGTGTGTGTGTGTGTGTGTGTGTGTGTGTGTGTGTGTGTGTGTGTGTGTGTGTGTGTGTGTGTGTGTGTGTGTGTGTGTGTGTGTGTGTGTGTGTGTGTGTGTGTGTGTGTGTGAGTGTGTGTGAGAGTTGATGTGCCGGGCAGACAGGCGGGTTTCAGTAGCTTAAGGTAGTATCTGACATATAAATGGTGAAAAATTGTACATTCTCCATTAGCTTACGAGCTCCATGTTCAAGCGATCGACTATTCCTTCGCAATGTTGCATCACATTGGATATGCGTTTAAGTTGCCCAAGATTGGAATTTTTCCGATCATTTCCCTATGACGAATTAGCACAAATGTGCTTAAAATGCATGAAAAAAGTCAATTATTCAAAATGGCCAGCTTTCTGGGGGGCGGGGCTAATGAAGAGCAATTTGAAATATGTGTGCAATCATAATAGCAATGTGTATACAGCGTTTCGTGAATATCGGAAAACTATATGCGAGCAGTTTGGAGCAATTTGCGACATGTAAATCGTCAAAAATGGTGTATTCGCTGTTAGCTTACGACCTCCACCAGTGATTTTTTTTAAATGTGCTCCGCAATTAAGTATCATATTGGATAGGGGCTGAACTTGTCCTGCATTGGAATTTTTCCGATCATTCCCCTAGGAGGAGTTGGCAAGAATGTGCTTAAAATGCATGAAAAACGCACATTTTTCAAAATGGCCGACTTTCTGGGGGGCGGGGCTAATGGTAGGCAATTTGAAATATGTGTGCAATCATAATAGTAATGTATATATAGCGTTTCCTGATTATTGGAACAACTATATTTGAGTAATTTGGAGTAGTTTGGAGTCATTTGCGACATCTAAATCGTCAAAAATGGTGTATTCGCTGTTAGCTTACGACCTCCACGATTGAGCTATCAATAATGTTCTTCTCTATTTGGCATCATATTGATTAGGGACTGAACTTGTCCTAGACTGGAATTTTTCCGATCATTCCTCTAGGAGCAGTTTGCAAGAATGTGCTTAAAATGGCTGAAAAACGCACATATTTCAAAATGGCCGACTTTTCGGGGGCGGGGCTAATGGAATCTATTTACAAATATGTCCGCAATTCCATGAGGAATGTCTCTGCCAAAATTCGTGAAGTTCTAAGAAACTATATGCGACTACCACACAATAGGGGGCGCTAGTGAGCAGTTTTTTTTTAAACATTACGTTTTTTTTTTTACATTCTCGAAAAGGTCGTGGGCTCTGACGTGTGTCCCAAGTTTTGCGTCCGAAGCTAATTTTATGCTATCGCAATTTAAAAAAAATGTATAGGCCACGCCCACATTCTGAATTTGTTGCAACACTTTAAATTTGAGTTTGTAGTCACCCCGAGATTATGTGAACAAAAAATAAATAAAAAATGTGTCCATCCGCTCTTGAGTTATAAATTGGTGGTGTTTTTGGCGCCCCCTATAGTCCAAAATGAAAATGCTTTCATATGCCTATTCCCCAAGACAGACTGAACCTATATACCAAAGTCTGTGATGTTTGGATATATTGTTGATGAGTTAAGAGCATTTCTTTCTAAGCCCCGCCTTTTCGCGAGTACGTTTTGATTGACGGCGACCATATTTATCATCCTAACATGCTCATTTTCTACGCTAATGTGTCTGACCCTCCACCGATGCTGTATACGAAGTTTGGTGTAGAAAAACTGAAAATGGAAATTTAAGTGAATATTTAACTGTTTTGAACATTATGCTAATTTAAATTAAAAAAAATGTAGGCGGAGCTTAGGGTTCCAAAAGGATTATTTGTAGAGCAGGTCCACCCGGATATGTGTGCAAAATGTCAGGTCATTCGGAGTTACGGTGCGACTGTGTACATTTATTCCGAAATGGGATTTGGATATGTGGCGCTAGCGAGCACGTTGTAATATTTTAACCCATTGACTCCAGAATGTTGCAATTTGTACCGGTCCTGGCGCCCGTGCAAAATTATACAACTTTCTCAGCATCCTAAAGCCCTCAAAAACAGGAAATATGATTCCTTATAATAATAATAATAATAATAATAATACCACGGAGAACAATAGGTTCCTCGCACTTCGTGCTAGGACGCCGTTGGGTCCTAGTGCTCCGTGCTCGGGCCCTAATAATACCACCAATAACAATAGGTTTCCTCGCACTTCGTGCTAGGACGCCGTTGGGTCCTAGCGCTCCGTGCTCGGGCCCTAATTAATATCCTTTAAATTGTTGCGTGGCTGAGGAATGACAGTCTGACGTGCACTCAACAACAAAACAACGTGTGAATGTGTTTGTCGTGGCTCCTAAAAACACAGAAAACATCAAACTTTCAACAACAGCAGCATTATCATCGTTTCATCCCATATTTAACAAGGTTACACGGTTTCTAAAAACAAAACACACCTCCCTTTTCATCAAGTGTGAACTTCATCTAAAAGAGGAAGCATTCCTAAAACAACAGAGACTCTTCAATCCTTTAAATTATTCTGAGAAAAAAACATATTACAAAGAAAACTTTATTTTGGAGGCTGCAGTTTGTGCTGCTGTTGAATGATATTGCCTAACGTTGCATTCACATGATAAGCAATTTGCTCTTTGCTCACCGCAAGGTTGGTTGCAGAGCCTTGCAATGAAAATAGCTAGTATATTTATGCTTCTATGGTTACATCCCCAGCTAGCTTGTCCGCTACATAGAGCTATCATCTCATTGGTTGCGTGTCGAAAGGTCAGGGGTAACTACTAGGTCAAAGTTGAAATAATTTGAACCTTTCGTGCAACGCTCTGCGTCAATTTCAAGATGTGAGCGGCAATGAGGGAAGCGCTGACACCTAGCCATGGAAACACACCGGCAAGGCCAATGCAGAGACGATATGTCGCTTATCATGTGAATGCCGCTTGATAGTGAGAGGTTTTTCTGTTATCATTAAGTCTACTCATTAACTTAGATGTACACAATAATAGAAAATACTTCCCCATATGTCACATGCAGATAAACTGTTTCTGATTAGATTAGATGATGGCATGAAAGGTCTGCAGGGTGTTGATAATGATCAGTGAGCAAAACAAATTATATATATATATTTAACCCACAAGCCAAAGAGAGTAAGGACTGCAGTAAGGACTTAAGACTTAATGCATGGGCTCTGCTCCAACAGGTGATCTACAGGGAAGCCTTCATAAGGAAAAGTGTAGTCGCGAGACACATAACAGAGATATGATCTTTACGTCATGAGTACAAAAGAATTACAGTAAGTGAAATATGTGATGGAATGCATGATTGCATGTTTGGCATTCCCTCACCTCCTACAGTACAGCAGCTCTTATCTCTTTGCTGATCTGTGTGGACGTGCGGCTGAATAACAATGCATGTGAATGGAAATTCAATTAAGTTGTGATGCAGGTCTTCTGCTTTGAATGTGCCAAATTCTGCTCTGCATCTTGCAAGTTATGACTTCTTAAGCTGAAACTAATATATTTTACAGTTTGAAGAAAAAACAACGGCCTCCCAGTGTCTGATTTTTGGTTCTTTACATGCTTCTTCTCTGCCATAGGTGATCATTCGTAGGCCAAAGTAATATATCACAGTCGTGTTTCTCATTTTCTTAGTTTTAATGCAGGAATTATTGCTTACTCTGCAAACACACTCATAAATATCTCTGCATGCAAATGTCTTTAGCTGTTTCTTCTTTGTTCCGTCATCGTGGTTCTTAATGAAGATAGGAGGGGGAGTGGGGGTGGGCAGACACCTGCAACGTCAAGCCTCGTAGTGTGACAAACACAAACATGTTTCAGACAATGGACCCCGCCCTGAGGGAGGCGCCCTGCTGTACTGTAGTGGCGAGTAATTGCGTGTATGAGCTATTGAGTAAAGACAGGATGTGTGACGTTGGTCTCCAGCTGAGGGTTGAGCCCACCTCCACACACACTGACCCACAGTGCCAGTCCAGTCTCCTCTTCCTCTCTGAAGCAGCTGCGGCCCTCGACCTTGTGGCCTCAGACTGGTGTGTCTTCACACACAGCGTCTCCACAACACAACAGAGAGATAACGATGTTGACAATAACAACGTGATGAATGGAGAGGGATAAGTTAACATGTTGACGTCATGATTACAAAACACACCAGTATGGTTTATGCTAACGTGTTGTCATTTGCCATTTCCCTAATACTCAAAAACAAAAAGGAACCGCACTGTAGAATGTGGTTCATAACAGCTAACCATGGATGTCAGGCGGTTTGATTTATTACCATGTCCCAGAGTAGTTGAAGCATAATCAAAGGTCTATTTCTGGTGTAAATGATAAGGATAAACAGCAAAAGAGAGTTTGGAGTGCACATGCACTTACTCTATCAATGTTATAATGTTATTATGGTACATTGCTGAATGAAATGTTGTGTAAAGTAATATTGAAACAGCCTTAACTGGAGAGTTTACACCATTGCGGCTACGGGCTATTTAGGGCTTAATATCGGATAACAATGTTTAATAGTGCTTTGATGAATCATCAACTGATATTTATCAGCCTATTTTAGCTTGGATATAGTTTGATCGGTGGTCTTTATAAAAGGACCATCAGATGATGCATCTATACTGAATTGGGTCATGATCTGCAATAATAGTTTCTGTGTAATGCCTCTCATGCAATCACAGCATCCAGTTTAAATCTGATTCTCATTTCCGCCCCACTTTCTTTAATGTCAGCTACTAAACTCTCTAAACTTCAACTATATTGAATAGAGCCAAATATAGCTGACGAATGGCTTTGTCAACCCACACACCAGATCCTTCTTTTCTCTCTCTGCTGAACTCACTATCCCTGTATGAACTTCTCATATGTCAGTCATCCATCAGGAGTTTGTGTCAAGAGCAGCAGGATGTTGCATGAACCTAACCTGCGTCACTTCCTGTATTGGAGACAGAGATGTCACAGCACTGACAGGCTGAGTGTCACATGTTGCGCTGCGACACTCGGCCAGCGTTTCCTGGCAGCCCCACGAGGAAGAGGAGCTGCCAGAGAGCGTCAGTGACAGACAGGCTGATTCTCTGAGGCCTGTTGGGCTCTCAGCATTCCTGCGATCTGGAACTATTTATTTTCACATAGGAGATGCTATGAGAATGAATGGATGAAAGTTTTCAGTGATGTGAATTAGTTTCTAAAGCTAAAAATCTGTCGTACTTAGTGAGAAACTCATTAAAGGTTTATTGAAATATTTAATACAATGAATCTGCAACAAATATTAGCCAGAATCCATCAAGGGAACACAATAGGAAATAAAACACAAATGTTCTTATTGGGGATGCACGATATTGAAAAGAACTGACATTGCGATATTTTTTTCCCCTGCGATATATATATTGCGTTTTTTAACTATATTTAACCGGATGAAGGATTTTAGTCACGGATGTCTGGATCTTAACTGGTAGACTCATCATACCTTAAGTAATGATCTAACATGTCACGATAATGCATGTTGCTTACCCTCAAATAAGGGGGTTCATCTGTGAATGAAGAAGAGAAGAACCTTTTTGTATCCAAAGTAGTTCCAGATGGCAGATGTTGCTTTTCTTTTTGGAAGTAAATCTTCATTCTCGCCGGTATTGTCCTCCTGTTCCGCGGGGCCTGCTGTGATCTGATCAAGAATGATTGTGATTGGTGGTTTGCTATGCATGCAGATCCTGCATGTCACTCACTCAAGTGCCCCTGACATGAGAGCCGCGCAAGTCTTCCTTTTGTAGCAAGCAGCAAAATTATTGTAACATGACGTGTTTGAGTTAATTTACTAAATATCCTGTAAAAAAAATAATTAATAAAAAAAACTAATAAAATCGCACGTCCCTGCGATGTGAATATCGCGGTTATCGCCATGACATGATATATCGGTCAGCCCTAGTTCTTATTCACCACCATCATCACTCGGACACCTCATGGTAAGGGCTGAGGGAATTTGTGGAGATCTAAGATTAGCTTCAGCTTTGACCACAAACAAACCCACAGTATTCTTTACATATACTATTTGAATATTTATTTCTGGCCACTTCACAAATTCAAAATACAAATCCGATCAGAGAACCTTATCAAACATGTTAGCACTCACACGATAACAGTCTCACTGTTGCCGTGTCAGCACAATCATGTCCACTTTTTGTACAGGACCTTTTATCACAGGAAATAATCATTTGCAGAGGATATTATTTCATGACTAATTCTTTAGATCTTTCTACTCTTTTAAAAAAAGAAAGTGAATAGTGTGGGCCGGAACACATGATGATTTAGAAGAATAACAAAATGCAAATATTTTCGACTTTCTTTTGGAGGGAGTGCCAATGGGATACTGTTGCATAAAGCAAAATCAAATGATTTTACACTGTGAGCAATGAGCTTTCATATGCACCATTTAAACAATATGAATTGTTAATAAATCAAAAACCCATCCCTAATGTTCCCTAACTGTTCCTACTGATGTTGCTTCTATTTTTAATTAAAGAAAATGTGGGGACAACTACAGCAACGCGGCAGCAGCTGACATTCTTCAGCTTCAGTCGGACTCATTCAGATTCCTACAGATAACCATTAGACCAGGGGTACTCAAACTTTTTTGTTAAAGGTCCACTTGTTAATTTTATACAAGGTCAATGGTCCAGATCAATGTCAGTAAAGTCCCCCCCCGGAGCGGAGCAACGAAGTTTCGGCTCACATGGGGCCCCCTTGAGGGGGTTTCCCAACATGTCGTTGCAGTAAATTAAAGGGTGTTTCATGTTTATGTTGAACTCACGCAGCGTCAGACAATAAAACCCTCTCTCTTTTCTTCCGCACCCAAATCTTTTTAAAAACAGGGGTACAACGAGCGGGTACAGATTTACTGCCGATCTGACGTCAAATTGGCGGCGGACCCACACAAAGTTGCCATCAGAAACAATGCCTGACATGTTTCGGACGTAATCTTGTCTTTGTTTGCAAGCCTCGCTAACACTCAGAGCTAACCTGTACTGGAGAGCACTTGTGTTTAAAAAGCAGGAAATAAAAAAAAGAACTCACCTTGTGATAAACCCGCAAGAGAAAAAGCATTTGAGCTCCATACTGTTTCAGAAAATGTAATCTTTGATGTGGTTTAGAACAGGATGGCGTTTTATCACAGCATAATTTAACTGTATCTCCGGTAGAATTTTGATCAGGCATTAGCTCCGCCTCCTCTTTTTATTTTTTTTAAAGCTAAGGACCCAAAATCCGCATTTCTCTAACAGGGCTGCAAAAGAGGGGTTTGAGCAGTATGAGGCATGGCTACAATGGGTGATCTGTTTGGTATTTTAAGCAAAAAACTTCACAGACATGTTTTGTATAGGTATGGCCCTACAATATATGTTTCCAATATAGCATAATAGGTCCACTTTAAATTACATTAGAATCAGAAATTCTTTTTTTTTTTTTACATTTAAATAATGGGACACAGGGTTCGGTCCGGATTGATTTGCAGTTCGGTCCGGATCCGGACCTTGGTCCGAAGTTTGAGAAGCCCTGCATTAGACTGTGAGTCAGACTCTTTGGCTGGAAGGCTCCTTTCACTGTACTCTGTATTCCCCCAGGGCAGGCTCTTGTGTTTTACCTGCCAAATATTAAAAGGTAAAAAAGCTTCACTGGACTCCCTCATTACACTGGAGAGGTTTTCATTTCTGAATAGTTTTGTAATGGGTTGCTAGCCCTCGGGGAAGGAAACTTTCCCAATGCCAGAAAATAAGTCAGTCCATGTAAAAACATAAAAATCATCACGGTGGGAGTCACTTTTTAGATATTGATCTCATGGAGATACTTTCCTCAATAAGGCTTAATGCATCATTAACATTTGCTTTCTCCAAGGATGTAATGCAAGTTATTTAACATCCTTCAATTACTTTTTATTGTATTAATACACTATAAGATGTAGGCATAATAAATGGCAACAGAATGCTTACTTTGTTGAGTCTATTGACCTACATCTTGGAGTATAAATAAAAAGTGTGATTTTCTTAACTTCGGCCATCTGACATGGTGAGTTACTTAAAATAATTGCCAACATGAGTTAGAAGAATCAAAGCTGAGGACACTACCCCAATTTATTGGTTAAAGATGGCCTCTCTCATATAGTCTGACACAATCTGGCTCCAGCATTAAAAGTGTAACTCGATGCCTCAGTATGGACAGTGCCGAGACACACTTGTCTCTGGAGATCTGCCACATTACTCAGCATATCATTCACTGAGGGATCATCAGAGCAGGCTGAGCGCTGGTCGGATTTATTCAGGTTGGACCCACAGCAGCGGATTAAAGCGCTGAGTCACTCCTTGGCGAGACATCGCTTTCTCTCTCTAATGTACTGCTCCATAAAGCTGCTGTCACTGCATGCACTGAGTTACAAACGTCTCAAAAACTACAGGGTTTTCTAATAAATTAGATGTAGGAAAACGACTGTTATTTTCATAGTTTTGGCAATTATTTCTACTGGTAATGATAACACCCTACTCAACTGAATATCTGCATGACAACATCAAGCCCACATTCCTAAAATGAAGACTGATGGAATAAGAAACATGCAGTGAGATGAACGGACAGGTTGTGAACAAGCCGAGAGTTAAGCCTATATCCCAGCACTTTCTTTGCAGATAATACAAAGTGAGCGCACCCATGATTTCTGTACTAATGCGTCACAGGGATTGTGTCTACCAAAACCATACACTATAGAGGTATGGCTGAACAGGAAAGTCTCTCTGTAAAATGGGATCAGTTAAAGAGTTTTTTCACCTTTTTCAATAACAACCAATTTTGGCTAAAACTACACAAATAAAATACTTTGAAACCATCATTTTGCTTGCAGAGATTTCTCAACATAACTGAATCAGACAAGCAGTAGCCACTGATAAGATGCAAATGAGGATTAGTAGTGCTGATTTTATAGTCACTTGTCGGTCACTTTGCCCAATAAGTGGATAAAAAAAAAATCACATTCATTTCACATTGTAGTGAATTATGCTCCAGCACCTTCCCACCTCTGCCCTTCCTAACATTCACCCAGCTTGCAGTCTTTGTGACGCAAAGCCTACAACATCTCAATAAAATAAATACATTTGTGCCTAAAAAGTGAGGCCACAACAAGCTTTTCTTTGTTAAAAGAGACCTGATTATTAATATCATCTCAAACTAAGTGGGAATGCTTTATGCTGAAAAGCTTACACTGAACTGCTATGCTGAAATGTAATGTGTAAGAAGAAAGTGAAGAATTAAGATTTAAATGATACATGAACACTGGGGGCTTGAATGTGTGATGAGAGAAGAAAAGAAAGTACAAAGGGTTGGAAAAGCAGCAGAATATTTGAACTGCAAACTTTTGAACTAACTTGATGGCGAGGGATCTGTCGCCATGGCAACGGCATTTGATGAAACCCCATAATACGCTTAGATGCGTTGATGGCTGCATCGTTACCAAACCTGTGAAGTTTTGGGCCGTTTGGAGCATTTTCACTGAAGTTATGAGAAAACCGTGTTTCATAGGGAGCATTATGTTGCCAAGGCAACGGCATCTGAAGAAATCTCAAAACTGTCTGGTAGATGTCTTCACGGCTGGACTGTTAGCCCACATGTGAAGTTTTAGCACTTTTGGACCATTTTCATAGGAGTTATAGCAACATCGTATTTTTTGGCGAGGGATACCTTGCAATGGAAACGGCATACGGCGAGATCTCAGATCCTACGTTTGTCATGAAAAATGATGTCCAAGGAGTGTATGGTTTAGGAATTATGGCAGGTTTAAAAAGAAAATATATAAACTGTTAAGCCTTAACAAGCTGCGCAATACACACTAATGTTAAAATCTGAAGAAGGCCTCTTTACCAAGGTCTGAACAATGTTTAATATCTCTAAAAGTATTAATCTTTTTTAAAAGCTGCGTAACACGAATAATGTCAGAAAGATGTGTAACATTTTAAAGTTGGAATGAGGTTTCTAAGTGAAAGTATGAAGGAGGAGTTAGCAGTTGAAGTCGCATGAAGATTTTCAAGTCTGAAGAGTTTCTCCATTGACTTCCATGTTAAAAATTTGATGTATTATGGGATATATCTCTGGAATTATGAAATGTATGAATGAGAAAAGTAATAGCCATCGATTCCCGATAGAGCTGAACGTTTTGATGTTTGAACGGAGTTTCTGCGATGTGGGAGCAGAAGAGCGGCAAAATAACCCGGCGGAATAAGAATAAAGAATTTGTCCGTAGAAGAACAAGTAGTTGGAATGCTGTATCAGCATTCCCACTAAATTAATGGTGCATTCACACCAGCCTATAGTCCGGTTGAATCGAACCCTGGTGCGTTTAGCCGCTTGGTGCGGTTCATTTGGGTCGGTGTGAACACAGTCCGAGACCTCTTAAGTAGGGGTGTAACTGTATACGTACCCGTACCGAAATTATTCGGTACGGGCCCTTCGGTTCGGTACACGTGTTTACACGTGTGTACCGAAGTGTACCGAACGAATATAACGTTAAAAGTAAAAAAATTAGAACATGAACAACTTTTTGGAAGTAATCTCAGGTGCTGCATCGCAGCATTCAGAGTAATTTGCTCACATTGGGTTCAACGCGTCATAGAGCGACCAAGTCATTTCATTGGACGAGAGGCATACTATGAGAGCTGGTCACAGGGATGAGTTCAAATTTAGTCAGTAATTTGAAGAACTGTCGAAATGGCGAATGCAAATAAAGTTGACCTCGAAAATCCTCCAGCATCATTGAAGTCTCCGGTTTAGGAACATTTTGGTTTTGCAGTTACGTACAAGGATGACGGACAAAGACAGGTGGACCGAACCAAAGCTGTTTGTCGGCATTGTTCAACTAAAATGTGGTTACGCGGCTGGCAATACATCAAACTTGCACACTCATTTGAAAAGGCATCAACCGAACGTGAATATCACCGGTACCAAAAGAAAAAAGACTGAAGTGCAAACCCAACTCCCACTAGCATTTAAGCCTCCACCACTCGCAAAAAGTTTAGACCGAGCCAAAGCTATTACAAACGCCAAGTATCCTTATGTTGCCATGTTAGCAAAGCGCTAACTGGCTGTATCTGCTACCTCTGTCCCTAGCGAGAGGGTGTTCTCCACAGCAGGAGACATTGTTAGTGCCAGCAGATCTGCCCTTTCGGCAAGCAATGTGAACAAGTTAATTTTTCTTTAAAGAAACATGAAAATACAATGACAAGCAAGTCATAATGTCAAACTGGCTGCTTTGGTACTAGTACAGTACAGTTCAAATACAGATTATTTCAGTTCATCGAAATGCTGCACCTTAATGTTTATTTTATTATATTTTGTATTTGAGTGAATATTCACAGTTAAATAATAATTAAAAACCCAGAACTAATAGTTTATGTTTTGTGAGTACTAGTACAGTAAAGTTCAAATACAGATTATTTCAGTTCATTGAAATGCTGCACCTTAATGTTTATTTTATTATATTTTGTATTTATTTGAGTGAATACATTATTCACAGTTTAATAATAATTTAAAAAAAATATATATATATTTTATGTTTTGTGATCATTTGTTCTGCTGTACCGAAAACGTACCGGACCGTGACCTAAAAACCAAGGTACGTACCGAACCGAAATGTTTGTGAACCGTTACACCCCTAGCGTTAAGTGAACTAAACAACCGGACTCTGGTCCGCTAAAATAGGTGGTCTCGGAACGCTTGCTTGCGAACTCTGGAGCGGTTCATTGCTGGTGTGAACGCAGTCTGCACCAAAACATAGGAAACGTAGTATTTACGTGTCACAAGAATGCAGATGTTTAGTTAAAGAGTGAAGCAGAATTAAGTGTTGAACATTGTTGTGTAAAGTAAAAATGCTCGGTCAACTACATACAATTAAGAACACCTTTCGTCTGTGAAACGCCCCTCCTCACTGCAGAACGTCTCTCATGTGTTATAATGTTTTTTAACGGACGTTGTCTGATTATATAATCATATGCGCGGGCCGCTAGTATCTGTTGATCTCCAGATTAACAGCAGCATGAGAATAACCTGCCGAAAGTGCCGATGCTCCATGGCGGAGGCTCCGGTAGAAATTGCCGCGATTTGCGTTTTTACCCCCTTAATGTCTGACCAATGGTTGAACAGCATTCCCGTGCACACTTGTGTTTAAAGTTTATAGTCCGTCTGAGTTTTGCCCATGTGAACGCAAACCGAACCTTCTGAAAAATGAAACAATGTAACAAACTGTGGTCTGGTGCACACCAGAAAACGGACTATTAGGTGTGAATGCACCCTAAGTATAATGGCTGGTTTTGCTTCATAGACTAGAAATTATAGTCTGACTAAGTGGTTGACATTGTAGATATTTTAGTTCAAAAACTAGTGTTTTAAAAAGGTCTCTTGTTGGTTTGAAAATGTAAAAAGTAAACAAAGACTGTTTTCCAGGAAGTGTTGGCTTAAGATTACAGTGTGTCAAAGGTGACTGCAAGAGGAAGTCATGACACAGCAGGCGTCAACAATTACTACGTACTACCATCTCTGCCATTACACATTTGAAAGGCAAAAATGTCTGCTTAACCCCGAAGGACAACTGAAATAGGAAATGCTGTGTTGTGAGAGTGCTATTACAGGACTTTGTTTGGTTGCAGAGCTTCTGTCGGAGGCTAATGCAGAGAAACCGTGACAGCTGTATCTAATGAGACATGTCCTCTGGTTAAAAAGAACATTATCACAAACACACACACACACACACACACACACAGATCTCATGATACTGTCTTAATCACATACAGCTGAACAACAAGCAACATGAAGTAAACCACAAGTGACTCAGCAACAAACTGATGATACGCATGTACCATATTGTTACTTCACTCTACTATTTATGTGATAGGAATGAAAACCAAGTAGGTTGCATAATGGAAAAAGAAGGTGTTGCAGAAACATGAGCCCTTTTTAAAAAGCATCCCTAAAATTATGTAGACAAAACCAAGAGGAGCTGTAAGTTAGAACGCAAATGTTTAGATCATTCAGACCTAACAGACATTACTGAAAAGAGCGGCTCACTGCCTGTAAAATACACAGTGAGCGTGTTGATGACGTTTCCATGTGCCTTGGTGTAAACTGGAGGGAAACAAACATCCAACACATAATTTACTCAAAAACAGAAACGAAAATAAGAGACGACGAGATTTTAGAACTAAAAAAGGGCAGAAATCGTCAAGCAAGTTAAAAGGATCAGCAAGAGAGTGGTTTATGACCAATTAACAAACTGGCTCTTTGGCAGTCACATTAGACTGCACCAAGCCCCAGGAAGTGCGCCGGGCGTTAAAGCACATTTTCGTAGCGATCAAACCGACAACTACCGTGTCTGTTAGTGAAGTCATTGGGCCAAAGAATACCTTTACCGATCGACTTACATTGGGAAAGAGACGTCTTGAAATTTTCTAAAAGCCGAATCCAGAGTTATTTTCACTTTGCATTTCTTTGACTGAGCTGTGACTGACAGATCAGAGGCAGGGCATAAGGGAAACTCAAGTGCTCATGCTATGGTCCAAGGCCCGAGTGATCCAGGTACTTTTTGTACCTCCAAATCAGTCAAATGTTTGCTTTGTGCACCACTGAGTAACTTCCATAGGAATGAACGGGCCCTCCCCCCAATGTTGTATCCAGTTCTCTTTACAAATCGTTGCTCTGCACGCTCTAAAGTGGCACCACCACTTCCATAAACCAAGGCGGGTACACTGAGTACGTGAGAAAGCTTCTGACATGGAACATTTCCTGTTGTCGATATATATGTTAAAGGACAATGTCCAGACCTGATTCTGGACATTTTCATGAGAGAACGGCTGACGTGGCCATTACAATAAAGGTATAAATCATTAAAAATGCATGGAGCTGTAGCCCTGAAAAGATACTAACACTAAAGAGGCAAACACACTTAAGAGTGGACATTGAATGTGCATGGGTGAGTGGCGGGAGCAGCAGAGGCGTGAGGAGCAGCACAGAGGACGGTAAGCCGACACCTGAGAGACCGACATCAGCCGAGACCCGTTACACACCAACACAACGGAGCGACTGTGTACTCCAGGTGGCAGCCTCGGAGTGTCCTCTCTGCTCAGCCGGATCCTTTCTGTAATTGTGTGTATCTGTGCAATTATGTGTTTGTCTGCAGGGGTCTGTGTTAGTCTGTGTAGTGTGTAGTGTGTCTGTGCTTGTGTGCTTGTGTGCGTGTGTGAACAGTGTCATTCTTCACACGGTAGCCCGATCTCCAGAAAACGCCACCTGTTCAGCAACATGGCTGGCTAACGTCTTAACTAGAATTACATAATAGCTGGCGGGAAAAAGATTGTGTGCCTACAATGAGCCATGGCAGTTACATTTGTGTTCAATTAATTTAACTAATAAACTTAACAAACACACATTACAAGAACAAGATGTTGGGCGAACAAATCTTTTACAGAAAATAGTCTTGCCAAGAGTCACATTAAGCAATATCGGAGGGAAGATTTTTATAATTAAAGTTGAATAAACAATTTTTAGATTAATCTCAATGCCCTCTGATGCAGAGCCAGCAATGCGTTTAATACCAATTGGTATAAATACAGAACTAGGAACTTGATCAGAGTGCACAGGTTTTAAAAAAAGGGCCCCGTAGAGAAACTCCAACTTTCTCTACACACACACTGAGGAAGATGAGGGCAGTGGATGCATTGGGTGATGGAAAACCGTTGTGCTCAAACACGACAGACGCATAAGGTAAGATGGTATTCAAGCAAGTAAGACTAGTCCAGGGGTCGGCAACCCGCGGCTCTCGAGCCGCATGCGGCTCTTTAAGTCCTCTGCTCTGGCTCCCTTGAGTTTAGACAAAAATAAGAAGGAAATAAAATAAAAGTATTTGTAGGACTATTTATCAGTGATGCAAACACAGGTATGGTGAAAAAAGAGAGAACTATTCGAAGCAGAACAAAAACAGCGTAATATACCATCTGACAAAGGCCTGTGCTATAATACTTAAATTAACTGGCTATTCTTTATAATATACTCAGATCAATAGGAGAAGTTATAAATCAAGGGTTTTTATTATTATTTACAGCGGGGGTGGGGAACCTTTTTCCTTTCAATTTTTACAACATCCTCAGAGGGCCGTACAAATGATTGAACTCAACCTCTGCTTAAAAAAACTAAAATCACAGCCCATTCATTTCGCCTTTCTTTCATTCTGTGCAAAGAAAAGGCAACCTCTTAATCCAGATATCTTACCATGACGTGCACATGCATGCATGCATGTGCACGGTTGTGGCATGACCACCAAAACAGAAAGATACGGACACAAGATGTGTGCAAATGTATTTAGTATCCTATCCATGTGAACATGATTTAAGTGGGGGGGGGACCTAACCTCCTCTAGGAGGGTCCAGGGGCATGCTCCCCCGGGAAGTTTTTTTTTTTGAATATTGAAGTTAAAAGCATCAATCTGGTGCACTTTGAGAGCAACATGAGGAGATCTATGGATACATCTCAACACCCATATGAAACAGAACTGGAAGCAGATTCTTCTTTTTGGATATTTTACAAATCACTCCCCTTTTAAACTCTATTCTTGTTATTTTTAACAACTTTTTTGTTACTGTCATATAGTATTTTATACCTGTTTTTCATTTAGTCTCTAATGTCTCATTAATAAGTATAATGATCATATCAAGGTGTGCCTTAACCTCACTGAGCTGAGGTTATTTGAGCCTCAGGAGGGAGCTCTCTTCCACCTGGTTGTAGAAAAGCTCTTTAAATTGGTTAGCATGGCTAGCTAACCAGATGCTAATAACAACAGATCGCCACTGTGCTTACAACTAAAGACACAGCCACGCAAACAGTGCGGCATGTGTAAGGCTCCTTATGGGTACTGCAATATTTGAAGAGCTGGAGCGGCGTTCCTGTGCTCACCGTCAGCACTCCTTTCAGACGTGAAGACACGTTACGCTCGTGTTGTGTTCAAGGAACCTGTCCTTGGCCAGGAAAAACAGACACTCGCTTGTTTAATTATTTTGCGGTCTAGATTTCTTCTTCTTTTTTGAAGTGAAAAGTTGTCCGTCAAATGTATTTAGTATCCTATCCATACTAGTCGGACTGACGGACCCCCCCCCCAAATGAAAACTCTTCGGTTCTCCACGAATTACACAAGTCACCCAAATCAGCGTTAAAAAAGCGGGAGGCGCCAAAAAGCGACTAATTTGCATCACATTTATATTTTGTTGCATGGTTGAAAATGTTGCGTATCTTGTATTTTGAGGTGATAGGCCTACTGTGGCTGCGTCTCAGGTAGAGTATTTTCATTTCCTCGGTCCTCGGTATCACCAGAAGTTGATTTGTCTGTGCCATCTTGAGTACCGTCCCATGGCTCTTATTTCTGCCTGAGGGCCGAGGAAAAGCCCCCAGGAAGTGCGCCGGACTCAGATGAAAATATTTGTGGTGGCCAAACGGCAATACTAAACTTCCGTTTGGTTGCCAGGCCCGGAAACACTTTTTCCCATTGGCTTACATGGGGAAAGAGTGGTCTGTAAATCGTTGGATAATTTCTTTTAAACTAACCAGTATGAACACTTGTATAGCCCTTATTACAAAAATTCGTTCCTCAAGTTGTAAAAATGTGCTTATAACGTTATTCCGAGAGTTATTTCCCTCTGCATTATGAACGCGCATCTAACCCACGGGACCGCGCCGCCCGGCAAGTTCATGTTACGTGTTCAGCATGGTCCCGACCAATCAGAGCACACTGTGCTCACAGGGAGGGTGGGGGCTGGAGCTACAATGAGCCGTTAAAGCAGTGGTTCTCAAACTTTTTCTGTCAGGCCCCCCCTTTGGAGAAAAAAAAAAGTCGGGCCCCCCCAAAACGAATAATCAGGCTCAGTGGCGTCGCCAGAGATTTATTTTGGGGGTGCTGTGGGGTAGCTTGACGTTTCATAGAGGGTGCTCAAACATTTAGGGTTTCCCATTAATGTACCGGTCGCTACAGTGGAATTTTCTACTGCAACAATCCCCACGCAAATACACAACGTACCCGCGACTGTTACAATGAAGGCTCGATATTCAGCTCACGGCATATAGGTGTAAGCAGGGATAAAGTGCTATTTTTATAGGTGATGTGTGGACGTCACATAGGGGGGTCCGGGGGCAAGCTTCCCCGGGAAGATTTATTTTTAAATATTGAAGTTAAAAGCATCAATCTGGTGCACTTTGAGAGCGAAATGAAGAGATCTATGGATACATCTCTCAACACCCGTATGAAACAGAAATGTAAACAGATTTACTTTTTCTTGATGGATATTTTACAAATCACCCTTTTAAACTTTATTCTTGTTTTACTGTCATAGTATTTCATACCTGTTTTTCATTTATTCTCTTATTTTTTTACAACTATAATGATCATATAACCGTGTGCCTCGGAAATAATTATTTACATTAATGGTGACCAAAACATTTGAGACCCACTGAGATAACACTGAGAGAGTCCTTTAGCTCTCAGTCTGACAGGAGAGGACTCTCCTCCACTTTGTTGTTGAAAAAACTCCTTATATCCGTTAGCGTAGCTCGCTAGCACCAGAAGCTAACAACAACGATCTCCAGTACCGGTGCGCTCTCTCTCTCTCTCTCTCTCTCACGCGCACACAAAATGGCTCGTTCCACACACACACACAGAGCCGAGCTTTAATGAAACAGAGACCCAGACGTAATAGTACTGTACTGCATCATATTATTTTCGAATCAATAATTTTTCAAATTATGATTTTTTTTTTTTTTTTTTTTAAATCTTTTTTTTTTTTTTTTATAACCATTTTTCCTCCTGGTCTCTCGCGCCCCCCCTGGCATGCCTCTGCGCCCACCAGGGGGGGCGCGCCCCCCACTTTGAGAACCACTGACCTAACCGCTGGAGTTTCACCGCGGCTGTCAGCTGTGTTTACTCCTGTCACTCAAACAGGACGCACTGGAGAAGGGGCGGGGCTTATATCCATGCAAATACTGTGGTGGAAACCAACTACGACAAAATTAACCTATTTTACCGTGATTAAATTGTAATACACGTTTCAAAATGATGCCAAAGTAACTAAATACTGATAACGGTTAGTACAAACCAAGCAACCATTCTGTTGGCTTATATTTTATTTTATCAATAAGGTATTTATATTGTTTTTCCCTTTTGAAACAGATGTTCAGTTATGCTAAAGTCTTTGATTGCACTTCAAGTCTAAAGTTTACATTTTAATTGTTTGGCACTGACTTTCCCTCATTGATGTTTTATATTTTACTTAGTTACGTTTTACTCTCCTTTTCATGTTCATTGATGTTACATCACTGCTAGTTACCTAAAACAGAACGTGAATTTTTATACTGAGAAACTGTGCCTTGAATATTTTATTTTTTTTAGCAAGAGAGTGCACTTTACTTGGTGAAGAAACCAGTGTTAACATTTGTTGTGCAGGGTGTAGGCCTACCTACTTGAACACTGAGTAAGCCATATCAAAATTCCTGTTGAATTGTTCATTCAGGGATTCATTGCAGAATTAAAACCAGCTTGAAATGGTATTTTGGTCTGTTACTCCTTTTTATTTTAGTTTTTGTTACCTTGTAGGTGGTTGTACTGTTAAGTAACTTGAAAAAGAACCATAATAACCGACATGAAAAAATATCGTGATAAATAATATCGTCTATCGTGATACTGCTGGAAAAATATCGTGATATTATCTTTTTCAATATCGCCCACCCCTAGTTCAGAGCTGCACTTTTAGTCAGCGAGGGTTCCTCGAGGTTGGAAACAGTATTTCTGTACTTATTGTTTATGTACACTGGGAATAGAAAAAGAGTTTTGCTTAGGGCCAGTTATGAACTTGCATCAGTGTGTGAGAGAGGTAGAGAGAAAAGGACGTCATGTAGGTGGCTGAGTGCGAGTTTGCACATGTTCAATTGTATGTTCTTAGAGAAAGAAATCCAGCATGTTCATCTGTGTGACACCGCGGGGCAGATCAGGGCTTTTGTGATCCTTGGACAAGTGAAAGATTCATGACATCGCTGTTGTGACATGTTCACCTCTGATGCCCCCATACAACAGCATTAGTTTCAAATAAAAATACACAAAACACAATGATAAACCGTTTCAATCATGTAGCTCGCTTAGGCCAACTGAACCATGTGTGATCAGTATAAAATGAGGCAGGAGTGCATTAAATACCCTGTATTAGGCCAGCTAGGTGGGCCAGTTACAAGGACATTTCCAACTTTAATCCCTGGAAAGGGATTCAGGTACCTTCTGTTTAGCCTCAACAGCAACTTCCCATGCCCATGAGCCAGGCGCTTTTCTCCGAGGAGCCCTGCTGATACTTGTCAGGGTGAAAGTAAGTGTGGATGTAAAGCAGGGCAGTGCTGGGAAAAGAGCTTAAGAGATTTAGCAGACCTTCCTGTAAAAGGCTTGGTTAATAGCAGGCGGTGGCATGTTTATAAAATAAATGTACGTTTTAGGTTCCCTGCTTAGACTAGTCCAGGGGTCTGCAACCTTTTTGACCAAAAGAGCCATTTTGCTCCCTTTTCCAAAAAATGTGTTGTCTGGAGCCGCAAAACATATTTCATAGCTTGATAGATTATAAAGTTGTATTTTTTGTTATATCATAGACAAAAACTACAGTTTTTTTGCATTTATTATTTATTACATTATAGAAAAACTGTTTACCTCTAATAAGAAACAAAGAACTCCTATAAGGACAATGAAAAAAATACACAGGCCTACTTTAAAATAAATTAAACACAGCACTTGGGGAGTCCTCTGCACATTTGAAGGAAGAAAAATATAATTAAAATGGGCCCACTTTGAAATAAATAAAACATATAGCTGCACCCTAAAAAGAGTTAAAGGTAGGGTAGGTAAGAATGGAGAAACCAGCTTGAGTGCGCTAGAATTTGAAAATACACAACCGGAAAAGATCTGCCGCTTCCTTCAGACTTCCTTACAGAGCCCCTTCTCCAACACACACGAACGCGCACATGACCAATGAGGGCACGAGATAAGTTTGTGCACAGATGGAAGGCTGACAGGTAGGTAGACTAACCAGTTATTTTAGCCGGGCCGGCTCAAATGATTGGTCGTGCTTTTTACAGCGCTACGGCTTCCACAGATTAAATGTGTTTGTGTTTATTGTCAAAGCATTTAATATATTCATTGCTATCGGGACGCTAAGAGCATTCCATGGAATATAACAAAAAGTGTTTTCTGAAATAAATTACATACCCCATTGAATTATGACTGAAGATCGTCAGCTGTCTTCCTCTTCCGTTTTTCTCCTCGACACGTAAAGGCTGCAGCACCTTTGACAACATCTCTCTACATATCAAACATACCGGTAAACCAGCATCGCTTGCTGTGAAAGCATATAACTCTGTCCACGCACAATTAAATCCTGTGTTCCTCCGGTACTTTTATTTTCTTTGATTAATCCATAGTTTGCTCATCGAGCCGGGGGTCAGGTTATTCACCTGCAAGAAAAGGCGCTGGCGCGTGACCGTAGCAGGATGTGACGCATATTTTAGTTGACCTAATTAAAACCGTTTTGTTTTTATTTATGTGTCTGGGGCCCCGTCTCAAGCTGCATCTCAGGTCGATTAAATGGAATCCTTGCATCCCTCACTTGCGTCATTTCCCTGCGTCTAGTCCCTCCCACCAGGGAAGCATGGAGAGACGCAAGGAAACCACGAGAAGCAGGGAAATGAGTTTTAAGCAAGCGGCAAACTCTGGGGAACAGCCGGGACGCCAATACGGAAGTGCAACACACTGCAGTTCATACATGTGCCGCTAGGGACTGACTGCAGAAGGAGCAATTTCCATAGACCCCCATGTTAAAATGCCCAACTTTACAGCAGAAAAAAACATGTTTCTACCCATGGATGCAATAAATATTATTATCGATATAGTATGAATCTGTGAGTGAATTGTTTTCTAACACGACCCTTTTATTTATATTAGGTCTTAGGGTTTTTGCATAAATTAGGGCGTGGTCACTTTGATGGACATGCCTCACTGTCAGCTAACACAGTGGTTCTCAAAGTGGGGGGCGCGCCCCCCCTGGTGGGCGCAGAGGCATGCCAGGGGGGGCGCGAGAGACCAGGAGGGAAAATGGTTATAAAAAAAAATAAAAAAAGATTTTAAAAATTTTAAAAAAAAAATCATAATTTGAAAAATTATTGATTCGAAAATAATATGATGCAGTACAGTACTATTACGTCTGGGTCTCTGTTTCATTAAGGCTCGGCTCTGTGTGTGTGTGTGGAACGAGCCATTTTGTGTGCGCGTGAGAGAGAGAGAGAGAGAGAGCGCACCGGTACTGGAGATCGTTGTTGTTAGCTTCTGGTGCTAGCGAGCTACGCTAACGGATATAAGGAGTTTTTTCAACAACAAAGTGGAGGAGAGTCCTCTCCTGTCAGACTGAGAGCTAAAGGACTCTCTCAGTGTTATCTCAGTGGGTCTCAAATGTTTTGGTCACCATTAATGTAAATAATTATTTCCGAGGCACACGGTTATATGATCATTATAGTTATAAAAAAATAAGAGAATAAATGAAAAACAGGTATGAAATACTATGACAGTAAAACAAGAATAAAGTTTAAAAGGGTGATTTGTAAAATATCCATCAAGAAAAAGTAAATCTGTTTACATTTCTGTTTCATATGGGTGTTGAGAGATGTATCCATAGATCTCTTCATTTCGCTCTCAAAGTGCAACAGATTGATGCTTTTAACTTCAATATTTAAAAATAAATCTTCCCGGGGAAGCTTGCCCCCGGACCCCCCTATGTGACGTCCACACATCACCTATAAAAATAGCACTTTATCCCTGCTTACACCTATATGCCGTGAGCTGAATATCGAGCCTTCATTGTAACAGTCGCGGGTACGTTGTGTATTTGCGTGGGGATTGTTGCAGTAGAAAATTCCACTGTAGCGACCGGTACATTAATGGGAAACCCTAAATGTTTGAGCACCCTCTATGAAACGTCAAGCTACCCCACAGCACCCCCAAAATAAATCTCTGGCGACGCCACTGAGCCTGATTATTCGTTTTGGGGGGGCCCGACTTTTTTTTTTCTCCAAAGGGGGGGCCTGACAGAAAAAGTTTGAGAACCACTGGGTTAGGTTGAGAATATTCGCATCGCGTCCATTGTGAACGCAGCATAATGCAGTTCAAAAACCACTGTTCTGACGCTTTTAAAGCAACTTCGAGATTTTAACAGTATCAGCAGGGAACACAGGCCGGTACAATTATTTTCGGGGCTTCAGGGTAGGATTTTCACGGCGGCCATGACGGCCATGCCGTCATGGCCCCTTGGTCTGGCCGTGGTTTCTGAACTGCATTATGCTGCGTTCACAACGGACGCGATGCGAATATTCTCAACCTAACCGCTGGAGTTTCACCGCGGCTGTCAGCTGTGTTTACTCCTGTCATTCAAACAGGACGCGCTGGAGAGGGGGCGGGGCTTATATCCATGTAAATACTGTGGTGGAAACCAACTACGACAAAATTACCCTATTTTACCGTGACTTAATTGTAATCATCAAAATGATGCCGAAGTAACTAAATACTGATAACGGTTAGTAAAAACCAAGCTGTCTAGTCAGGATTCAGACAGTATTGCACTTCATTTATTGTCTTGGTTGATTCTGTCGGCTTATATTTTATTTTAACAATAAGGTATTTATATATTTTTTCCCTTTTGAAAAAGATGTTCAGTTATGCTAAAGTCTTTGATTGCACTTCAAGTCTAAAGTTAGTTATGTTTTACTCTCCTTTTCATGTTTATTGATGTTACATCACTGCTAGTGCTACCTAAAACAGAAAGTGAATTTTTATACTGAGAAACTGTGCCTTGAATATTTTTATTTTATTTAGCAAGAGAGTGCACTTTACTTGGTGAAGAAACCAGTGTTAACGTTTGTTGTGTAGGGTGTAGGCCTACCTACTTGAACACTGAGGAAGCCATATCAAAATTCCTGTTGAATTGTTCATTCAGGGATTCATTGCAGAATTAAAACCAGCTTGAAATGGTATTTTGGTCTGTTACTCCTTTTTATTTTAGTTGTTGTTACCTTGTAGGTGGTTGTACTGTTAAGTAACTTGAAAAAGAACCATAATAACCGACATGAAAAAATATCGTGATAAATATCGTCTATCGTGATACTGCTTGAAAAATATTGTGATATTATATTTTTCAATATCGCCCACCCCTAATGTGATCCCATCATTAGGAGTAAAGTATGAACACCAGCTATTGGCTTCTTGTGATGATGATGATGATGATGGCATTTTGAATGTTTACTGCATTTTACCAATGCTAACTTTTTGATGCATGTTAATGCAATTGTAACTTGAACTCTGTCATAAACTGTTGTTAAATGATACATTAATAACTCAAAAGTTACGAGGCTTAAAGTAATGTTTGTAAAGTACAAAAAGTTGCTCCCTTTGTCGTGTCCTAAGGGAGAACCAGATGGTGTGTCTGTCATTGGCTCTGGGTTTCTGTGACTTTGGGTGCCAGGACTTGATGGAGTCAGAAGTGAAGTGACAGGAGAGAGGCTGAACAACAGAAGAGAGGCAGTGGTGGGAACAGAGAGTTCCAACATGCAGAGTGTGGGTCCGGGTGTGAAGGCTCTGGCTGTTTGTTTGCTACTGTATGATTGATTTACAACATGGTGATAATGTTCTCAGAAGATGACAAAGCAACAGGAGGAGAAATATCTCGGGTCGAGTTGTGTGACAGTGTTTATGATGGTCTTAGTTCTGCAGGAGGTTATGAAACAACAATTGTGGGAGAATGACTATTCTTGTGGTACTACTGCCTTATTAGGCCCATATTGAACAGCGCATATTAAGACCAAAACTCATCTACAACAACTTCCTTACTTGCAATAAATAAGCACTAAGTAGAGGGTTATTGAGGAAAAACTCTCAACTAATGGCCTATTACTTAGAATATGGTCATGTAGAATAAGGCATTAATAGGTGTCTTATAATGACTAATAAAGAGCCAATATACTGCTAATATGCATGTTAATTAAAAACTAGTTGATGGTTAATTTGTGTACCTTAATATAAAGTGTTACCCTCCCACAGATGAGTATTCATGGGGAACATTAGTTAGAATGAGATCAATTAGGGAGGATTTATTAGGGGACTTAATGTTAGGGCGAGTAGGACTGTCAAAAATCTGCGTAACATTTGAGATACAAAGGTTTTTTAAATCCTCTGACACTGTAGTTAACCAGTCCCAGACTTTACGATCTCCAAGTAGCACTATTTCCTTGTAGTCTAGTTGAGATAAAAGATTTGCCAACAAAGACAAGGAGTCCTTGACAGCTGAGGGGAGTCTGTAACAGCCCACCACCATGACCTGTTGACCCTTGGCCACTTCGATATTTAAGGCTAAACATTCGAGTTGTTTACTGATTGATTTGGAAACCAACATGGATACACTAAACTTATTCTTCACATAAATGGAAACGCCACCACCTTTATTAGGCCGGTCAGTACGATATACACTGTAACCATTTCAGGAGATGTCAGAGGCCAAAATAGAGTTATTTAGCCACGTCTCTGATAAAACAATGACATCAGCGTCAGTCGAGCTTGCCCAAATGCGGACAAAATCTTTTGTAAACGGACATTTTGATTATCGTTGTTGCCGTTAAGTGCAGTACCCTATATCTTCAATGGGTCAAGAGTTTTTTTCTTTTTCTTCAAGAATTCTTGGTAACAACTAGTGATTAATTGATATACAAATTGCCTTTCTGTGGGTGAATCATTACTTTGAACTAGCATTTACTTGAATTACCAGAAATCTGAATAGTTCATAGAGTAGAAAAATAGAGTCAACTAAAATACTGGGCATGACTTTAAATGTGAAAGTAAATAACTGTGCATGTGTGTTTGTTGAAATGGACAAGAGTGGATAAGGAAGGGATAATATGTATGACCCCTTGTTGCCATGGTGAGGTTGCTAACAAGAGTGGCTCGTGACTGAGTGAGCACAGCAATCATTCTGCTATCAGGCTCACAGGCACATAGCTTATTCCCAGCAATGCTTTAAAAAAAGTCTTCTTGACCAGTTTGGCTACAATGCACAATAATAAAGGGGCATCTTAACATGACCTGTTCTGTGAAGAGAAAAACCTCAAAACTACTGATGTCACAGCAGCAGCAGTAGCACTGATGTAGTAGCTTCATCAGGATTATTCCAGGGATTTCTCAGCATAAAAAGGAAGAGTACTGTTTCACACGAGAACATTCCTCAATCACGAGCAAACTTTTGACAGCATCATGGCAAAGCATCAAGCATTTATTAGGCACAATTATTGCTATACTATTCTGAAAGAAATGCTTTTATCCCTCCTGCAGTTACTAAACAGGAAGAGAGCCATCCCACATAAACCACTAAACACCAGGAGGCTAAAAACCCTGATCATAATTTGAAAAATATATGATAAGGTATTAAGTGACTCTAAAGTTAAATTCCCATTGTCATGACGGTCTTTGCTTACATTTGTATAGGAATAAATGGCCCAATCTTAATGCAGCATCATGGTTTGGAGTCCTACATTTGGGTGTTGGCTGACATAAACTTTCCAAACCATCCACAACGTATTCATATAAAAAGATCATAGTACCTCCTGGATTCTGCCATCTCTATGAGTGTTACTAGGTACTAGATGCAAGCTAGAGGCAATAAACACCTGACAGTTAGTGAGTCAGGAGCACGGTGAAAACCACATGACAGGTCAGTGAGGAAAGGTGGCAGCGTCTCCCATGGCACAGCCGAGCTCAAAATTACAGTAAATGCTTAATCTTTGCGTATGGTTTCCATTTAGAAAGATTACATTACAGCCTGTAGCCAGGACAGGAAATTATATTCAATCTATATTAGTCTTTCGGTTTGATTGTCCCACCCAAAATATGCTGTAAATCCAAAGTACTTGTGTCTGGTAAAAAATGTCAATGTGGAAACCAGCTAACTGTGAATCAGCACTACTGATGCCGGTCATTGAGGACACATAAGACACCGGTACAATATCCTAACATTATTTAAAAATCGGATTGTGCATATCATATCCTTTGAATACACTTTTATTGTTAGCTACAACATAAGTAGCTACTTGTGAAGGCTTTCAACCCTAAAGGAGTGAGTGATATTCAGGCTGCTGTTCCTTGGTGTAAGCTAGGTGCCCTTGAGATGAAAGGTGGGGGGGTTCTGTGTGTGGCTGCACTACAGATGTCAAAATGTGGTGAGGAGATATTAAAGAGAAGCGTACATGTTTACAAGAAATCCTGATAAAATACATCCTGAGAAATTATTCAAAAACATTTCCCCCTCAAAGTCCTGCCTTCCCAAAACCCAGACACTGCCACAGACAGAAGAACACCACAATGAAGGCAAGCCTGACACAGCACCTTTTGCAATATTATGCTACCCACTGCTGCCTTTCAGACAGCTTCATTAAAGAAGACACTGCACAGACCAGACAGGGTGGAGAGAGGAAGACAAGGTGAAGAGCTGGGAGTAAGGTGGTAGGTAGTCAGAGAAGAGGAGGGGTGGGTGCAGGGCAGGCTGGGTGGGTGGGTGGGGAGAGAGCTGGGTGGCCTTGCATCAAATGCATCAATTATTGATCAGCTGGTGGAAGAAAAACATGCGCACTGAGGACACCGGTGGATAAGGTGACAATAAGATTTCTTTTAAGGCTACCAACTAATGTAACATGTGCATTTTGTGTGTGATCAATGTAAATCACACCCAGTCCAACGAACCCCCCCCTTCACATGTTCTCCATCCCCATCCTGTGTGTCCAATTGCAACCCGTCCCAAATGAGCTAGGGGAGATTAGCGCGTCTGTGTCGCCTCTCTCTATTGCAGCTGCTCTCTGCACATACTAGACTAATCTCAGGGCCGGGGGTTAGAGGGAGTTATTACAAGAATTGTCTTCAAAAGCACGGTAACACCTAATAGTTACCTGTCCCTGCTACTGAAGGTGACAAATAGACGCTCTGTGTTTTGTATTATCTACTTACATGGTCCGGGTTCCGATCTTTCCCAGGCAGTGCCGTGCGTAAAGACATGTTCGTCCCTGAGTGCGCCTCTTCGTCCAAGAGAAAATAAATAAGTGGGCTGTAGGATTGTGTTCACACTGGGTTAAAAACACACCCCAGATTATCCTGGTTGTCAGTCACTCCAGAAGAAAACAGCCTCATACAATCCTCATTGTCATAGTCCGTGAAGGCAGCACAGATCACCAAGACAGTGATCCAGCTTTAATTGATGCGTAAAAAATTCTACATCCACCTCATGACTGTGTGTTGTGGTTGGTACCAAACTAGCCTCATCTGAAGAAATCACAGCCCAGACTGAACCCCCTCTTAGCTTCACACTTTCCCCCAACCTTCACAGGCGTTATCGGACCATTTCGGTGGACACTGGCTGGCTCGTTAATAAAGCAATCCCGGTGGTAATCGGTTTACTTCCAGCTGCATCGGTGTTGTTGTGAACGGCGAATACAACTCGACCATCGATGCAACTAATGAGGGTTTTAAAAAAAGAAGAGAAACAACAGTGGGCTCTGTACGACCACCGCAGGTTGAGTTGAGAAAAAAAGGGGGAGTTTCTGTTTTCCTGTTGGCTAGTGAATATTTTTCTGGGTGACAAACGTCAAAACGGCGGCTCCCATGGAGGAATAGTCACGGAAACAGAAGCAGGAACCGCCTGAGAACACATTTCGAGAAGAAGGAGATGTACGGAGCCTGGGGAAACCGATTGCGGTTGACCTGAAAGAAAGCGGCGGATGTGAAGCCTTCCAGTCAGTCTCTGGCTCTTCTTCTCAGCTCAATCCGCCCTTAGCACCTCTCATTCGGTTTGGCTCCAACTGCTTCAAGTCGCGCGTTTGAGCAGCTGAACACGCAGATATATATCCCCGAAAATATGTGTTTTTGAGCGAAGACCATAGAAAACGGAACCCCCCCCTTCGCCTCCCGAAAAACCCAGTGTGAGAGAAAGAGGGAGGGAGATAGACGTCAGCGGTAATGAAAGGCAGGGCTGCTGCGTCGCTGTCCGCGCAGGCGCACACACACGCGCCTTTCTCTCCTCTCCCCCCTCTATCGCTCATGCTTCCTTCACGTACTCATTATTAAATCAGACTTCCGGATTTCGGAAATCGTGTGTGAGTTTAAACTTTAAGCCATCGTTTAAGCCTATGGTTTAAGCATGAGTTAAGCATTATTTACGGACACTCCAGAGTTGTATACAAACATAAAGGCAACAATGGTCGTCTTTCCTTTCCATGATAAAGTATCTTCATTTTGACCTCGTGGAAAACCACCAAACTCCTATTTTCTTTACTTTTTATTTATCATGATCGCCTCGTGTTGGCTAAAATAAGTTGAATAAATGTTTAAAAAACATCATTATGATTATTACTTTGATGATGATGATGATGATGATGATGATGATGATGATGATGATGATGATGATGATGATGATGATGATGATTATTATTATTATTATTATACATTTCCTGGATATTTCATAGATATATATATTGTTTTTTTATTGTTAACGTTTATTTTATACGTAGGATTCTTGAGTTTTGTAGTACTTTTCTCTTACTGTTCTCTTTTGTGCTTCTGTGGAAAGCTACTCAATTTATATTTCTTTATCATTATCGCCACCTAGTGGCCACAATTATTTCTAGAGACAGATGTCAGTTTGACATTTTATATGTTTTAATGTTCCCCATCTATGATCATTTCTCTTACTATATTTATTGTTTTGCATCAAAATACCAAGGAACATTCCTTGAATGTGAAAACCGATATGGCCATTTACCTCATTCTGATTCAAATACATCATTATGTTTCAAAAGAAGTCTGTTTCTTTTCAGGGCTCCTCCAAATTGTGTGTGCAATATACATGCAAGTGTATACTTTTAAGCGCTTTGAGCACCAGGAAAAGCGCTATATAAATGACATGTGTTATTACTATTATTATTATTATTATTATTATTATTATATAAGTGCAATATACCCTCCTTCAATTTCACGTTTATTTATGTATTTTTCTCTCAGTTTATTTACAATTGGCATTGTTTCAGATTGCTCTTTAATTCAATATGGTCAAAAATATATAAATATACTGCTACTTTTTTTCCATAGAGTACATATCTGGTGTTCTGGTTTTGTTTTTTACTTATTGTGTTATTAATAACGGGCCAATACTTAGCCCTTTAAAAAAAAAAAAAAACCTGTTGTAATCATGTACATTTCCCTGTTGCGGGACAAATAAAGAATTTCTAATCCTGATTCTGAAATCTGCTTTTTTTTTTAACATCTAATGTATATTTTAATGTAACTAAATATGCACCCCTTATTTTGTAACTTTTCAAGAGCTTCATATTATAAATACAGCTGTGAAACCTACATCGACAGTGCACTTTGTTTTCCCCCTTCGGCACTCTCCGCAGATTAATCAATTAGTAAATTCCCCACAGTTGGGAACATTGACAGTAGGCCTACAGCTCTTGATTCCATTTGTTGCGAATAAGACATTTAAAAAAAGATAGGACTGAGGTGATATCAATTTGGGGCACAATAAAAACAGCACTCCTGAAGGACAAGGTGACTTAGTTATTGAAATGGCCCATGTGTGGAATTGATGAGGAATGAACTCTACATGTAATCAAGTCATGTCTCTGCGTAAGTGTCCTTGAACGAAAGGATCTCTAGAACTGCAAATGGGGTTATATACTTTTAAAAAGCTCCCTATCACCTTATTGAAAGACCTGCACCCAATCCCAGAAAATATAATTGTATTACTATTAAATGTACAGTGTATTTGACAGTAACATGACACATCCTCCACATTTACCAATAGCACAAATGACAAAACATGCATTCTAGCATCATATTGATTTATTAGCAATTAAAAAAATCAGAGTGGGGGTTTTCAATTCTGCTAAGCCCATATATTTGATTTTTTTTGCTTATTGTAATAAATAAAATTCTACATGGACAGATGGCCACATCTTGGAGACAATGTGTATTTATGAAACCAAGTAAAACAAATTATATGCAGAGGACAGTCTAATACATCTTTCTGTCCCTGTTTACTTTTGCTAATTTCCACATGGCTCACACTCCTTCTCACTTTCATAACAGATGGAGAGAGAAGAGCCCTTTAAAGTTAGTATATTTGTGACTTGTATATTTTTCATGACTAAATCCCAAATGATAATCTTACCTGGACCGATCGGGACCTGTTGGAGCGGACCCAGGGCCTCATCCTTCCCCTACTTCCCAGTGATGGATTAGACCTTGAGTGACCTGGACCCCCAGCAGCCTGAGATGCTGATACTGGAACAAGCAGGTGAGCCACAGAGCGTCAGATTCACTGTCAGCCTCAGAGAACTCAGGCAGAAGAGAGCGGAGAGCAGAGAGCTGCTGCTGAGATGGCAAAATAATCGATGCTGGAAAGAACAACCGGAGCAGCAGTCCATATTTCCATGCAGAGCCTGTTCTGAACACTGTGTTACAGAGAACAGCAGCATCATTATCACCACTGCCCGGTCAGCTGAGTATAAACCTATTAGAGGGAAAAAACACAACATGTGGAATTGTCAATACATCTAATGGGCTATGGAAAGAGGGAGGAGGGGTGAGTCGGTTTCTGTTGCTTTCTACATTTGTATGTGTGGAGGAAACTTCTGAAGCAACTGGAGTCAGGACTCAGAGAGACACGAGGAGAGCTGGAGCTTTGATGGCAAAAACTGATGGTTTATTTGGAGCTTCGGCCGGAGAATTCACAAGACATGTCACAGGCCACGAGTTGACCACAGGTTGAGATGCCACAATCAATTCTGAAGAACCCATGTATTTAGCTAGTTCAGAGAGAATAATCAACATTGTGCATAACAAGATAGAATGATAACACCTCTATCAGCTGACGCCAACAGGCAGGAACAGGGAGACAGAACACTGAGAGCACAGCAGCCAAGGTTACAGGTGCGTGTGCTCAGTCAGGACAGTATGAAATGATAAACTGGGTCAAAGTTATGGGCCTTGGGAAATATTTAGTGTGTGTGTGTGTGTGTGTGTGTGTGTGTGTGTGTGTGTGTGTGTGTGTGTGTGTGTGTGTGTGTGTGTGTGTGTGTGTGTGTGTGTGTGTGTGTGTGTGTGTGTGTGTGTGTGTGTGTGTGTGTGTGTGTGTGTGTGTGTGTGTGTGTGTGTGTGTGTGTGTAGAGTTAGTGATTTGTGCTGATCTGAGCACGTCAGCAGGGATTGATCCAACAATGTCTCATGTTGACCCCAATGACATCAACAACAAAAAAAAACGCATATTTGTGTACTTTAACACCCACTTCCTAACACAGGTCCTCACATTGTTGACATGATGTATTCCCCAGTTTTTTTAGTGTAAGCATCACAACTACACACTTCACCACCACCCAAATACCGGAAAAAAGAAACTGATAAACGCTGATTGCATTATTTATGACTTGTGTGTATTATCTATTTTTCTGAGTATTTTGTATGTTCATCTGCCACATGAAAATGTAAAGGCACATGTACAGGCACAGGTACAGGCACAGGTACAGGTACAGGTATACAGGCACAGGTACAGGCACATGTACAGGCACAGGTACAGGTACAGGCACAGGTACAGCTATACAGGCACAGGTACAGGCACAGGCACAGGTACAGGTATACAGGCACAGGTACAGGCAAAGGTACAGGTACAGGCACAGGTATACAGGCACAGGTACAGGCACAGGTACAGGCACAGGTACAGGTATACAGGCACAGGCACAGGTACAGACACAGGTACAGGTACAGGTATACAGGCACAGGTACAGGCACATGTACAGGTATACGGGCACAGGTACAGGCACAGGTACAGGTACATGTATACAGGCACAGGTACAGGCACAGGTACATTCACAGGTACAGGTATACAGGTACAGGCACAGGTACAGGTACAGGTACAGGTACAGGTATACAGGCACAGGTACAGGTACAGGTACAGGTACAGGTACAGGTACAGGTATACAGGCACAGGCACAGGCACAGGTACAGGTACAGGTACAGGTACAGGTATACAGGCACAGGTACAGGCACAGGTACAGGTACAGGTACAGGCACAGGCACAGGTACAGGTACAGGTACAGGTACAGGTACAGGTACAGGTACAGGTACAGGCACAGGCACAGGCACAGGTACAGGTACAGGCACAGGTACAGGTACAGGCACAGGCACAGGCACAGGTACAGGTACAGGTACAGGTACAGGTACAGGCACAGGTACAGGCACAGGTAAATGTAGGTTACAGGAAAAGTTGGCTGGAAAGCAGACACAACAACAATTTAAAGTCTAGGAGGGGATGAGAGGAAAGGGCCCTGTAATATTCTGGAGGGCTGATGAGAGGGAGTGGGAACGGATGAGGATGAGAGGATCTGGTGAAAGAAACCGTCTGAGGCCCTCTGCTAGATGGATGGAGTATAGCACTGAAGGCCCCTTGGGAAGACATAACATTACATTACACTATATATAATTTAGCTGAAGCTTTTATCCAAATCGCCTCAAAATAAGTGCAAAAACCATAAAGAATCAAACTCCGAACAACAAGGAAAGTGCAGATATATTCACTTCAAGCAAGATCATACCATAGTAAGTCTGCAGTAGACTTTTATTGATAAAATAAATATGTAGAATGTAGTTTTCTTCTTGTTGCTATTGAGGACCAGCCTACTCTTGATCTTTCCGGAAGAAGTCTTCTATTGACAGACTGTCTTATGTGGTTTGTTAGTGTGCAACGTGAAGTGAAATGTGTTTTTTGTCGCTCTTCTCAGAAAGGTCCTTTCATAACCACACCTTCCTCTGCTACAGATAAACTATTCTTACAGTGACAGGATCATTTAGTACGACAGTATATTTGCAACAAAACACTACAAGCTCTGCCTTCTCATCAGTGGTGAGTTTTGATTCAAGTACAATTACAATTGTATAACAAAGCAAGAGTAGTGCTTCGAAACGTATTTACTGAATAGAGCTTTAATCATTTTGATCAGGATGATTAATTTCTCTCACAAATAAGCAAATTATGATGGTTGAAGGAATACAACAAACAAAAATGTAAAACACAATCTATTCATCAAATATTTTGTAGCAGAGATTACTCCTGGAGATCCAGAAAAACATATATTGGTATAATTTACCTAAAAACCAGTAAAAACAATATACTTTATTCATGAAGCGCTTTTTAGGTCAAAGACGCTTTACAAAATAAAATAAAAGTGAAAATAAAATCAATCTCACAGAAACAATAACACAGGGACAACATTAATAACACATTAAAAGTCAGTCTAAAAAGTTGAGATTTTTTTTTAAGTACCAAGATTGAAACATTGTTTGGGTTTATAAACAGAGTTTTACAGTTTTAACTCTCCATGTTTTACATTTGGTTTCAGCCTGAGCCACCATGCTGGCAGCCATAACGCTGGCCTCTCTGAGCCTCTGGGTGTGGGCGTCTGACCTCTGCCCCCCTGTCTGCCAATGTCTCCACAACCTGACCACCATCATGTGTCAGGACAGAGGCCTGGACCAGATACCTGAGCTGCCAGAGAGCACAGAGAAGCTGTACGTCTCCTACAACAACATACAGGAAATACCCAGACATGGGCTGGAGGAGCTGCAGGTACGAAACACAGAGCAGCCTGAAAGTGTACTTTGTGGTTTTTGGTTTTGAAAATAACTTTCCATTGTCTTCATGTGTCTGTACAGTAGTGATAACCTGTAGCAAGACATGATGAATACAACCTTTATTGAAGAACCATACTGGTGGTTTAACATGAACAAGTATAGCTAACATCAAATAACTTAAGCAGACAATATTTCTGAACTTATTATTGGACGTACATTCACCAGACATTCATTCAACTGTAAGTTAATATTTTTCCATGCTTTCAAGAGATAGTCGAACATTTAAAGAAATTCATTTTCTTGCCCCTGGTTAGATGAACATATATACTTTCATAATGTATGTGTACGTTTAATATGAAGCTAGAAACAGCAGGGCTTAGCTAAGCACAAAGCCTGGGAGCTAAGATATGTTTCCTGGGGCCAAAAGAGACTACAGGAAATTCTCCTGACATGAAATACTCTGGCTCATAACCCCCAGTAAACCAGGAAATATTTTTATAAACAAAATATCCAATAACTAAAATGTACCTTTTCATTTTCTATTGTGATGTATCATCCTACATAAAAAAAAAAAAAAGTTTATTTCATATGATAAATATATAAACATGTATTTTAAATGAAACATAAAAACTCTTCTCTTCTCTTCTCTTCTTCCTGGATACTACGTAGGTCCTGGATCTGACTATGAATGAGATGAATGTATTCCTATTGCTAAACCCAGTTTGGCCCAACATGACCAAGCTCTCTAAGCTCTTCCTACCCAACAATAACCTGTCGTTTCTGAAATCGGATCAGTTCCTAAATTGCCCCGTTCTTACCTTACTTGACCTGAGTTGGAACCAGATCGGAGATATACCGACTGGATTCCTCCTTGGATTAGCTCAACTGGAGACGCTGGATGTGAAATGCAACCAGATTAAACTGTTACAGGTTGGGGCATTGGAAGGTGCCTTCAACCTAACTGACCTCAACCTAAGCCATAATAATGTATCCAATTTAGAGCAAGGCGTGTTCAAAAACTCTGCTGTGTTAGAAAAGCTTGATCTGTCCAGTAACAGAATCACAAGTATTGGTGAGGGCACCTTTAGAGGAGCGACAGGTCTCCAAAACCTGGACCTGAGTGGCAACATGCTGGTCACTGTTCCAGCTGAGGCAATCAGGGATATAAGCATGCTCAGGAAACTCAATCTACAGTTGAACAGACTCACTAGCCTTCCAGAGGATTGCCTCTCTTCAATGTGCCGGTTATTTAATCTAGACCTGAGCGACAACAAGCTGACCTCTCTGTCTGAGGGATCGCTGAGAGGCCTGACCCTGCTGAGTGAGCTGGACCTCAGTCGCAACCTCATAGATTCTCTGCCCTCAAAAGTCTTCAATGACCTGATAGGCCTTGAGATACTTGATTTGTATGATAACAGACTGACATCTCTTCCTCTTGACATATTCAGTAACCTGAAAAACCTCAAAGAACTGCAGCTGGAGAGCAATCAGATCTCTGCCATTCCAGTTGGGGTATTTGATTCGTTGTCCAGACTCAAAGAGTTACAGCTTTCAAAGAACTGCATCCTGGAGCTCCAACCTGCTCTGTTCAACAAGCTCAAATCACTGCAGAACCTGGACTTGGACAACAATGCACTGAGGCACCTTCCCAAAGGCCTTTTCCACAAGACGAGGGTTGTCAAGGAGATACACCTCGATGACAACCACATCAGGTCCATACATCACTCAGTCTTCCACGGTTTAAGAAGACTAAGTTCACTGAAGCTCTCTCGCAACCATCTCACCTCTTTACACCCAGACCAGTTCAGAGACCTTATCAGTTTAAAAGAGTTACATCTAGATGCCAACCACATTGGAGACTTTCCTACAAGCCTGTTCATGAATCTAACAAACCTTATAACTCTGGATCTGGACAATAACAGTATCTCAGAGCTTTCTCCTGATTACTTTGTAGGGTTGACATGCCTTAAAGAGCTCGGGTTGAGCTTCAATCAGCTCCATGACATCCCGTATAACACCTTCTATCTCCTCCACCTTCTCCGCAAGCTTCAGCTAAAGAACAACAGCCTGGAGAGTTTACACCTTCAGCTCTTTGCCCGACTTTCGAAGCTAACAGAACTCAACTTGGATGGAAACAAGCTGGATCGCCTGCAGCCTGATGTATTTCAAGGACTTACAAACCTCCAGAGATTGAGTTTGAAGTCCAACCAGCTCAGAGCAATGGAGAATGGGACTTTGGGGCCTTTGGGAAACCTAAGCACCGTTCATCTGTCAGGTAACCCGTGGGACTGCACCTGTGCACATATTCTCTACATCAGCCGCTGGGTCAACATGCATAGCGATAAGCTTGGAGACGAGCCCCTTTGCTTCTTCTCCTCTTCTTCCTCACCATTAACTATCGATACACCCCTTTCTCAGGCAGCTCAGTCTCCCCAGCTGTTACAAGACCAATGCATGACAAGAGCTGCAAGTGGCTCATCACTGTCATTTCCTCTAGAAATGCTGAAGCTGATCACAATCTCTCTCCTAGCTCTCAGCACACCGTGACATCCTCTGTGGTGGTGTTGTGTTCTCTAACTCTTCTTCCTGCTCTTGGTTTTCATTTCTGCTCTTTGTTCTCAATATACTGTAGTGGTGCAAGTCAAATGGCCATTGTGCAATGGATTCATTATGCAAAAGTGCAATATTAACATAGATCTGGCAAAAATGCTAACTTAAAGGTGGGGTAGGTAATTTTGGAAAAACAAGCTCAAGTGCGCTAGAATTTGAAAATACACAACCGAAAAAAATCTGCCACTTCCTTACAGAGCCCTCCAACACACACGAACGCGCACATGACCAATGAGGGCACGAGATAAGTTTGTGCACAGATGGAAGGCTGACAGGCAGGTAGGCCATCCAGTTATTTTAGCCGGGCCGACTCAGATGATTGGTCGTGCTTTTTACAGCACTACGGCTTCCACAGATGAACATTTTTTTTATGGATTTTTTGTCAAAGCACTTAAGATATTCATTGTTATCAGGATGTTAAGAGCATTCCATGGAATATAACAAGTGTATCTCGAGCCGGTTTCTCAAACTTACCTACCCCACCTTTAATGATTTAATTGACAATAAAATGTAGAGCTAAGGAATATAATGTGTATATAAGTATGTATTATTTGGTATTCGAAATAAATCGTACAGCTTACATTTTAAGGTAAAGCCTCAACATAAATTAGCATCTGATTTGCATCAGCCCTGGGTTTTAATCATGGTGGCATTAAGATTTTGATAGAAGGTTTTTAAAGTTGTAACTGTAAACCAGTCAAAAATAGACCTTTAAGACACTTTTAAGTATTTAAAAGTTCTCCAATGCATTATTCAAACAATACAAGAAAAAGCTCAAATGATTTAAATAACAATGTTTATCAGTTTGACACACAAAGTTGAGATATAACAAATATTCACTCCACAAGAGAGGTAACAGATGACACATTCTTACAAAATCCCTGTTTGGGTATCTCTGCCAGCACATTGGCTCTTTACAGCACAGAAGGCAACGTTGTTTCCAAAAGTCACAGTTGTATTTTTTAATCTATTTTTCTATTGGAGATCATTATATAAAAAACACAAAAAAAAAAATTACTCTTCAAATTGGTCGTGCAACTTAAATGTGGTTGTTAAAAGATTATAATGCTGCAAGAAAAGTCAGTCACACTTTTAAAGCTTCAATCAGGGTCGTAATTGGACATCCGTCGGCTAAAGACTGCCTAATATTAATTGTTGAGGGTGAGATTGTTTGTGTTGTATGGAGATAGATTTGTCTCAATATTATTTGTGTGAACACATTGGTTACCGTGTGTAATTGTGAAATCTGTAAATGTAAATTGTAAAAAAAAAAATGTGTTGCATTTGTGGACAGTGTTTTACATTCACAGATTACACATTGACGTAAGGATTATCCATCTGTTCACACAAATAATATTGAGACCTGGTAAAACTAGGGAAAATGAAAATAGCTTGTAAATGTTTAAGTCATTCAAGCCATTTGCCACATAAATTGGAGATATAAAAACGTACGTTTTCTAAGGCCTGGACGGCAGATTTTAAATAAAATGTGTTTTAACTCTTTGTTGTACAGCAGTATCCAGCTTCAAATAATCTGAGCTGATTTTATAATGGCGCTTACTTGAACCTTTTTTCGACTTTAACTTAAGGCTGTTAAATTACAGTTCCACAAATCCAAAACCCACACTGCATTTATCCTCAACATTTTAATTGAGGGTAGCTTTGAATCTTGAAAACCAATCTTTTACTATCCATCCATTCATGTATTCCTCGTTGGGTTCAGGCAACCCTATGTCATCGTCCTCTTCACAGTTTAGTCTTTAGACGTAGAAACATTTGTGGTCCTTCAGGTTCCTCAGGTAGGAGAAACTCTTCCCGCACTTGTCGCAAATGAACTGTTTCTCCCCGGTGTGTATCTGCTGGTGTGCTTTCAGGCTATTTCCCTGGTTGAAGCTGCGGCCACATGTGTCGCAGCAGAACGGTTTCTCCCCGGTGTGGATGCGCTGGTGTCTGTTCAGGTTTCCTGTGTTGCTAAAACACTTCCCACATGTGTCGCAGCTGAACGGCTTCTCTCCTGTGTGGACAACCTTTGGAAAAGAAGATAATTCGAAAGACTTTAATAATTTTCATATGTAAGATTTACAATTGTGAAATCATGAATAAAGATTTACATCAAATCAGGCTTCATGCGAGACATGTTTCTTATTCTAAACCTGAACCTAAATGTTGCTCTTACAAGTGTTTCAGATCATATTCAGCAAATTCTCTTTCAATTCACCTGCTCATGAGGATGTCCTTCTTTGTCCCTGTTTTTAGGGACATTTCATTGATAATAATATTACCACATCCTAAAAGGAAATATTCCACACTAAAGAGCTTCAAATTCGGTGGTCATAAATAAGCTAACAACAACATTCATTTGTCAGCGTCAGAACATACACAGGATCCAGAAAACTGACAAAACATTAGTCGTACAGCTGTCAAAAATGTGTTATCAGAGCATGCCTGTTCTATGACATACATACAAAGATATAGGTTTGACCCTGATGCTGGTTGTATAAACTAGAAATTTATACAACTAACATCAGGGTCAAATGGCAACAGGAAGTTGGTGTGTTGCATCTGTAAGTACCCAGAAGAGCAGAGTCAGCGCTGCGGTTTTTTCTATTTCATCTCAACATGAGGTCTGTGGGCTCCCTATTTTTCATTCTACCAACAACAGACAACTTATCCATCAACTTTAAAAGCTTAAAAAAAAAATCTGACTAAAGCTTTTTTTTAGCAAAGGATTCCCACCTTTTTGTTTAGCTCCTCAAACATGAATGTTGCTATACAGTCTATATATACTGTATATATACTGTATATATATATATATATATATGCACTATATAGTGTGTGTGGGAGAGAAACTCCCTCTGGAGGAAACACAGGGATTTTATCCTTTGGATACCCTTTACATGCACAAAAACCTATAGAACATATGCACTACAGGAGAGGGAAAACCCAAAAAGCATAAAATGGCCCCTTTAGGAGCATCTTCACTCTACTTGGAACAATAGCTAATGCAGACCCACCTGATGTGATTTAAGGCTGCTGTGCTGTGTGAACATGCGTCCGCAGATGTCGCAGGAGAAGGGCTTCTCCCCGCTGTGCGTCTTCAGGTGAATCTTCAGGTAACTGGACGACTTGAAGCTCTTCCCACAGAGCCCGCAGCTGTGCGGCCGGTCCACCGTGTGGTGCTGCTGGTGAGAGCGCAGGTCTGTGATGGAGCTGAGCCGCCGGCCACAGATCACACACGTACAGGGGATGGTGGCCGCGTGGGTCTGGAGGTGTTTCCGGAGCGAGTCCACGCAGGTCACCGTGGTGCTGCACGCCACGCAGGCCAGAGACCTCTCCCTGGAGCCTGGGTGGGAGGTCTTCTGGTGCATCTTCAGGGCACTCTTCTGGATGAAACACTTGCCGCAGGTCTCACAGCTGAAGGGGCGCTCCCCGGTGTGGATCCGCTGATGGCCCTTCAGAGTGTCCGCCTGGTTGAAGCTCTTGCCACAAGTCTCACACCTGAAGGGCTTTTCCCCTGTGTGGATGCGCAGATGGCGCTGCAGGTTTCCTTGGATGGTGAAGCTTTTGTTGCAGTACTGGCAGTTGTAGGCCCGCTCCCCCGTGTGTACCTTCTGATGCATCTTCAGGCCGTGTGCTCGGTAGAAGCTCTTCCCGCAGTGCTCACAGCAGAACGGCCGGACCTCGGCGTGCAGGCGCTGGTGGTTCCTCAGCAGCTGCTTCAGAGTGAAGCCCTTCCCACAAACATCACAGGTGTGTGGTCTCTCACCTGTAGATGGATAAGATTAACAGAATATGACATCAGTGTGAGAAAAAGTTTTTAGAGAGTACTTGTCCATGGACAAGTGAGTTTGGCAATTTACTTGTCCGAATACATTTTTCACTTGTCCAGAATGGAAAATATGGCAACACACATGCTGCAACATGCCTGTGAGACAGAGTCCAACCACACATGTCCAACACTATAGGCCTAATAATAATAATACATTATTTTCATAGCCTATAGGCGTACGCTTTTCTACAACTTAAAGAAGCTTGCACGCTTACACATGTCCTGCAATACACATGTTTGTACACTGTTTGTAAAAGTAAATAAATAGTATGTTCATTTCAATAATGTACTTTCTATACCCTGCTTCATAAACAATACTGACATCCCTGTGCTCCTCCGAGTCTGGGGGTCCGGGGATGTGAGGAAAACGCGAGGACACAGACAGGGAGGCTGTTTCACTTCATAAAGGAAATGGCGGTCAATATTAACAACACAGGAGCTAAAACGCTTAATAATCTTCATTACGTGTTAAAGAAAGAACATAAGAAAGTTTGACAAAGATGAGGCTGTTAAACGGGCAGCGGATCCGCTGTGTGTAGAAAGAGAGAGAGAGAGAGAGAGACGCTGAGCTGCAGCGATCAGCTGATCCGGAGCATAGAGAGAGAGAGAGAGCTGCGGTCCGCGGGGTTCGGCCTCGCGTCCTGTCCTCACAACTCTTATTAATCCCGGGACCTGACAATTGTTATTTGTTCCTACTCGGAACCGAGTTTTGCTTCCCAACCCTGCCACTGTGCTACACGTCCCGCCACGCCATGCCCCTGTCTCAGTACAGAAAGCGGCGAGATGCATTTCCTTAGGAATTGACAAGCAGAACCGAAACTAACATTTCTAAACGAACAATGTCGGACACGGACAATTTGCGAATGAGTTCTGCCTTTTGTAAACTTAATTTGTCAATAATTTGTCAATAAATGAGGGCGAAAAACGTCACTTGTCCACCGGACAAGTCAATTACAAGATCTACTTGTCCGTTATTGTAAATAACACGTCCCGGACGGTGGGACGTGTGCTTTTTCGCACACTGGACATTGTCAAAGGTTATATGTTTTCTAATAGACATTTTTATTAAAACACAATTATCCCTGGTCAGCATCTCTAGTGAGTTGTAGCCCCTCTAGCTCATTGTTTCGGATTTATGACACTATACTGTATGGTTTTGTCTCATCTCACTCATTGACCCCCATTTTGATAAACCAGATCAATGGCATAGAAAAAGTGAAACCTTTAGTGCTAGTGAAAATTGAACATGTTTATATGTGGGTCAGCAACAGAACTCAAAATGAATCCTTATATCACTGCGTCTGGTAAATACGTTTCCTATGTGTGTTAATGTGGATATTCCTCATCAAATCTTTATAAGGCATTATTATTTTCAGTATAACAACCATAGACTATAACAAATATATTGGAAATAGTCACCGTGACATCACACATTAGTGTGGTAACTACAGTTTGGAAGCCTCTAGTTTGGCCTTTTAGCAGTCGCCATATTGTTTTTTTGGAACCAGACAAAAGAGAATGTTGATGAAGATATTTTTAGGCAACAAACATAGTTCATTAACTGAAAACACATCTTGTTTTTGTCTTTAAACTTTGAGCTTTTCACAACACCAGGACACTGAAGCAGCAACCTGTCAATCACAACATAGCCCTAAAGCAGGGGTGTCCAAACCACGGCCCAGGGGCAAACTGTGGCAATTCTAAAAGTATAATGGAATATGGCCCACACAAGAAACCTGTGCTTTTCCTTTATTGTACTTCTTAAATATAAATGTAAACTGATTTTAAGCAGTATAATTAATGTGTTAATTAGTACACTTTCAAATAAATGTAAAAACAAATCTTAGTTGATAATAAAAAGCCCAATAACTTATTTGCCTAACAAGCTGGAAATATACCCTTGATATTTCCCCTTATTGTCCGGGCTGTGAAGGAAGACTGAGAATCACAGCTTGTACTGGCTTCTGTTTTAAGGGATGAGCTGCCAACACTTTCAGTAACAAAGTCAATGAAACCCTATGGAGAGCTGTGATGGAGGCTGTTTTTTTTCTTAAAGCATGTTCAAATATAAAGCATAATGTACCTACATTTGATTGATTTTGCCTACTTATTACTTAACTTATGAGGCAATATACCTCGGCGACTGTGGCTGCGAGGGATTGCAGTCGTCTTTCAACCAGAAGGTCGTGGGTTTGATCCCAGCCCATGCAGTCAACATATCGATGTATCCTTGGGCAAGATACTTAACCCTGAGTTGCTCCCGATGGCATGGCCAACGGTGTCTGAATGTGTGTGAATGTTAGTTCCTAGGGTTAGGTACACTGCTCTGTATTAATGGGTGTGTATGGGTGAACGACATGTAGTATGTAAAGCACTTTGAGGGGTCTTAAAGACTGGATAAAGCGCTATATAAGTACAGTCCATTTACTTCTAGTGAGGGGCCCAGCCCTTCGTAGGTTTTTCTGTATGTGGCCCTCAGTGAAAAAAGTTTGGACACCACTTCCATAAAGCTTCCAGCCTATTTTACTCTAAATGGGACTATAATTTACAAAATGACCATCATGCTGTTATGAAAACTTGTAAACCAGCAGTTGAGACCATAAACTGATTGGTAAATGTTTACAAAATAAAGTAATACATGATGTCAGAAGTTGGCTCCCTGCTGCTCGTTTGAAAGAATGCAGGTTTAAGGCGTTTCTGCACTGGCTTTTCTTCTCAGACCTGTCCATCAGCTCGGTACTTCACTCACCTGTATGAAGCAGCATGTGAGCGTTGAGGCTCCGCTGGAAGGAGAAGCCTCTGCCACACTGAGAGCAGCAGAAAGGCTTCTCTGCGTTGGTCCCGTGCGCAGCCTGGTGGGCCTTCAGGTGCAGCAGCTTGGTGAACGTCTTCCTGCAGAGTCTGCAGCTCAGAGGCTGCTGGTTCTGGTTCTCCTTCTTCGCTCTACCTCGTAGGGACTTTGGCTTAACAACACGTCTAGGTCTGGTAGTTAATCCTGGGTCACCGTCATCTGGATCGTCTGGCTCCATCTAACAGAAGAAATTAAGAAATTCTTGATTCATTGCCTCTAAACTCACTGTTGCTTTACTGTTTTTGGTGGTAAGCTCCATTAAGAGGTGCAGTTCATTATATTCTCAACATAAACTGCTACCCACACTAAATTAACAGTAGGGGCAATTCAAAGTCCATTCATCATTTCGAAATAGATGAAATATGTGTGTATATGAAGTCATTTACTTTATAAAGGGGAAAACAACATGTCAAAATTCTGAGAAGAAAAAAAAAATCTCCAAACAGAAAATAAAACATTAAATGAATGAAGGATTTGGAAAAACACCTGGTAGTCTGGGTCGTCGTCATTGTCCTGGCCCGGCTCTTCTCTGTACTGACCGGAGTCAGAGGACGCCTGGTCGGCCAACGCGTCCAGTCCTTCCTCCTTTATTATCACTGGTTGGACACTGTCCTGAAAGGAGAGAATGTGGACATGAGTCAAAAGATGGTGTCTGGGTAACTTACAATAAACATACACAATACACATAATTAGATTAGTTTAGTTTAGTTTATTTGTTTATAGTGTCGTGTACAGTCCCCATTGATCAACTCTCACAAAAAACAGTAAATGGGGCAGCTTTAGCCAACATTGCTCATTTCCAGCTGTTGTCCCCAGCCAGATGATAATAGACACCCTTAAAATCACAATATATAAACAGAATTAGTTATCAAAAAAGGATGAAAGGCGAAAGGATAAAAGAGAACAATAAACAACACACGTTACAACATACAGTACATTTCACATATAGCACATCACAATCACACAACAGGGGGGCACCATCCATGATCACAACATGTAACACAACATGTAACAACATGTAACACACGCCATATCCAGCACAGACTAGTGTGTGCAGGCAGGGGCGCCGTAAGGGGGTGAAAAGTTAGGACGATTCTAAGGCCCGTGACTGACAGGGGCCCAAACAATTTTAGAACATTAAGAAAAAAATGTTTAAGTAACCAATGTGATATCTTTTCATAGGGCCCAAAATCGCTGGCGGCGCCCCTGTGTGCAGGTGTAGTTCTCAGTGAACCATGTTTTTAAGTGAGCTGTAAATGTGGTATATGAATGTATGTCTTTGATTTGAGTGGTTAGAGAGTTCCAGCTTTGTATTGCTCTGACCGAGAATGGTGACTGACCAAAAGTACCCTTCCTGAATGGGACTGAAAGGTCGCCCGTGTGGAGCTTGTGGTGGTCAGTCTGATGTTGTTACGTTACGCAGGATTTTGTACAACAGGAAGATGTTCTTATATTTTATTAAATCTTCCCAACTCAGGATGTTACACTTGTTGAGGATGGCACAGTGATGGGAGCGGTTAGGTTTCTGGTCCAGTACTTTGAGGGTTTGTTTGTACAGGGTTGCTAGTGGCTTCAGTGTGGAGCTGTTAGTTTGCCCCCAGCTTGTGAGACATTATGTAAGATGTGACATGATCATGGCATTCATGTATCATTTGGCAGAATTAAATGTCATTGTGTTTCTTATGTATTTAAAATTTGCTTGGCTAAACTTTACTCTTTGGGTCACTTTTTTGACTTGTGTTTTGAATGTTGGATTAGAGTCAATAATGATTCCCAGGTACTTAACCTGCGGCACAATATCAATATTTTCACCTGAGATGCTTATAGATGACACAATGTTGCATTTTCTTTTTGTGAAAAACATTCCCACTGTTTTGTTGACATTAAGCTGAAGACAGGACCGGTGTAGCCAGCTAGTGATCAGCACTAAAGCTGAGGTCAGTTTATCAGCAGCCTTTTGCTTTGAATTGGCATGCACATACTGTATATCACAGTGTCATCGGCATATAGCTTTGTTTCCACATCAGGACAGACAGGTGGCAGGTCATTAACATATAGGGTAAAAAGAAGTTGACCAAGTATTGAACCTTGTGGTACTCCGGTGCTTAAGTCTAGAGCTGGAGAGAGTTGATTATAGACGATAACATGCTAACGCCTACCAGTGAGGTATGATTCAATCCAACTGAGTGTTAATGGAGAGCAGTTAAAAGCCGACAGTTTGGACAGAAGAACCTTATGGCTGATTGTATCAAAAGCTTTGCGTAGATCCAAGAATATTGCACCAACAACACCTCCTTTGCTTTGACCTTTTATATAAAAAAGCAGTTGGCTGTTTCGTTGGAATAATTTGCCCTGAAGCCAAACTGCATGGGATGAAATTGAAATGGACTGTTGTTTAAGAAGGAGACAAGCTGTTCTGACACCCACTTCTCAGACACCTTGGATACTACAGGTAAGATGCTAATTGGACGGTAGTTGTTGATGTTCAGAGGGTCACCTGACTTGAAAATGGGGGTTACAATTGCAGTCTTACAGGCACTTGGGAATGTCCTATGTAATACAGATTAATTGATGATTTGGGTAAGAGGGCAGACTAGGTAATCTTGCAGTGATTTAAGCATTGCAGAATCCATAGCGTACGTGTCCTTAGCTGTTGAAGTTTTAAGAGAATTAATAATTGTTTTGGTTTTTAATTCCGATATGGGTTGAATGCAAAAGGACATCTTACTTTGTCTTTGATAATGTTTTCTGCTCTTGAGGGGGAATTCTGTGCAATCTCATCTACAGAGTTGATCAAATATGTATTAAAAGCTATGGCAATTTATTCTGAGTCTTGCACTAGGTTACCATTCTCTTTTAGTTCTAACTGCTTTTCTGGCCTGTGCTTGATTCCCATCAAGGTTTCAATCTGTACCAAAATTCTTTTAGTGTTAACTTTTGCCTCATTAATTATTGTTATGAAGAAGTTGGCTTTGGCCTTTCTGATTGCTCGAGTTACTTTGTTATGTAACTAATGAGGTAAACTTATGCCTGTCAGTAGTTAGTTTAGTTGTTAACTTAAGGTCTAGCTCCTGTTTTTCATTGTTTGGTCGAGGCACCTTAAATCCAAATACACTTTTCTGTGCACAAACCCAGCGCCATAAAGAAACATTTCCCCAGTATAAACCCTATCCAGCACCTTTGGATGAGGTGGAATGCCACTTACGTTCTTGTCGCTGAATGAGAGCAAATCTCTGCAGCCAGATTCTGAAATGTATTGCTTTTACAGCAGGCAACATTTCTTTAGAAATCAATTGTTAAGAAAAGATGGAAGCGTAAAAGGGAGACCAATAATAAAGCCAGTTCAAATTAAGATTTTCAGAAAATCTATATAAACAGCATGTTACCTCATATGTTCTGCCTTTCCACAGGTGGATTATAGGCGACCTCTGTACTCCAGCATCTCCGCTAGGCCCTACTGTGAACATGGAGAAACAGGGGTTCAGTCTTTCTGTTTGGCTCATCAGACAACCTCTAATAAGTTCCAATTTAATCCAATTTTGGATGTGAAAACTCAAATGCAATCTTCCTATACTGTCGACAAAGTTAAGTGAAAATAAAAACACAAAACAAAAACAGTTAAGAAGAATCTACTGGTATTTTTTATTCGAATTAACTTAAAGTTGTTAAGTTTTTTTTTAAAACACCATAAATGAAAGTTACTGTTCTGTACAGTGGTACAGAGGGGAAAGAAGCTTTTAGATATTTGACTTGTGTATAAAGTAGCAATACTACGACGTAAGACTATTCTGTTATAAGTGTTTCCTGGATTCAAAATCCTAAAAATATATTAGTTGATTGGAAGTTTAGATTGATATCTGAATCTGTATAACTAAAGCTACTAAATAATTTTTGTGGATTATAACCATACATTTAAATAAGTAGCATACATGACTCAAGTAAATGACAAGTACCTCAAAAACCTCTGTTTGTACAGCAGGTTCCCTACCACACACCCTGTCCTCACTGTGCAGCACCTTCAGCGACAGGCTGCTGCACCCCACCTGTCACACGGAGAGATACCGCAGGTCCTTCCTTCCTGCAGCGGTCAGACTTTACAACCAGCACTGCCCCTAGTAGACCCTCCTACACACACCACAACACCTACTATAACACCCCTTGCTGCTAAATACAAACCAACGTTGTGCAATATATATATGCCATTAATAACTGTGTAATTTATACCTGGCCGCTAAATCAATATATATATGCCATTAATAACTGTGTAATTTATACCTGGCCGCTAAATCAATATATATATGCCGTTAATAACTGTAATTTATACCTGGCTGCTAAACCCTTGTTACTGTTACAAGGTATCTATCTTGTATTTTGTAAATTGTGTAACTTACTGCTGTTAAATACCTTCAAACCATGTGCAATATATACTTTATATACATAAGCCATCTTTAATAACTGTAATATATACCGGGCTGCTAAATCCTAAGAACTGCTACAGGATTTGATTTGGAGATTTGATTTGTTTTTGAAAATTATGTAATTTTTTTATCTTTTTTTTTTGCATATTCTTTATTATATTATAACTTAGTACTTTTTTAGCATATTGTCGTGTTGTTTGTTTATTATATTATAACTTAGTACTTTTTTAGCATATTGTTGTGTTGTTTGTTTATTATATTATAACTTAGTACTTTTTTAGCATATTGTCGTGTTGTTTGTTTATTATATTATAACTTAGTACTTTTTTAGCATATTGTTGTGTTGTTTGTTTATTATATTATAACTTAGTACTTTTTTAGCATATTGTTGTGTTGTTTGTTTATTATATTATAACTTAGTACTTTTTAACGCATTTAAGATATGCAACACTAAGCTGTCTGTGGCTCTTTCCTGCTGTAACGCTGAAAATTTCCCCTCTGTGGGACTAATAAAAGTATTCTGATTCTGATTGATTAGGCCCAAATGTACACTTTTTGCAAAAGGTCAGCTAAATATCAACAAAGTTTGCACTCAGTGTCCCATGAATCAAAAGAAGACAGGGATCACCTCTGTGACTCTTCCTCCCGGAGCGCTGCCTCTGCACAGGCTCTCCATCTGCTCCGTTAGTCTCAGCCCTCCTGTCCTCCTTCGCTACGCTGCTCTCCTCCGTCAGCTCCTCCGTCTGCTCCTCCGTTAGCTCCTCCGTCAGCTCTTCCGTTAGCTCCTCCGTCAGCGCATCCGCTTCCTCCTGGCCTCCTCTGTCCTCTAGCACTAGCTTCAGCTCCGTCTCAGCCTCCTCCAGTCTCCTCTGCAGGTCCTCCATCTCTGAAACACCCTGTGTCACCTACAGAGACAAACCCAGGCTTTTTGTAAAGGTATCAGGACAAATGGAATGTGAGGACTTCATAGTCATCTGATTTTCCTCATATATTTTACAATACAGTATGGAAGCCCATTTCTGCCAGTAAAAAAAGAAAAGAAAACACTTTGTGTTAAGAAAAGATCATAAAATGATCTATAATGACAAACTTTCTCTAAGTCCTACTGTAGGTTCAAGAATGTTTCTCCTCATTTTGAAAATGAAAGCCCTAGCTTAAAAAACAAATCACATTGTTTCAACCTTTCATAACATAGCGATGTTTGTAAGATAATATCAAATAGTTTGAACACTGGTAAATATCCCTTTATGTTCATAGTATTAAACCTTCGTAAAGGTTATTGTAAACTAGTTCTAGTGGGTTGAATCATCTTTATCTGAAATTTGGTAATAACAGACACTTTCAATGTTAGTCTTCTCAATACAAACATACTGCTCATTATGTAACATTTAACTTATTTTTAGTGACAAAGAAACTAATTCAATCAAAGATATTTTAGTTTAAACAGTTTCTTCTCACATGCTGAGATTCTTTTTGAATTTTTGATTTTGTCCAAAATCAGAATCAACACTTGCATGGCCATTATTATGGGAAATCTTTAGCAAAGAAACAATGAGACGGTTTATCAATAAGTCAATCCACAGACATTTTTGTAAAAGCACAAATGCCCCAAAACAGCTGGTTCCAGCTTATCAAACGTCAGAGTTTACATCACAGTGAAATCTTCCACTTTGGAACTATTCTTCGTAAACTGTTTGAGGCCCTATGCCTGGCAGAGAGAGACGTACCTCCAGTTGCAGTAGAGAGGAACAGTCGAGGAAGAGCTGGCAGATCTTCTCCACAGCTTCCTGAGCCAGAGACGTCAGGAAGACGCTGAACTGGATCACCTGAGGGAACATCACAGACACAAAACATCTTCTGATACATTTTAGAAGGATATAATGAAAGAGTATAGGAGATTAATTAAAACAATATTGTTATAATCTTGTTGATTTTTTTTTACTTTGGTAAACTCAACAAATGTTTGTTTCATGCTAACATGTAAATATTTGAACAATTTACTCTAAAAAGTGAGTGAGTAATTGAAAAGCATTTTCATATGTTGCTGCTTTGAATCAAACCACATTTGTGTGATAACTTCAGCTACTAGTTAAGCTACTTTGCAGATCAAATTAATATAAATAAAACTAAATATAAATGAACAAATCATTGATAATGTCTTTTCAAAGGTTAAAATACGACTTGACTTTGTTTACCACAGGGCTTAAGGGCCGAGCAGTGTGCAAAGTAAGAAAAGTGAGCAGCACCTGTGTTTATCAGAGGCAACATTACAGTGAAGAACATATTAAAGCATTAATAATGTAATACAATACCATAAAGGACATTATTCTGATATGTAATTCTTCTAAATTAGAACATTTCTCCTGCTACCCAAGTACATTTTGACTTAGTTAAAAAGTTAAATGAAGGACTTTCACTTACAAACATCTCCTTTCCCAGACTTTTTATTTTAATTAAATGCATTAAATATATCAATATATATATATCAATATATATATATATCTATATATATATCAATATATATATATCAATATATATATATCTATATATATATATCAATATATATCTATCTATATATATATATCAATATATATATATATCAATATATATATATCTATATATATATCAATATATATATAAATAAATATACATACATCGACATGGCTGAATTCCAGTCAGAAACCTGTCCACTGTGTCATTGTGAAAAAAGCAGCTTGTTATTGACAGCTGGTCACTGATGCTGCAGGTAACGTCACGTTGAGTAAACCTGTAGCTGAACCGCTTCTAGACATACAGCAGATAGATAGGCCTGGGCCTGCTACCCAACTCCAAATGAATATCAAAGATGGATTTTCTGGGTTGTTGGTCAACCAGGGCTACATAATTACATCAATTCAGCCAAATGATGCGCTCTACCTACTACTAGCATAGCAGTCCTACGTTGAGTGGTTATTTAAATTAAGCCGTTGAAAGCTAACTAAAGCAGCTAGCTAGCTCTTCTATTTCTATGCTCTGCTGGTTGTTTAGCCGCCAGAGAAGGAGGGAGCCCCGACACAGCGGAGGCTGTTACCGACAGATGTTACACACCGGACTTTAAACGTACCTTCTCCTCCGAGGACCCGTGTGTGTGTTCAGTCTCACATGATGACATTTCTGGATATGTTTCTGCAGAGCCGCCGATAACTTTACTAATTTCTGCTACTGTCGCATTTACCATCATCTCCAAAATGGAGCCTACCTGCGCCTCCAAATCTGACATTGTGACCACTGTATATGCCCACTAACAATACGTTTCTGTTCTAAAATGTTGTAATAAAAGACATGGCTTTTGTTACTACAATGTTGTCGTTAAGGGGGAAAAGAAAACTCGTGCTCTTCACAACAATGGTCATCCTCTTCCCAGTTCATGTTTTTCAAAATAAAAGCCCGCGTGCTACGGTCAGTCAGAGTGGACCCAGTGATGGAGGCAGTGTTCAGAGGTAGGCTACACTAAAGTAAAAGCTATTTTCACGTGTTTATTGCCCTAAAATGGCTAAAGTGAGAAACTGCAGCACAATATATTAATACACGTCAAAAACTAAATCAAAGAAGTTCCATTGTTCATAGTGAGTACTTAATAAGGGTTAATAAAGAGTTTTTATACAGTTTAGTCCTTCAGCGGTCACATTGAAAACTACAAGACAGGGGTGTCCAAACTTTTTTCACCGAGGGCCACATACAGAAACATATTCAGGGCTGGGCCACTCACTAGAGACGAGTTATATTGCCTCATAAGTTAAGTTATAAGTCAGCAAAATTAATCAAATGTAGGTCAATTATGCTTGATACTTGAAAATGCCTTAAGAAAAAAACAATTCCAATTCCCTTTTTTTTGTGATTTCCTACCTATTTAGGGTTAAAAAAACCTCTTGCAATTTAGACTTTTATTTATTTTATTTTAAAATGTTACAGTATGTCCACTGTAGAGGACGTAGGGACCATTTTAGTTTGAAAAGACAGCCAAAATTAACAGATAGGGCAGGACGTGCACAGACATTTGGAGGGGATATTGCTCTTAACTGGAAAAAGGGCCTCCCCCCGAAAAAAAAAACATAAGACCTTTTGAAAATTGTAACTTGTTTTTAATGTAAAAGAAACCAAACGATTATTATCAACTAAATTGAACAGTAATTCACATCTCATAACAAAATAAGCTAAGGCGACTACTTGCATTCGGTGACTTGATTTTAAAAATGTTTTGCGGTCCATATCTCATTAAAATATCTAATGTTAGTAACTATTAAAGATAAAATGGGGACAATTCTGTTCTAATGTAGTTTGACCATTGTAACTGCTGTGCAGACATACTGATACAATAGGGTCTTTAACTAATTACCTTAAATAAACTCACTAATTAATGAAACCAGTTCAATACGCATTATTCTCATTCTTATCATTCTTTATGAGCGCCTTAACGGTAAGGTATCTAATGACTTATGTATGTAGTATTCCATAACTTAACAGAGATGGTCAAACTAAAGTAGAGACATGGCAGAAATCCTACAATCAAGCGGGACATTGAGCTGTTCACCCGTGAGAGGGCAATCAAGAAAAGAGAGCGAGCGGCCCCGTTGAGGGAGTTTACAGATGAAAAGACACAGAAAGACAGAAGCACAATAACAAGTAGGCTATATTTAGGTGTTTTTTTGTAAATAACCGACGGTACCAAGAGGAAGTAAAGTCCCCTGGTTTGTCCCTACCCTAACTGCCATGAGACAACTCAAAAGCAAGTTTCCAAAATCCGACACTGAGGTGGTCTTAACGCACCGGCAGATGACAGCGCTGACAAAGCGTGTATCCCGCAGCGAGACACTACAATACTAATTGTGGGCTTATCATGTTGATTCGGCCACAACAGAAAAAAGAAAAACAAACTCTCGCTCTCTCCAGAGGGGCAGGTCAGCCAAAAAGGCCAAACTGGCCATTGCCCGGACAACATTAGCCCGTACCTGTGCACGTCCCTGAGATAGACTATGTAACGTATTATGGTTATAGTCTTATAGAGTGATATTAATATAATATAATAATACATTCACCTTTATTTAAGTAATTGATCTGAACATTGCTGTTTATTTGGCCCCTAAAAAATTAGTTTGGTTTTTGGTGAATCTTTCCGGATCTTCAAAGACTTTGTATTCAATGTAATGGGAAAAATACCTCATTGACTCCAGTCGGCACGGGCTGTAGGGTCATCTTGACTAGTTTTATGGATGTGGTCTCCATTTGACCATCCTCATAGAAACAAAGCTTGCATTCCTGAGGCAATTCTAATTTTTCATGGCTCCACTTAAAATAAAAACAATAATAACCCATGTCTTTCCAGCTCGTCCCTATCTGTCTCTCTGTCTGTATCGGTGCGCTCATGGAGCCTCCTGCATCTTTCCCCCCCTTCTTCTTGACCCTCTTCTATCCCAGGTGTGAAATCCTCATCTCTCTCATAATCAGAGCTCAACATCTGAATCTCCCTTAACTATCTGGTTCAGAAAATGTCTGCTTCAGTTCCGTCTCCTGCAACAATATTGAGTCATTAAGTCCATGAAGATGGTCCTGACGTCCACTAGAATGGACATTTATAAAAGGGCTGTTATTTGAAAACTTGAATTATTTACTTGCTTTCAGAACTAATTATATAGTTCCTCACATGTTAATAAACAAGAACATATATGATTTTCATGGTAAAAACTACAATTATTCAACAATATTTGACTTCTCCTCCTGCTTCTATAACATTTTGTTTTTGGTATGCCAGCCATTTTGGATGAAAAGAAAGAGGAACTTCCCAGCATGCAATTTTAACCAATGACATATCATTGGAAAGACCAGGATGTCCTCTGTACAGTACATCAGGGATTGATAAGAGTAGCTCAAAAGAGTAAAAGGAGATGCATGTTAACAAAATGTCCACTACAGATGACATTTTCAATGGGCTGGGTCCCAGGAGGATATCACAGCTCTCCTTAGGGTTTCATTTATTTAGTTGGCAGCTCACTCCTCAGTTTGCTTATAATAAGGGGAAATATGAAGGGTAGATTTCAATCTTGTTAGGTCAATAAGTTATTGTCCCTTTTTTTATCAAATAAGATGTTAGAAAATGTTTCCAACTTTAATTGAATTAATTTATTTGAAAAGCGGGCTTATTAACACATGAATACTACTGTGTAATATATGTTGACATGTGTATTTAAGAAGTACAATATAAGACAAGCACAAGTTTCATCTGTGGGCCGTATTACATTATACTTTTAGAATTCGCTGAGAGCCGATTCAAAATGGTCCGCGGGCTGCATTTGTAGTTTGGACACCCGTGCTATAAGGCACCCCGTTATGTCAGACACAATAATAACAAATACAAACAACCCTGGCTTTTTTTCAGTGTTTTGTTTTATAGTTAGTTAGAAAATATGTTATTAAAGTCAAGGAGTTAAAGGTTAAAGTGAGGGTTTGTGTTTACTGTCCTTCGGTGGTCACAGTGAGGAACTTTAACCCAATCATTACCAGAGTAGATGACAAACAATTACGGTGTCATCAGTATGGAGATATTCCGGTTATTACTTTCAAAATAAACTCCAACATTTTTGTATTTACATGTATTAAGGAAACAAACATCTGATTTGCTTTGTACATTGTGATTGTTGGTTTCCCTCTAGCTATCAGTTTTGAATCATTTACTTTAAAAAATCTACGTCTTGATTCAATTTTCATCATGACATCATTTTTTTTTCAAAGAGCTTTGCTGTTTTGCAATTAAAGACTAATCATATCATTTTAAACAACCTTTATTTAAAATAATATTACTTAGGTTAATCTGTTGGCTGTATCTTGATTTGATCACACACTTCAAGCTTTCTCTTCACGGTCTGATTTTGCTGCTGACACTCCTGAACAACATTTAAAAAGGATTTTCTTTAGGCAGAACAAATAAAATCCCATATCACAACCAATAAATTCAGCTAACACTCCAAGTTGTGCAATATATGCAGGTTTTACCCGTGTATTTATTTAAATATCCAATACATTTTATTACTGGGTTTTTATCCTGAAGGAAATCACACTGTAAGTAAGAAAAATGACGTGCTCTGTTTTTAGGACGTAGCAAGTGTGTTCAATGAAGTGTTCTGGTGTTTCTCAGCACAGGTGTGTCTCTTTAGCAGCCTTGAGTCTGAAAACCCGAGTCCACAGCTGCTGCAGGAATACGGCCTCTCTCCGGTGTGGACCTGCATGTGAAACTTCACGTGTCCCAGCTGCCTGAACCTCACCCTGCATACCTCACACTCGTAGGGCTTCTCCCCCGTGTGGACCCTCATGTGTCGGAGCAGGTTGGTGTAGATCCTGAAGGCCTTGTCGCACTGCTCACATTTATGAGGTTTCTCTCCGGAGTGCTGCAGTTTGTGGGACTTGAGGGCCTGAGGGATGATGAACCTCTTCCCGCACACGTCACAACCGAACGGACGTTCTCCTGTATGGATCCGCTGATGGTAGTCGTACGTGGCTTTGTAGAAAAAGGACTTTCCGCATGTGGAGCATGTGTGCTGCCTCTGCCCGGTGTGAATCTGCTCGTGTCTCCTCAGGGCGCCGGGCGAGTCGAAGCCCTTGCGGCAGGTCTTGCAGCTGAAGGGCGTCACGTCCACCGAGGTTCTGTCCCGTCTGTAGATCACTCTGCGGTTCCCTTTCTCTCGAGTGCGCCTCCCGACGACCTGCCCGTGCCTTTCATTGTGAGTCGCTTTCTGGTGTTTCTGCAGCTGGCAGTTGTACAGAAAGGTCTTCCCACAGAGGTCACACATGAAGGACTTTGAGGCACCGTGAAGAAGCATGTGTGATTTGAGCCTGTTGTCCTGAATGAAGCTCTTCCCACAGACTTTACATTTGAAGGGTTTCTCTCCGGTGTGGATACGAACGTGTCTCCTCAGGTTGTGCTGCAGAGTGAACCCCGCTCCACACGTCTCACATGTGAACATTTTCCCCCTGTGGCCCCGCTGGTGTGCGCTGAGCGACCTCCTCTTTATAAAAGCTTTGCCACACACTGTGCATTTGAAGGGATGCTCCCCAGTGTGAATGCTCTGATGGCACTGCAGCGTGAAGGCGTACCTGAAGCCCTCTCCGCACTTGGAGCATTTGTGCGGTTTCTCAGCAGAGTGAACGACCTGGTGAGCCTGGAGGCCGTGTTTAGTTTTGAAGGCCTTCTCGCAGGTGGAGCAGGTGAATGGCCTCGTGTCCGTGTGTACCATCTGGTGAGTCTTCAAGTGCATTTGAGTTTTGAACATCTTCTCACAGAGCGGGCACTTCAGGGTGGCGTACTTCCTCTCCTCGTGCCGCAGCAGGTGGTACTCGAACGTCTCTGTGTTCCTGAACCTCCTGGGGCACTGGTCGCAGGAGAAAGGCCTCTGCTCCTGGTGAGTGTTCCTGTGCTTCATCAGGTGGAACTGCCGGCTGAAGCTCTTGGTACAGACCTCACATACAAACTGCTTCCCTTTTCCTCTCACTCCAGCTTCCTGTGTGTTCTGGCTCTCAGGGGTTTTGGATTCTGCCGTGTTGGTTGTGGAAGAATCCTCTTTAATGTCTACACAAGAGAGGAAAAGATAAATGTTAGTAAACAAGAGTTAGCGAAGCAAACAGTGGGATTTATTCGATTAAAGGGGACATTCTGCGAAATAAAGCATTGTTTGCCCTAATTAACTTCTCAATTTCATTTTCAAATGTAGATACTACTGTAAAGTGTCAAAGCCGCACATAGCATTCCATTTACACTTTTTGTTTTTAAGTGTTTACTTTTTGTTTTATTCCCGGTGATAATATGCTTTTCTCTGACAATAACAATTTCAAATGTTACCTTGTCCAATAGCCACTGAGGACTCAGCTTCAGAATTCACTTCCTTTGCTGCTTCTTCACCTTCTTCACAAGAAATGAACAGAAGAATAAAGCATCAAAGACAGAGTCACTTAATACTGAACATTTTATTTTCTGGTTTATAATAACACTCATTTACTGTCTGGGTCAAACTTTGCTTCAAACTAGATCCTTTGCATCAATATGGTGTCATGACTTCTCTTCTCATAAAACAAGGACAACATTTGATGAAGTTTGGAGCAACATGTTATGCTGAGAGGGACGGACTGTTTTTATCTTGAAAAGTAGAGGACTGTAGGTTTTTGAAGCGTTTTTGCTTGAATTGATATGCTCATTTTATTCTTTGATTATTATTGTGATCATGTTACCTGCTAAATATAAGGTCTTCCTCCTTTTCTGTGTTTTATGCATAGCTGTTATGTCTTTTTAAATAGAGATTTAAAAAAGAAAGGGACATTTCACAGGATCATTTTGCCAGAACTTCCATCTTTTGTTGACATTTCTGCATTACAGTTCAACTATCTTCCATCAAATAAATCAGTATATATATTATCATTGACATTGATGCCAGCTTAACATCAGGAACCTAATGTATCTGAATCTAATCACAGGAAGTAAGTTATGGTTGTGTTCATGTAAAGTGTTCCATTCTAAGGAGCCCACTTCCCCTCCATGTGCTTATTCTACATCCCATTTTAGCTTTGATTCTCCATCATGATTATGATAAATGTAGAAGTTAGTGTTTTCTAGTGGATTGTTGTCCTTTAATGAAAACCTACCATCATGTCCAGTCTCTGGGCCGTCCCCGGTCAGTTGATCTGTTCTAGTTTTCAACTTCCCAGAAGGCTTCAGGGTGTAGACGAGGCCGCTCTGCTGGAACAGGACGGGGCTGCCGCTCAGGACGTGTTCTCTCCACATCCTGGCGTTCTCAAAGTTCTCCTGGGTGGTCTTCAGCTCGCTCTGCAGCCCCCCAACTCTGGCCTGCAGGGTCTGGTTCTCGTTGTGCAGTGTTGAGGACAGTTGGGAGAAAACGGCGTCGATCTTTCTCGTTGCCTCCCGTGCTAACATTTCCACAACGGTGTCAAAATCTAGCTGTCAGGATTCAAATAAAGAAGTCAACAGTGTGTTCTATAAATGAGCTGTTAGATAAACCATCTGATGCTTATTTACCAACTGCTTATTCACAGGCAAACGTTGTAATATCAACTGGTGGTATAACTGCAGTATCATTTAGAACAAATACATTACAATGTAGTTTATTTGGCCTAATAAGGTTTAAACTGATGGCCCACCATAACTACATAACTATACAAAACTTAAGCACAATTTATTCATTTGTAAAAAATGTAACTGAACATTATTAACAGAATAACATTCAAATGAATAAAGCAATGTTTGGGTAAATTGTTTATTTGCTAGATAAGAATCTTATTTAGGAAGATGAGCCAATGAGGCGGAAATGGATCTTAAAAGTGGATGAGTATTGTAATAAGTCAAATGCTGGTAATATCTACTGAAATCTTTTGACGATAGTTAGTAGGTACAAATAAGTACAAAATGACCAAAGTATAGTGCAGAAACATCAATATTGTTCTTAAGTAAATGTACTTAGTTACTTTGCACTACTGTCCAGGTGAGAATAAATTATATTTTCATGTAGAATTTTGTAGACGTTTGGATTGGATGTGGAGGAAGAAAATGATTAATAAATCATCACCGAGAGGTTTATTTAAAATTACAGATATTGATTGCTGGAATATTTAGAACGTTGTAATATAAAATAAGAATAACCAATTTCAGGAGAAACAAATATATCACGGGAATCGGGATTATGATTCATTTGCAATCAATGCCATCAGTTAGTATCATTTATTGGTTTAATTTATGTTGCAGCTAATCCGTTATTACAACACGATTTATTAATTTAATTCACAGCCTATGCTTTAATAATAATGTAATAATTCCAAAATGTAGTGATATGAAGTTGCCAAAAACGAAACCTAAATAAGTAAAGTACAATTACTTAAGCACAGTCCTTGAGTAAATACATTACATTACATTCCAGTAGGCCTACTGTACACATTATAAATCCAGGGCGGAGTTTGGCAAAGAGTAGACAGGTTTCATCTACCGTCAATCCAATCTCCGAGTCACTGGACAGCAGTGACGCACCGTATTGTTCAGCATACGCTTTTTGATTTGAAATAAAATAAGAAATGTATTTCATTATTTTTAACCTATATTAAGAGCCTGCACAAGTGGTTATGTGACTTAAAGTTATAAGGTGATAATACACTTTATTTTTCCGGATAGACATGTGTAGCTAGCTAGCTTTCTTCGTGATAACAGTCCGCCATCTTTGTTGCTCTTGGTGTTAACCTGTCCCTCTGCTTGGTTTTATTCCGGCGGTCCAATCTCCCCCAGCTAGTGTTTCTGATCCCTCCTGTCTGGTGTCCGCAGTAATGTGTATGTGATGCTTCCCGACAGCAGAGCGGTAATATTAACCGTTAACTCACCTCCCGTCTCATGGTAGCCCCTTTCGTGGAGGTTTTTTCTTTAGAATGTCCAATATCAACAGAGGTCCTAATGACTGTCTCCAAGATGGACTTTATTTCTGCATAAAACACCAAGTTCTCTGACATGTTCGCATTTAAAGTTAGCAGCCGACAAAAACCAAAACGCAGATAGGGAAGAGCCGCAACGATTCCGGAAATGGAAGTAGAGAAGGTAAATATATTTCAAAATAAAACTCTCAAAAGAATGCTCTTTTAATTCAATAACAAACAAAAAGAAATATAAACACTGCCATAATACATATCATTGACATAAGCCCGTCATTTTACAATGTGTTGTTTTTGTTGAAAAATAAACACATCTTAACGTCATTGTATGGATTTTCATTAATGAACAAAACCTAAATTATAGAAATCTTTAAAAAACAGAATGTCATTCAAAAATGCACTCAACTGGAGAAAATAAACAATTTCAGCTGCTGAAAATAACTAAGTCCTAAAACACACTTGAAATTCTGAAGCTGGTGTTTTTAGTCTAAAATACCTTTAAATCATCCAAACGCAAAACCTATATTTGTGGTTTCATATGTTTTATCTTTGTGTTTTTACACAGGACAAACACAAGTTTCTTAAAACTAATAATGCCAAAAATAATGCAGCCAACCTTTACTGTAAAACTCTGAATAAAAGTAGAGCTGCCAGTACATTAACTCTCATTCACTGTTTTAGTGATTTTAGATGAATCCCTTAACTTTAGCATATTAAGGGTAATGAAACATGAGTAACGCTGAAGTGTTAAACACTTAAGTGGATCAACAGACAAAAGCATTCAGTTTATAATAAACCAAGCATCCCTTTGCTACTATGAAGCTATCTTGTGTATCTTTTTGCATGTCTCCCTAATACATTTTTCTGTCACTAAAAAGTATGTTGATTCATCGAATTGTAAAAGCTCCAAAAACGGATTTTAAAGATGTTTTTTGTAAAGCAATAATTGAGCATAAATGCACTGGGCCAAGTCATCTCAGTTCCATTACACAACAAATGGCTGTTCATTTGTGAATATATTATATTAACCCATTTGTTACTCAGTCAAGCGTTCTTCCAGATTGTTCCCCATCCCCTCCCCTAGGACCCGTCACAGCTGTGCTTCTTGAGCTGCCTTGAATCGGAGAAGCCGCGGCCACACTGCTGGCAGGAGTACAGCTTCTCCCCGGTGTGGACCTGCATGTGGGACTTGAGCTGGTTGGACTGGTGGAACTTCTTGTGACAGTACAAACATTCAAACTGCTTCTCGCCCGTGTGGATCCTCAAGTGTCTGTAGAAGTTTCCGTCTGTTCTGAAGGTCTTGTCGCACTGGTCGCATTTGTACGGCTTCTCGCCCGTGTGAATCCGCTCGTGCTGCTTCAGGCTGCCAGTGTGGAAAAACCTCTTCCCGCACACGTCACAGACGAAGGGCTTCTCCCCCGCGTGGCTTCTCTGGTGATACCCGAAAGAGTACTTGTTGTGGAAAGCCTTCCCACAAATGCCGCAGTTGAACTCCTTGTTCTCGCTGTGGCCTCTCTCGTGGAGTTTGAGGGAACACGCGGCGCTGAAACCTCTGAGACATACTTTGCAGCTGAATGGTTTAATCAAGGACTTGTTTCTCTTTCTATTCTGCAGAAACCTTTGCGTGCTGTCCGTGTCCTCGTTCCTGTCAGCGTGCACGTACTTCTGATGGATCAGCAGCCGGCAGTTGAAGAGGAAAGTCTTCCCGCACAGATCGCACATGAAAGGCTTCCTGGCTCCGTGGATGAGCATGTGGGCCTTGAGCTTGTTGTTGTCGGAGAAGCTCTTCCCGCACTCGGAGCAGGTGAAGGGCTTCTCCCCGGTGTGGATGCGCAGGTGCCTCTTCAGGTTGTTGTTCAGGCTGAACCTGGCTCCACAGATGTGACAGGTGAAGGGCTTCTCCCCGGTGTGGACCACGCTGTGTCTCTTCAGAGCCGTGCCCGTCCTGTAGGACCTGTTGCACACGGTGCATGTGAAAGGGGTGACGCCTGTGTGTTTCCTCTTATGCACGGTCAGGGAGTGGGCGTATTTGAATGTCTCCTCGCACATTGTGCACTTGTATTTTTTAGAGTTGGAGTGAACCATCTGGTGGAAGCGGAGGGTGTCTTTGCTCTTGAACTCCTTCCCGCAGGTGGCGCAGCTGAACGGTCTCTCCTCCGAGTGCACGGCCATGTGACACCTCAGCTGGACCGATGTCTTGCACGTCTTGTCACAAAGATGGCACTTCAACATCTGCTTCCATTTGTCGTGGCGCAGCAGGTGGTTTTCCAGAGAGCGCTGGATTCTGAATGTTTTGCCACACTGATCGCAGGCGAAGGGCTTGGGCGGTTTGGAGCGCTCGTGATGCTTGAGGTGGTTCTGGAGCGACTCCTCTCTCCGGTACGACCTCTTACACTGAGGGCAGGGGAAGGGCAGGGGGGCTTTGCTTGCCTCGTGGCGCAAAAGGTGATTTTCCAGAGACTTCTTTTCGAGGAAGCTCCTGCCACACTGCTCGCAAGGGAAAGGCTTCTTGTGGACCTTCATGTGTTTCTTTAATTCACCTTTCCAATTAAAACCTGCGTCACAATGTTCACAGGGAAACCGCGTTGCTGTCTCTTTTCTTTTAAGCCTTTTTCCCGGCTCTCCACTTGAGTTGGTTTTCTTCTCTTCGACGCTGTTGTCAGTGGAAGCTTCAAATAAAGAGAAGAAAAGTTACAAAATTAGAGATCTTATTTTAAGAGGCCTCTACTTTTAAATAAGATTGCAGGGCTCGACATTAAGGACTGCCCGATGGCCCGGGGCCATCTAGTATTTAGCTCGGGCCATGAAGCCTCACCTGCTGGTTGCCCGATCGGGCAATCTATTATACCAGTATCATGCAGCTCGTGGATCAGTAATGAGTGACCCGACAGTAAAACTAAATATATCTATAACTAGTTTAGGTAGTTTGAGAGATAATTAAAATAGCTACGTGTGATATTCTAACCTGAAGTGTGTGTTTTGTCCGCTCACCGCTGCATGTGATCATGCAGAGCTGCGTGTCGACTCGTCAGCAGCAGCTGATCTCTCTCTCTCCAGTCAGATTAGACTTCACTCGCATTTATGTCCATATCGATCAGATCCAGCTAGTTCTAGCTAATAATAGAACTACCTGCTTATTAAAAGACACCCAAACAATAAGTGTCGCTATGCAACTGGGTGAGGCCGCAAAGTATAGCGCAGCATTATGCATTTGTTTACATGCCCACCGGAACCCCGAGGCATTACCAACAGATCAACGCACAATCAACCCATACAGGACATCTCTTTCTCCACATTAAGTGTTAGACATTAGAATTGATTATTCTTGTCAGTCACATACTCTTCTTGTCTGTCACAGAAGTGGCGTAACTGACGCGGTATTGCGCTAAAGGGAAATTATTTTGACCGAAGAGTAGATAACATTACAAACATTTTTAACAGGGGCCATAATAGTGTAAATAATGTTTGTTTTGGCAGTTATAACTGAATGTAATGTTTTCTACTTTTTTACATCTGGGAAGGCATTTGCCTTCATCAGATGGAAAGTGTCTTGACCAACAACTTAAGTATTTCTTATAGCTATGCAGGGCATGCAAGCGAGCAAACACAAACAAGAACAAACAAACTGAAGAATATAAAAAAAAGTGAAATGAAGAATACAATTGAAATTGTACAATATAATATTGTGGTGGTTAATCTTATAATTCAGTCGAGAGAATGCACCAGACAGCATCTAAGACCTGCAAAAATCTAAATTTTCTAGGGGGAGGCCCCCCAAACCCTTCATGCCATTTAGTCCGCGCACATTTTTCAGGGCAATCTCTATTGGGCTCAGGGCCATCTGTAAATTAGCTTAGATGGCCCACAGGGCCACAGATTTTGGTCCCAAAATCCTTAATGTCATGCACTGGATTGTATCCTCTACCTATTCAAGTGCCTTCCCAGATGTTAATGCCATGGTCCCAAACCTGTAAGAAGCAACACTGAACCCTATTCTCACCTTCTTCAGTCTTATAAGTGGCTCTCCTCGTCCTCCTCGTTCTGCCTGAAGGTGCCTCTTCCACAGATTTCTGTAATGAATAAGAAGGTCATTTGATTTGAATATTTGATCATAAACGTTACATACTGTATATCCACAACATTGGGGAATAAACACAACTGAGATTAGAGCTGCATTATTAGCTAGCCAAAACAAATGATCATGGTCAAAACCCAGCTGCATCAAATCAAGCGCTCCGCCAGTCAATAGGGGGATGTTTGGGCTTCACTTTTGGGGAGCTGCCATGCTCCTGTGCGTAGCATTAAGCGAGTGAGAGAGGCATTTCTTATGTTGTTGCAAAGAGTTTTTAACTAGCAAGAATCTAGCTCCACATGGATATGACAGTTGGGCTGGGTTGATTTAAGTGTATTCTCATATTTTGTTAATACAAATGATCTCAAAATAGAGTTTAAAGACATTGTTGCGTCCAGACACAGAAAATACATATTAAAAAAGTGTAAAAAACGTACGTGTTATAACATTAGTGGGGTGTGCAGGGTCCTCAGGTATGGAACGATAATGCTATAACATTTTTTTGTATCTGCCTGAATACATTTAATGTCTGGGGACTTCTAAACAAGTTATTCTGAAATGTATACAATTTGTAAAAAAATCTTTCCTTTGTAATATATCCATGTTTATTATATCCTACCTATTTTTAAGCCAATTTTCAGACTGATAAATGAATATTTTGGGAACATTTATTATTTAGGGTAAGATTAGCTTAGTTTGAAGGGATTTTGTTAGTAGGGTGTTTGTCAGCTGCTAATAGTTCCGTATAGTACATTCACTCTTTCAATTCTACATATGTTGCCAACGTATATTGTAAATACTTTCGGTTTAGTCTACCCTAATCTGAAGCTTCAAATAGTTTATCAGCTTTTTCTATTTCACATTTAGTGTTATGATTGTATGTTTAAACTCTTTATGAACTGAATCTAGGAGTTAAATAAAAAAACATCAGAAACAGCCCACCTTGTCCTGTGCTGAGTCTGAGGGGGGGGTTTGTTGAGGCGTCAATGCCGCTGCTTTGAGGAGGAGCGCTGATTCAGGGACAGTCGTAGGTGGTGCAGGGAGCTGGGGGACCACTTGGCTGGCCCCCACCAACAGTACTGCGGGGGGGCAACCAGCAGACACCACGGGGGCACGCTCAGGCTCAGAGACGGACACAGGGGCAGCGGTGGAGCTGACTGCTGAAACTGGAGGGGGGGTGGAGGAAGGTTCCTTCACAGCCACCAACGGAGCAGCAGGGCTGCTGGAGACCGACACCACCGGGGCTCCTGACAGACACAACATCAACTGTTATTAGTATCCTTCACCGTGTCATGGGAAATGTGTTTAGAACAAGCAGAAATCAAAAGAAGGATTTATCCAAATCTAATCTGTGGCACAGAAAACAAAGCAAGTTGTACTTATTGGAGCAAAATGCCAAATATTTAGTAGTCCCAATTTCTTAAATATAGTGATTAATAATTGTCCCCATCATTAGAAATGAAATATCTCTAGGGTAAGGGCTGCCTGTCACACAAAATACAATCTGACTTTTTGTCAGGGAATTGTAATAACCTTTTTTAGACTAAACAATAAATCCTCCATTATAACAAATGTACGTTCTAGTTTAAAGGTTAACACCACCTACGGGGGAAGTAAAGTAGCCTACTAATACCAGGCTAAATTACTTTGTCATAAGTAAAAGTCTTGGATTGTTGTGTAGTTCAGGAAAATTTTCTTAAGTAGAAACGACGTGTATATATTTCAATAACAAATAAGAAAAGCAGCAAATCCTCACATAATAGATATACTAAAAATAGTAGCCACTGATTTTCTGTGAATGGCTACATCTTTTCAGATTCTTTATTTGTTTGTAAGGAAACATAATTGTCAGATATGAATAGTGGAGTACCAGTAGAACTAACAGAACATTCCAAAGTAACATTTAAAAGCAACAACAAGTTAGTATTGAGTAAATGTACTTAGTTAGTTACATTCCCCCACTGAGCCCCAAACATATTCCCAGCCCACAGTGTGTGTATTTTAACCTTGGTATGTATACAAATAACATTAGAACTCAATCTGAGGACAGTTGAGCTCTCAGGTGGCCATCAAAGTGATTGACGGGCTGATTAACAGCTGTCCCTCACCTATCAGAGAGGCGTCCTGCACCAGGAGGAGGGTCGGTCCTCCCGGGGTCTTGCTGCCGACGTCACTGATGCTCTTCAGCTCCTGCTCCAGCTCCTCCATATCTTTGCCCAGCTGCCCGACTCTGGCCTCCAGCTCCTGCTCCAGCTGCCCGGCTTTCTTCTGCAGCACGTCCTCCAGCTGCTCCATCTTGGCCCGCAGAGCCTCGTTCTCCTCGAACAGCTCCGAGGAGTACTCAGTGAACACCTTGTGGATCTGGAGCACCAGACACTTCTCTATCTCCAGGATTTCTCCGGACTTCGCCTCTTCCAACTGCGAGTTCGGCGCCTCTTTGGCCCAGAAATCCCTGAACACATACAAGGCCGCCTGGATAGCGACTTCGACTATGGACGCCACTTCGCTGCTAAACCTTGCTTCCATTTTTATTCAGTCACATTAAAAACTCAACCCAGTGTATCTGCCAGTCTGCCGGACATGTTTTAAGCAACAAAAATAACCAAATATAGAGTCAGTTGGACTTTTAACCCAACTAAAGTCTCTCTTCCGTGTAAACGTTTCGCTAGCTTTCCTACACACTGACGGTCCGTCTCTGATAAGATTCCGTGCTGCACATCCGCTTCCGGTGTCATGTCTACATTTCAAAATACAAGTCCTTCTAAAATGTCTAGGCAAAAACAACCACTGGGCGGCGAAGTATTTGATATATTTAGCTTGAGTAGCAATACCTACTCTATCTATCACTAAATATTTCTGATACATTATTATTTTTTATTATTTATAATATTATTATTATTATTTATAATATTATTATTATTTTATATTTTATTATTATTTTTATTATTATTATCTACGGAAGAGGATTAGGGCCACATGATTTTTTTTTTTAAAGTTAGAATTCTGACTTTAAAGACAGAATTTTTTTTCTCCCCCAAAAATTATTTTTATTTGTTCTGAGAAAAAAGTCAGAATTTTTTTTCTCCCCAAAAAATTGTTATTTTTTTGTTCTGAGAAAAAAAATCAGAATTCTGAGATTAAAGTCAGAATTCTAAGAAGACAGTCAGAATTCTGGGATTAAAGTCAGAATTCTGACTTTTTTATCCCAAAAACAATATATATTTTTTATTCCGGGGAAAAAAATCAGAATTCTGACTTTAATCTCAGAACAAAAAAAAACATTGTTTTCAAATCCTCCCAAAAATAATAATGTGGCCCTAATCCTCTTCTGTAATTATCAGCCTATTTGGGCCTTAACACGTATTTGCATTATACCATCACCACACCAAGAGGACAACTATCAACAACAAGGTTGTCTCTAAAGTGACAAAAACATATTTCCTTTGTCCTGGACTGCTTGCAGTTACGGCATGCATTATTAGGCAACAATACAAATAGACCTAACCTCAAATAATCACACTTTTACAATCACTTTCTCACTTTGTGGCCCTTCCTGGAACACAAAGGTCTCCAGGGCCCCAGACCTCACTTATCTGCTTCACAAAAAGACACACACACTTACATGATCTTTCAATATCACAATTTGTATTTATCAATTCAAAGAAAGGACTGTACAGGGCAAATTATTTTCCGTTGGTTCTGATCATCTTGTACATTATTTGTTCTTTCATTCACCCTTTTGTCATGTTGTAGTTTGTGTTTCCCCAGTGTGTTACAGTGATTGCATAGTGGAGGGATGGGACTTGAAGACATGCACAGCAGTACCATAATAGCAACTTTGCCATTCATGCAACCTCTTTGTCCTGTTGCGTTTGTGTGGATCGTGTCCAGCCCAATCCCACTGCAACACATCTTAACATAACAACCTGTCACCATGGATAAATTCATTTTCTTGTTTGTTTGACAGAAAAGACCTCTGAGAACATACATTTACATCATCAGGTAGCTGTAGGGCAGGCAGACAGAGAGGCAGGCTACGGGCAGACAGAGAGGCAGCGGCGCTCTGGGGTCCTGGGGGGGGGGCAGATATTCAGTCAGTACTGGATTCCTTCTGTCAGAATTCTATCTGGAATTATTTTTAGAAATAATTCTCTTTGTTTGGATCACAGGAAATGAGGGGTTTTCTGCAGAAAAGTGAGACAATCTAATGCTCCTTGAGTCTAATGATGCAGATCATTCTTTTGTAAGAAAATGGTGCATTTATTTGTTTACATATCAAAGCTCCAATAAAACATCCATGTGTCCACATCATCCCCCACTCAATAACTGTTAGTTATTTAAATCCATCAGATTTCCAAACTGAAGTCACCATTCAAACTTTGCTGCATTCATGTGTGGTTCAATATGCCAGCACTGATTGTCGTCAGGAACATATAAACAAAGCTAGATTAAAAAAATACATTCTAATTATAAAGGTACGGTTGATTGCTTTCACTGTAGTCTGAGCCCTATGAGCAGATATTGTGTATTTAGTCCAGGCAGTGTGTGTATCTCGAAGGTTACCATGTGTTTTGTGAGGACACTGGAGCAGCAGCCAATGAGAAGCCTGATGAGAATTTGAAAGCGCTGCTGGTATAACATGTTACCAGAAGATGAGCATTTTAAATATCAACACATGAAGAATATGACAGTGGAACTTTACAGCTGTTCAACATTAGGCATGAATCAGCTATGATACTAACAATAGTTTTCATAATCAATGAATGCAGTGATTATGTTGTTCATTAATCATATTAACGTTAGAAAACAATAAGAACAATCCTCATAGTAATCTCCATAAAGCCACATGATACATTTTGAGTTTATAATGTTATAAAACAGATGAAAAAGCCTTAAATCTTCACGTTGCTAATTGCCATTTGTTTCAGCTGGAGGCCATATACAGGGATATGCACCAAATGTGAGTAGCACAAAAATAAACTCAAAAACAATTCCAAAACTGATCTGTTTCTATTAAAAACCTTCCTACTGAGATGACTTTGCACTTAACTGACTATGACCCCCGCCACACCGCTGCCAGACCTGCAGCGTCCTCAGTGCAGAGAAAAAGTTGCATAACGTTTCAGTTCATTGCTACCATGGACAACATCATCATCATCATCATCATCGTCATCAATACTTCCATTACAAACATTTCTACAATCTTCATACATTGGATTCCATATGACTGCATACTGCTGTGGTTTTGGTGATGCAACAAAGACAAACTATGTTCATTGTCAGTCTGCATGAGCGTTTCCCTCTATAATAATTCACCTTTTAACTGTGTCTTCTTATTTCTGGTTTGATGAAAAGTATCTTAGGATTGACATGCTGTGTTGAGAGAGCTGGACAAACACTGATCTGCACCCAAACTGAAATCAACAACATTTGAAAGTGAGGAAAGAAAACTATAAATACATGAATGATAAACCAAAAGGTATTTTATTCATCATTTGATCTGGAGCCGACACACTGAGTGTGAACAGAACAGCACAGACACACAGACAGCAGGGCACCACCCGGACCATCAGTGTTTACACTAACACATCTGCTGGCTTCTGCTGTGGGAAATGGTTCCAATGACATATTTGTAATTTTGTCTGTTAGCGGATTAGCTGTACCCTACATGTTTTGTCCCGTGTGTATCTACGGCAACAACGTGAGACTGTTTATCATGCTGATTCATAATCACACAGTAGTGGACTGCACCGCCGCACTGTGGAACATTTGCTCATTCAGAATTCACCTCCTTTTTACTCTGACTTGGTTGTGTCCAACATGCATGATGTAAATGATTGCATTGATCTGCGGGCACACCAAATGAGGATGCAGTGTGTTGAAATGATGAGAGAAAGCAACAGTTCTCAAGACATGTTTTATGAAACCAGACAAAGAGGACAGGACAGAAGGTCAAATCCTAGAGAAGAACGTACACCCCTAAGATAAAGAGCAGTCAGATATAAAAGAAGAACATTGAGGCATAACCTCAAAATGACACTTTGAAGAAACAACGAGAAACATTTAAAAATGGAAAATACTGACTTCTGATATAAATAGGAAATTGAAAGATTCCTACTTTTAGAGGAAATGATATCAATGAATTCATTTGGACTATTGGTAATTATTTCTGGACTATTTAAATAATCAAAAAGAGGCTGGCTTAGCTCCTCCAGCAGTAGAGACAAAGTAACATCATGCAACCAAAGATATTAAGATATAAATGTTCTCCTTTTTGGTTTGTGATTTATATCCCAAAATAGGAACTGTGTTTTACAGCACAGTAATGTATACTGCCATATTTCAGCTGGACTTGAACTAACTAATAAAACACAGTATCTGTGATATTGAAACATAATTGGTATTGGAATGGATTTTAAATGCTATCTGACACATATTTGACTAGGATGCTCGTACAAGGGCAGGAAGGGACTTAAGTTCCCCCGCTGCATTTAGAAACTTCTCCCCTTCCCTCTCCACCCGTTATGGCTTTGTGGTGACTTTATAGCAACATGAACTGAAGCATGGAGTCACCAGGCTGCAAAGACAAGCTTCTATTGACAAGTGATTTCTCTCCAAGAAAAACATGCAATCTCACATCTTACTTACAATATTTGGTCAGTGTGATATCCTGTCTCTTCATCCACTAACTCACTCACGCCTGTATCATTCTAATGGGATGTTGACCGTGACAGATTAATGACCTCTGGAACACCTTTATAACCTATAAGAGTTATATATCTGTGTGTGTGTGTGTGTGTGTGTGTGTGTGTGTGTATGTGTGTGTGTGTGTGTGTGTGTGTGTGTGTGTGTGTCTGTCTGGAAGACTGAGGTGCCATCTGAGGGGACAAACATATGAACATGTGTAGCACACGGTAAGCACACGCTAACATAAATAACCTGAGAGCTATGGAGACCCTGGGAGCAGAGAGCAGCCACACACACACACACACACACACACACACACACACACACACACACACACACACACACACACACACACACACACACACACACACACACACACACACACACACACACACACACACACACACACACACACACACACACACACACACACACACACACACACACACACTAGTGTGATGAAATCAAAGAGCATACCCAACGAGTGGTTTGATGTTATAAGACGATGGAAGAGTAGATGACGCCTGTGTTCAGCCTCACTCACTGAAAACATGCCAGGCGCAGATGTTCTGCTTATGAACAAAGCCAAACATGTAATTTATTGAAAAATTATCAAGAGGCTAAAATCAAAATTTCATAAATATATTAATGACATTTAGAGATATCAAAACATACACCTTGCAGTATTTTTCACATACAACTTCAATGAATAAAGTGAATTGAAAAATAATTTTAATGCATGAGGTCCCTGGGAGCATCACATTAGTGATCTCTCTCTGATCACTGATCCAAGAACTGCAAGTTTTTCTTTTTATAGATATAGTATAGTGTTTATATCACAGGTTAATAACCATGTGATCTACCTTGAAGAAACATTCATGAGAACATCTTTAATCCTAAATGAGTCCAATAAAACTAAAGGAAGCTCTCTGTTAGCACTCTATTGGCAGGATGTTTGGATGTATTTTTATGGCCCTCTGAGCAATGATTTCTGTTTTTCTATTGTTTCTTGTATTCATTTGATGGTTTCTTGTATGGTTTTGTAGTTTGTCATTCTGCTCGGCCATCTACTCTTCTCTTGTCTTACATCATCATCCTCTCGGTTTCCTAGAATCAGCTCAGTACTGTAGCTGTGCTGATAGGTATCAAAGTCAAATCAGTGTCCCTTCTCAGTTTTTTAATGACCAGACCTCGAGACAAATTGGAAAGTGAACATAACAAAAATTCTCTAAGTTTGTTTGTCTGTAGAACATGTTGGCATAATTTCATTCTGTTTCGATTTCCGAGGAGTAATAGGACATAGTGTAGGAGGTCTTCATTTACAGACAGATAGATAGAGTAAATAGGACAGACAGACAAGAAATACATACCGGTACAGCTCATCTCATAGAGAAAAAAAAACATGGAACAGAATGAGCTACGTGTTATCGCTCTACCAGCAGTCAGTAACAGCCATGATGCGTGTGTCTCTCTTAACGCTGCCCGGGGTTCAGTGGCTCTCTGCAGTTCCCTGAAACCTCCACCAGGGGGGGGGGGGGGGGGGGCGTAGTCGTCAGTGACTCTGTGTGCTCTCACAGAGACACAGAGGAAAAGAGAAAGAGAGAGAGAGAGACATGTCTCCTGCTCCTGTCCGTCCTATGAGTGAGCCTGGGTCAGTCCTTCTGTCCTGTTTGTCCCTTCCCATCCAATCACAACCGCTGAGTTGACAGTGTTGGAGGCGGAGAGAAGGAGGGGGGCGTTCACTACCAGTCTAAGCCCCGCCTCCTTTCTGGAGTTTGTACGATTCAATCCCGGGCGTTCCGGCTCACTTTTTCTTACTGGACTTTTCCGAGCGCTTTGCTTCCAACTTACCACCTCGCTCCGACCTCTCTGACCGCTCCCCCCTCTCCTTCTCTCTCTCTTTGTCCTTTTCAATATCCGCCGCCTCGATGCGGTCTCCCCGGTCAGAGCCCTCCCCCCCCCGCTCTGATCGGTTGTCCGCCTTGCTGCCGTCGCGCCGCGTGCCCTCGTCGGTGGATGAGGTAGTTGGTTGGGGCTGACCCCATTTGGCAATCTCCTCGTGCTCCGTGATGCTGGCCGTGATGTTGCCCACCCAAACCTTGAGGTCGTCCTGCGGGGAGAGGGGGGGTCACACATTTCAGCTGATTGGTCTTTTATTGTTCCTGTTTCTGACTGGTGTCAAATAATGTAACTTCAGGTCTTTAAGCATTTTTTGAATTTATGTGATTGATAAATAAAGTTCCCTTCTAAGATTTATTTAGAAGAAAAGAAAGGCTTACCTCATCTTTCGCATGAAACAAAAACTCACTGCCGTCCTTCGTTCTGCAATGAGGAGAGAAATTCAATTACAGTGTGTAACGGAGGGGATCTTTGGGGCCATAGATCTCGGCCTCCGTTACGGATTGTATAGTTTCGTTGGTGTTTTAGTTTGTCTGTGTCTGTTTCCTGTTTTATTTTGAAAAGTGTTCCCCCTCCCGTTTTGTCTGTTTCTGCTTATTGTGTTCACCTGGTGCCCTGTGTTGTCTCCTCCCCCCTCACCTGTGTCTTGTTGGTTTGATTAGTCTGTGTGTATTTAAGCTCTGTTTTTCCTGTTTGTGTGTGTGAGATCCTTGTGGCTGCTGACTGTGTTCAGGGAGGACAGTCATATTGAGGTTGTGAATCATGTGCGCATGAGGAAAAAGTGACCACACCGGGTTATATTTGAACTCTCTGCCTCCTTGCTTGGTCGGGCCGCTCAATTGTCAGCGTCACACAGTGTATTGCACAACATGTTTGATGGATAACTTCGAAGGAGGATTTTTTATTTGCGATGAAGATACCTAAAAAAAAATGTAGCATTTCACTTCCACAAAGTATGTAAGAATGGTCAAATCAAAGCTGTAGAGGGTGAGATAATCTGAGCTTTAGGCTGCCATACTACTCATCGATTTGGACCCGTTAAATGCCCCTTTCACACCAATGCGGTTCCAGGGCCGGTTTGGAGCTTCAGCCTGATAAGCACCGTTTTTTCCTGTTCACACCGCAGCAGAGCCGGTTCTTACCAAGCTCGAAAAAATTGTCGTCTAGAAGCAAGAACCACATACGCATACGTCACGCTTACGTCGGAGGGGGGCGAGATTAACCTGAGCTAATAGGCGAGTACGGCAAATAAAAGTTGTAACAAGCAGTAGCGCTGAGCAAAGTGACTATAGAACGCAACCACACACTTATAAAAAAAACACACTTTATAAAGTCAGGCAACAACTGATATGTATCAGCTGCTTGTGTGACAGACAGACAGTGAATACTTTACAGCGCCCACTGCCGTGTGAGTTAACGGGAGAATAAACTCCGGTGGAAGAGCAGCCCGCACTGCAGCGGTCGGTAAATGCCGCTATAACACATTAATAAACAATGAACCACGGCACTCTGGAGAAAAGTATAAGGTTGGAGAAGTCGTTATTTAATTTAATCTGGCTTCGTCTGATTAAAAGCAAAACGATCCTCGACCCAACGTAGTCCCCCATTGTTGTTGTTGTGAGCGCCTTTGGGGAGAAAATCAGCGCCGTAAACGGTGACGTCATGGCGCAGCCGCGGCAGCACCAGCCGGGCTCTGGGCGGTGTGAACAAAACGGTGGCTGAAAATAAAAAACGGTTCTGAACCAGAAAAGCTATAGCACGAAAGCTAGAACGGGAGCTGCGTTGGTGTGAAAGGGACAAAAGAGGCCTTATTATGTTTTTGTGGTTCTCCCTCTCCTGTAGTGTGTTCGATGTTGTGCAAAGGCTAAAATCCCTGTGTTCTATTTCGTATATGGCTTCGCCCTCTAAGGCTATCGCTATTGGGTAATCCCCCTGCGCCCCCACGCAGCACTGAAACACTTGTAGTCCACGCCCACCCGCAAGTTGGGCCCCACCCTCGGGCCTCCTTCCGGTATAAATAGGAAGGAGGCCCGGCAATCTGCTCCCTCTTTTTTTCAGCAAACCAGCACAGTTACTGAAGCACAGCAATTGAGAATCATCATGAGCAACAACTGCGTCCGTGATTGTCCCTCATGTGGCTCTGGGTTCATAATGAGTTATGACCTGCAGAGATAAAAGCAGTATGGGAATCCTGCCGGGGGTCAGAGCACGCGTACGCGGCTCTAAACCAGCAGGTAGCATGCACTGCGCTCGTCTCCCCTCGGGCGACAGGAAGTGGAGAGCGGACACTCTTGCTGCTGTGGCCGAGGAGGACGATTGGCCCGTCCAGGCTTACGAGCCCGCGGACGGGGCCTCGTGTCCCTGGGGCATAGTGCCGGGCAGGAGTCCGAAGCAACTCCTGCCCCGCCTCCCTCCTCGGTTCACCGTTCGGTTCTCCCCTCCCTCCTCTCCCCCGGACGGGGGAGACAGAGTCGGAGCAGGGTGCCAGCTTGGCGGCCGAACATGCTTTCCCCCTCTCCGTCACCACAGCGCGGCGGCGTCTGTTACGGAGACGGCCAGAAAAGTGCTACTGGACGCTCCAATCAGCCCGGACGGGCTGTTCGGACCCCAGTTCCACACCATGGTGGAGTCCATGAAGACGGCCGCGGAACAGGTGGACGGCATTCGCCAGCATGTACAGCTGGCTCCAGTCGGCTGAGCTGCCACAGCGGCACCAACGCCCGCAGCAGCCGCGGCGTCCACGCCGGCCACAGGAGGCCGCAAGCGGAGAGACGCCCATAGCAACCGCCCCGGCGGCTGCAGGGGCTCCGTCCCACGTCTCCGCTCCTTCGCCACCCCAGAGACAGGGTCTCCCGGCGGCGGGTCAAAGGGGAGTGAGGCTCCCCCGCTGCTGGTCTGCTCCGCGAGAGCCTCGGAGGAAGCGGAGCCGCTAATTAAGCCGGCTGCCACTAATTTGTTGATTAGTAGACAGCAGGGCTCGCTGCAGAAGCCTGGTTTTAACCTGTTGGTTAATAAATTACAGAGCTCGCGGCATTCCCCTGTCCGAGATACGCCTCCTACACACGGTCATAATAACCCATGAGCGCCGGTATAACGCCTCATGTGGACAGCACTGCACACACCTCCACTCATCCCCTGAGCGTGTACGCGCCTCATGATGAGAGTCGGAGTGAAACGCAGCGTGTGGAGGCTTCCTCGCAGCCCTTTCGCCTCAAAGTGGCGGCGAGGGCAATGGCATCACAGAGAAGCCAGAACGGGGGAATGTGCAGTATTCCAGGCTGAGTGCCCCCAGCGGCAGCGCCCGCAGCACCACGGCGCCAGGGCTAGCTGCAAGAAGTCTGCTGGTTTTAACCTATCGGTTAATAACCTGCAGAGCTCGCTAATTAAGCCGGCTGCCACTAATCTGTTGATCAAGTAGACAGCAGGGCTCGCTGCAGAAGCCTGCCGGTTTTAACCTCGGTTAATAACCTGCAGAGCTCGCGGCATTCCTCTGTCCGAGATACGCCTCCTACACACGGTCATAATAAACCCATGAGCGCTGTTATAACGCCTCGTGTGGACAGCACTGCACACACCTCCATTCATCCCCTGAGCGTGTACACGCCTCATGATGAGAGCCGGAGTGAAACGCAGCGTGTGGAGGCTCCCTGGCGTGGCTCGTTGCCATGACGACCACAGAACATCTCGAGCATGTGCGCCCGCTCTTAGAGTGTTTCTCAGAGTGGCAGCGCGTGTGTCTGATGGACAGATGGATGAGCAGGCTGATCAGCAGAGGATACGTCCTGCAGTTCGCCTCTCTCCCCCCCCCCCCCCACAGTTCAATGGGATACAGGAAACACTCCTGTCCTCCCAGAAGCTATGTCTTGCGCTCCAATCCGAGCTGCTGGAACTCCTGTTGAAAGAGGATATTTCCAGGGTTCCTCAAAGGGAGGAAAATCAGGGGTTTTCCTTCCCGTTATTTTTCTAATCCCGAAAAAGACTGGGGGAATGAGACATCCTGGATCTGTCAGTATTCCACATGCTGACGATCAAACAGGTGCTGGAATGTGTTCACCAGGACGACTGGTTCACTTCCACCTGAAGGATGCATACTTCCACGTACCCATCATCCCGAAACACAGGAAATTCCTGCGTTTTCCATTCAGGGAATATCAGACGAGACAATCGTCTGCCGTTCGGATATTTCCTGGCTCCTCGCATTTGTGTAGAGAAGACTGGAGCTACTACACAGAGGAGGGATGAGAGTGTGGTTTTCCTCTGGACGACCTGCTATTTGCTGGCTCGCTCCAGGGAGGAAGTCGCTTTACAGACGGTACATCTCGTATCGCATCTGTCAAAGCCTGGGTTTCATAATAAATTGGAAGAAGAGCTGTCCTCTTCTCTCTCAGACAATCGTTTATCTGGGAGTGGAGTTAAACTCAGCCAGCATGAGAGCGCGACTCTCGCGGCAGCGAGGGGAAGAACTGACAGCTCTCCTCCGGCGTGTCACAACCCACACAGCCCTCTCCGTGACGCAGCTGCTCAGCGTTGGCATTAGCTGGTCACGTGATGATCCCCTTGGGTCTCTTCCTACAGGGGGACTCCAGAGGTGGTTCATTCGCTGCAGAAGCCTGCTGTTTTAACCTATTGGTTTATAAACTGCAGAACTCGCGGCATTCCTCTGTCCCAGATATGCCTCCTATACACGGTCATAATAACCACGAGCACCGTTATAACGCCTCGTGTGGACAGCATGCACACACCTCTCATCCCCTGGGCGTGTACGCGCCTCATGAGGAGAGACGGAGTGAAAGGCAGCGTGTGGAAACTCCCTCGCAGCCCTTTTGCCTCACGGGCAGCGGCGGCGATGGCGCGGCTCGTCACCATGAAGACCATTACGGCACTTTACAGAGAAGCCTCTCCCCCCAGCAGTTCCATGGGATACAAGAAACACTCCCGTCATCCCGGGAACAGTGTCTTGCGCGTTTTTTACCCCCGCTATTTTTCTAAATCTCCTCTGTCCTGTGCGCGCGCTGTCTTGCTAGGTGGCGCGCAAGGCTGCCTTGCGCCATTCTCAGCGCCTATTTGTGCACTATAGAGAGCGCTCGATCGGGCAACCTCTGTCTGCACAACGGCTGTCACACAGGTTGTGTGAGGCTGTGTCACAGGCATGTCTCCTCTGGGGTGGAGCCCCCGGAGAACATCAATGCGCACTCCACCAGAGGAATTTCCTCCTCCACGGCTTTGCACGGAGGAATGTGGAGTGGAAGATATTTGCACTGCTGCATCTTGGTCTTCCCCCTGTTCGTTTATTCATTTTTATTTGAGGGATGTCTCCCATTCCTCTCTGACACACCCTGTACTGGGTGTCCTGTCGGAGTGAGTGACGTCAGGTAGCCAGCTGTGCGCCTCTCTCCTGCCTCTCGGCACGCGGAGAGCGGCCCTTTTCTCCTCTTATAGGAGGGATGTCACTTTTTCCTCTGACACACTTTGTACGGAGTGCCTGGTCAGAGTGAGTGACGTCAGGGATCCAGCTGGGCGCTCTCCTACCTGTCTGACACGCAGAGAGCTGCTGTTCCCCCTCTATGATCGCTGCGCAAGGTGGGACCTTCGTCTCTACTTTCTCACAGCGGCCGGTATGTATTGTTCCCAGCCTTCACCCCGTCGGGAAGATAGGCATGTTTTGCTATGTTCCAGGGACGGTGATGCGCCATTACGCATGGCACAATAGGCATGGGGTGTTATTTAGCAGGTGTGTCTGTGCTTCTAGTGCCGGGCGGACCCAGTGGGGCGCAGACTACATCATGCTTCGCCCTTAACCCAATAGCGATAGCCTTAGAGGGCGAAGCCATATACGAAATAGAACTGAGGTTACCTACTGTAACCCCAGCTTCTATGAGTAAATGGCGCAGCCCTCTAAGCGCTGGGCCCCACTGGCTCTACGAATAGCTGAAGAAAAGTTATTTGGTATGGGAGCAGATTGCCGGGCCTCCTTCCTATTTATACCGGAAGGAGGCCCGAGGGTGGGGCCCACCTTGCGGGTGGGCGTGGACTACAAGTGTTTCAGTGCTGCGTGGGGGCGCAGGGGGATTACCCAATAGCGATAGCCTTAGAGGGCTGCGCCATTTACTCATAGAAGCTGGGGTTACAGTAGGTAACCTCAGTTCCCTCAAGAGGGGGGTTTTCTCCCACGCCTGAAACACCTCCATTGGACTCCTTTGTTTACTTCCGGAACATAGTGACATCACTGTGTAACACTCGCGATTCCATTGGCTAGCACTTCAACACATTGTATTTGATAGGGTAAGGGGCGGGACATTTCTAAGTGGTTGACAAATCACAACAGAGCCGGCCAGCTAACCAATCAGAGCAGACTGGGCTCTGGTTTCAGTCACAAGATGCAAATATGAAGCAGAACATAAGCAGAATATTTCCTTTTTAAGTAATAGTTGGCATTAACACTGAACAATATGAAATTGAGAAACAGAAGTGCATTAAAGAAAACAGGCTGTGGCTGAAAATCAGGCTTTACCAGTAACTCTTCCAATACTAAATGACTTAGCACATTTTAGTTAGACCAGACCAACAATTAGAAGACTAATGGACTATGGGGGGGCAGTTATGATTAATAGTGTGCTAGGATGCTTATTAACGTTCTAAATTAAGCATTTAAGATTACTCAGTTTGTTAACTAAGTTTAAATTGTTGCATTTAAATTGAGCAGTTAGAAAAGTCAGTTACACTTTCAAATACTACTCAAATACTATTACATATTCATATACACATATATAGAAGCATGTATCATGCTTTTTAGAAAATAGTAAAAAATACAATTTTCCGAATAGATTTAAATGTTTTCTAAATGCCTGACTATATGCATGGTTTTATTCTGTAATGGCCTTGGGATGACAAACGGTGGTATAGATGGGTTTCAAGTGAGATATTTGTGTCCTTACGGGTCTGAATGTGTGAATTTTGGCCCACACTTTATAATAGACTTATTATAGGAGCTCAAGTTGAACTTCTAAAATCAGGAGAGGAATCCCCTTACATTCATTTCTGCCGTGTAAAAAAAACAGAGCACAGCCGACAAAATTTAACAGGTTAAAATGTCGCCGGTGAGAAGGAGTACAACATGGTAGCAGCCCCTCACTTGAGCGTGAAGACATTCTTCTTCTTCTTGTAGCCGTTGGTGACGTCGCAGTGGCAGTGGGACAGGTTGAGCAGCGGCTCGTTGTTGTAGGACGTGGCCATGTTCTTGGCGTCTTTGTAGAAACCCATCTCCCCTTCTTTCAGCACGCAGTACAGGTTGACCCAAGACCTGCTGTGGTGTGGGAAGGCGGGAGGGGTGAGGGGAGGGAGAGTGGAGGAGGAGGAGGAGGAGGAGGAGGGGGCGGTGGAGGGGGAGGTACGGGGAAGGTGGTGGTTGGGGGGAGATGGGAGGAGTCAGGAAGAACTGCAGAGTGGCTCTTGCTAAGCTAACACCTCACTCACCTGACCGGAGCAGACAGGTGGGCGGGATGGACCGGCGCCAAGAAGGGAGGAGGAAACACACTGCTGAACAAACACAGACCAACGGACGCACAGACGGACGCACGGAGGAGGAGGTGGGGGGATGGAGGGATGGGGAGGGGGCTACGTACACTTTGTGTGTCTCTGTGCGTGGGCTTATATATGACTTACCTTGGAGGAGAGGAGAGGAGCAGCCAGGAGCACCGAGGAGGGAGCAGAAGAGAGGGAGAGTTTGGTTAAATGGCATTTTGGCATTAACACCTTAAAGTCAGTCATGCTTCTTTTAATCTCTTTGAGCGTGTTTACATGCACACGCCTTTCCAATTAATAAGCTCACACCCAATTATATATATTTCTCAGAGCAAGCTGTCTGTGTGCAGCTTAATATCCCGATTTCAAAGAACCTACAGAAACTGAATTTAGACTGAAGAAGAACAATGATGCATGTGATAAGGTGTCTAAGTTATTATAACTTATTTTATGATATTTTGTCTGCTATATGATACAAAATAACAGAGGCAGTTGTTGGCAATAAGAATATTAGATCACAGGCTCTCTTAAACAATGTTCATTCAAATCAAAATAAATACAATATATATTTATCATGCAGTTATTGCAAAAATAAATAAATAAATGTACCATTTACCAAATGTTCTATTCATTCACATACGGCCTTTAAGAATCAGATAGTTGAATGAAGATAAATGTAATTAGTAGTTTACCTTCACTATATCACTTTTTAGGGACCCTTTTAACATCATCTGAATACAAAACACTCAACATTTTTTCTTTCCATCAATATTTTCAAGTTCAAGGTTCAAGGCTCTTTTTATGTCACTTCTGGCTTCCCCAGGCGATAGTTGACAATCGTGAGTGAAATATGGTTAAATCTTTGGTCCTTCAGTAAACAAAACCTGGCAACATGGCTGCAGAAGTCTTCCTATTCTGACTGAATGATTGCTGTCAGTGGTAGAAAGCAAGTCCATTTACTCCTTTACTTTACTTAAGCGCCATCTTGAGCTATGTCACTTAAACTTATTTTATGCTATAATTCTAACTACGGTATTCTAATCTTCTTCACTACATCTCAGAAGCAAATATTGTTTATTTTCTTAGATGTATTTGATACATTTAGTTACTTTGGAGATCAATTATACAAAATAGAATTAACAAGGGTATAATTAAAGTACAAATAAGAATCTATTGAAGTCAATTGTTAAATTCACTAATTATAATCCAATAACACTATTCTGAAATTGGCAATTTTGCAAAACAAGTTTTGTTCTAATGCTTATCTTTATTTGATGTACACACCAATCACATGTACCTAAGTTATTATAAGTAAAACGTTGTTCTCCTGAATAACACCAGAATATTAATGTGCACATAAACATACTCAGTGCCTCGTCATGTAGCTATGTAACAGAGACAGGTTGAACCTCAACTTTTCCTCTCAAACTGACTGTACATCCTCTCCTTCTCAGTGCTGATTGGAGGAAAAAGTTGTAGATCTTCTCCTCCAATCACAACTGAATAAAGGGCAAAAAGAGAGAATATACAATAAGCCAGACAAGGAGCTGTTTGCAGATTCACACTTCGTCCAGATTGAAGCCATTCAGGATTACCTTGCCATGTACATTACAGGGCATGTACATACGCGACATTCATCCAAAGAGTGGGCACGTGAGTGGGACTCATCACAGCTGGAGGGGATGAGCTTTAGCTGTGCGTGGTCAGCCCAGCCACTACAGGGCAGTGCAGAGAAACACTTTGCTGTTGGGGTCTCTGGAGGAAGCAGGGCGGTCATCTATGGAGGCCAGTTAGTGAGCGTGTGTGTGTGTGTGTGTGTGTGTGTGTGTGTGTGTGTGTGTGTGTGTGTGTGTGTGTGTGTGTATGTGTGTGCAGACTACCAGACTGGGCACAAGGCAGTGTACGTACTCCATCAAAAGCTCCATGTACCTCTCCCCCTGACATTCATGGCCAGCTGCTCAGTCTTTGTTCTGCGGGCTTGTGTTAGATTTGAAGGCATCGTAAGCTTCATGCATGATGTTTCACATAGGGTGAGATCTCTGTGGGTTGCTCATTTACTTCATGTAACTGTCGTCTTTACTTTCTGATCCTTATAATCATAGATGACATACATCAAATAGACTTTTATGAACGTAACTTTAAGTCTGGAGGGTCTCCAGGGGCCACTATCAATAAGTCATATGGGAGGCGTGTGGCGCAGTGGATAGAGCGTTGGTGTTCGGATCAGGGGGTCACAGGTTCCAACCCCACTGCAGTCAGCATGTCGTTGTGTCCCTGAGACACTTCAACCCAAATTGCTCCTGTGGGGATTGCCCACAGTATTGAGTGTGTAAGTCGCTTTGGATAAAAGCGTCAAACAAGTAACATGTAATGTAATGTAATATGGTAAAATCCTGCATGGGTTTTTTTACTTCATCAGGTAATTGCTTAATTGTGAAATACACCCAACCACTACAAGCATACAAAATAGCTTTGACATGGTTAAATCAACCACAGATTGTAAATGGGTAATGCCACAGGCACATGTAAATGAGTAGGTGCAACTGTATAAAACATTATGATAACCATTGCATTGCAGTTCCTGATGCACAAATCAATTCTAAATCAGTATGTGGCTTATAGTTAGGGCTGGCTAAGGCCTGCTCTGAACCAGCTCTTATTTATACTGCTAAAGGGTTAGACTTTCACCTTTTACCTTCCTAGGAGTTTTCCCTTGTGACTGAGAGGGTCAGACAGAGGACAGAGGGTGTTGCACGCTATACACCTGGGGTCGGTAAGTAAGTTTGGCCTTGGAACAATTTTTGTCTGAGCCACTAGATGGCGGGCCAGAACATAATCAAAGGCCAGAGCCTCTGGCTAGACCTGCCCAAAGGGAGGCTCGTCCTCTCTAGCCCCATTTCAGTCCCATGTTAAAAGCCAGGGCTATTATCTGTATTTGAACAGACTTATCTTTTAAATTGCTTCTCGTTTTGCGCCGTCCTGTTCAAATGAAATCGCCGTCAATCACTTTTCCATGCTCGCACCAGGGCCGGGGGAAGGGTTACAAGGCTCGCGGCTTGTGCTGCATTCCCTTGCACTCGGACATTAGGGATTTTCTCTCATACATGTGCGATGAGCCACAACTTTTCGAAACAAAGCTGCCAACTGGGGTGGCAGCATATGCACCACCACCCCTCGCCCTCCATGATCAAGCGGCTTCTCCGATTTTGTTGTCAATGTTTTGATATCCTAAGTAAACATTACGTTTGAATGATTTAGTGAGCTGGTGTTATTTTTTTCAAACCACACACCGCATGTTGGCTATTTCAGCACCACGCGCTGTCCACCTACTTATTGATCCACTATCAGCGTCAGTGCACCCCGCTGCCAGATTGTGCCTGTGCTGTGTGTCAATTCACTCTCAACATGGATAAAAGTACAATAAGCATCCTTCAGGTGTAGGTACATTCTCTATTCTGACATTATAGCCTGTGTGCGTGACTGCCTGTCAGATATTGTAACAAAAATTCTAAATAATATTTTCTTTTTATTCTCAAAATAATTTTCCTGGCCGAAAATTATAATTGCTGCTGGGTCCTCTGTGCCATCATGCATCGGTTTAACATGTCAGACGCAGTGTCAGCGGAGTGTGTTAGCGTGTTAGCTTAGCATGCTAAAGTCATGCCCCTGTCATCATTGTTGAATCAACAAACGGAGGAGGCTCTGATGTCATGAGATACAGACAGCGGAAAATACTATTTGTAGAATTGGCATCCATCGATAATAAAGAGTAAGTTTACATTTAGCAACAACTAGCGCAATGCAAAGTCTTCATTTGATGTGGAAAATAACTTGCAAATATGGGAACTCTTGTGGTACACACCATAAATATGCTACCCCAACAATTTGAGAAATGACCTTCCTGGATTACCAAATGAATGAATTAATTGATCAGTCTGACTCTTATGACACCAGAGTCCACTCTCCTTCTCTCTCATCTGCTCGACCAGATGTTCTGCTCTACATGACCCTGAACACCCACCTATTGGTACTCTTCTTCAGGGTCTCGATGTCCAGCTTGCGGAACAGGAAGCCCTCGTGATGTGCAGTGTGCGTGGGCTGCAGGGGGACGCTCGGGCTGCTCTGGGCCGGAGCGGACCGGGACCTCCGGGTGGTCTCTCCCGCCTCTTTGGGTCGTGGTCGGCGCCGTGGTTTGGGTCTGTCCCGAGCTCGAGGTCGCTCCAGTGACTGTTTGGTTATTTTCTCTGGGACACCATTAGGCAGGCGGGCCACCTCTCCACGGGCCTGAAGGTGGGTGGAGTCAGTAAGAATTGGGCTCATGGTATTACATTTTTATCATCTAAAGCACATATGTAAGTCTGTTTTCAGGTCATCACAGATCACTCTAACCTGAGACTGTATATAAAGACGGAAGACGTGACAGCTCAAAATGTGAAGCCATTTTTGTAAAGTTGGAGTAAGTAGAGAAGCGTCGGACATCTTTAAGTACAGTCTATGCCTCTGTCAAATAACCAGATAGATTTATTTACCCAAAATCACATATACTCGTTATTACTCTACATAATCCAGTGCTTTTGTCTACAAAGCTCATTATACAGACTCACTCTTGAGGTACATGAGGAGATGTTGACCAGTTCAACATTTCAAAATTGTGTAAACTGGAGAAAAAAAAAGTAAAGTAAGTTTGTTTATTTATTTGCACTGTGTTTTACAAACCCTGCCTAAATGAGCCACACACAAATAAACACTTTAGTTATTAGCACAAACACAACATAAGTCTCCTGACCTGTGCTGCTTCTCTCTCCTGCAGCTGCTCTACAATCTCTGCCATGGTGGATCTCTTTTCTCTGTAGAAAACAATGACAATTAGACAATACACATTTACAAAGAGGATATCCTACATTCATGAGTGATATATGTATGGTGCTAAACAGAAATATACACCGACTTCCAAATCCAATAAATGTATACAATGTTTTTCTTTTGAGTAGTGTATAACCTGCTCCTCTTGTCCACATATTAATATTAGCTACATAGTACATTAGACAAAACAAACTACAAACACAAAGTCTCACCCTCCTCCTGAGCGTCGGTCAGATTGCTCTCTGCCGGTGTCATGCTCGCTGGATTCTTGTCTGTCCAGCCGGTGTCGGTCCCTCTCTCTCCGCCGGCCTTCGTGGCCCCCGGGGGCCACGGGGCCCTCCTGCTCACTGGACGTTTGCCTCTCAAGCGTCTTCCTGTCCCGCCTCTCGGCCTGTTCCCTCCACACCTCCTGAGGCAGCTCGTCCCTGCGGGCCTGGATCAGCTGCTCGCTGGACAGCTGCCGCTCTATCCTGTGCTGACCGTGTGTGTGGACCTGAGGCTCAGCGTGGCCCAGCGGGTCAGTTCTGGACCCCCGGGGCCCTCTGGTGGGCTCGCTGTGCAGGCGCTCCCGGCCCGGCTCCGTAAGCACCACCTCAGCCATCACAGCCACCTCCGCTTTCTCCGTCCCTATCTCTCCCATCATTATCTCCCTCTCCCTCCCCCTTTCCCGCTCTCTCGCCCTCTCCAGCCGGCTGGCCACGAGCAGCGGCGTCACTGCGTCATCCAGGTGTTTGATTTTGGGTTGCCGTAGATACGGGGACGACTTCACCTCTGGAGATCTTGCCGCCTGTGATGGCTGGAGGTAACTCATCCCCTTTGTTGCTTGCTCTCTCGCCGGGCTGGGGCTCTCTCTCGCCTGATTGGCTGAAACAAGCATGGCTGCCGTGGCAACCGAGGCGATGGAGAAAGGGGTGGGCTGGCCTAGTCCTGCAGCCAAACCCACCACGCTGCCCTGCCGCGCCTCCAGGCTTTGGCGGTAGCCGGAACCGTTCATCACGGGGGTGTAATTAGCCACGGTGGACCCCAGCCGACGGGCCACAGATGAGGGGGAGGGTGTAGGTGTGGCGGGTGAGGGTGAGGGAGGAGAATTGGCTTCGTTCTGCTCATAGATGGTCTGTCTCATGATGGGGGAGAGCGGGAGGCGGGGGAGGGTGGATACATTTGCTGAGGCATCTTGGGGGTCCAGGAAGACTTTACGACCCAGCAGAGGGGTCGGGGGCAGCTGACTCTGCTCTGCTCTCAACTTTTCCACCTGGGGAAAGAAAACTGTTTTAAATCACATTTCAAGACTGATGAGTCACTAAGGGCTTTAACATGAGTGACTGATTTTGAGCAATTCTGTAAACATAGCTCTTCATAAGTATTTAGCCAATGATTTCAGTATATTGGATCTTACAACTTTTTCATTGGAAAAATGATGATGATGCTGATAATGATGGTGTTACCGTGGTGATTCGTCGCAGTGAGCTGAATCGCTCCTCCCAGGTGGCAGCAGCTTTGCGAAAGGCTTCATGCCGACGAATCAGCTGCTCCACCTCGTCTACGCTCGCCCCCAGCTCGTTGCTGCTGATGAGCGGCTCCTGAGCGGTCAGCCACGCCTCCGCCACCACAGCCTCCTGCGCAAACTGGTGAACCTCCAACACTGAGAGGGGGGACACACAATAATGTTCAATAGCAGAAGCTTATATCAGCTATTTTCTCTTTTTTACATTTAGGTATTGTTGATATGTGTGTCTCTGTGTGTCTGTGAAAAACTGTAGGTCTGTTTATGTGTGTGTGTGTGTGTGTGTGTGTGTGTGTGTGTGTGTGTGTGTGTGTGTGTGTGTGCGCTTACATTGCTGTAGGGCATCCCAGTGGTTGTCCCACTTCTCAGACAGCTCGTATTGCTTGGTGATTACCTTGTCTAGCTTCTCCTTGATCTAAGAATCAAAATCAGTGACATTATAATTATAGCAAAACAGGGATCAGAGTAACAATGGTCAAAATATTACCAGACACCTTGTTCTGTATAAAGGGTTAAAGGGTTTTACATCCATTTATCTTCAAATAAACATCACATAAATGGAGGTTGTTGTTGTGGTGGTGGAAGCAGTGTTTCATTTAAAATATCATTATAAACTGATGTTACCTCCTCAGCTGCCGGGTTTCTAGCAGCCAGCAGAGTTTTCCCCATCTCGATACACTCCAGAGTGCTGCGGCTGCGAGCCTCCACCTCACTCTTCAGACTCTGGTGATAGTTCATCAGCACCTCCACTGAGGACACGTCCCTGCAGGACACAGAACACACACACTTAGCTCACTGCCCCACAAACTTCAGCAAACAAACTGCCTGTTAATTACTTTCTACAAACAGCTTTTTATACCCACTTATAGAATACTTAGGTCCTACGATGTCAAATCCTATGTGTTAGAAACGTACGGTATGTTGTAGCTTGAAGGCATAACTGTAGTTTACTGTCTTGGTCAAGTTTGACACGTTTTATACCATACCATCTTCATTTAGAGTAGTTACTTAGGCTTTTCTCCTGTCCCTATCTGACAGATGATGGATTCCATCCAAGTGATCTGATCTCGGACCATGCTGAAGAACCTCAGCTTGTCGGTCTCTGTGGTAATCTGTACTCGGCACTCCTCGCAGGACGTAAGCAGCTCCTTCCAGCACTGCATCACTTCGTGCTCACGGAAGGCGATGGCTTCGGCCTTCTCCCCGGCATACACCGTCCTCAGCTGAGCCGCGCTCTCCTGCAGCTGACGCACCTGGCAGAGCGGGAGGGCAGATTTTAGAAAAACGATAAGCTGAACGAGGAAGAAACTAAAATAAATACAAAAACGTTTTTTTTCAAATGACGCACAAAACACAGCTGCTCTGACAGCTGTGTTTAGTCAGGGCCAAATGATACAGGCTCTGTCAGTGGAGTTGACAAAGAGCAGCTGTGATTTTGCATTGTTCTTCAGTAAAATATCCTACTGCTCTGTTCACCAGGTGCATGACAGGGACTAGACACTTTTAAATGAAATGCAGAGCAAGTACATTCAGACTCAGTCTCGTAAATAACCAAATGTACTTTCAATCCATTTCAGTTAATTTATGTAAAATAAAAAATAAATGTATATAAATGTATATTACAAATTCTTACAAAAACAGAAAGAACAAAATGATGCAAAGGAAAAACATCAGTTTAAAAACCATACAAACAAAATTTGAATTTCTATTTTACTGATTTTAAATAATCACTCCATGTTCGTTTGAATGTGAGGCACTCCTCGCTAAAGAAGGCATGCATGCTAAACAAACATCTGCTGTGTAATTACTTATAAACAATTGCTGAATTAGCATGAGAAAACGTTTTGTTGACCTTTACAGAATGAACATCATCACTGGGGCAGGTCTTTTAGGTATTGTAATTAAATTCTGCAACAGTTATGTCCCATGCTGTGTGTTCAGGTGCATGTTGCAGTACCTGTGTGACGAGCAGCTGTATGTCCTGCTCAAAGCTGTGCATTAGTCTCTGCAGCGTGCTGGTGTTGGCAGCGCTGCCCTGCCGAGCCCGAACTTCAGGAAGCCTCCGATGTTTGTCCTCGATCTGGGCCAAAACCTGAACACAAAAGAACACAAGCAGTTCAGAAGGTGTCTTATATAAAAAAAAGTGTGGTTGAAGAAGGAAATCAGTTGAAAAAGTAGAATTGAGAAATCTGAGGTAGGCAATTTTTAACTATAGGGTTAGGGTAAAACCAAATCAATCGGCTCATTCTTACATTAAATGTCCTTTCTTGTTGTATAATTGTAACATATGATATTGTACAGTTTTACTCTACGGTTAATAACCCCATATCTGTGTTTCTTCAGGCATCTTACCTCTCTGCAGTCAGAGAAGAACTTGTGCAGCTGGTGTGAGGCGGCGAGCATCTGCGCCCGGGTCTCCATCAGCTCCAGCAGATCGGCCCAGGCCTCGTTCACCCCGTCTTTCCACTCAGCGATGGTGGCGGCCTCCGCGTGGCCGTAGTCGATCAGCTCGTCCACCATCTGGTTGACGGCGGTTACTCGCTCCTGTCCCACGCTGCCCGTCTCTGACGCAAAGTCTGTGAACTTCTCCTGCAGGACCTGGAGGTTTAGTAGATAGTAGTACATTCTCCATATGCATTCAAGATGCTTTTTCAACATCTGACTTCTGTGACATCTACAGACACCATCCGTTCGTACACTTACCGTGACATGCTCGTAGTCTTGACCAAGTTCAGGGGAGCTGGCCACCACCTCCCTCTGAGCGATCCACTGCTCCAGCTCGTCCACCTCCCTGTTGAGCTGGTAGAGCCAGTACTGCTGCTCCAGGCGGCTCTTCCTCTCCTCCACCAGGTCCTTCAGAGACACGTACAGACGGTCGATCTGCGACTGACGCTTGCTGATCTGCTCGCTGAGGAAAACACAGGACAGTTTTTGCACTGTTAAATGACACAAAGATAACCGATAAGAAAGTATAAACAGTGAAAGAAGAGTCAAACAACCCATTGGGCTTATTTAAAGCCTCTACCTAAATAATGTTAAAAACCATAATTTAATATAAAACACAAAATCAATATACAATATATATATTACTTACATTCAATAAAAATGGCAAAAATCAAGAACATAAATTATACTTACAATTTTAAAAAAATCACACTGATGAGAATATGAAAACTACGCATTATACACTGGTGAAATGATTTTTCAGGTATTTTCTAAAAGCAATCTAGCAAGTACAGTTTTTTGTTATGATTGGAAGGCCATTCCAGATCATTGTTCTCCTCAAACAGATGAAAAATGTAGCTCTATGAGTAAGACACTGAGGGGGGTGGAGATTTGATGAGATTAGAGTTGCGTTAATATTAATCTGTGAATTATCTTGAAAGTATATTTTGAAGTATGTAGGAATCCCTTTACCTGAAATTATTTTTGTAAATAAAAACAAACATTTTCATAAACTGTAAGAATCTTCAGGGCGAGACTACCTTGTGATTGACAGGTTGCTACTACAGTGTCAAATGTGGGTGCTCTCCGTGCTCTCAGCCTAGAACTCTTCATGAAAAGGTGGTGGTGTTGCAATTGATGTAAAAATAAAATGTCATGCTACCATCCAATCATCTGTGTCTCTCAGCAGACAATTTGAACTACTTGCGCTGAAATTGGAACTTCTTAAGGGTCATTTTATCACTGTTGTAGGGTGCTATAGACCACCTTCAGCAAGCATTGAGGCTTTATCATCGCTGAGTCATCAGTTATCTTGCTTGGATTTTAATGAGATTTTAATTGCTGGAGACTTTAACTGGGACTGGTTGTCCTCTGTCTCCGATAGTTTTAAATCAACCTGTGACTCTTTTAAACGTATACAATTTATCAATAGCCCAACTCGTCCTAATCTTAAACACCAAGATAAATTGTCTCTTATCGACTTATTTTTAACAAATGCGCCTCATACGTTTTTGGATATTGGTATTTTTGCAAATGATATGAGTGATCATTGCGCTATAGCTACAATCAGGCAAGCTAAGCTTCCAAAAACAAGACCACAAATCGTTTTTAAACGTGGTTTTAAACATTTCTGCGAGCAAGCATTTTTTCATGACCTGTGGGATTTTGATTGGAACAAGATCTCTCTCATTAGTGATGTTGAACTGTCATGGGATTATTTTCATGAGGCTTTTATTAGAATTATATACAAAATGTAGGGAGAAAGGGCTAAAAAATCCCTGGTTTAGTCCTCACAGGCAACTTTCTAAAGGAGAGGGATATCGCCTGGTCTCTATTTTTCACGGTTCTCGTGGTTGACTTTGGAAACTAACAGAAAACAAACAGTGTGTGTTTTAAGGCTCACTAGTCTGGATGGCCCATCTCCAGCAGCTGTCGACACTGCTGTGAGAGCAGGCCGATGGTCTCAGCGTAGTCCTCGATGGTCTGCTCCAGGACCAGGTGTTTCTTCAGCAGCTGCAGCGTGCTCGGCTCGTCCTGAGGGAGGAGGAAACAACACACAAGGCAGAGTTTCCTTTTTAAAAATAAAACACACAGCACAAATGCTCAATTCTGCCTCTATAAATAAGTGTCCAAAATGTACTTTTGGCTTCCTGTTAAAGGTGGCTGGTTGATTTAAAGCCAGATTGTTTACCAGTCAAACCAAATTAATTGCCTTTTTACATTTTTATGTATATAATTCCATAAAAATATCGTAATGTTGTTTCGAAAGCAGCAACAGTAATGTTGGAAAAATAAACTATAGTCTCCTCCCTGTCTCCACCGCGGCCCCTCTGCTTTGCTGTTCAACGACTTTGCTCCATGTGTTTAATAACATATCTTAAGTCACATTGCCCACTCTTATAGGTACTACCCATTATTATGAAGCAAGACAGATCCAGCTAATTATAAGGACAGCAAGCCAGCAGCTTTAACCAGTATGGGGGAAATGCATACGTCTGTCCGGAGTGGCAAGAGGTTTACATCATTTACTCTGACTAAATATACTCGGATAGGGCAAGTGTTCATTTCCATCCTGTGTAACTGTCTACATGAAGAGGAAGGACTAATGTCTAGATTAAGGTCCATGAAAGAGATGTATTAAAGATGTATCCATGATTTTGGATTGATTGTGTCTACACCTTGGTGAGTTTAGCAGAGGTTTGGCCGCCATCGTAGAGGCTTGTGCAATCAGGGTAGTAATAATGACTAAATAATGAAATCCTTTACTGTTGATAACAGACTACATGCCGTGAATTTGAACCAGATAATCAGCAGTTTATTCAATGGCGCACACACCTTCCCCTTCTCCTCGTTCATCATGTGCAACTCCTGCTCGCTCAGCCAGGCCTCCACCTCAGCCGTGTCGAAGTAGTACTGCTGGGCCTGGTACATGGCGTCCAGCACCAGCTGCCTCCTCTCCGTCTCGTGCCACAGCAGAGCCCACAGCCCGGCCAGCTGCTCGTGGCCCGCCCGGGCGCTGTCCGCCTCGGGGCTGCGGATGGAGGCGATGATCCCCGCCCTCTCCAGGACATCATCGATCCTGCTCCTGTGGCCCTGCAGCTCCCTCTGAAGAGTCTGGAGGAGAGGCACAGGTTCAGGACAGGAAAGGAGAGGTGACTGGTGAGGTATTTTTAACGTGGTTTAAAACAAAACAACAATAATACGATTGAAATATACAGTAGTAGTACATTAAGTAAGGTACATAAGGTAGGTGAGTAGGTGTCAAGGGAGAGGAATTAGGACTAAGGTTTGCATATCATGTTTTATATCTAATTTTTGCCATCCAGATTTGGACCACAATAAGTTGACATTAGAGTGGTCACAGGAGTCAGGCTCCAGTTATGTGTTAGGTTAAGGCTACCTTTAGAATTACCAGCTCTTGATTTCCTCACCTGGTTCTTCTTCATGAGCTGCTGCACCGCCTGCAGAGAGGAGCCGTGCTCCTGAGACATGGCCATCGGTAGGCGCTCCTGGACCCACAACTGAAACCACAACAATACCACACTCAGCAGTTAATGTTTGTTGTTGGTGAATCTAATAATTATGTACTATAGAGATATCTACATCATAATTAGATATGAAGATATCTATCATCAAAATGTATTGAAAAACATTTAAGACGTGCACAAAATGTGTGATTTATTTTTACATTCAATTTGAATAGTTTTGTATTATATAGTGCTCTAACAGTTTGCCATTACTATTGAATTCATGTTAGTTTTTATAGAATAATCTTGTGTCAATGAAGCTAGAGTTTTGTAGGTTTTATAGTTATAGCATTCACATTGTGGGGACTTGACTCCCTTTGTTGCCAATATGCAGTGGATGGTACCTGATATTATTTGGTACCAACTTATCGGACATTCTAAGTGATAGGTCCAAGCTATTTGACCATTCAGTGCAGACCATTGATTGGACAGAGGGATTTGTCACTGATGCGCCATCCTGTACTATCCAGACCTTTTCAAACAGCAAACTACCATCAATTTAGATTTTACTATTTCTTATTAACTCAGGCAAGACGGTTCTATGTTTGTTTGCAGATGAAAGGATTCACAGTGTCACAGTGACAAAGTAGTTTCAAGCTGCATCTTGAGTGGAGCAGAGCCATTACAAAACACAAAAGCACTCCTCTTCCTGTTTTGGTTGCGCAAAGATTGATACATACTTTTGTATTTGAAATGAGCTAATCTAGTTGCTGCCTAGGCACTAAATTGTCTGTTTTTTTATGTATTTCCTTATTTTACATTTACATTTCTTGTAAACATTTCCTTTTATAATTTTTAAATGTCTTTTGTGTGTAAAACTCAGTAAAATGTCTCTAAATGATGGAAATAAGTGATTGTGTTTGTGACGGCTGTCAGACTCACGATCTCATCGTCCAGGTCTCGTCCCACTTGGTGAACTTCTTTGGAGGCCAGCAGGATCCGCCGCCTCTCCTTCAGCGGCTCGATCAGTCGCACCATCCTGGCCTCCACCACTGCTTGTCGCTCTGCGACCGTCTCCTTGATCTTTGTCTGCTGTGGGATGGAGGCCACCTGCGCCTGGAGCTGCCCCACCTCCTTATACCACTCCTCCATCTGGCTCTCCATCGTCTGAGGGGGGGACAGGAAGAGAAGGAACAGGATGGCAGCACAGCAGAAGTTATAAAGACGGACTGAGGAAAAGAGAATGTGTGATTAGGAGGGATGGATGGAGGTAGACTTGTTGTCATGGGATCCAGAAGACAGATATAAAGAGTGGATGTGAGGAATGTGAAAGAAATGCAAAAATGATAAGTCTATCATTCTTTTGACTCTCTGCCTACAGTGAAGAGATATATATGCCTGAAATTATAGCATGAAACTAAAAACGGTGGAAGGATCACAACAGAAATAATGAAATATCATAATGAATAAAGATGAAAGAATGAATGCAAAGATGAGATGAAAATAACCCAGGGCAGCGAAAGAATAACTGACAGACATGAAGTGTAGTGAAGTTTACTGTACCCCTTGCCAGGATGGATGCTGGGTAGTGGAGTTTTGATGATGTGGTAAAGCAGTGCTAATGGCGGCTTGTTAAAGGAAGCTGTAATCTGAATGCTGTGGGAGAGGAGAGTGAAAAATGTGTGAAATGATGAAGTGATGAGAGGATGAGTCTGTGCGTCAACCCGGGTCACACCTGCTCGCTGTCTGCTGCGTCAAACAATCCGATTCTTCTAAACTATATTGTTTATTCCACAATCACACGTACAGAAGCAAACAACTTTGTGCTACCATGAAATTAAACATAACAAATAATCATTATGCCTCATCGTCAGGTAAAGTGTATGTAGTACCTAATAATGTTACACAAGTCCTGGAAAAGTATTAGTATTTGCACTTAACCCGATTGAAAAGGTCATAAAACCCAATTATGCACTAACTTGACAAATAATGTAATAACATGTCCTCACTTATTGAAATAAAGTTTAAAAGATCATGTAAAACCTTTCAAAGGTGAGTCATTCATTCAAAACTGATAATGTAAGATTCTTTATTTTGTAATAAAAAAGGAGGCTTTTTTATTGAAAATGTAAACTGTTGGTTAAACAACATTTATGATACATTTGGTGTCTTGTTAGCATACTAAAAAAACTAACATTTCCCACTGATTAAATGTGTAGAAATGCACTCTAATGTAGAATTTGAAATGTATAATGTTGGTATGAAACTGTTATGAAAGCTCAATGGGTTGGCATAAATGGCTGATACTTATAGACTTAAAAAACAGAAATTAAAAATGTATGTTGGCGTGAAATGAAAAGAGCCTGACTTTGCTGAAATGAGATGAAAAGCTGAATGGAAAATATTGCAGGCAAACAGTGAGAAATTGTTTGTTGAAATATGAATGAGATGAGACCATCACTGTGTGCAGATAATAGCAGGAACAGTGAGTCATTGTGAGACAGTTCTGTGTAGAGCAAAGAGGCAGAGATATGGAGTCTTATTTACAATTGAGTGTTTGGAATAGTTTGGAGTTTAATGTTTTAGAATGTTTGGAACATTTTAAACTCATGTGCTTGAGAGTACGGGCCGGAAAAAAGCTTCAGTAATTCATAAAGAAAATAGAAACACTTATTGTCTCATGGGCTTCTTGTTACAAAATGTGAAAATATCCTACAACCAAAAAACAATCCAGAGGAGAACCGAGCATTGTTAACATTTACATTGTTCATCTTTTCCAAAAAAGAATGTTAAAACCTTAAATAAATGCAATCATGTACTTCTATTTGGTATCACAAAACATGTTCTTAAATGTTAAGGTTTTTCTGGGAGAAAATGTCTTTGTAATGTTAAAATCTGTGGCCTGGAGCTGACTAATTAGGATACAAAAAATGATGTTTCTAGTAAACAAATCTAAAACTTTATAAAATGTTGGTTGTTGTTTCCTTATTTACCAATTGCATACTGGGCTTATAGACCTCTTCTAGTAAACTAGAGGTTAGAGGTAAAGGATTTATACCAGATAGTCTCTGGTTTCAAATGGAGTGAAATAGACTTTAATATTTCGTAATCCTACGTACATGTAGTTTCTTGAGCTGCTTGTTGACAGTGGTGAGGTCCTGTCCCTGGTCGACGTAGGCTAGCTGGACCTCCAGCTGGCCCAGCTTCTGGTCCATGCTCTCGTAGCTCTGCACCAGCAGGTCGGCCTTGTTGGACTCAAAGAGCTGCCGGGCTTTGGCCTGGGTGGTGCTCTCCAGCTCCTGCCAGCACTCCCTGATCTCCTCCAGCTTCATCCGCACCACCTGGCTGAGCTCCGGCTTCTCCTGGATCAGCTGCTGGCCCTCCTGCATGGACGGGGTGGATAGAGATGGGGATAGAGGGAGGGGGGAAACAGAGGTCAAATCTTTCACCATTAGAGGAGAGAATGACATTCAGACCATGTAACGAGTGAACATAAAGCTCAAAAGATGGCATACAGCAATTTCTAAGCAATCTTTGCGATTTATAAAAAACAAACTTAACGAGAAAATGTGCGGTTCTCTGTTGACACCCCCAGTCATAACTCCACTCCGGAGGGATTCCCAGATCATTTCTAACAGTTTCTCATCAAGGGGGTGTCCACTGTCCCCGGAACAAGCACACTGAAAAACTGCCAAGCCTATGTGTATTTTGTAACTTTTTAGAACCACTGATTTATTTATTTTGGTGACAATCCGAATGAATATTCATATTGTGTTACGAACTTAGATACACAAGGAAGAAAGGAATCAAATGCACGACCCGGGAGCCAGAGATAAAGTATAAGTAATATACTTTATTTGCCAAAAGGATATACAAAAAGAAAAAACACTCTTTGCGAGGTGACAAAAAATAAAGAACTTCAATAAGGCTCAACATAAAACGCTCACAACGTGAGGAACAAAACTTACAAAAAGTTTTCAGGAGCATGAATCAAGGTAAGTGTCAAGAAAAACAAATACTGACAAGCAGAGTTCTGACATAAGGACAGGACAAGACGAACTGACACTGAACACTGGGAGACTGGGGAATTTAAACACTCAACAACGAGACACAGGTGAAACAATCAGGGGCGGGGCTGACGCTGATGAAGGTGGGAGAACACATAAGGAAAGGGAGTCAAGGGACCTGAAATGAGACGTGACAAAAACAAAACAGGAAGTGAAAAACAATACAAAATAAACAACATGAAACATGAATGACTTAACACTTCTGGCGGTGCACAACAGTACCCCCCCCTCTAGGGCCGACTCCTGACGGCCCAGGCCGATCGTAGAAATCTCGAATCAGAGTCTTGTCTACAATAAATGAAGCAGCTACCCAGCTTCTAGCCTCAGGACCGTAACCCCTCCAGTCTACCAGAAATTGCTTGCCCCTCCCCCTATTACGAACCTCCAGCAGCTTACGGACCTTGTAAACCTCACCACCCTCAAAGAACTGCGGCGGTGGAGGGGGCTTGGAGGTGGGAACAAGTGTGCTCTCATGCACGGGCTTGATCTTGCTGACATGGAAGGTGGGATGTACTCTCATAGTCTTGGGAAGTCGCAGGCGCACAGATACAGGGTTGATGACCTTAGATAACGGGAATGGACCCACAAACCTCGGAGCCAATTTCTTGGAGGCGACATGAAGCGGTAGGTCCTTGGTAGAAAGCCAAACCTTCTGCCCCGGTTTGTAGAGGGGAGCGGCCCTGCGATGGACGTCTGCTGTAGCCTTCATCCGAGCCGAACTTCTGAGTAATAACTGGCGAGCACCTGCCCAGGTTCGGCGACAGCGTCTGATCATGGTATGGACTGATGGAACGGTTACTTCTCCTTCGTTGGCTAAAAACAGCGGAGGCTGGTAGTCATTGGCACAATGGAAAGGAGAGAGACCTGTGGCCGCTGTGGGAAGAGTATTGTGGGCCGACTCGACCCATGTGAGGTGGTCGCTCCAGGTGGTCTGGTTCTGGGAGACGAGACAACGTAGCGTAGTTTCCAGCTCCTGGTTCAGCCGCTCCGACCGTCCATTTGATTGAGGATGATAACCTGAAGACAAGCTGACATTGGCGCCTATGAGCCTGCAAAACTCCTTCCAGAAGGTGGAAATGAATTGTGGACCCCTGTCGGAAACAATGTCATTAGGGAATCCATGGATCCTAAATATGTGGTTCATCATGACATCTGCGGTACCCTTGGCAGAGGGAAGCTTGGTTCGGGGAATGAAATGAACCATCTTGGAGAAACGGTCCACCACTGTCAGGACCGTAGTCTTGCCTCTGGATGATGGGATTCCTGTCACAAAGTCCATGGAAATGTGTGACCAGGGACGTTGGGGAACCGGCAACGGCTGAAGCAAGCCCATCTTGACCTGGAACGAGGTTTTATTCCGAGAACACACCGGGCAAGCCGCTACATACTCCGCCACATCCTTCTTCATGGCTGGCCACCAAAACCGCTGCCTGATCCTGAACATGGTCTTCTTTACACCAGGGTGGCACGAGATCACAGACGTGTGGGCCCAGTGGATGACCTTTGTGGAATGGAGATGGAGAGACACAGGAACAAAAAGCAGGTGGTTTGGACACTTGCTAGGTGCCGGGTTCAATAGATTAGCCTGTTTAACCTCCAACTCTATTTGCCAGGAAAAGGCTCCGACCATACGGTTTAACGGAAGGATGGTTTTGGGCTCTACAGAAAAAGGTTCTGGTTCGAAAAGGCGAGACAATGCATCAGGCTTTTGATTCTGAGATCCGGGGCGAAAAGAGAGAGTGAAATTGAACCTACTGAAAAATAGAGTCCACCTGGCCTGCCGAGAGTTGAGGCGTTTAGCCTTTCTAATGTACTCCAAGTTCTTATGATCTGTCCAGACTAAGAACGGCTGTTCTGCCCCCTCCAACCAGTGTCTCCATTCCTCAAGAGCGGCCTTTATCGCTAACAGTTCCTTATTCCCCACATCACAGTTCTTCTCTGCCTTCGTCAACTTACGCAACAGAAAGGCACATGGGTGTATCCTGTTGTCCTTCAAGGATTTTTGGGAAAAACGCCTCCAATTCCCTCATTGGAAGCATCGACCTCAACCACAAACTGGCACTGGGGATCCGGAATGGTGAGAATGGGAGCTGTGGTGAACTTCTCCCTGAGGAGCTGGAAAGCGACGTCAGCCTGGGAAGTCCACTTGAAAGGAACTTTAGGAGAGGTTAGAACATGCATAGGAGCAGCTACAGAACTGAAGTTTCTTATAAACTTTCTGTAGAAGTTTGCAAATCCTAAGAACTGCTGAACCGTTTTCCTGGAGTCTGGAGTTGGTCATTTGGAAACTGCACTGACTTTAGTAGGTTCCATCTGAATCTGGTTTGGTGAGATTATATATCCGAGAAAGGCCACCTTTTCTACATGGAACTCACACTTTTCTGCCTTGACATACAATTGATTTTCGAGTAGTTTCTGCAGAACCTGACGGACATGGTGAACATGGGACTTAGAGTCTGGTGAGAAAATCAAAATATCATCAAGGTACACAAACACAGAAACATTAAAAAATTGTCGCAAAACCTCTTTCACAAAACCCTAAAAACAGCCGGTGCATTACAGTCCAAAAGGCATCACAAGGTATTCATAGTGACCGCTCTGAGTGTTAAATCCTGTTTTCCACTCATCCCCTTCCCTTATTCTAACCAAGTGATATGCATTTCTTAAGTCCAGCTTGGAAAAAATCTTGGCAGTCTGAAGTAGCTTGAAAGCAGAGGACATGAGTGGCAGAGGAAAGCGGTCTTTCACCGTAATGTCATTAAGAGGGCTGTAGTCTATGCAAGGTCTCAGAGAACCGTCCTTCTTTCCTACAAAGAAAAACCCCGCTCCAGCCGGGGAAGATGAAGGACGGATAATCCCTGATTTGAGAGAAGCGGAAATGGAGTCGTCCATTGCCACTCTCACTGGCCTTGAGATCGAATACAGTCTTCCCTTGGGAATGGGAGCCCCCGGTAGGAGATTAATGGGGCAATCAAAAGGTCGATGAGGAGGTAGTGACATGGCTTTTGATTTGTTAAAGGCTTCCTTTAGATCGTGATAACATAACGGTACTTTCTGTAGGTCAGGATAGTCTGGCTGATCTATGACGATCCTACTAGGGTCTGTTGGTGCCTTAACAGAGCGTGAATGTTTACACCTGTTAACGCAATCCTCTCCCCACTCCTTAATTTTTAAGGGCGCCAGTCAATGTGTGGGTTGTGGATCTTTAACCACAGAAAACCCAAAATCATCGGATGCTGAGCAGATTCAAAAATATGAAACTGCATAACTTTAGTGTGGTCATTATTTACAGTAATCTGGATAGGTTCTGTGCAGTGGGTTACTGTAAACAACAAACGTCCGTCTAAAGCACTGGCGTTAATGGGGGAAGATAGGGGGACAGTCTTTATACAAAGCTGTTTGACTATGCCCCAATCCATAAGACTTTCGTCCGCTCCTGAGTCTATTAGCACCCCTTGGTTAATGATCTGATCATTAATAAAAAGAATTACCTTGGTAACTGGTCGAGGAGGAAAGTCTGTGGGAAGCTTGCTCACCAGCGCCCTCCTCTTGGCTGGTAAACTTGATCTTTTCCCGGACATGATGCGAGTTGGTGACCCGGCTGGCCACAGTAGAAAAAACACCTCTCTCGTAGCCGGCGCTGTCTCTCCTCCACGGAAAAGCTGGTCCGTCCCAACTGCATGGGTTCATCTGCTAAAGGCGGAGATGTTGTCCTCCAACGAGACGAATCCGCTGGCTGGAAAACCTTCTCTGGTGGAACGGCCCGCTGAGAAAAACCCTGGAAACTGGGACGTCCGTCACGGCTGCGTCGACGTTCTCTCTCTCTTTCTCGAAGACGGTTGTCGATCCGGATGGAAACGGCGATGAGAGACTCCAGGTCCCGTGATACCTCCAGAGGAGCCAGCTGGTCCTTGATTGGATCTGATAACCCCGTCAGAAAAGCGTAGCGAAGAGCCGGAACTTTCCACCCGCTGTCCGCTGCTGCCGTGCGAAACTCGATAGCATAATCCACCACCTGGCGATTATGATGGCGCTTCTGAAGTAGTCTTAGGCTGGCTTCTGTAGCAGGTGATGAATGATCAAAAATACGACTCATAGTTCCTGTGAAGTCGGTTAATGAGTAACATAGTTCAGTGTATCTGGACCATTCTGCAGTAGCCCAGGCTGCAGCTCTTCCCGTTAAATGGGACACAATGAACCCCACTTTTCCATGATCTGATGAAAAAGCCCCTAGGTTGTGTTGGAAATGCAGATCGCACTGCACCAGGAAGGCTCTGCAATTTATAGAATCACCGGAAAACCTCTCCGGGAGAGCCATCCGTGAGGAAGACACAGCCTGGCTCGGATTGACAGCGTCAACAGGATCAGCGACATGCAGGCGGTCAGCTGTAACTGACATCATCGGTGGAGGAGTCTGAAGGTGAGTGATGAACTGCTGCATCTGTTCCGTCAGCTGTTGTATCTGTGCAGTGACGGAAACTTGGAGCTCGGCCTGGTTCCCTACCAGTTCCTGCACTCCTTGGCTGATTAATCCCAGCTGTTCCTCGTGATGAAAAATCCACGCGCCTTGGACTGACAGAGTGGCGTGAAGAGCTTTTGGGTCGGCTGAGTCCATTGTGGTCAGTTCGTTCTGATACGAACTTAGATACACAAGGAAGAAAGGACTCAAATGCACGACCCGGGAGCCAGAGATAAAGTCTAAGTAATATACTTTATTTGCCAAAAGGATATACAAAAAGAAAAAACACTCTTTGCGAGGTGACAAAAAATAAAGAACTTCAATAAGGCTCAACAAAAAACGCTCACAACGTGAGGAACAAAACTTACAAAAAGTTTTCAGGAGCATGAATCAAGGTAAGTGTCAAGAGAAACAAATACTGACGAGCAGAGTTCTGACATAAGGAAAGGACAAGACGAACTGACACTGAAGACTGGGAGACTTGGGAATTTAAACAGTCAACAACGAGACACAGGTGAAACAATCAGGGGCGGGGCTGACGCTGATGAAGGCGGGAGAACACATAATAGTCCAGCAGATATGTGAAATATCTGAAAGAATTGTGCTTTTGATGATAAAAGCATGACATTTGGCACACTGTTAGAGCATGCCCTAAGGAAGATTTTTGGCTATAGGGCCATCGCAAATTTGTCCAATGGCGCCAATGCAGGCGGTCAGCTGTGACTGACATCATCGGTGGAGCAGTCTGAAGGTGAGTGATGAACTGCTGCATCTGTTCCGTCAGCTGTTGTATCTGTGGCACATTGGTTGTTATTTTACCAGTAGTTTAGGATCTAGACCACCTAGGATCTTGATTCTGGTGGCTAATCCTACATTTTCAAGGATGGGGAATGCATTGGTACTATTTACAACACACTAGAATGTAGTTAAGTATATGTATCTGGTATTCAGGGAATAAAATACACAGTAAACCATTAACATATTTTTTATGGTGAAGTCATACATGTTACATAATATATATGAAATATTACAGGTTTTCAACTAAATGCAGACTTAGTTCTGAAAACACAGTCCACCACAGTGGCAAAGGGCACTGCACTGAATTGCTGCCTTGAGACATTTGCATTGTCCACTGCACCCCTTTTTGCATCCACAGCGGAGGAGTTCACAATAGGCCTGGTAATGTGGTCCAGTAAACTTCCCATCCAACTGTGGCCTTCCTCTTCCACCCCCAGTCATCTGGGGATGGGAGTTCAGGGGCTGCAAACATCATCTGTCCCCAGAAGTGACCAGCTTGGAAGGCAGCCCTCTTTGTGTGCTGAATCGATGCTGCTTGTGTTGGGGGGAGTCCTTCAATTGTTCTACCTTTCTGGGTGAAGAGCTGCTTGCGTGCCTGATTGACTGACTCCTGGCTGCTAGTGTACCGGTCATACAATACCAGAGAGCAGTGTCACGCTCACTTCTCTACTTCCCCTCTTCTACGACCAGGCCAAATCTGTGGCCATGATTCATCATTCCATGGATCGGTAAGGCAGGCATTGGAGATTCTGAATCCTGGTCAGATCACTCTGGATCAACCTCTATACGCTGTGGCAAAAATAAACCCAGTGGAGCTGGCCAGCAACTCACAGTGAAGATAATTTTATTGTGATGTTTGTTGGGTTTCACATTGAGATGGCAGCACTCAAGGTACTTGGCGACCTCCTGGAGGGGTAGCGGGTGGACAAGAGCAGTGTCATGTTCCCAGTTCCACTTCTGGTCTATCATCCTGCAGCTGGAAATGGAGTTGATGATCTATGTGCGATCAATAAGAGAGGCCGACTTCCTATTCTACATAAATGCCTTGACCAAGATTGTGCCTTGGTTCATTTAATTACATTTCAAACCTTTATTTATGCAGGTGAATCCCATTGAGATCATTGATCTATTTTTCAAGGGTGACCTGAAGGGACCTTTCTCTGGGACACACCCACTATGCCGGATGGATACCAGTCCACTTATGTGACATGATTGTGCTAAAAGCTAACCATCCTGATGTCCATGGACAGTTTCTGAAAGGAAACTTTGCTGTGAAGAAGACGACACGCAGCTTCTCTGCTATTGTCATTGACAACGCCTCTGTGAAAGGTGATGGTGGTGCTGTAGGCCTGACAGAGAACCCTGCAGCTCTGCGACGCTGGATGGTGTCTGGCCCCGAGATGGCAAGTGTGGTTGGGGAGTTTAAGGCCTCCACTGAGAAGAGAAAGAAGACTGACACCCTGCAACATGAGCAGACCAAACATGCACAAATGGAATTTGCACAAGATGTTAAAGCACTAATGGGTGCTACATAAGACATGGGCAATCGATTCTGTGAAATAAGCAGTGAATATCTTCTTGTACTGGATACTAGAGACTAGGGATGCACCGAATATTCGGCCGCCGAAAATTATCGGCCGAAAATGGTTAAAAAGGCCCTTTCGGCTTTCGGCGCGTGACCATGCTCGCGGCTGGCTCACAGCCAACATGTCTGCCGCTTGGAGATATTTAAAAATATCAGAGAAAGAGGAGCGGATTGCGATTTGTAAAACGTGTTCAGCTGACATTTCTCGAGGGGGTGTAACTGCAAAGACTTTCACCACTTCGGGATTACTCCACCACTTGAAATCAAAACACCCGGACAAATATGCGGAGTAAGATCAAATCACAAGCACTGACAGCGAGAGACTGTTCAGCGCTGCCTCATGTGCTTGATGAGAAGAGGAACAGACTTATGGCTGATAAAGCAGAGAGGCTAATGTTCATTAAAAAGAACCTCCCACTTTTCCTTAATAAGTAGACAAGGCTGGCTTATCATAAGCTTATCTAGTTCTACATGTCTACTCTATACCCACTTTCCTGAACAATTTTCATTGTGAGTTATAATTCACCATCTCAGGTTATCATTAGGGGGAAATGACAGCAGCACAGTGTTCAATATATTGTACTTTCGGTATCTAAATGATACAATGTTGTTTACATTGCTCATGAGGACAGACATCCTTATTTGCAGATTCTTGAAATTGTAATTTAATTTGTAATTGATTGTGGATTTTGTATCCAGTTTTCACTTTATGTATCTTTATACAATGTTTACTACTTTGCTTATGAGGACAGACAGCCTTATTTACAGATTCTTGAAATTCAATTGTAATTTCATTTGTAAATAGTTACATTCATGTGGATTTATCCAGTTTGCACATTTGTATGCATGCACTTATAGGTGCATTTGTTGTTGTTGAAGGCCTGGCTGTTACAGTCTTTATTTACACTATTTTGTTGTAGGCCTACTGGCCTAGATGTTTATGCAGTTTTAAAGCACCTTGGCTTTGTTCTGAATGCACTTTGTTGTAGTTATCCTACAGAGAAAATAAAATGCACTTGACTTGGAATTAATGTACTGTATGCATTCAAAAGTGCTGAATAAATGTTTTATGGACCCATAATAGTGATTATTATTTAAGTTAAGTTAAGTTTTGCCATAATCATTTATTTTTCCATAATTAGGCAGCTGAACAACCTTGGTAAAAAAATGTATACATTATTTTTATATATATATATATATATTTCTATTAATCATTTTCGGCCTTTTGGCATTCGGCCAACCGTTTCCTATTTTCGGTATCGGTTTCGGCCAAGAATTTCCCATTCGGTGCACCCCTACTAGAGATCTTGCAGATGCAGCAGTCATTGACACTCTGAACCAGCTTGAGAAACAGGACGGGTATGACACGTATACAGTGGAGGAAATAAGTATTTTATCCCTTGCCGATTTTGTAAATTCACCCACTTACAAAGAAATGAACAGTCTATAATTGTAATGGTAGGCTTATTTGAACAGAGAGAGTAAAAATATCAAAAAGAAAAACCAGAAAATTACATTATATAAAAGATAAATAATTATTTGCATTTAACTGTGGGATATAAGTATTTGATCTCCTTGCAAAAAAGGATTCTGGCTCCCACAGACCGGTTACATAAGTCCATTTCCTTTAGGAAAGTACCCCCTCATATCAACTTTTTACCTGTATAAAAGACACCAGTCCACAGAATCAATCAATCAGATTCCAACCTCTCCACCATAGGCAAGACTAAAGAGCTGTCTAAAGACCTCAGGGACCAGACTGTAGACCTGCACTTGGCTGGGATTGGCTACAAAACCATCAGCAAGCAGCTTGGGGAGAAGGTGACAAGTGTTGGTGCGATTATTCGGAAATGGAAGGGGAAAAAATGGACATCAATCAACAATCAATCACCCTCGGTCTGGGAATCCACACAAGATGTTAATGATCTCAAGGCAGCTGGGAGCACAGACCCAAGACAACTATTGGTAACACACTACACCATAATGGATCCAACCCTGCAGTGCCCGCAAGGTCCCCTGCTCAAGAAGAACATGAAAGGCCCTTCTGAAATTTGACAATGAACATCTGAATGATTCAGAGAAGGCTTGGTAGAAGGTGATGTGGTCAGATGAGACCAAAATGGAGGTGGAAACATTATAATCTTGGGGTGTTTCTCTGCTAAGGGGACAGGACGACTTCCCTGCATCGAGGAAAGGATGGACAGGGCCATGTACTGTAACATATTGGCCGATAGCCTCCTTCCCTCAGCCAGGACACTGAAAAGGGTCATGGATGGGTCTTCCAGCAGGACAATAAACCTGAACATACGGCACACAACACAGGAGCTGCTAAAGAAGAAGCACATTTAGGTGATGGATGGGCCTAGCCAGTCTCCAGACCTTAATCCAATAGAAAATCTGTGGAGGGAGCTGAAGTTTTAAGATGCCAAGAATCAGCCTCAACACCTGAAGGATTTGGAGAGGATCTTCAGGGAGGAGTGGAGATGTGCACAAACCTGGAGACCAACTACAAGAAGTGTCTGACCTCTGTGTGTCCAACAAGGGTTTCTCCACCAAGTACTAACACATGTTTTGCAAGGGGATCAAATACTTATTTCCCACAGTTTAATACATATCAAATTGTATCTTTTATATAATGTACATTTCTGGATTTCCTTTTTGATATTCTTACTCTCACTGATAAATTAAACCTACCATTACAATTATAGACTGTTCATTTATTTGTAATTGGGCAAACTTACAACATCTGCAAGGGATCAAATACTTATTTCCTCCACTGTATGTCAGTGAGCGCCTGGTCGAACAGAAAAAGCCCATCAAAGGTCCCATTAAAAGTAAAAACCTCCCTCTATTCAGCCAGCCTCCAGTCCAAGATAAGTCCAGGTCCCAACAACAGCTCTCATCTCTGAAGAATGACTGTTCTCTGTTCTCTAGGCTGTACATTGTATCTGAGATACGTGATGGAAGTCTGGACGAGTTTTTTGGGATTAATTATGTGAAATATAATACATTTGAAAACCAGGCATGTCCATCATCATTGTCACAAATGGGCAAGCTCAGAACTGGTACCAAGTCAGACTTGGTTGGTGGGCTGTTTGGAGGACCTGATGTCTTTACAAGAGAATGCATCCCACCACACAGTTAATGCCTCATCCTTGATGGGGCTACTCTTGTGAACATGCTACGACCTGGTGCTGCTAAGACGTTTTTTTATTATGCGCAGAAAGCGTTCTCACCATACATCCTGTCTCAGCTGGAGCATGTCAGCAGAATTGATGTCGTGTGGGATGAATATTTCCCGAAAGTCTGAAGGCTGAAACACGCAGCAAGAGAGGGAAGGGAGTTCATAGACACGTTGAGCCATCCAGTATCATTCTTGGAAACTGGCCAGAGTTTCTGCGCATTGAAGACAAGAAGGCTGAACTGTTCTTCTTTCTGGCAACCAGTGTGACAGCCCTCAACACTGGCAAACAAATAATCAGTACTTGCAACATGCACACATGAGGAGGCTGATACCCGCATCCTACTGCACCTAGGAGATGCTGTGAAGGAAGGGTATAGCAAGGTGTCAATACGCACAGTTGACACGGATGTGGTATCAAAGCAGCCCAATCGACCCAGGCCTGTCGTGAACTCCTCCTGAATGTGTCAAGGCAGCAATTCAGTACACTGCCCTTTGCCACTGTGGTGGACTGTGTTTTCAGAACTAAGTCTGCATTTAGTTGAAAACCTGTAATATTTCATATATATTATGTAACATGTATGACTTCACCATAATAAATATGTTAATGGTTTACTGTGTATTTTGTTCCCTGAATACCAGATACATATAGTTAGCTACATTCTAGCATGTTGTAAATAGTACCAATGCATTCTCCATCCTTGAAAATGTAGGATTAGCCACCAGAATCAAGATCCTAGGTGGTCTAGATCCTAAACTACTGGTAAAATAACAACCAATGGCATGCTCTAACAGTGTGCCAAATTTCATGCATTAATCATCAAAAGCACAATTCTTTCACATATCTGCTGGACTATAAGGAAAGGGAGTCAAGGGACCTGAAATGAGATGTGACAAAAACAAAACAGGAAGTGAAAAACAATACAAAATAAACAACATGAAACATGACTGACTTAACACTTCTGGCGGTGCACAACATATTGCCGTTTCTTTGACTATTTAAAGGCAAATATGGGCGTTACATGGAGCCCGCAAAAGCTACGCCGCATTTCGAGTTGATTGTGATTTATAAAAGGCAAATCGGTGTTGGACGTGCGTGCAATGTTTTATAAATCTGGATATTTCTGTGCTCAAGCACTTATGTTTTTCCTACGTACGCCATCTTTGAAAGTGAATCCTATGCAAAGTTGTATAAATGAGACCTCAGATGAGCACAAAATGCTCTTAAGCTACCAAATGTCACACCATAATCACCATGCAATAACAAACATAACCCGTTACTATAATAAGGTCACAAAGTAAACTAACTAGCACCTTAATCAGTGAATCTGTATCTCTACACATCACCTGTGAGCTATTAGCATAAACTCATAATCTAAAGCATATCATGTTAATCACTTTTTCCTCATCACTATGCAAAAATGAAGTCCAAAATCTAATCAGATCATCTGCTCTGATAACATGAGCCGATTAGAATTAAAGGTCCCATGTCATGGCTATTTCTACTGATCATAATTCCATTGTTGAGGTATATTAAAATAGATTTATATTGCGCAATTTTCCAAACTCACATTGGTTTCTCATACAGCATCTCTGTATAGTATGTGTATTCACTCTCTGTCCTAAACGGCTTGTTGGAGCTCCTGCCCCCCCCTCCCTGTGAGCCCAGTGGCCGTCTGCGAGACAGCGAAACCCAGCCCGAAACCCAGCCTGAAACCAGCCCGAACACACACACACACCCGCAGCCTGGCTGGGAGTTTGTGTGTGTGCTCAGGCTGAGTTCCGCGGTGTCTCGCTGTCTCGCCAACCCCACACCAGTGAGCCAGCTCATACTGTCCCGCTCCTCGTAGCAGCGAGCCTCGCAACGTCCCGCCTGCGTTTGTTTGTTTGTTTGTTTGTTTGTTTGTTTGTGTGTGTGTGTGTGTGTGTGTGTCTGTGAGGAAGTTGGTCCAAAGGTAACGGCTCCGTGGACATAACTTAGCGGCTCGTAGTTATGTTACGTCATACGCGAAATACGTCACTATACCCAAGAAGAAAACAATGGAAAAAGAGAAATCTCCAACGAGGCGTTCAGGGGCAGCATAGACAGGTCTTTTCTGTGTTAGAGTGTTACTCGCTACAGGGTGTACTTTGAGGGTTTGTGACTCTGCAGACCGTTTACATGCAGAAAAAGCTACATAATACACAAGGGGACGGGTAATAACCAGAAAAGCATGACATGGGACCTTTAAGTCTCTTCAATAATATATATTTTTTGTTGCGTTGTCCATCAGAATAAAGTGAAAAATAATTGTTTTTATTCAAATAAGAAGGAACACTGAAGAAAAAGTTGAATGTATGATTAAATTAAAAGTTATACAAAAATTACACAATCTACTGTAAATACAGGAATACAATTTGTATCATTTTCATTGATGCAGCTAATTATCAACAATCTGTTATTACATTGTCTGATTGTCTTTTTTTTAACAATGAACCATCTTTCAGCTCCTTGTATTACATTTTGATTGCCTGGCTTCTAACGGATATATTATAATAAACTGATTATCGAAAATTCTTGAACGTACAAACAAGATATCTGGAGACATTTCGGGCGCTGGTAACTTTGCTGGGATTCGGCAGACCAAACAATCAATCATGAAACAATCATTAACTTCAGTCCTGCTGAAATGTATCATCTAAATATAATATGGAGGCATAAATCCAGAGTTTTTGTTTCATCACATCCACAAATATTCACTGCATCTGATGTTTGGGTGATGATGTGCAGACACTGTGGAGCTGGGTTAGGACACGTGTGTGGGTGGGTGTGTGAGTCTGTGGAGATTAAACCTTGCCTAATACATTTCCTGACACTCCCCTCCCCCCTCCTCTCTCTCTGTCCTCTCTAATTCATATTTCTGCCCCCTTTTGAACCTCAGCTTGTTCTGAACCCCATTACACACTCAGATGCACACAGGCACGCACGCACGCGCACACACACGCGCATGCACACAGGCACGCACGCACACACGCACACACACTGGCCGTGGGAAGTAGGGGTGCTGAGGTTGCTGCAGCACCCCCTGATGGAGGACAGGGAATCTGCACGTCCACAAGATTAAATGGAAATATAATACAAATATAATACAAAAAAAACGAATTTTCAGCCTTGATGTAACAACATTCATAATTAAGTAAAGATAACACCCTTTGCACCCCGCTTACATTTTCCATTTGCCCTGTACGATGGGCGCTGTAAGTGATGAAAGTGGGGGATGTTGGCTTAGCAGGCGCCCGCAGCTCACAGCCAAAGTGGGGGGCTAACCGGTGGGTCCAGACCATGACATGAAACACTGGCTTGCTTGTATCAAATCAATACATCTCATACATCATTGAAACGGGAAGAATCTCAGCTACAACACTAACTAAATCATTTCCATCTCCGGTAAACACAGCCTACATGGTAAGCATTTTTATAATATACAGTAATGTAAAATAAGCACTATCTTTGAACTTACTGCCAAATATAATATGAAATTCACCCCTGGTGTCATTCTGTCTGTCATCCCTTGATTCTACTTGCTTTGACTGTTCAAATGAGATGTCAACCATCAAAATTGGATAAGGGGTTCCAGAGATATCACTGTGCAAAACACACCGGTCAATTTTGACCGAAAATAGCATGGGAAGGGGGGTAAGACCTAACGCAAGAGAAGGGTTAACACATACAGAGGGTAAATTCAAAGTAGTATATTCACGGACATGAATGACGTGGATATGGCGCCACCTTGTGTCGTGTTTACAATGTAGATTTTTGACATTAGGTCTGGCAATACAGTCAATCATTATCCTGGTGATTATTTCACAGATAAACCTAGTAACCCCGCCAAAAAAACGGCTCTGTTGAACGGCTCTTTGAAAGGAACATAGCCATAAGATCCGGCTCCCTTCAAAGAGCGATAATTCCCATCACTAGTATGTGTGTGTGTGTGTGTGTGCGTGTGTGCGTGTGTGTGTGGGTTAGCATTAGCAAGTGTTCGTGTGTTTGTATTTTCCCCATAAGGCAAGACAATCACAACTCTGTCTGTGATTGGCTTACCTTGAAATGTTACCCCGCGTTAACCAATCATCACTCCTCCCTGGTTACTTTCACTTTTCCATGGTGCTGTGAGAGGACATCGCTGTATTCGCCTGGAAGTTACATCCGCAGGAGCACACACACACACACACACACACACACACACACACACACACACACACACACACACACACACACACACACACACACACACACACACACACACACACACACACACACACACACACACACACACACACACACACACACACACACACACACACACACACACACACACACACACACACACACACACACACACACACACACACACACACACACACACACACACACCCTCTCTATGTACACCTGCTCTGGCCTCCCCCACAGTAAAGTCCTTCCCCCATCCCATTGTAATTCGTTTTGGCCAACTCAGTGTTTGTATCAGCGTTTCCGTTGGATTGTGCCAGTCAATATTTCCAGGAAGATTTAAATGTCCCAGGTTAATGGAAGAAATTGCAGTCAAATATTGTCTTTGTTTATTATTTATATTAAAAAATGATTGGTAGGAAGGCTATATAAAGAATGACATCTTCATGGATGTCGAAAAGTAAAATATATTACAAAAGCCTACACTGTCCTTCTTAACACAAAGAATTACCCCCGCTTCAGGCCTTCATATTCTAAGATCAAATAGAGAGCACAGTGCTGTTTACTCACAGCCATTCACCGTTGAAGTGAATTGAATCGGCTAAAACCCACAGCAGGCTGCGACTGTATAACCACAATAACTCTACACACAGTAGAGTGTGTAGTAGGTTATTGCTCCGTATTCAGATTTCTTGCTCCATATTCTTTCTTGCTCTAAAATGTATAAACTTCTCATGTTTACCAAAAACTGAAATGTATGGAAAACAGGAAAGATATCTTCCAGCTGGGATTCGTTGTTCCTCGTCACATGACATTTGCTGTGTCCCGGCTTCCTAGCATCATGAACATTCAGCAGTTTTAGGATATCTCCTTGACATTGAGCAAAAGCCTTTATTCGTCCCCCTTTTAAAAAGGCAATTGATAAATGTAGCTCTTTCTGTCCGTTCATGTGAAAACAAAATGAACATTTAAAGAGAAATGCCACATTTTATGTGGATGTCCAATCAGTGTTAACGGTAAATGTAGCCTATTAAAGCAATACATTCCTTGTATGAAAAAGCAATTTCAACTTTAATTTCTCTGGGTAGCCAGGTAGCTTGATTTAAATGCTGCTCAAAAACAGAATTTCCTTGTTCTCTTCAGCACTATTCCTCTTAACTGATACATTTCCAACAGCTTACTGTAAATGGCCTTCAGGAGCAGAAGAGAGAATTCAGCTCTCTCTGCCAATTTATCACAAATTGAGAAATGTTTTGAAACATTAACATTATGCTAATAAAAAAAAATCAAAGTAGGCGGAGCTTAAGGATACGAGAGGATAATATGTAGAGCAGCTCCACCCGGATAAGTGTGCAAAATGTCAGGTCCATCAAACTTACGCTGCGACTATATACATTTTTCGAAAACTGAATTTTCACAGGTTGCGCGAGCGAGCATGTTGTACATTTTGAACCCATCGACTCCACAATGTGACATTATTCACGCGTCCTGCCGGCGTTGCCAAATGTCGCTACATGAATAGTGTCGTAGCGCCCTCAAAAACAGGTCAAAACATCAGAATATGAAGAATTATAATAATAATTCTATGCATTACAATAGGTCTTTGCACACTTCGTGCTCAGGCCCTAAAAATCACACACAGGGAAATGTCAGGAGTCGTACTCCGCTCTGACTGGAAGGCAAGAGAGAAGAAGAAGTGTAGATTTAAAAACCCCTAGGGTCTGGGCCGACCTCACATGGAGGGGCAGAGTGTTCCAGAGCCTAGGGCCCGCTGCTGCGAAGGCTCGGTACCCTCGGGTTTTAAGCCTGGTCTTGGGCACTATCAGCAGCAGCTGGTCAGCCGACCTTAAAGCTCTGGCTGGGGTGTAGCGATGGATGAGTTCTGCTAAATAGGTCGGAGCCAGCCCATTTAGTGCTTTAAAAACAAATAAAATAAGTTTAAAATCAATTCGGAACCGAATTGGAAGCCAGTGTAGTGAGGCCATCATTGGGGTGATGTGGTCACGCTTTTTGTGGCCAGTGAGAAGACGTGCAGCTGCGTTCTGCACTAGCTGCAGGTGTTTGATTGAGGCCTGGTCCATACCCACATACAGAGCAATGCAATTGTCCAGTCTGGAGTTAACAAAGGCATTAATAACCCTTTCTCGGTCTTTAAAAGATAAAAACGACTTGGTCTTGGCCAATAGTCTTATTTAAAAAAGCAGGTATTGACTACGGTGCTGACCTGCTTATCAAATTTAAAAGCATTATTGAAGGTCACACCAAGGTTCATGACAGAGGGGAGGATGTTTTTATTGAGGGAGCCTGGGGAACCCCACAGGAAAGAGGGGCTTTAGCAGAGGAGAAGGCACCTAGTTGCACTGAGAAGCTACGGTCTGTCAGGTAGGACCTGAACCATGCAAGGGCAGAGCCTGTGATGCCTGCGGACTGTTCAAGCCGTGACAACAGGATGCTATGGTCCACAGTGTCAAAGGCAGCTGTCAGGTCTAACAGCAACAGGACAGCTGGGCTACCTGAGTCGGCGGCTAGGAGCAGATCATTAAAAACTCTTAAAAGGGCTGTTTCAGTGCTGTGCATGGGTTTGAAGCCAGACTGAAACTTTTCATGGATTCCATGCGTGGTTAAGAACAACAACAGCTGGACATAGTCTACTTGCTCCAGGACTTTAGATAAAAAAGGTAGCTGGGAGATGGGCCTAAACTTTGCGAGAATGGAGGGGTCACATTTTTCTTTTTCAGTAGTGGCTGCACCACGGAATGTTTGAAGGAAGCTGGCACACATCCTGAGCTAAGAGAGGTGTTTACAAGCAATAAAATACTTGCTCCAACTGATTCAAAAACATCTCTGAGAAAGCGAGAGGGAATGCTGTCTGAGGTGCAGTTTGTCGGCCGCAGGTGCTTGACTACATCCGAGAGAGAAGAGAGGGATACAGGCTCAAAGTGGTTGAGGACAGCAGGGCACAGAAAAGGAGCAGGATCTGGGGTAGCACTAGTGTGGGCTAGCCTAAGAGCAGATACTTTTTCAATAAAAAAATGTAAGAAATGTATCACAGAGAGTAGTCGATGGCACAATTGGAGAAACATCACAAGGATTAATGATCGAGTTGAGGACATTAAAAAGAACCTGAGGTTTATGGCTGTTTTTGGAGATTAACAGAGAAATGTGCTCCGTTTTTGGCTGCTTTGACTGCCGTCTGGTAGTCGGAAAGGCAAGTACGAAGGATTTCTAGGGAGCCTGCAAGTGCGTCTGAGAGCACGAGTACAGTCATTGAGCCACGGCTCTGAGAGAACTTTGGTGCGTCTAAGCGTAAAAGGAGCAACAGAATCCAGTATTAGTGTCATGTCGAGTCAAACATGGAGATAAGCTCATCAGCACTAAAAGCGAGCACAAGGTTCCATTCTTGGACCATTACTGTTTTCACTGTACATTAATGACTTGCCTAATGTATGTCCTGAGTTGAATGTGCTAAAGTCATTTTGGACTTTCCAGTGCGGATCTCAAAAGGTTATTTGTAAGAGTATTTATGGATGATCTGGAAACTTAAATTAATAAAAGGAGGGAAGTGTTTTATTGATTCCTCTCTGTTTCATTCTTTCCTGTTGTGAGTGCTAAATTGCCACAACAATGCGGTCATCTTTATACACGGCAAAAACACTGAAATTATCTCATCTTGTCTGTCTAATGCTTTGGACAAGGTTCAACACTGGTTGAACAACATTTGCTTACAGTTAAATGCAAAAAAAACAGTAAGCATGATGTTCAGTAAACGACCAGTCAAAATCCAAGGATCCAATGTGTTTTTAAACGGAGCAGAAATAGAACCAGTCTCTCACTTCAAGTATCTTGGAGTCATACTGGACTCAAACTTGACTTTTAAGAAATATATTAAGAAAGTATCCAATATCATTAAATTCAACTTGCAACATGTTAAACAAATCAGACCTTTCTTAACTGTCAATGCTGCAAAGTCATACCTCCACTGTATGATTCTATCCCACATTGAATACTGTTTGACAAACTGGTCGTTTGCTTTTGCCACACACCTGAAACCCATAGGAAAGCTGTAAAAGAGAGCTATCCAGGTGTTTGACAGAAAGCCAAATTCATACCGCCACTGTACCATCCTTGAAAAACACAATTTCTTGAGTTGACAATTTTAAGTCTTTTAAAAGTATGTGTTTTTTTTATAAATGTTTACATGGACAGCAATGTGTGAGTGGGAGGGCTGCGTGGGCTCCAGCAGCTTCACCCACAGGCTGAAGAGCTGCTACTCACACTGACACATACTCTGCAGTTCAAACATGATCATCATATTCAAACAAACAGTATCTGCAGACATCCCAAAGTAGGTATACTGTGATAATGTAAAGGAAAATCCATATCCAACACTATATGTACTTTAAGTTTAAGGCCTAGTCCATATGTACACAGGTACAGTATTTTTGTAAACTTAGCCTTTCCTTGCGTTTGGCCTTTTGTCCACACCCAATTCTTAAAATCCTGCAGTATAAACTGGGGGCTTGGAGTTTAAAATACATAAGTATTTACTACACTTTTGAAATATGGGAATTAAAGGATCGAGTGTTTTTGGAGCTTGACCCATACCTGGGAGTAATTGTCCCGGTATCTCAGTCTTAATGTGTCTTGCAGGTTGCCCCACATTATGTGAGTGCGACACAAAATCCCTGCACTCCGTGTAAAGAAATGACTTAATCTGTTCGAGTTATATCTTCTCTTTACCCCCATTTCCCGTCCGCCTCTACACTATCAACTGTCACATAAAGGGGAAAATGCAACAAAAAAAAAAGAAATGAGGAACGATTCCTCTAAATTGGACGCTCACATCAATGTAACACCACTATCTATCAAGTTATAATGATAATACCTAGGAAGGGCTATGCTGTGATAAAGATTGAAATACGAAGAGAATAAACCAAACTAAAGTGATTAAGAACAAAAGGAGAAAATAGGCAAATGAAGAAGGCCTCACTGATGGTGACAGATGGGCCGCATATTACAGCAGACATCTGCTCCTGAGCATCACTGCTGACACTCTGTGGTCGGAGTGTCTGTCACACTCAGGCCACTGACGCTATTGTGTCAATATTTACTCCATGTGTGAAGAATCTGATCACGCAACCAAACAGTGAGAAACCCTTGGTTCATTTCAGGTTATAACATTCGCTTTTTAATTGAGTCATTGGTGAAATTTTTTGAGAACTCAATGTACGTAGCTCTTTCCTCATAGAAATGCTATAGCAGCAGCAACAATATTCATATTCGATTTACACGACAACACATTATATTATTTAATGTCAACATAAACATTTGAATATTTTTTGTTTTATGATAATTATATCATATACTATTTTATAGAATGTGTATGTAATATGATTTTCATGTATTTGCCCAAGCCAAATGCTAGAGAAAATACATTGTTTGCGTTACAGACTTAACTGCACGCACGCACACACACACACACACACACACACACACACACACACACACACACACACACACACACACACACACACACACACACACACACACACACACACACACACACACACACACACACACACACACACACACACACACACACACACACACACACACACACACACACACACACACACACACACACACACACACACACACACACACACACACACACACACACACACACACACACACACACACACACACACACACACACACACACACACACACACACACACACACACCTGGAGGTGACATATTTTCCACAAGGTGCTCATCTAGAGCAAAAAGATGAGCACGGCGAGCACCTACAGACTAAAAATTGCCCTCTCTCTTCAGTGCTGCTGTAAAAGAATCACTTCGACTGGAGGGGGGGCAGGAATGGACCTCAGTCTTTTGTTTCTTACTTTAGTCTCTCTGTGCATTTTGTCATGAAAGCATCCGAAAGCCCAGAGTGCTTCAGGTTTTGGGAGGTTTAGGAGAAAACACTCTGCTGGGATTCATTTAATTTCACGGCACTCTGCTATATGATATACACTCAACATAAGAAAAGAAAAAGGAACTACAGAATGTGCTGGTAAAGTGAAGTAAAACCCACAAAGTTCAAACGTAATAACAATGCAATCAGAAAATGAGATGCACCTGAGTATGGGTGACTGTATAAACCATGATACCTTGGATTTCTTGAAATCTTATCTTAATGCTTTACTTATTCTATATTAAGCACAAAATCCATCAAGCAAACAGATTTGGGTTTAAATGGCTGTAGTTAGCATATCGACCGCGCAAAGTGGAGGTCTATTTGAAGGATAATATTAACAACAGGGTTGCAGTACATGCGAAAGCAAGAGACATATTGAGGTCGGAATCAGAAAAGGGGGTTTTGGATATTTCTTTGTTTGTCTGTTTTAATTGAAACAACTGCTTTAAATCAGCAGATAACAATATAACTGTGGATATAAAAACAATATCATAATATATAAAACAAAATAATTATTCGGGACAAAGTTGATGCCAAAGTTCTGAAAACGTGACTCACTACAGGTAGGTTTTTAGGAAGGGCTACAACAGGCCTGAAATCTGTTTTTAAGTTCAACAAACGCAACCTGAATTCAGTCTTCTATTTTCCTCAGCAACACTGTCCCAGTTTAATCCAACTGTTTATGCTTCACTTGCAAGAAAGACGCATTGCCGACATCTCCAAAGCCTCGAAAAATAAAACAGGAATTGATTGAAGGAGCATACAAATATAACACATCTCTGTCTCAGTTCTGCCCTCAGTGAGAGTGCTGGAGTCATCACTGCTCCATTGATGATATCACCGCACATACATCCACACTCGCCCACACACACACCTACACACACTCCCTTCTTTACGCACACATATCTCATATACTGCAGAGCAAGCACAAAGCTGCAGGTCAAAGCTTAATGCACACAGGGCTTAGAGAAGTGAAGCAGTTGTATGTGTAGGGTTATGTTGAGAAGGGAAAGGGGATAGGGGCACTAATGTACATACATTATTTAGGTTTTGCCAACTCATTTGATCACATGATGTTCTCAAAATGATTAGCAGTAGTAAAGGCAATGGCCGCAGCTCTACCACTGGACCAAGTCGGGATTTCCAGCATTGTAAGAATAAAAATATCAATGATCTAGGTATCGTCTGAATTAGTATTTTAACATCAATAAAACTCCATCTCACAACAAAATACCTACCATAAGCTTCAGCTTTAAATTATGATAAATGCTAAAGGGCCATAACAACCTTAGCAGACTACATGTTAAAGGTCACATGTCGTGCTCTTCCGGTTATTACCCGTCCCCTTGTGTGTTATGAAGGTTTTTCTGCATGTAAACGGTGTGCAGAGTCAAAACCCTCAAAGTACACCCTGTAGCGAGTAAAACTCTAAAACAGAAAATACCTCCCCAAAACGCCTCGTTGGTGAAACGTCAACATGACGTCATCATCCATTTGATTCTTCCGGGTACGTGCTTACGAAAGCACGCGCCCGTGGAGCCGTTACGTCCGCGGAGCCGTTACGTTAAGCCCCCGCTGATTGGTCCAAATTGACCAATCCACATACACACACTCAGTGCATGCAGCCCTGCTGATATCTGCCCCCAGGCTGCAGGCTGATAACAGACAGTTGGGGTCGCGCGAAATTCTCTCTGCAGACCTATTCTGGGGGGGGTGCTGAATACACATACTTTACAGAGATGCTGTATGCGAAACCAATGTGAGTTTGGAAAATTGCACAGTATTTTTCTATTTTAGTATACCTCAACAATGGAATTATGATCAGTGGAAATGGCCATGACATGTGACCTTTAACATATAGAGTGGTGCAGTGATGACGTATTTTTGTAGGCCGACCCAGAAGTTAGCATCGCAAAGGGCTCCCTTGACAAAAAGCAATGGGATTTCTCCATTGGATTTCTGTATATTGCAGAAAATAAGGAAATAAAGCAAACCCACATTTATGATACTTAAGCACGTTTTGTTCAGCAGGATAATCTCCACATATTAACAGCTCGTTATGATTTTTGAACAATAAATGCAATTACCAGAAGTAAAAATCGAACGCTATAGGCTATAAACAAACTAGATCATGATCACATGACTTCACCGTTAAATTAAAGGCGGTCTTGTGACGGCATGAGGACGTTTAGTAGTCTATTTTAGTCACTTGTTAGCAACCACCATTTTTACGACATAAAGAGGCTTTGGACATTCACCAGTGGGGTATTTACTGCTGTATAAGTTGTAGATTAAAAAAAAGTGAAAATCTCTTCAGCTTGTTTTAACCACAGACTGTATTTCAGTTTTCTAACCAAATATATGTGCAAAAAAACGAGAGAACCATAAGTGATGAAATGTTCAGTTATTTCCAGGTTATAGGACTCATTACTGTCTCACTCTATTTCAATGCTGACCATAAAGTGTATGCATGGTTACTTTTAGCATGGGACATGGCAACTACATGCTGGACATTTCTTTGTAAATGCTCCGACATCGAAAATAAATGAACTGCTAAAATAATATATAGCTTTGATTGGAAGGAACGGTTGCATGTGAACATAAAGAAATGCAAAAGGTATCCAAAAATGCCCCGTATTCAGAGGATAAAGGAGTCAAATATAGCACCACCTTCAGGCCAAAATTCTGCCGACAAAGAATGAAAAATTAGCAAAGTTGTCTATCTTTTATAAGGAAATTGTATTTTTGACTCATGGGCCACTAGTGTATAGTACACACCAGACTAAACAAGATAGATAATGGGCTGTGTGCAAACTTCCTTTATGAGGAGAGGGAGACTACACAACTGCTACTAAGTCAAAACAACACAACACAAGAAAAAGGCAATCTTGAACACAACAACAAAACAGATGTTTTGATGTTGTGTTCGAATATTAATCAACATATTAAGCCTATTCACAGTCTGTTCACCTGAAACTATAACAGAGGAAGTGGGTGAGAGGGCCGCAGAGGCAGAGATTGGTACTCCTAATGAGGCCAATTGATTAACAAGCATAAAGAAGACAGAAATTAAAAGCTCTTTTTGATTTAGGCTTGCAACTGCATGTGGAAGGAGCCATTTCCAGTGTGCACTCACACACTCACACACACAGACAAACAAACACAATCTGCTTCAACTAAGGCACAGAACCCTTACCACCTCTCACTTTCAGATGACAAAACTGGAAGTGGTAAAATGGTAACTCATTTCCAGATTTTAGGACTCATTCCTGCACCACACTATTATCATATTTGTCCTGTTCAGGAAGCCGTCATCCGGCAGCCACAGAACAGCAGAAGCATTGATTAAACAATACATTACACCAGGGCTATTCAACTACACATTCAGTTGGGCCAGATTTTATAACTACAAAATTCAGCTGGGCCAGACATTCAGCGGCTTGTAAAAAGCGGGTATTGACACATTTTAAACAAACAGATATTACTGCAATGAAAATCATGCCATTTTTATTCATTGTTCATCTAACAAAGGTACGTCAAAAACTGCATAAAAACACAACAAATTAGCATTAATTTAACAGAATCTGAAGAAAAAAAGGGTACAGATGTAGCATTACATTTGTTTGCTTTAGAAGTCAAATATTCAGGTTATTTTTTTTTAACCAGGCACATCACAAAGTGCATTTACTGAATACAATAATAGCAGTCTTAATAAATGTCCTCACATAAAAAAAAAAACAGCTAAAGAGCTCCAATGCAACAAAGAGGTAGTACTGTAGCAATATTATTTTTACACTTTTCAACTAATAACAAAAAATCATACGTTTTGGTCACATTTGACCCAGACACATTACAAAGTGCATTTAAATGAATACAGAAAGAACTGTCAAACCCTTCAGTGCACAAACCCATAACAAGGGATACGGGTAAATATATGAATGAATACTACACTACACGTCTACTATAGTAAACTAGGTGCTTACTATCACCTCATTTGTGATTTGTCATTGCTGACTTTCTCAAAGGGAGAAGGGACATTTTTTGTTTTGAACTAGATTTTTGGCTCATGCATTCAATGCAATCCTAAAACATTGTTGAAGAGTGCTGTCAGTCAGGGAGCAGCGAGTGCTACTTTTGATTGAGTTCATTTGTGAAAAGCTTGATTCGCATGTGTATGTTGATCCAAACATACTGGGCACACAGATCGCTACTTTCTGAATGTTAGGGAACTGCTGTTTGTTGACGTCACTCCAAAACTTCGCTGGCCCGTTAGTGCGCTGCATGTCAATACATTCCAGTGTATATTTCCCCTTGTCGATGCAGCCTGCAGGGGACCACTTCCTTTGCTCTGGTTGATACGTCCCCTTCTATTGCAACAGTGAAGGGGTCTCTGGCAAAGCCCATCACCTCTGTGGGCAGAGCAAGTCTATCCAATCGACCGGCAAAGTTCTCTTTCAACCTCGCAATGAAATCTGTCCATCACATCCGTGATTTGTGCCGGAGATGTGATGCATTTAAATAGCGCATTTAAAATCAGAATAACTCAGTGTGCATCCAGACCCGGTGAGGACACTTTCTATACTGACTCAGCAATCACTGTAAGTTATATTCTTGTTTAAATAGACTTCTCTGTTTCACTTATTCTACTCTGTATAATTGTTCTGTAGTTATTGTAGCTAAAACGGCGATTTCTGAGAGATTTTAAATCTCAGATCTGCTCAACTCAACCTGTAAGACAGGTCTCAGTGGGTCACGCGCCTTAAGCCTGCAGTACAATAGGCAGGAACACTCTGCTGATTGCGTGAAGTGCAAAACAGCGCAAGTTAGTAAACCCTCAGCTAAAAATCATTTAAATAGCGCATTTAAAATCAGAATAACTCAGTGTGCATCCAGACCCGGTGAGGACACTATCTATACTGACTCAGCAATCACTGTAAGTTATATTCTTGTTTAAATAGACTTCTCTGTTTCACTTATTCTACTCTGTATAATTGTTCTGTAGTTATTGTAGCTAAAACTGCGATTTCTGAGAGATTTTAAATCTCAGATCTGCTCAACTCAAACTGTAAGACAGGTCTCAGTGGGTCACGCGCCTTAACCCTGCATTACAATAGGCAGGAACACTGTCGCCCATCAGCTGAAAATAGTTAACTAATTAGAGGGGCGTGCCCCCACAGCTGGGAGAACTCAGCAATCAGGTGTCCATCTTAGGTGGCTGTTTCCTGGAGCGTCAGCTTCAGCTTCAGCCAGACGAAGACTGACAAAGACATTGGGTCCTGTTGGATTCACGAGGGAGGCAAATCCTACTTTGATTGAGCTAAGTATCGCTGGTGTTTTCTTTTGTTTTATTAAATTCTCTTTGGTTCTCTAGCCCCTCATGCTATAATCATGTGTATTTTCTCCATTCCTGTTCATGAGTCCTCTCGCAATTATCACTGGCCCCGTGTATCTTCTAATCGATTTAACCGGCCTGCTCTTGTCTATCCCACATGCTCCACTGAGATCCAACATCTCGTTTCAGGGGGCCTGTGGAACTGCCAGTCAGCTGTTCCTAAGGCTGACTTCATCTCTGGCTACGCTTCCCTGCAGTCTCTGGATGTCCTTGCTCTCACGGAGACCTGAATCACTCCATCCAACACATCCACCCCAGCAGCTCTCTCCACAGCATATTCCTTCTCCCATACACCCAGACCCTCTGGCAGAGGAGGTGGCACTGGTCTCCTGCTCTCTCCCAACTGGAGCTTTTCCCTCTTCAAGCTACCTAACTTCACTCCTTCCACCTTTGAATTCCATGCCGTCACAGTAACCCATCCTATACAATTAACCATTGTTGTTCTCTACCGTCCACCAGGCGCCTTGGGGGACTTCTTGGAGGAGTTAGATAATCTCCTCTCACACATCCCTGAAACTGGCCCTCTCACTGTACTTCTCGGAGACTTCAACCTCCAGACAGGGATGATAGACAAACTAACATCTCTGTTAACCACCTTTGCTTTCTCACTGTCTCCATCCCCACCAACTCATAACGCTGGCAATGTCCTTGATCTCATATTCTCAAGGAACTGCTCTACTTCTAACCTCTCTGTAAACCCGCTTCACACATCCGATCACTTCTTCATTTCATTCTCTCTACCCCTTTCCAAACATAACAACCTAATCTCTTCTAATTCTACACCTCTCCGCCGCAACCTTCGTTCCCTCTCCCCCTCTACCTTTGCCTCATCGGTGCTCTCAGCCCTCCCTTCCTCTGATTCGTTCCAACTCCTGCCTCCAAACTCTGCTGCAGAAACTCTCCTCTCTACTCTCTCATCCTCTCTGGACTCTCTCTGTCCTCTCACATCTTGGCCGGCTCATCAGTCCCCTCCGGCTCCCTGGCTAAATGACGCACTGCGTGCCAATAGAACCATCCTTCGGGCAGCAGAGCGGAAATGGTGGAAATCCAAACACCATGACGACCTCCTAACCTATCAGGCTCTCCTCTCCTCTTTCTCTGCTTCCATCTCTCAGGCAAAATGCACTTTCTTTCAAGATAAGATCCAATCTTCCTATTCCAATCCCAAAAAACTATTTTCTATCTTCTCCACCCTCTTGGACCCCCCCAAAGCCCCTCCCCCCTCCTCCCTTCTGTCAAGCGACTTTGTTAACCACTTTGAAAAAAAGGTTGATGATATTCGCTCTTCTTTTTCTGACTCACCTTTACTCACCGCTGGGTCACCAGACCCACCTTTCACCCACACGCTGACCTCCTTCTCCCGTCTCTCTCCAAGTGAGGTTCTTACCCTCATTACCTCTGCCCGTCCTACCACCTGTCCTCTTGACCCTATCCCCTCAAACCATCGCTCCTGATATTCTACCGTTTCTCACCCATTTCATCAACACTTGTGGTCACTTTCCAAACAGTCTCAAGGAGGCAAGAGTAAACCCTCTCCTAAAGAAACCCACTCTCAACCCGTCTGATGTTATAAACTACATCTCATCTTCTCCTTGTACACAAACTCGCTCTGGTCTGTCATTAGCCCGCATGGTTTTTCATACCACTGCTACGCTGACGACACCCAACTAATTCTGTCCTTTCCCCGCTCCGAGACCCAGGTCGTCGCACGCATCTCTGCTTGCCTAGCAGACATCTCTCGGTGGATGTCTGCTCATCACCTCAAGCTCAACCTTGACAAGACTGAACTGCTTTTCCTTCCGGGAAAAGATTGTCCCACTCTTGACCTAACAATCAACATCGGCACCTCTGTTGTTTCCCCGACTTAGACTGCAAGGAATCTGGGTGTCATCCTAGATAACAAACTGTCCTTCACTGCAAACATTGCTGCTACAACCCGCTGCTGCAGATACACGCTTTACAACATCAGGAGGATACGTCCCCAGCTGACCCAGAAATCAGCGCAGGTTCTGGTCCAGGCTCTCGTCATCTCAAGCCTAGACTACTGCAACTCCCTCCTGGCTGGTATACCTGCATGTGCCATCCGACCTCTGCAGCTCATCCAGAATGCAGCGGCTCGTCCGGTCTTCAACCTTCCAAAATTCTCCCACACCACGCCGCTCCTCCGCTCCCTTCACTGGCTTCCGGTAACTGCTAGAATCCACTTCAAGACACTGGTACTTGCGTACCATGCTGCGAATGGATCTGGCCTTTCCTACATCCAGGACATGGTTAAACTGTACACCTCAGCACGTGCACTCCGCTCTGCATCGGCCAAACAGCTCGCTGCACCCGCACTACGAGGGGGACCCAAGTTCCCGTCAGCAAAAACACGTGGGTTTTCTATCCTGGCTCCAAAATGGTGGAATGAGCTCCCCATTGAAATCAGGATAGCAGAAAGCTTACACATCTTCCGGCGACGACTGAAAACTCATCTCTTTAGACTCCACTTCGAGCGATTGAATTACTAAGAAAGCACTTATATACTAATAAAGGGCTGGCTTTTCTAAAGCCAGTTGAGTAGCACTTGAAATGTTTGGCTCTATGAAACCTGATGTACTTATATGATTCTGTTTTCTTCAAGGTTGTATCTTCCTGGTCGAATGCACTTATTGTAAGTCGCTTTGGATAAAAGCGTCAGCTAAATGCAATGTAATGTAATGTAATGTGGAGCGTCGGAAAATGCAGCATCTGACCCGTGCTCAAGTCGGTCGCGAAAAGGTCCAGCTTGACTTGGATCTGCTCCACAAGATCAATGACCGTTTTGTCTCTGTTTACGCTTCAGAGTTGAGAGAGACATGTTTTAGAGTTGCTATCATAGGACCACCGTAACTAGTAGCACCACTAGATGCACTTTCAAAAAACGTGCTGCGTTTTGGTTTGGTGGTTTCTATGCAACGCGGAGTGTTGCATTCATGGTCTGTACTAGTGTAGGAATTTGGCTACGGGAGGCTGGGCCACTCGGGAGTTGGTTCTGGGCCGCATGTGGCCCGCGGGCCGCCATTTGACTAGGCCTGCATTACACAGTCAGAACACTGCAAAGCTCAGCTTATTAGATGAATCCCTCTTAACTACACTGCATACACTGTTAAAGGGCACATGTCATGGCCATTTCCACTGATCATAATTCCATTGTTGAGGTATTCTAAAATACTGTGCAATTTTCCAAACTCACATTGGTTTCGCATACAGCATCTCTGTAAAGTATGTGTATTCAGCAGTATTCCCTTTCTCCACTAAACGGCTCGCTGCAGCCCCCCCCGTGATTTCCTTGTTTAGCGATACACAGCCAAACACCGCCAAACTCAACCTGAACACACACAAAGTCACAGCCGAAATAAAAACAATAAGTGTGGCTTGATATTGAGCAAGAAAAAGGTTTATAGGTTGATAAACGCTGTGAGAATGGGTCTGCAGAGAGAATTTTGCGCGATCCCAACTGTCTGTTATCAGCCTGCAGCCAGGGAGCAGAAATCAGCAGGGCTGCATGCACTGAGTGTGTGTGTATGTGTGGATTGGTCAATGTTGACCAATCAGCAGGGGCTTAACCAGTAGCGTGGGGAAAAAATTAGGGGAAGCCAATAATACGTCCTTTCTTTTGGGGTGGGGGGGGTGTAGTGGTCAATGTAATAACGTAACCAGATGAGTGATTACAGCGCCCGGTATCATTTTACACACATTTGTATCATACAGATGCAGGACTTACACACGCCTGCGGCCTGTTATCTGACCGACAGGTCCGCACGCACTCTCCAGCCGAAACTCTAATAAGCATTCATTCGCAAACTAAATCAGGAGACCTTTAACGTTTTACGTCCGGTTCGCTCCTTTGTTCCTCGCTGTACGCAGCTCCAGTTTGGGCATTGGCCTGTCATCAGATTGTATTTGTTGTTGCTGCAGCGGAAGTTTAGTACAATTATTTTTGATTAAATACTCCAAATCTCCACCCTCCATAATTGCACTTGCTTCAGTTGCTTGCTACTTTCTAATGGCGGTGAGAGTGGTGCAGTGACGCTATCTATCTTCTATCGATTAGATTTATGATTTGAAAATTATAAAAGTAGGGTAGACATGTGGATATTATCCGACTGAACAAAACGTGCATTTACCTAACAGGTTCGTTTTCCACTGACCTTTTTTCAAGCTATTTTCCAAAACCCTGTGGAGAAATCCCATTACTATTTTGTCGAGGGAAACCGAGCGCAGCTTACTTCCGCTTTTTGGGGCGCCTCTGGCTTCCCTTGGCATGGCCCTGACCAATCACAGGTTGGCAGGGGCATGACGTTAGCCTCATCTGATTGTTCAATCCCTCCATTTTTTTTCACCAAGGGAAGCAAATTTCGGCTGGTCTCCTCTCGCAACAGAGAGTGCAATCTACTGTTTCACCATAACATCTAGAGGGGCGCTGTTTCACTCTTTGTAAAATACTCAATGAGAATGGGGGAGAGACGGGCCGGCAGCAACACACAACAAAGAATTTCCGAAACTAAACGAAGTGTTTTTATTTATTTATTAAAATTATAACTACAATCCGAAAAAACAGGGGAAGCCTGGCTTCCCTTGGCCTCCAGGAGAAAACGCCACTGGGCTTAACGTAACGGCTCCGCGGACATAACGTAACGGTTCCACGGATTGGCCCATTTAGTTCCGGGTACGTGCTTTCGTAAGCACGTACCCGGAAGAATCAAATGGATGATGACGTCATGATGACGTTTCACCAACGACGCGTTTTGGGGAGGTATTTTCTGTTTTAGAGTTTTACTAGCTACAGGGTGTACTTTGAGGGTTTTGACTCTGCACACCGTTTACATGCAGAAAAACCTTCATAACACACAAGGGGACGGGTAATAACCGGAAAAGCATGACATGGGACCTTTAATGTGCTGTAAAGTGCTGCTGAGTTATAAAACCATGAAGCAGTTTTCTGTGCTCTCTCGGCCTGTGTCTTACATCACTTCCTGTTAAGCTTGTCTCCCTGATTAAAGAAATGAACTTCACACATGAGCTGTATTAAGAGGGGAGGGAAGACAGGGAGACGGGACGGGGAGATGCTCCACCTGCTGCACGCTTTATTACGTCGAAATAGGACAAGATGTATCATAAACATCCAAAAAGCTCCTTTCACACAGTTACATCCTTTCAGACTTCCCCAATATGTCTCGCACTGACAAATACAGCTGTATATGACTTCCTTTTTTCCTGCACATGTCCAATTATCCTCATCAAATTCTTAGCTTAAAGTCAGCGACTCTCTTAATTAAAGATCATGGCCTTGCTCTGCATAATGAGCAATTTAGTGTGAAAGTCCTGTGAGGATGGAATCACATTTAATTTAGTTTTAAGCTTTAAGGCACAGTACAACATGAAAACCTTTTTTTCATTTTTAGTACTTTCTTCAGAATGCAACATAAACCGGGGCGCATTAACTCGTATAAAGCAAAGCAGTGTTTCCCCTAGGTTTACTGCTTTGGGAGGGTGCTGCCAGGGCGGGATGAAGGTGGTCCGATGATGGCGATCCGTACAGGGTGTGACACAAAACAGGGGGTCTGTGGGCCCTCCACAATGGAAATAGTTATTGATTTGAATCCCTTTTCCTGCCTGCCTTTAAAAAAAAATGTAATTCTTTATTTATTTGGGGTCACATTATAATACAAGTACAGTTTTTCAAATAATATATTTTTAGAGACCCGAAAGTGACAAATGAAATGGCAAACAAAATTAGTCAAACGAAAATAAAAACAAACAAGTACACAGGGGTTGTTTGAAATAGCAAATGTCTACACATGTACATATATATATATATACATACAATACACACATACATGTGACCATACATACAAATCTATACAGTACATATACATTCAATCGGTGTATAGAAACAGTCAAACAAGGGATGGTCGTCTTTGGGATATGTAAATTCTCCACTTTTTCCATATTTCTTCAAATGTGAGCCCAAATAGAAATTCGTCACAGGCATTTTTTCCTGCAGTACTATTTCAATATGGATCTTTTGCCAAAAAGTTACTATTAAAGGGCAAGCCCAAAACAAATTGTAGTGATGTGCTAGCTGAGAACCACATTTCCTCCAGCAGCTGGGGGGCCCTAGATGATGTGATGACTGAGCAGGGCTGAAAAAGTACCTGCTCAGCATCTTCCAACTAAACATTCTGTCGTTGCCTGAGCTCGAGATCTTCCATTGAAAAGTACAGTAATTTGTCCAGACTTTGTCAGGGATGTTTTGTTTTTTTCCGTTTTCCCATTTGTGTTTTATATAGAAAGTATTTTCCTTTTTAATATCTTGAAGAGCTTGGTAAAATTTGGAGATTACTTTCATCCCTGTGTCTGATGTGTATGCACTGGTGAAAACTATTAATAAAGGGTTTTCAAGGGCCTTCTGGCTGTCTGACAGGGAACTATTTAAGTAATGGTGTACCTGTAGAAATCTAAAAAAATCACCGTTATTCAATCCATATCGTTTTTTTAGTGTTTGAAAATCAAACATGGTTCCTTTGCTGAAAAATTTGCAATATGAAGTAAGGCCATGTTTGGCCCAACCTTTACATTTTGTATCTAGATTGCTCGGGGTGAAATCAAGATCATGTGAGCACAATCTTAATATCTTCATTTCCTCCAGCAAGTCACTCCTGGTAAGGACACTCAACCATAATTTAAAGGAGAGGTTGATCCAGCGGTTATCTTTTTCCAGTACGTTTTTAACATGTCTTATGTCTTCCCCTAACCTTGCCTCGATTGGTACTTCTGATACATTATTCTCAATTTCTTTCCATCTAGCTCTGTAGTCTGGCTTGCACCAGCAGAACAAGCTTCTTAATTGGGCTGATATATAGTAGTCCTTCAAGCAGGGGAGCGCTACTCCTCAGTTGTTTTTTGCTAGTCTAAGAGTACAGAATCTAATCCTTGGTTTCTTCCCTTGCCAAATGATGATATGGTTTTATCCCATTCGTTAAACTGCTTGTCTGTGATTTTAATTGGTAGATTCTGGAAAAGGTATAAGAGTCTAGATAGGATGTTAATTTTCACTGAATCTATTCGAGATTCAAAGCTCAGCACTGGGATCAAGTTTATGTCTTCTTTTATTTTCTGATTTAGAGGGTTGAAATGTAGTGTATACAATTCCTCTGAATCTTTAGAGATGCTTACTCCCAGATATTTGAAGTGGTTCAGATCCCAATTAAGATCAATGAATGAGTTTATATGTTGGCTTGGCTTGTAATTAAAGCTCAGTTGGGTTTTTGTTATATTGAGTTTGTACCCTGAGACAGAACTATAAGTATCCGAAAAAGTCAGTAAACTCAAGAATGATTCATCTGGGTTTGACAGGTATATTAATATATCAGCAAATAATGATCATTTATGTTCCTGACCATATACTTTTATGCCGGTAATAGTTATTTTGAGTAACCCCCAAACTCAGAGCTTCGATATAAATTGCGAATAACAGGGGGCTAATTGGACATCCCTGTCGTGTCCCTCTCTCAAGGTTGAAAGAATTTGATATGGCTCCATTTATTTTTATTCTTGCTTAAGGGTTGTCGTACAGTGCTTGAACAGTATTAATAAAGATCTTGTGAAAGCCAAACTTTTCAAGAACTTGGTATAGGAATTTTCAATTAACTCGATCGAAAGCTTTTTCTGCATCGAGGCTCAAAAGTACTGCCTGGAGTTTGTTTTTGGATATATGTTCAACTATATGTAGAGTTCTGCGGATATTATCTTGAGTTTGCTGTTGTTTGATAAATCCTGTCTGATCTAGATTTATTATCTGAGCGAGGATTTCTTTGAGTCTTTTTGCCAAAATGTGGAAAAGATCTTATAGTCCTGGTTTAGCACACTTATTGGACGATAGCTTCCACAGTCACATTTGTCTTTCCCTTCCTTCGGTATCAGGGAGATTACTGCTCCCCCCCATGGGGGGGGGGGGGGGGGGGGCTATGCCTGTCTGAACCACGTGGTTAAAAGAGCATTCCTCATTGTTGGGATCAGTAGATCCATCATTTCCCTGTACCATTCAGAAGGGAAACTATCTGGGCCTGCTGCTTTATTGGGTTTTAAGTCAGCGATTGCCTTTTCTACTTCTTTTCCCGTAATTTCTCTAATTAATTTATGATTTTGCTCATCCCTCACTTTAGGAAAAGCTATCAAATCAAGGAAACTCCTGATGTTGGTTTTATCTATTTTAGGCAGTGTGTATAGGTTTTTATAGAAACAGACAAAAGTTTGATGTATGTCTTTTAAATTACTATGTATAATACTTGTTTCAGGGTCTTTTATTTTATAAATTGTGTTTTCTACCTGTTGTTTTTTTAGTTTGTAAGCCAATAGTTTAACTGATTTACCTCCTACCTCATAATAACTTTGTTTTAGAAAGATTCTTTTTTTATGTCGTTTGAGAGGATTTCATGGAGTTTGTTCTTTTTTTTAAAATCTATTTCCATTTTAGTTTTTGTATTTAGGGTTTTCTTATGTATATTTTCTCGATGTTTTAGTTCTGTTTGAAGCTGATTTGTTTTCTCTTTTCTTTGCTCATTTATGTTTGAGGAATATCCAATTATTTTTCCTCTTAGGACAGCTTTGCATGCATCCCACAAGATTATTGGGGACACTTCTCCATTATCATTACATTACATTGCATTTAGCTGACGCTTTTATCCAAAGCGACTTACAATAAGTGCATTCGACCAGGAAGATACAACCTTTAAGAAAACAGAATCATATAAGTACATCAGGTTTCATAGAGCCAAACATTTCAAGTGCTACTCAACTGGCATTTAGAAAGCCAGCCCTTTATTAGTATATAAGTGCTTTGTTAGTAATTCTATCGCTCGAAGTGGAGTCTAAAGAGATGAGTTTTCAGTTTGCGTCGGAAGATGTGTAAGCTATCTGCTGTCCTGATTTCAATGGGGAGCTCATTCCACCATTTTGGAGCCAGGATAGCAAACCCACGTGTTTTTGCTGACGGGAACTTGGGTCCCCCTCGCAGTGCGGGTGCAGCGAGCTGTTTGGCTGATGCAGAGCGGAGTGCACATGCTGGGGTGTACGGTTTAACCATGTCCTGGATGTAGGAAGGGCCAGATCCATTCACAGCATGGTACGCAAGTACCAGTGTCTTGAAGTGGATTCTAGCAGTTACTGGAAGCCAGTGAAGGGAGCGGAGGAGCGGTGTGGTGTGGGAGAATTTGGGAAGGTTGAAGACCAGACGAGCCGCTGCATTCTGGATGAGCTGCAGAGGTCGGATGGCACATGCAGGTAGACCAGCCAGGAGGGAGTTGCAGTAGTCTAGGCGTGAGATGACGAGAGCCTGGACCAGAATCTGCGCTGATGTCTGGGTCATTATCGTTCAGATAATCTTTTATATCGGTCCTGATTTGAGGCCTAATTTGGTTAAGAATTCCTGTGTTCCGGCTCCAGATTGTGCTTTTCCTTTCTCGTCCTAGATTTAATGCCATGGAGACCGGGGCATGGTCCGATAAGTCCATGGTCCCTATACTGCAATTTTGAACCCTATAAAAATCTTTCTGATACATAAACAGATAATCAAGCCTTGAATATACTGAGTGTGGGTGTGAGTAAAAGGTCAAATCTTTCGTAGACGGATTTAGGTCTCGCCATATATCCGAGAGCCCTAGGTCTCCCAAGATCAATTTAATGTTCTTGGTGATTTGTTTCCCTCCTGTGGAAAGGGATTTTGATGTATCTAAAGTTGGGTTAAGTCTAACATTGAAATCTCCCCCACAAATTAGAATTCCTTGGGCCTCCAATGTTATTATTTCAAAAAAGTGTTTGTAAAATGACCATTCAGATCCCGGGGGGGCATATACATTCAGGAGGGTAAGTAAAGTAACCTCCAAATTTCCCCGAATAAGTACATATCTCCCATCTTTGTCCTTTTTTTCATATGTGCATTCGAAATTTAATTGACTGGAGATTAAGATTGTTACACCCCTCCTGGATCCCTTTCTGTAAGAGGATGAATATGGACTGAAGTTCCACTTTTTAAGTTTTTGGTGTTCCTGTTCTGTTAGATGAGTCTCCTGAAGGAGGGCTATTTCTGCTGCATCTCTTTTAAATTTTGACATTACTTTATTCCTTTTAATTGGATTTCCCAGACCGTTCACTTTGTATGTAATTACTTTAATTGACCCTTTGCTTTGCATGGTGATTATTTGCCTTTATTTTAAATCCATGAGTTCCTACATTTAAATCATTTCTCACATCCCCTGTTGAATATATAACATTAGTAAAATCCAAAACTATAACCAAAAAAAGTATAACAAAATAATATCCACAAACATAAGTGACATTGAATTCCAGATTTATGGCCACATATTGGGCCTTGGAGTGTGGAGGGAAAGTCTCTTCCTCTTAGTGATGGAAGGGGGCCCTCTTCAGCCCTTAAGCTGATACATTGGTACATTCTATTTAATTTGATCTCAACCTTTGGGTAGGGAGAAAAATAATAATAGTAAAGGCAAGGAAAAAAGAAAAAAAAGAATAGTCTCAGTTGCCTCAAAATAGCTGTATTATTGATGTTTCTTTTTAACCAAGATATTCAGAAAGGAGCATCCATTAAAGAGGGCATTTATGAAACATAGGCTACGTACTTATCAGATATCCCGATGTCGAAAGCTTCGAAGCCGTTCCTTGAAATGTTCCTTGGAGCTCGGATGCAGTTGATCTTCTCACTTTCTGCTGGGTTCCCAGGTCAGCCGGTTAATCTGGTCCAGTAGCGAGCTCTGATTTTTTAGAACAGTCACTGATATCCCTCTCTTCACCATGTCTGCTGTTGCCTCCTCAGCCGAGTTGTAGACCACTGGATTGTCATCATAAAACACTTTTCATCTGGAATGGGCTCTGGAATCTTATGTTTCTTTCCTTAAGAGCCGCTTTGCCTTCCACATACTGCCTCCTCCTTCTCTGCAATTCAGGTGCGTAATCATGGTCCACGTTGACCTTTTTTTCTTTGAAATAAAAACCCTTTTTCTGCCAGGCTTTTTTGATTACGTCTTCTTTCATTTTAAAACTTGAACATTTCACCACCAGTGATCTTGGTGAGGCCTTGGCCGGAGGTTTGGGGCCGAGCGCATGGTGCACCCTCTCGATCTGTAGCGTAGAGGGGGTCAGTTCCAGGCCTTTAATTAGTAGCTCTTCCACAAATGCGATCACTGATGTCGACATGGCTTCTGCTCCTTCCTCTACTCTAAATCCTTACATTCTCGTGGCGTGTTCGTCCCTCTAGGTCCGTCAGTTTAGCCTCTGTCTGTACCTGTATCTTCACTAGGCCAGATACCACCTCTTCCCATGACTGGATCCTGGTCTCTGCTGCGTCAATTCGTTCCTCTGCTTCCTCCATTCTTTTGTTAATTGTATTGATGTCTTCCTTTATTCCGTTGAGTTGTTGGCAGGAGTCTTTTCTAAAGTCTCGCAGCTCTTTCAGAATTAAACTTATGAGCTTCCCCGCTGGGATCGGCGTCATCTGGCTGCGTGTCATCATCCATGCTGTTGCTGACTTGAGACAGCTGATCGATTTCTTTCTTGTCGTGTTTTTTACTTTGGGTGTTGTTTTTCTTTCCTTTTCTGGACATTTTTCGTTAGTTCGATATTTCCCCGTTGACTTAAATGCACTCAAAGAGTTGGATTGCGTTGTTCGGACAGTGTTTTTAGATATTTTAGGACGGGAGCGTGTTGCTCTATGCTTCCATCTCTGTGCCGGACCGGAAGCCGGACCTTTTCCTGTCTTTCTAACAAAATATTTGTTAGGACTATGGTGCAATCCAATAAAAATGTGTAGTGTATAATGCCTGGCAAACTTATCTATCTTTTATTTTACTAATCACTCCCCTTTTGAACTGAATTGTTTGACACATTGCAATGATTTATACACCTATATTAAATAGATAAAGGTGTGCATTGGAAATATTTGTTTACATAGATGACCAAACAATTTGACACTCACTGAGAAAAAAACTTAGGCCCTAGCCACACGGAAACGAAAAGGAAAACGAACCGAATTCGATATCAAAAAAGTCTTCCATCCACACCAGAAACGTGTCCTTCCACACGAGACCACTCGACCCGCTGGAGACGCTGTAGTATATATGCCGGGCCTGTAAGTGGCGCTGTACTTCCGCCACAAAATACACCAAAAGCAGCGAAGAAGACATCCCCTCTTGTTTATTCTCCACGGTAGATTTAGCAGCAGAGGTGGGGAGAGGCAGGGCTCTGGCTCTTTTTCTCCCTCCCCGAGGCAAGCATGTGCTCCTGCTGTAAATCTCCCCGGTAGTCCACCAGCAGATGAAAAACACCCACCTCTCCGCCTCTTCCAAGGGACGAGGGGACCGTGCGGCAGAGTTTGTCAGAATTTATTTTCGCCGGTCAACATGTCCGTTAAAGTTGAAATCTTCCGGACAAAATTATAAAATTGCCAGTCAAAGGTCTTCTTTGTTACTTATTGAGCTTTAAAACAAACGAATAACGACTCTATATAATCATATAAGAATAATACACAGAGTCTCTCTTTTCCTCCCCCTCTCCTGACAGCCCGTCAGTATTTCCGTTATCAGGAAATTATCGTATAGGCGTAATCACGGAGCCGTTTGGCCCCCCAAAGCGTTGCGTCCGCAGATCTACCCACCTTGGGACCCGTTATCGTTATCCGCGTTTCCCTGTCGGCCTCGTGTGGCTGAACCGTCTATAAGATAGAAAACTGTATACGACCCGTTTCGTCACCGTGTGGCTAGGGCCTTAGACTTAAGTTAATTATCAAATCACTCAGAGAGTCCTTCACCTCACCTGAGCTTTCGTTATCAGCCTCTCAGTCGGACAGGTGAATGGCGACTGTGGCTGCGGTCGTCTTTCAACCAGAAAGAACATCACAACATTACAGTGGAACATCTGTGCTATGTGTTATAATGGCGTTAGCAACCAGAAAATGACACCAGCAATGACAAACAGATGAGAATGCTGCATTGGGTCTGGGTGCCGTGTTGGCGGGACGTTGCGGGGCTCGCTGCTGCGAGGAGCGGACAGTGTGAGCTGGATTACTGGGGTCGTTTCCTGGTTGCTGCGTGGGGTCTGCGAGACAGCGAGACAACGCGAAACTCACCTGAGCACACAAAAACACTATAAACACAATAAGTGTGGCTTGATATTGAGTAAGAAAAAGGTTTATAACGTTGTGAGAATGGGTCTGCGGAGAACATTTCTCCGCGATCCCAACTCGTCTATTACCAGCGTTCAGGGAGCTCTATGCAAGTCTATGGGGACTCCCTGTTAGTTAGCCAAGGGATCCTGGTGTGTGAGGAGCTCCGTGGATTGGTCCATTTGGGCCAATCCGCTCATTTGTTGTTGATTTGGGTGTTCACACGTCACAGAACCCAGGAAGAAAACAATGGAAAATGAGAAATCTCCAACGAGGCGTTCTGGGGCAGTATAGACAGGTCTTTTCTGTGTTAGAGTTGTACTCGCTACCGGGTGTACTTTGAGGGTTTGTGACTCTGCAGACCGTTTACATGCAGAAAAACCATCAATAACACACAAGGGGACGGGTAATAACCCGAAAAGCATGGCATGGGACCTTTAAGTAAGCTGCTGTTGAGGGGAAGAAGGAGCGATATTATAAGATACCTTCTGCAAGAGTGGAGGGGAACAGGTGGGATAACGGACAAATTATGTGACAATGAGCATATGTCTTCTGTAGCTTTCAAAGACTCTCATATTGGACAGATCAAGTACACTGCTATTATTTATTTCCCTAGTAAAAGCTCGGACACACACACACACACACACACACACACACACACACACACACACACACACACACACACACACACACACACACACACACACACACACACACACACACACACACACACACACACACACACACACACACACACACACACACACACACACACACACACACACACACACACACACACACACACACAAAAACACCTAAAAACATGCAATGTGCTTCACAAAGTCCTTCACAGCAGCGAGAGGTTCTTACCCGATTACATAAATAGACTGGGGACTCTCAGAGGACACAAGCACAGAGACACAACCAGGACACAAGACACAGGTTGCGGTCGAATAGTCCATTTAGCTTAGGAACCTTCCTAAAGGAGTGAAATGACCCGGAAGTACGTCAGTGGCAGCCATGATAAGTGCTGTTCGAATTCTCTAAATGAAATGAAAGGAGGTTTCAAACTTCCTTTATAACCTCCTTTAGCTTAAGAACCACTGGACTTCCCTCACCAAAAGGAGAGGAGAAAATGCTGCCCCACAATGCCTTGCGGCCGCAGCATTTGCCATCACACAACATTCGGCCTTTCACGGAAACAACAGATTATGACCGAGAAATTATATCATGAAAGTTACGGTGCTTATTAAGCCTTTTAAAACGTATGTGGTAACTTGCCAAAGTGTTTTGTTTGGAACGATCATCAGTATTATAATCAAAAAGAGAAATATGAACGTTACTTTTTACTGAAATGATCAAATAAAGTCAACATTTCACAGTCTTTACTGAGCTGTGTGGGGTTTGTTCAACTTTTAAAAGATGTTTGAATGGTGATATACTTAGGCAATAGCTCAGGACAGGCCGTGGTATATGCTCATTATATCACAGCTAAGGGGCGTGGTTTGGCCCGACGCAACTTTCGCACCTGTGGCCACTAACGGTCATAATTTCTCTGCTTTGTTTCAAGACCCACATCAGAAAGCTTTTGAATGGTGCTACTTTTCCAGTTGGTCTATACCTGTTGTTCACGTAGCTCTGCATGTCGTCGTTTAGGTGCTTTTTTTTCTGGAGATAGGCACTGCTCAATCCACTCTGACTCCTCCATCGTAAGACCTCCCCGGAAGTCGAAGTTAATCTTAAATGTTTCCATCTTATGCTTTGTAAGTTTGTTTTGTCACGGAAGAAATGTATATTTATAAAATGGACAAGTCAAATCAAGCAATATGATTGGTTGATAGCGTTTTTGCTGACCTTTTTGATTACAGATTTGAAAATATCGTTGCTTGCTTTAAAAGTAGCACAATTCATTATGTCAAACCTTGGAAAGTATCTAGATATCCCTGCCCTAATGCCAAAGGAACTGCACACTGAATATGTTTTGCCATTTGATTTCTATGTCTGGACCGTTGTGTAAAAAGGAGGGTTTCTGCTCCGTTACTTCTCCGCTGTTTTCTTGTCCCAGTTTGCTTTTCAGCCCAACTGTATACAGTTTTTCTCAGACTTGTCCATTTTATAAACAGAGATAGATGTTAAGGAGTAACGTTTATAATAAATACATTTGTATTTATTTTAAGATCTTTTCATAGTTCGTACAATCATACGTATTGGGATCATTTGTATTAATGTGGACCGGAGGGAGAGGGTGACGAGCATAAGTTTCACTTTCCTTTTTTATTTAAATTCCAACTTTGGTCATGAAGAATATGTTTCTCTGTTGTCCACGTTCATAAAACAAAAGCATCAGAGCACGGTGCAGAGTCTCTAGATGAGTTTACAGTAGTCCCTCGTTCTTATTATACATCCATGTTGTAGTCCGCTGTATAGAAAACTGTAGTTTCCATAGTTTCCCCACAGCAGCAGACGCACATTTATAACGTCCGCTGGCGCATCATAAACACGTCGGATAGTGAAAGTGCATTCGGATTCTCTAAAGCACCGCAGTCTCTTCTCCTAAGTCCTTTTGAATTCTCCTATCCACTATCCCTGAACCCTGTGACGTTTCACTCAGAGGTCAAGGAATAGACGATAGGGTTAGACGTTAGGAGCTGATTTTTTTACTGCAACCACAGTCTTTGGACAGCAGGTACCAGGGCCACAATCACCTCTAAGAAAATACAAAATTAACTTTAATATTTGATTTCAAACTCAGAAATCATATACCAGCCTAAATAGCTCTCTGTTTGATTATACATGTGTTGGTTTTATTTACATTTTATTTTTGAACAAATAAATCGATCAGGACCTTGGATACAGCCCATTGCAAAGAGACAGGATAACGATCAAAGACTACTGTACAAATTGTTGTTAGTACTGCCATCACAAGATGCCAAATCCTATGAACCACTTTCCAGACAACCAAAGCCATTTTGAAACTGTGTGTTTGAGCCATAATGTAGTTTGTTTATTTTATTTCATCAGCACAAGGTGAGGGTAACATGCAGTTCTGCCATTAAACACAGGATGGAGCATTGATTTGAGAGTGTAGGTTATCACCCGGTGATCAGAATAAGGTGTGTGGGAAGCATCCTGTCGAGCCAGAGTCGTGGACTCGAGTCGAGCTGTGTGTTAACGTGTTTAAGCATCCTGTCGAGCCAGTGTCGTGGACTCGAGTCGAGCTGTGTGTTAACGTGTTTAAGCATCCTGTCGAGCCAGTGTCGTGGACTCGAGTCGAGCTGTGTGTTAACGTGTTTGGATCAGAGCGTGGACACCTTCATAATGGTTCATATATTAACCATTATGAAGGTTATAATTATATAACTGGAAATAAATGGATCGATAGATTCAAATATATACGGCTCACCGGACATTGTTTGCTAGTCTGGAACACATGTCCGAACAAGTGCTTCCATTCGCATTTCTCAGTGGCTTAAATATAGATTAAAGAAATATTACCGTTAACAATACGCATGCAAATAATGCATTTATAATCTCTATAAATCGACACCGGCAAATGAATACAATATCAGTCTGTGGAAATCAAATGCGGTGGTAGACATGGCTGAGATACAGCGTAAGAAGCCATCGCCTAGTGTCTGATGATTTACCTCTTTATTATTTTTTTTGTAAAATGTGCATTGAAACATGACTCAATTTGGTCTTCGTCATCTCTCTATCATCTGTAAACAATGACTGATGCACCTAAAAAGGAAGTCTTGTCCGAACTGTTAGCTGAACTCCAGAAATACTGCCCGTTGTCCCTAGACGATTAATAGTGTCAGACCAACCAGACAAATAGAATTATTTTCCCTCAAATTGGTAAATTGCTTTTCAAATGTCCATTTTTGAAAAATGAATAACTACAGTGTTTCTCCTCCTCGGCTGTCTGTCCCTCTCTTCCTGTAAGCATTTTCCAGTAACCCAGCTCTGCCTTCAGATGAGCACATGACCCATGAATCTATAATGGATGCAGCTTGGCACACAGGCCTCACAGTGCTGCTTGCTCCACATTATATCACAGCATATCATTACACATCAGTCAGCCCATTTATCTACCATCATATGCCCATGTTACAGACATGCACACGGACGGCTACACACACTCACATTCTCTCACACACCAACGTCACAGTGGCCACTACAAAAGAAGAAATATAGAGAAAAGGCTATGTTCTGGGCAAAGGCTCACAGTAAAAATACAGAATGAGCAGAACATTAAAATAGGAATTATGCTGTTTATTTTGAAAAAGGACCTTTTCGGTCATGTAAACAATGATACTCCTCTTTTAATGGATAATGCAGATATACCTTAAGTACTATTATTTCTCTTTTTTATGAGGGATGAAGGGTGATCTTCTCTCTGCATACATCCAATTAACATTAGTTTATGATATATACCATGCTCCAGAGAGACTTAGCAATTACAATGGGGTATATTGTTGCGTAATCTCGCAGTGTCACAAATCTGGCTGCCTTTCAAGATAATGTCAATTTGTAATGCTCATTTTATGGATTGTATAAAGAGATTCTGATACGTTGTCTGACTTTCAGCTGTCTGATTAACTGACTAACATCCTCAGATTTAAACTCAACCGCCTCTTTAGAAGTCCTACAGCATGTGCACAAAGAACTCAAAGGGCAGTGCTGTGCTCCATCACTCAGCTCCACCAGGAGATCAGTTACAGCCCTGCACAGGATGAGACTGCGGAGGGTTGAGTCATAATGCAACAGTCAACTACAGACATACCACCATATGAGTTTCAGTGAAATACACTCAGTATAATAATACACTCAGTATGCAATTTCGCTATTCACCAATAATATAGTCGTTTTCTGGCTCTTGTCAGAACAGAAGTCATGCCAAAAGCTGTTTATACAATCTACCTGCCTATCACCTGAACCGTGTCTATCACAACTGGACCTTCGGTTGACACACACTATTTTCTTCAACAGACCATTCTCTTTGAAAGTTTGCTTGTTTGTTTGTAAGGGATGGGATTTTCACATCATTTAGCTTTTGTTGGCCCTACACCCTTTGACCGTTAGCTCCCCGGTTCCTTTTTAAAGAGTTACTTCCTGTTTGTACAGAGCTGACTATTTGTCCCGCGCCGATGTCAAGTCATCATATACACCAAAAATGAGCCTGTAGTCCGACATCCCTGGTTTATACATATGTATAAATATTTTTCTGTGCATGAATGCATGGATTTCTATACATTTGCAAGTTTGGTTTTTTTGCTTCTGTTTTGATATAAAGAACTAAATTCATTTTGTATGATATGTTGATATCTAAAGAAACATGTACGTGACTGAAGCAGCATTTTTTTGCCTCTTTTAGCTTTAATTAAAATGCCTTTAATTGTGTAGAAAGGGCTCACGTAGACCGCAACTGCGTGTTGAAGCATTACACAAGTAAACAATTCCAGCTAAAAGATTGATTTGCGTGCTTTGTATTATTGTTTATTTCCTTTTTTGTAACTTGTATCTAAAGTTTTCTTACCCAAAAGTTTATTTTGATGTACATTCTGATAATTTAATAGAAAACAGTTCATGTTTTTTTCTGGGTGTCTTAACATGCTTTTGATTCCATACACAGCAGTATAACACCTACTGTAAGGTCATCTGTAGTTTTGATACGTTGTTGTTTTGTTATCGTCGTCACAGGCCAAACACAGAGGCTCGTACAAACAGAATGAAGTGTGGCGTTCCCTAAATAAGGATAACAAATCTGTGATGAGTTACAGGCTTCCTGAGGGAATCTGGCACTGAACCACAGTTACACTGAACGCTGCTGATGTCACACACACATCCAGATTCCAGACTGCAGCCAGTCAGAGTTGTGAACAGAAAGTGTGTCCAGTGAGAGCTGGACATGCAGCTGGGGAACCCTGGCTGACCAGATTACAGCTTCACACAGAGGCCATGTGCTGTATAAACCTCCTTAATATGAAACAGATCTTATCAGAACACAGAGCCTGCTGAAGGTTACAGCTCCCCTCTGTGTAATATTTTCTGCCCTTGCAACTTGTTTTGGTATGCTTGATATTAAGAACATATAGCGCTTTGGTTTTTAATTCAAGGACTTGTGTATAAAACCGTTTAAGATAAATTGAACATTGAGTAATGAAATGGATGCGAAACTGGTGTATAAGCTTTGTTTACAAAGGTATGTCTAAAGAGAAACAAAAAAGTAACTATTTAAAATAAAACATTTGCAAAAATAATAAAGAAATAATGTTAAACGTCAACGACCAAACAGATAGTTAAGAGCTGCCATTCAGTATTGTCTTTGCTAATTGTGAGCCGCTTACATTTTTTTAAACATACCCTACATGCCTATGGGAAATAGACAAACTAATGTAAACACTTTTATTTTTATTGTATTAATTGAATCTCTGCAGATACCTAATCATAAATAAAAATGCTGGTATTAACAAGTGTCACGAAGATGTCTGGTATCCAGCACTCATATGCAACTGCTCAAAACAACATGTGACAACAAACAAAGCTTCAAATATGTCATTCAATGCAAAATATATGACCAAGTAAAACTAAAAAAAGGGGGACAGCGTCTACCAAACCAATAAATACTGAAACAAAAAGGAAATAATAAAATATATACCTTAAGGAACACAAATTGAGACATGTAAGGGGGCCCAAATCCATAGAAATGACTTGTGTGACTTTACTTCCTATAACCAATATGTACATTATTCTCACTGTTATTACATCCTTCACCGCTTGCTGTTGGAAGAAACCCAAATCATTTATAATAAAATACACAAAAATCCTTTTCACTATTCCAAAGTGGCATTTTAACCAGCTCCAGGAAAAATGTAACTCAGCACTCACCTTTTCAATTTTGTCCAGCCATTCCTTATTCTGGGCCAGCTCGGCCATGAAGGCTTGGTGCTTAAGCCATTTCTTGTGAAGCTTCTGGGTCTCGTCTCGGCTGCTGTCCCTCGCCATCAGCATCTTCTCACACACCCAGTCCCCCAGCTGGCCCAGAGAGAAAGAGAGGTGTCAATCCTGATTCCTCATTTCAAAAACATACAAAACACTCTCATAAGTGCATGCTGAAAATGTGTCCAGTTTATAAGAGATGCATAAGTATGATTGCATAAGAGACACTCCTTATCACACATTCATTAGCTTCTGGGAATACAGTGTAGATCAGCACACCAGCAGCAGGAAATACAAGGTCAAACACACACACATGAATGTTTAATGACGCACAGCAGGCACATGTTGGTAGACACACGTGTACCAACAAGCATGGCGGAAGGAATTCACATGTACACAGAACACCGCATCAACACACACCCAAACCCAAACAAGCCCTCAATACACATCCACTGTCCATCAAAGGTTGCAAATGATCAAAATGTAAGACACAGTAAGAACACCTCACGCCTGCTCTGACAGCATCAACAAAATATCCAGGTCAACATCAGCACCCTTCCTCAGCACCGTCCTCACACCTGCATGCAACACACTTCCACCTGCACCCTCTATCCTAACCGCAATAACTCCATTACCGGTAGTATTCATCGTGAACAGCCCATGGGATTGTGGCAGCTGCAGACAGCCGCTGGTATCCGCATCCTCGCCGGTCTGCCGACAGACACATGCAAACGCTATTCACCGCAGAGTCGGATAGAGAGAGAATGAGCAGAGGAAGAGCTATAGAGAAAGAGAGGTGCGTTTTTTGCAAAGATAGCCACACAAAAGGTGTGCTGAGAGGAAAATGCCAAGCAGGAGGGTAAATAACAACAATACAGGAGGCTGAGGAGACACTCCGGAGACTTCAAACTGAGGCTGCGCTCCACTCCCTCCTCCACTCTGTCTCTCTACTTGCTTGCTGTACGCTGAACCAGGAGAGAGAGAGGAGGGGTGGGGGCGGATCAGTGACGAGCGAGAGGGCAAGACTGAGGATGACAGAGAAGAAAAAAAATCTACCTCCTCAAAACAATAAAATGGCAGGCAGCCGAGCCAGCGCATGGGAGCGCCTCCCCTGCCTCACATCTTCAGAGTGTGGGAGAGTGAGTGAGTGATGGATGGAGTGGGGGAGCGAGTGAGTGTGCTACTTGTGTTAGGGTGGAGGAGGAGAGGAGAGGAGAGGAGAGGAGAGAAGAGGAGAGGAGAGGAGAGGAGCAAAAGATTGGGAGGCTGGGATATTTTTGGGGGGGTAGGGGATGCAGTCAGTGCCTCCAGGCTCACCGGTCACGGATAATGATGCTGAGCTGGGGAATAGGGGGAGGGGGGAGTCTGCATGGTGTGAAAGCAGGAGGATGGAAGAGTGTGAGAGGAAAAGCAAGACAGGAAATCAGGGGCAGAAGATTTATTTGAGTTTTTTTTAGGATTGCAAAACACCAGTTACAAGCTCACAGCTGCTTTGTTTTATCCTCCTGCACTACACACTACACCCCCCCTCTCTGCAGCAGTCAGAGGCAGTTCTGTCTCTGCTGCAGTGGTGAAGCAGAGAGAGGGGGAGAGAAACAGTGGATGTAAAGAGAAAAAAAGAGATGGAAGTGATAGTGGTATAGACAGGAAGTAGGGGATTGGACAGCGCACTGATTTATCCTGCATGATGTATTTGTAGTTTGACAGATATACTGCTCCTCCTTTCTTAAGAGGACAGGTGCCCGACTCCCCCTCTGTTTGTCACCTCCTTCTAACACGGTACAGACGAGTGAGGACATGCCGGACACACACACACACACACACACACACACACACACACACACACACACACACACACACACACACACACACACACACACACACACACACACACACACACACACACACACACACACACACACACACACACACACACACACACACACACACACACACACACACACACACACACACACACACACACACACACACACACACACACACACACACACCTCTATGTACACCTGCTCTGGCCTCCCCCAGAGGTCAGGGAGGGTCACAGCCTGATGCCCACCTTGAGACTGTGAATGAATTGAATGAGGGGAGAGGAGGTGAGAGGGAGTGTGTGTTGGGGGGTGGGGCGGTGCAGTATGAATGAGTATGAATGAGGGAGGAGGGGAAGTTTGTCTGACGTAGGAGGGTAAAAAAGGGACATAGAAAAAGGGAGGGAGAAGAGGGTTCATAGCCTCATCATCTGTCATAACACTATAACAGCTTCCATCATTTCAACTGCTGGTAACTGACTGATTAGGATGGACATTTTAAACATTTTATTGACTGAATCTTTTAATCAAAAAGAATCTGGTAATTTAAAAATAACTGAGCAGTCAATACAAAAAATGAAAAATAATTAAAGAACTACTAAAACGCCCTAAAATGTTGTATTTTCCAAGAAGTAGAACATTTCATTTTTAAATATATATTTCCAAATTGTGTGACAAGATTTCAAGATGCACTTATTACCAATGTTCAATGCTGAACAATATATACTGTCAAATTCAATATTCTTTAACTATGAGTCTAATATATGGGGAACGCAGTTAGTCCCTGCTAAATAAATCTAGCTGTTTTGAAAATCAGGTTAGGGTTTAGGCTTTTTCAAGGTACTTTGTGAGTCTAGGACAAATGTTTAAAATATGAAGATTTATTTTTGTGTTGAGAAAAACACAGATTTAACTCCATGTTCCAAGAAATGTTCTTAACACGGTTTATCCTCAGGACAAAGCACAGATCCATAACATCTGACCTTACAAAAGAAAAGCTCAGTCTGTGAGTGGAGGGAATGCGTACGAGGGACTGTTGCATGTGTTATATCTATTACACAGACACACTGTGCTCAGCCATGCAGCCTTTGGGCATACACCTGCTCCTCTCCTGAAACAGAGTGGGGTGATATTGGACAGTAACTGAACCAAATAGAAAAAAAAAAAAACATGACTTTTAAAAAATCATAAAAATAACTAATTAACCCAAAACATAAAAAACAGATGTTGTTTTGATTATGCTAATACATAGCACTGCTGTAGTTTGTGCTTATTCTAACAGCAATATTGGTTTTACTTTGTTTTTTAATTCTCTACAGCAGTGGTTCTCAACCTTTTTACACCAAGTACCACCTGAGGAAATAGTTATCTCTCCAAGTACCAATGTTAAAATACAGTCTATGCACAGTTCATGCAGGACTCTGAGGCAAATGTGTTCATAACAACATTATTTATTGTCAGCCACAGCTACATGTACAAAGGGCAGTCTCTCTCTCACTCATCACTCATTCACTCACACACACCACAAGTGAGAATATAAAGAACAAAATAATAACTTATTCTCACACAACGAAACTGTACATACATGTCATTTCCTATACCAAAGTTTGAATGTAGGCCTCCTGCAACAACCTACATTGAAACAGAAAATGTCCTATTGGGAAATCAGTTCCACAATAATAATGAAAGCCTCCACACTCTAAAAACGAATTCAGGCGACCTTTCAACTCCACTTAATTAAATGCATGGTTGCAAGATAAAAAATGTGAGTTAATTGATTTAGATAAACATTTTAAGTTGCAAACATTAATTTATAAGTTGTGTTGACGTAATAATGTTGGTTATTACATCAACTTAATATTGTGTATAATTTGAACTCTGATTTCTGTGTTAATTGACTTAAAACAAAATTCAAGTTGTAGCAAGTAATGCAATTGGCTTGATAACTTAATTGTTCTACACCTTGAGTTAAGGATTTCAAGTCCACTCCCACTTAACATGCCTGGACAAGTTCCGACAGTTAAGACAAATAGAAATATACAAAGGACATTTTAAGGTGAGTGTCATCTTTTGTCATTCAAATACAGTAGATAGCCTTGTAGTAGCACTGTATAGGCAAATTGCTGTTTGACCAAAATTAGCAGCCTTTGAACTGTGAATAGTTATGTAAGAGGATACAAAGTAGTAGAGTCTACTGTGAGAGTAAAAATACTTTGGTTACTATTGTGATATCGCTTTTTATTAAAAATGAATCTCGGTGAAGCAGATCAAGGACATGCCTCTTGAGGTAGGATCGTTATTTAGAGTTGTCATTGAAATGCAAGTTGTTGGAAGTCACCCATTCAGAATATATTAATTTAGGTCATTTCTCTTTTTTTCCTTTTTGAAAAATAGCACAATACAATTGAAGTACGCAGAGAACTATAGCCTTCCGCTGCCTTGTCGTGTACATTGGAGAAAAGGAAGAGGACCTTTTCAAGGAGTTTAGCGACGGAATTCAAAATCTTGAAATAAAATAAAATCCATGGGCACAGTGTAAAAACACAGGACAAAAGCACTGCTCTCTGTCAGTTACATTTTGAAGCATATTGCACTTTTGGCCACACCCCAATCAATAATATCTTCGCAACGTTCAGCATGGATAGGTGTTGACAGCAATGGCATGGGAAAAGGATTGCGTACAATTTGAAAAGTGGCTTCTGTTCTTCACTTAAACCAGTTCAAATATTGTATGGAACCTGCAAAAACATTGAGAAGCTACACTAAAACTTGCACGGTTGAGAATGACAAAATCTGTCCACATGCATTTAAACACTAGGAAAAGTACTCAAAACCACCTCTGTGTGTCTTCAGGACCACATTGCCATGATGATACACATAGGCCTGTCACGATAATTAATTGTGTTGGACGATACATTTTTCTGGAAATTATTGCGATAAACGATAATATTGTCGGCGCCGTTTTAAGACCATTTTAGACATAATGATAATATATAATAATAATTCAAGTACATCCTTTCAAACATAACTTTTTATTGAACATTCAACATTGCAAATTAAATGTGAAATAATATTAAAATATATAAATTATATATAATAAATAAAACAAATTAATTAAATTATAATAAATTAATTAAATCACACACAACCAAAACAATAAATTAAATAGAGTCAGGCTGGAAAACAGAGCTCTCTCTCTCTCATATATATATATATATATATATATATATATATATATATATATATATATATATATATATAAATAAATAAATAAATAAATAAATATGAGCACACATTATCTCACAAGCAAAAAAACCCTCCTTAAAACAAGTCAAGTGTACAGTTCACTGTCAAAGACCCAGATTCCTCAACAGGCCATATCCAAATCTGTTTTTCTAAGTTTTCGAGCAAGGAACACCAACATGTTTGCATTGTCGGGCGGGGGCTCTCCATCTGCCGTGTTTGCTCCCAGCTGGGAAAACGGAATGGGGTGGTTGTGTTTTAGGTGGTTTAAAATGCGTGGTATTGCCTGCTTTTGTCGCTACCTTTTTTTAACCAATGTGACACACCGCCCGGCTCATTCAAGTCCGTAGGTTCGCCTCGTTGATTTGGTTTGAATCCAAAATACTGCCACACCGGAGAATCGAGATGTGTAGTTAGGTTTTGTAACCAATTCCATTTCACTTTAAATTCCCCGCGAGTAAGTCACACGTTGTCTCCCGCTTGTCGCTATATTATTAATTTGGCTGCTACGCTGCTGCACGTGCACGCGGAGTGTCCTGACCTGGCTGTGTGTCAGCCCCGCCCCTCACAGCGCGCCTGGCAGCCACAGCGCTGCAGTCTAAAATGCTGTTCACATCTTTATGTAAACGGCAATTTATCGAGCTCAGAAAAGTTATCGAGTCCATTTTTATTTATCGTACGATAAGTCAATTTATCGATTATCGCGACAGGCCTAGATACACACATGCAGACTCAATAGGTGAAAACAATAGAGTTGCTTTAGCAGCTGGTAATAATGGCTCTGAATTAGTTAAGAGTGACAGTTTAAAAAGTATGCAATTACCTAATTCATTATCTCTTATGCGCTAACCTATTATTTAATGTGCTTCAAAAGGACATGAATATCGCCTTCATCAGTGACCGGTCCAACCCAGGATCCGACCATACGATGGCAACCATCGTGGTTGAGGGAAACAAATGAATGAGCAAGCATTCTGCGTTAAATGTGTTCATACGGTTTGAAATAATGACTGTAAACATCTTTGTTACATCTTTTGTAAAATTGATGTGTGTGATCTGCAGATTGGAGGCCATTGAGAGTTTGTTTCTGTAGTTTTACAAAAACTTTACAGATTTTACATATTTGGTACTGGTTTTAAATATGCAAAGGCCTCTAACTTCGTTGTGATGGCAGCATTTATTTGGTGTGTCCCCATTTCCCATGGTAATATAGCTAATGTGTTTATTTATTATTTGTGGAGCAATTTAAATTTGTGTTATCCATCTTTTTTTTCAAGATTTAAATGAAGCTCAGCGCAAGTTCTTTCAGGAAGACTGGGTGTATATACATTCACTCCGCAGCTGCTTATAATAAGCTCATCAGGCGTTCTCTTTAACCTATTACATTTTGCCTCATTCTCCAGCAGCCAATCAACGCGCTGCAGCCAAACCATAAAATGGTTCTCCTCTCTCCTGCAGTCAGCTGTGATTTCAGGTGTTCATGCACCTTATCATATGGTGTCAATAAATGTTCAAACTAAATGAACTTTCTCCTGTTTGAAACATCATGTGTTGAAATAAACAACTGCAGTTCAAAATAAAAAGTGAATCGCCTAATATTTTTGTTGTGGAATTAATTTCTTTCTTTAAAAAGGCAAAAACATGAAAAGGCTAAAAAACAACAACTATTGAATACAATATATTTGGAGCAACTTAATTTATAAATGGTTGTCAACTTAAAAAACGTGTGTTCACAATGATGGTAATTAATTACATACAACTTGAAATTCCTTTTAAATCATACGGTAAAACAAGTTGGAACAACTTAATTTTTTGAGTAATCAACTTCAAAACTTGTGTTTATGCTACCAATTATTAAGTCAGTGGTCATTAAAAACACTTCTGATTGTAGAGGAAAAGCCTTCTCCCCTAACTCAAATAACTTTGTTGCTTTAAGACAATTTCATTAGAAGTTATCTTAACTCAATAAACATCGATGCAAACTGTTGCGTTGATTTTCTTTGTTGAGCCAAGGCATTTGTTTTTAGAGTGCAGGAGCAGATGAGCCTAAGGGCTAATAGCTCATCTTCAGTCTGCTGATGTTTGCTATTGCCATTTCTGTGGTGGCAAATTAAAAAAGAAAAAAGATAACAATTGACCTTTCGCAAAGCCACGCCCCCCCTTGGTTACTGTTGCTAGTCCGACAAGCTGAGAGCCAGATGCGTTAATCAAAGCCATAATGGAGGGTCTCCGTAACGTCGGAGTCGCCTTAACAGACTCATTTTGGAGCAATAACGCAGCAATATCCTCCAGGTCCCGACAAAAGGGGCTACAATACGCCATGGAGGGTTATATCCACAGTATAAACATTAGAAAAGAGGGAGGCACAACATCAATAGAGGCACTTGCATACAGGTCGCAGTGCAAAAGTGAAAAACCACATGAGCTGTATGTCAAATTCGACGGAATTATTATTATTATTTTGGAATAAAACAATACAATCACAAGAGGCATTAAATGTTGTAGTTTGTCTAAAGTTAACTACCGTTTCCTTGGTGGCTTTCTGCATCCACCTTGTTGTTCCTTTGTGGGGGTCGGGGTGCCCACTTGTGCAGCAGGATTAGGGAAATCGGCAGTAGGCTTTCCATTAACAAAATGCTACAAAGATTAAAGCAAAATATAAATGAATGATTGCCTGTTGGCTTTCTTGTTTGTACTTTGACCACAGGTAGACTAATAACGGAGCTCAGCTGTTCAGACATTATTATGCATCAAGTGATATACATGGTCAAAACGACCTATAAGCACACAGCTTACAGCTGTAATCGTGTGACTTTAGCTAACGTTGGTTAGTGAAATTAGTTAATTAAATTTGTTAATTTGTGAATGTAATCTTTGCTAGCTAGCTAGCTACGTTAGCACGTATTTACCTTGGAGCAAACGTATTTGTGTTTGTTGATATTCGCCATATTCAGTTGGGCATGGGGCCTGCCGCATTTCTTCATCCACTGGCGGCATCTCTCCTCTCGGGTTTTGGGTTTAGGAAACGGGTAAAATATCACCCCCCCCTCTAAGCTTATGGGATATTTGCTATCCGATTTGCAAAGACCATAAGCACAACGCTTCACCATTTTCGCAATGAATTTGAACGCTAAGCTTGTCGGACTTCCACAGGGAGCCGCGCACGTGATCGAATATGATTGGACAACGGGCATTTAGGGGCGTGGCTTTGCGAAAGGTCAATTAAGGACAAATGTGTGCTTTTTCAGCTTTTGACCTTGGTCACAGCCTTCTCTCCATTCTTTGCGCAAATGCCTTCTTCCTGAGTCACTTCTCACTTCTCTCCTCCATCACAGCGTTGTGGCTGTGCATATCACTGTTGCGTTGCTGGCGGAGCCTGCGCTTGTGCTCGGTTGATGACTGTCCTCCTCCTCATTCACTTGTTCACTTTCGCTGGTAATATTCTCCTCTGTACCCCCTCCTACCCTGGACACAAACTGTTCACCCCCTCCCCTCTGGCAGGAGGCTAAGCTCCATCGGGACCAGGACCTCTCGCCGCCTGAACAGTTTCTTCCCATCCGCTACTGGCCTCTTAAACAAGGCCCGGCCCCCCCACTGACACTTTACCTCTGCCACATCTCTATATGCATTACATTAATGCACACAATATTCATACTCCTTTCTTTACATATTCTTATTTCACATTTCATAGTTTATATTCTAAAATTCATTCATAGCATTCTATTTCCATGTAAATTACTGCTTTATTTAATTTGTATTGCTATTTAAATGTATTTTATTACGGTGTAAAATATTTTTTGTTTTATATTAGATTTCTTGTTTATTATATTTTATGTATGCGCCGTGACATCAAGTCAAATTCCCAGTAGGTGCGAAACTACTTGGCAATAAACCTGTTTCTGATTCTGATTCTTCTGAATACCTCCCGTTTTGAGCCAAGTTTTTAACATCATTCAGCTTTCTTCTTTCTTTAGCTTACTTGCAACGTTCGCTAATCGTTCACGGGTAGTATGGTCGTCATTAGCAACGCTAAATACGCTTTAAACTTGTTTCTAAATCTAAAAACAACAATAGCCAATTAGAACTTATTTAAACCACAGTTTCAATTATCTCAAGCTTATTTTCATTCGTTGTAGCATTTTGATAGTATGATTTATTTTTTAATTTTATTCAATCAAGCCTCAAACTGATGGCACTTGTCCCTATAGTCTGTTTTAAATGGAAGTTGTCAGAGGTCCTTACCACCAGCTGCTCTTGCAGTAATAAGTAGTGTACCTTACTGTCCCAAATGTGCACAATGTATTGACTGCTTTTCATCTTTTGTTTACTTAGTTGTGTTTTCTGTATTTTTTACGTCTAAAAATAAAGATAATTATTATTATGTAATCGGTGGGTCGCGAATGGACGCGATGAACGGGAGTTTTAATTTTTTTTTATTTAGTGGACTGTTACAGCCGGAGACTCGCAACGGCAGGGGACTTTCACAGCGCCGGATCCGCTGCCACCGGGAAAAGTCCCGAATCTTCCGATGGCCAATCCGAGCCTGCTCACACACACACACACAACTGAAACCAAAATCATTTACAGCGTTGCAATCGGGAAGAAAAACAATGTGGAGCGGCACCTCACCACTTCACAAGGAGTTTAACCGTGACACTTTTCGAAATCCCATTTGTGTCCCCCCCATTTACGCCTATGTTTATTATAATTTTTTAACGCAAGCCGTCATCGCCACGGAGGAGCACACAGCCTCTGTGAGCAAGCGAGACAGACAGAGAGAGCGAGAGAGCTAGAGAGAGCACACATTTATCTATTTAATATAGCCTAGGTGTAAAAAATAAAGTAATAAATCATTCCAATTTGTGCTATACGACAGTAAAAAAATATATTGAAAAGTTTAAAAGGGGAGTGATTAGTAAAATATGCATAAATAAAAAGAAAGAATGCTAACTAGGTAACATAAGATAGGAATAAACAAGTTTAAATGATTTGTTATTGGTTTTGATCATATTCTAAAGATGTTTGGATTCTTGAAAAGTATACAGCTCCCTTTCAGTGTGTTGAGAGCTGCATCCAAAAATACATTTTTTTGTCAAAGTGCACCAGATTGAGGCATTTCACTTCAACATTAAAAAAAAAAGGTGAGGTCCACCTCCAAATAAAACAGGTTAAAATAATTAAATTGCATACATGTTCTTTTAGTAAACATTGAAAACGGGTCCCACAGACCCAAACAGCACACAAAGGTTAAAAGCAAGCATATAATAATGTTCAAATGTGCTAAATATATACAGTGCAAAAAAACAAAAAAAGAGGAGTAAAAGTAGCTCACGACTTGTTTTATTTTTTTAAAGTAGCTCTCATCGGCTGCTCACTGCCTTCTCTGGAGGAACTCTTCAGCCAACGTTGCCTCAACAGAGCAGGCGAAAAAATAATTGCAGACTCTTCACACCCTGGACACTTCCTGTTTGCTCTTCTGCCCTTCGGTAGACGCTACAGGTCAATTCAATCAAGGACAAAGCGACTGAAAAACAGTTTCTACCCCAGAGCCATACGAGAACTGAACACCATCAAATGCTGAACTGAACAGTTACAACTTGCAACTGCACTACTTTTTAATAGTTTTATTAACTTATTAACTGATCGACATCAGAGATGCAAAATATCATCCCTGTGTTTTTTATATTGTAAACTGTATTTAAATTATGTGCGGGTATGTATGCATGTTGGTATGGATGTGTGAGCATATGTTTGTGTGTGTATATGTTTATATAGATATATATTTATTCGTTTCATGTGGAAATGCACTGCAAGGATTGCTCTTTTATATTTCGTTGTACCTGGTGCGATGACAATAAAGGAATTCTATTCTATCTACAGCAGGGGTATCAAACTCAAGGCCTGGGGGCCAAATCCGGCCCGTGACTTCATTTTATGTGGCCCACAAGAGCTTGCAAATAATATAATATGTTTATTATACGGTTACATGAAGATTTACAGAAGCACGTTGCCCATAAACTACATGTCCCACAATGCATCTTTTTTCTCCGAATTTCACTTTTCAAAATGTCACCTTTTTTCTCTCCAGAATTTGGATTTTCTTTTTCAATCATATTGTGACATTCTCACTGAAGACACTTGCAATTATTTGCCCAAGACTTCTGCTTTCAGACGTAGTTAATTATGAAGTTATTACCCTATCCGATAATAATCCAATGCAATAATGTAATATAATACATTATTTTATATATATTAAATATTTATATATGTATTTTGATATATTCTTTCTTATATATAAAACTGGCCCTTTGAGTGAAACCATGATGCTAACGTGGCCCGAGACGAAATTGAGTTTTACAGGGGCCGTATTCACAAAGCATTTTATCTTACCGCTAGGAGTGCTCCTAACTCGCGCTAAAACATTTTACGTAGGAGTTTTTTCTTAAAAGTTATTCACAAAGCCGCTGAGACCTACTCGTACTAAGGATAAATCACTAAGAGTGAACTAAGAGTGAGGCGCCGTTGCTATGGATTACGTCGATTCTCGTGCATGAGTTTAGAAGCGGTCAGTACGGTGATTGGTGGTTCAGAGTAGGCGGTCTCGGTGAAACTCATCCGCAACATCCCACAAACGAGCCCACTAAATCACCGAAAAACAAGGAAATAGCCTAGGCTAGAAATGTATTCCTATCAAATAGTTATGGACAGTGCAGTTAGCAGAATACACGCATGATGACAAGTTTGTGCAGACCACGATAATGACGTTGTATATGAACGTTAAAGAGAGAGAGCAAACAATAAAAATACGTAAATTGCATTAAATCAAGGTGGCAATTAAAAGCACCCTGCAAACTATTATCCAATGAGCATATTTCCAGCACTTAAACACTTTCAATAACAGCCCATACCGCCGTTCAAGTCCCCCTATCATGATGAATGAAAACAATCTGCGTGTTGATGGAATGAAGGCTACTTTCTTTCTATTGACGAACACGTCCTCATCCTTTGATGGCGCAATTATTTTTATGTGCGTCCCGTCAATAGCACCGACCACACCGGGCATACCTGCAATTGCCATGAAGTTGGCTTTGATCCTGTGTAGTTGTTGATTGTCCAAAGGAAACCGGATAAACTGTTGGATGATATGTGGTCTAGAGAGCGCGTTGATGGTTTGGTTTATGGCACGGCTGACTGATGGTTGCGATATCCCTAAATCGTCGGCATGGCGAAGTTGCATTTTCCCTGTTGCTAAATATCGTAGTGTTGCCAAACATTTTATTTCCGGACTAATCGGGTTATTCCTGTTAGTCGGGGATGTTATTGCATCCCGCACTAATTCCACAACAAGTTTGATACCCTCACGATTTAGCCTATATCTCTTGATCAATTCACAGTCTTCCATTGTCTCCAAAACATTTCGTCTCGCAGCCATTTTCAGATTCTTTGTGAATAGGTCTTACTGAGTTAGGATTCCTCTCGAGGACTTTTAAGCTCTCCTAAACTTAGGTGCTACTTTTAGGCCTAAAATACTTTGTGAATTGCTCTTAGAGAATAAAATTAGGAGTCCTAAATTTAAGACTGACACGCCCATTATGTTTAGGAGTTTCTCCTAAATTCGCCAGTTAGGAGCTACTTTTAGCCCTAAGATCCTTTGTGAATACGGCCCCTGATCTCAAGCTAAATCTGAAACATCTATTTAAGACCCTAAGTAAGAGCCTGTTTTCACATCTTGACAGGAAAGGTTTGCTAGTGAGTTGAACAAAATAGTGCATTTTCATTGTTGACATTATATATTGTGTAGTTACTGCTGACACAGAGGTAGTATCAGCCACAGAGAGACAAGCATCTTAAAGGGTCAGAGATACACAGCAAAAAGAGAGTGAAATCTTGGGCGCTCATTTAACATAAGAGAATTAAGGGGTTCCAATTCCCATTCCAACTAATCCCTTTTCCTCCTACACCGATATATAATGTTTATTTGATTAAACAAATTCACAGGGAAAAGTGGGACAGGAGGCAACTTTAACTTGCTGTTCTATAAAGTGTTTTCTTTATTAGAGGTCATAAAAGAATAAAGTGAACTATCATGTTCCATCTTTTTTTAAGTCAATGAAAATATACTCTGTGCCCTCCACATTTTTCCTTCATGATTGCATGTTCAACTCTGAACAGATAAGACAAAAACCTCTTAAATGATTTTTCACCCTTGCCAATCAGACAAGCAAGTTGCTAGTTCCACTAACCTGACCTCTATCCATCACATGTTTTTAAATATATTTCTTTATATCGCAAATACAGACCTTCAAGGGGCTTGAAATCTGTTCAGCATGCTGTCTGTCCTTGCAGCAGAATAGCAAAACTCCCCATGCAATATTTATTGAAAAACATTGCTAGCTAGGTAACACTAGCTGAATATAGCTAACATTAGCTGTATTTGAGGAGCAGTTATAACACAGTTTCCTGTGACTATGAGCATGTTTGCATTAATAAGATTGGTGGTCTAGCGACTCTAGCCTAAGTACTTATTTTCCACCAAGTTGTGTCTTTCTTTCAGTTGCTTTTAAAAACATGCAGGTTCTTGCTGGCTGGATGTGGAGGTGTCGGTGCTCATTGAAACATTCAGCTTTTTACACTGGGGCCAGAAAAAAGTCAACACAAAAAGAAATAAAGATCAGATCAAATACTGTTGGATTGTATAAAGCTTTGTGTAAATGTTTTGCCGAGAATGCTAAAGCAGGAAGCAGAAGGATGCAACATGGAGTGAACAGAGGAACACACCCTGGCAGCTGAGCACACACACACACACACACACACACACACACACACACACACACACACACACACACACACACACACACACACACACACACACACACACACACACACACACACACACACACACACACACACACACACACACACACACACACACACACACACACACACACACACACACACACACACACACACACACACACACACACACACACACACACACACACACACACACACACACACACACACACCTCTGAATCAGTGATGAGGAGCTGTGCTGCTGAATTATTCAGTAGAGCCAAAGAGAGAAAGTTTCTGAAACCAAACCACGGTTCTGGCCCAGAAAGATGTGTGTGACTCTGCAGGAGCAGCAGAGGTGAGCCGTGTGCAGCGCAACTCACAAGCATTAGGCACACACCATGTCAATGACAGCTAACAAAAACATATAGGATTATATCCTAAAAATAGTGTGGACTGACGCTAACGCATGTGTTGTTAGTCAAACAATATATACTGTATGTTTCTGGTGTCAATAAAGTAGCTTGGAATACAAGGAACAGATACTAAACAGATATTAAAATGTCTTTGTCAGATTTGCCCTGACTACTGAATTAGGTGATTCCATTTCCAACTATAGGGAAGCTGATTTAAACTTGTTCTTATATGTCAGTATGACACTGTCGAAAAAATGTAACGACTAAGTCTTATTGCTTACATTTCTATTTAAATGTAAAATAGTAAGTGTATATAATGGTGTCTAATTCAAACCCTACTGTATATATACTGTAAGGCTACTTTCCCCACAGCCATTTGGTGTTTTGATTATGGATCTTGCCAGGGAATCTGTCAGAAGGGATGAAAACTTTTGAAATCCAAATGTCTTGCGCTGCCACTAGATGCTGCTAAAATGTAAATAGGGCTATTGAAAATCGAGTAACAAAGAGAGGATCCTCCCCTTATTATTGCCTGTGAAACATACAAATAGACCCAGCATGCTGGCCTCCTACCTCCAGACAGTCCTGCAGAAATCTCTGCAGCTCCCACTGGTCGTTCATCTTCTCCAGCCACTGCTGGGCCTGCTCTCTGTTCTGGTTTCCCCTGAAAAAGAGAGGAACAGAACATTAAGTTATAAGTCACAATATCTATCTTTGTTCATCTTTACACCTCCTTTCCCTAGTGAATATTCCTAACATGTAAGCGTTTTAAAAGCTTGCTGATGGTAGCCTAATCATTGTTTTTGTAGGTAAAAGCAAACAACATCAGTTATCATTTGTACCTGTATAAAAAGATCCCCTTAATCGACGTAATAACTGTGAAGTGATTTATTACAGCACCACAAACTTTTAAATAATTATGTTGCACCGTGCTTTAATTAATTCATGTAAATTAAATCCAAAAAACCATATGGTTCTTTGCATTGCTATTGTTTGACACATGCATACACAGAAGCCCCAACCCCCAACACCCAACACACACACACACACACACACACACACACACCCCCCCCCCCACCACTTCAGCCATCACACAGATTTCATGGTCAGGTGTGAGCTGTGGACTGAACAGACTCAGCTCTGTTTTGTTTCAATTGTACTTCCCTCTACTTCCAATTCTTTAGCTGCTATTATTCTTTGTGTCCTGACAGATGCTCACTTCTTTGTGCTTTACAATCTGCTCAATTTACAGTTAGATAGTGCGTGGGGCTGCGGTTAGTTCTCACTTTGAAAAGAGCCAAAACTAGCATCAGCTGTTGAATGCAAGCGACCTGAGAGGTTTGGTAGAATTGCATCTTAAAATGAATAGCAAAAATGTAATTAGGAAAACATATTGTATGTGTTCTTTTCAGCTTTTGACTTCTTAAAGTCTCTGTATTTTCTGTTCATCACATAAATGTAGAAACAAAAACAGAAAACACATTTTCAGGTTCACATTTTTATTTAGTGTCTCTACTGTGACATGTCTCCATGCTTTAATGTTCAAAAAGCTCTTTATTTTTCTCATACTGCCTGTGCTGCAGCACCTCTTTTCCCCCTCTGTCTGAAACCAGAGCCCAGTCTGCTCTGATTGGTGAGCTGGCCGGCTCTGTACAACAGAAGCGCAAATATTAAATAGTGATGTCACAGTCAAAGGAGTCCTATACAGGGATGACGTATTTACCCGGAAGTAAGCTGCGCATGGGTTCCCTCGACAAAAAAGCAACGGGATTTCTCCATAGAATTTTGGAAAATAGCTTGAAATAAGGTCAGTGGAAAACAAACCTGTTTGATAAATGCACGTTTTGTTCAACCGGATAATCTCCACATGTCTACCCTACTTTTATAATCATAAATCTAATCGCCAGAAGCAAAATGCTAACGTTATGCTATAAAGGAACTACAGCATGGTCGCACGACTTCAACGTCACGCCAACTTAAGATCCATATTCAAACATACGGATTCTAAATTGTACGAGTTGAAGCGTTTGTTTTAGTAGTTTGCAAGAGCGCAGGTACTTGCTTTCAAGCAGAACAGGGGCTAACAAACTTAGAGTGTTTACGTGTTCGGCGTGATGACGTACAACGTCCTCGACAACTTCTGTATTCCTATTCAGCCACATGTTAACAACCATCGTTTTTCAGACACATAAACTCTTCAAAAATCACCAGCGGGGTCACTGCTGATGGATTTAATGTCGCAGAACAAATTGTGATCCGTCCCTTAAATTTGTGTCAAACACAGACCTTATTTCCAGCTATTTTTCCAAAATCCTATGGAGAAATCCCATTGGCTCGGAGACGAGGGAACCACTGGTGGTAAAATGCTAACTCACTTCCTGCTTTTAGGACTCGTCACTGCACCACTCTATTGAGGCGTTTCAGGAAGGGGCGGGGGGGGGGGGGAGGGGGCGGAGAGTGTGTCCAAACTCAGGGACACAGGGATTTTAGCCTTTGCAGATCATTTACATGCACACAAACCTATAGAAGAAACTACAGGAAAGGGAAACCCCAAACAGCATAACAGGGCCTCTTTAAATTGAGCCTAAAAAACATTTCCATTATTGGGAAGCGAATATTACTTTTGTCACAAACTGGCAGATTCTTCTCATAGGATTGTGGGGTGGTTTTGGCGCAGTGGTTGCTCATCAGGGCGTTGGTGAACTCCAGTTCGAATCCTGCCTCGGCCGCCACTGTGTCAGGCCATTGCGTCCTTGGGCAAGACACTTTACTTTGTAATGACTCTTACATGTCTAATATGTGTAATGTGCAATTGTAAAGCGCTTTGAGCACCAGTAAAAGCGCTCTAATAAAAAGTGTAATGCATTATTACTATTATTATTATTGTAAATGTGAGAATGTATTATTTTCAAGCTTCTCTGAAAATAGATCCATACTTCCTGATTAATTAAATCTGATACTATTTGTAAAAACTAGACTGTAATTTTAGCTTGTTGGAAAGATGTCTCTGCCTTGGCATACCAGTCAATAGTATGAGGACCCACGATGAGAGCGGTTTAATCATTTATTTCCTTCACAGGTGATGAGGATGATGATGATTTTAAGGTCATAAAATACATCAACAGTCGACTGGTGAAGAGCACATGGGGATCGGCTTGCTGCTACAGACATGGTAGAGAGACTGAGCAGGGCTGATTTTTAAGTGGGATCTGAGGCCTGTACAGCGAAGCAGGATTTTCGCTTAGCACTTCAGGGAAAATGAGGGGGGTTTCTGGTCCTACGACGCTGGTTCTCTTTTTAGCAGGCTAGATTTCCAAACTGCCGTTGCAGGAAAGACGGACGGCAAAAATCACCGACTGTGTGAACGTGAAAATGAATAGAACATCACCTCCCATCTTCAGAGCAATCTGACTATTCTAACTAGTATACTATTATGTTAAGAAAGCTTAATTAAATATTTGCCACAATATAAGTAACCGGATCAAAGTAACATTATGTTGCCTACAGTCTGCGGCACTGTGAGTGCAGGCGTCGATGTGTCCCATTATCATTCATATCACATCATATCACATCATAATGTGTCATATATTTCCTTATCTGAGTCAGCTGAGCTGTATCTGGCCGTGCAACACTTACAGTGTCACATACTGTATGCATAAGTATTATTTTAAGCAACACATTAAGTTGACGAAACACTCGAGTCAAATGTAATTAAAGTCAGATCCACTCGTGTCTTGGACGGGGCAGTGACATCATAAACCTGTTAATGAACGCATTCAAACACTTTTTCTGTGACCAGCTGTATTCACTTTGCAGGTGCAGCTATGTGGCTTTTATCCTGGATAAAGTGTTTAAGTCATGGATGTTTAAAGTTTAACTTCTTCATATTTGTCTAATATTATAGTTGACTTTTCATTCAGGAAGTATGACGCTGCGCTGTCAGTACGCTTCTCCATGTTTGTGATCGAATGCTCCAAATACCACCCCTTTCATGTGAACGCGCACCTAACTAGATAGGACACGGCTGGCTTGAGCGAACGAGTTGATAGCCAGCATTGTAGGACAGTTTAGCGAGAGCGGCTTTGTTTTGGATTAAGTCAACCGGATAACTCAAAACATATCCAGGATAGGTTGAATTAGATTCGTAATATACCCCCCTGCTCCGGAGCAGGTTAGGTTGCAGGCTAAGAGATCAACTCAGTGAAAGCACCGCCTGCTGACCAATCAGAGCTCAGTGTGCGGAGTTTAAAGCGATCAAGTCATATTACAGGAGAAAGGCAATACAGAAAAACTGCCGTTGCAGGAAAGACGGCCGGCAAAAATCAACTGACTGTGTGAACGTGAACATTAATAGAATATCACCTCCCATCTTCAGAGTAATCTGACTATTATAACATTAGCGTTAACAAAGCTTAATTAAATATCTGCCACAACATAAGTAACCGGATCAGAGTAACATTAAGTACAGTCCACGGCATATCACATCATAATGTATCACATAATTCCTTATCTGAGTCAGCTGAGCCGTATCTGGCCGTGCCACACTCACAGTGTCACATACTGTATGCAGAAGTATTATTTTAAGCAACACATTAAGTTGACGAAACACTCGAGACAAATGTAATTAAAGTCAGATCGTGTCTTAGACGGGGCAGTGATATCATAAACCTGTTAATGTACGCATTCAAACACTTTTTCTTTTACCAGCTGTATTCACCTTGCAGGTGCAACTATGTGGCTTTTATCCTGGATAAAGTGTTTAAGTCATTGATGTTTAAAGTTTAACTTCTTCATATTTGACTAATATTAAAGTTCACTTTTCATTCAGGAAGTATGACGCTGCTCTGTCAGTACGCTTGTCCATGTTTGTGATTGGTCGAATGCTCCAAATACCACCCCTTTCATGTGAACGCGCACCTAACTAGATAGGACACGGCTGGCTTGAGCGATCCACTTGATAACCCGCGTCGTAGGACCGCTTAGCGAGAGCGCGTATGTTTTGGATTAGGCCAACCGGCTAACTCAAACATATCCAGGTTATGTTGAACCAGCTTCGTAGTACAGGCCTCAGGTGTGGCCTGGTAGTTGGAGGCTAAGCCCTGCCTCCGAAAAGACCAAAATAGGCAGGGGGATTTAAAACACTATTATATAAATAAAACTGCTGAACACTGGCTGATATTGTTTTCTGATCAGAGCTTTAGCCTAAAATGAGTCCAGGCTTTCATAAAAGTAATTGAAAGTGTTATCTTTGTTTATGTCTGAGGAGGTACCTGCTGGCGAGGGTGTCGATGCGCTCCTTGATGCGATCAGAGTAGATGTTGTTCTGGCTGATCAGACTCTCCCCGGCTTCGATCACAGCTTTGATCCTGTGCAGGTTCAGCTCCATGGTGGTGGTGAAGTCCTTGTGTTTCTTTATGGCCGCTTCCACTGTTTCCACGGTGGTGGGCAGCTCCACGTGAGCCAGGGCCGACTCCTGCAAGGCAAGATGGGAACAGTTAGGTAACTGCTTGGTTCTGGAACTCAGTGAAGTCATAACATCAAATCAAAGTAAAGAGTCTACGATGAATATAAATATATCAGAAGGAAAGAATAAATGAGAGCATTTCTTTGGCTGATATTGGCTTATTTCTAAAACTGCATGTCTACTTTAGCCTACAATGGAAAAATCCGATGGGCAACTCTTGATATTACTATTCAACACACAGTATTGTTTGAATATCTTTAGGTTTGCTTACGTACGTGAAAGAAATCCAATCATTTGAAGACATTAGGACATTTTGAATTTGTGTAATCTTTACTGTCATTTAATGGACTTAATAGTAAGTTAATGAGGGGTATTCAACTAAAATTCAACGAGGTCCAGTTAGAGAAAATGTCCCCATGCAAAGGTCCGGAACATCAAATGTCTAACTTGCTTCATGAATTAGTGTGATATATATTGAAGTAGCCTGCAGCTTTATCAACGTCTGCATGTCATCAACAACTGACTGCCAATCAAATAAAGAAAGTACAATTCAAAAACAACAATATTTATTGTCAATTAACATTGGACTATACAGATATACAGTAAAATACTGTGGATATGTGTAATGTTCCTCTCGGGCTGCATTTAAAAATAAAATAGAGAAAATAAATAAAATAGCTTTTGAAAATATGTGCATCTTAAAAGTGTTTAATTTTAGATAAATAAAATAAAGTGTAGCAGCAGCTTGAGTTTCCCTTTTTCTTTGTTAACCGTTTCACATCATGACTTAACAGTTTCAGACGATTATAGAACAATATCAGTCTTTACACATCATAACAATTGAACAGTTTTAAAATTTCTCTTTCTTTCCCTCTTATATTGCAGTCCCTCACTCACTTTTTTTAAATTCAGTGCGAGAATTGAGCTTGAGCTTGTCCTGCCAGGAGTTTGTAATTCTGGGCTGAAATGGTGTCAGGGCCATTCTCATACACATGCAGGTGCTCATTGGTTACAGTGATGCAAACACAGGTATGGTGAAAAAAGACAGAACTATTCGAAGCAGAAAAAAACAGCGTAATATACCATCTGACAAAGGCCTGTGCTATAATGCTTAAATTAACTGGCTATTCTTTATAATATACTCAGATCAATAGGAGACAGAGATGTTAAGTTATAAATCAAGGGTTTTTATTATTATTTACAGCGGGGGTGGGGAACCTTTTTCCTTTCAATTTTTACAACATCCTCAGAGGGTCGTACAAATTATTGAACTCAACCTCTGCTTAAAAAAACTAAAATCACAGCCCATTCATTTCGCCTTTCTTTCATGCTGTGCAAAGAAAAAGCAACCAATCCAGATATCTCACCATGACTCACATATGCATGCATGTGCACGGTGTGGCATGACCACCAAAACGGAAAGATATGGACACAAGATGTGTGCAAATGTATTCAGTATCCTATCCATGTGAACATGATTTAAGTGTGTGTGGGGGGGGGACCTAATCCTCCTCTAGGGGGGTCCGGGGGCATGTTCCCCCGGGAAGATTTTTAAATATTGAAGTTAAAAGCATCAATCTGATGCACTTTGAGAGTAACATGAAGAGAGTGGATACATCTCTCAACACCCATATGAAACAGAACTGTAAGCAGATTTTTCTTTTTGGATATTTTACAAATCACTCCCCTTTTAAACTCTATTCTTGTTGTTTTTAACAACTTTTTTGTTACTGTCATATAGTATTTTATACCTCTCTTTCATTTAGTCTCATTAATAACTATAATGATCATATCAAGGTGTGCCTTAACCTCACTGAGCTGAGGTTATTTGAGCCTCTCAGGAGAGAGCTCTCTTCCACCTGGTTGTAGAAAAGCTCTTTAAATTTGTTAGCATAGCTAGCTAACCAGATGCTAATAACAACAGATCGCCACTGTGCTTACAACTAAAGACACAGCCACGCAAACACTGCGGCATGTGTACGGTTCCTTATGGGTACTGCAATATTTGAAGGGCTGGAGCGGTGTTCCGGTGCTCTCTGTCAGCACTCCTTTCAGACGAGACATATACCACGTGAAGACACGTTTCGCTCGTGTTGTGTTTAATTATTTTTGCGGTCTAGATTTCTTCTTCTTTTTTTAAGTGAGAAGTTGTCCGTTAGTCGGACTGACGGACGGACTCCCCACCCCCAAAACGAAAACTCTTCGGTTCTCCACGAATTACATAAGTCACCCAAATCAGCGTTAACAAAGCGGTGCTGAAAAATCCCCTATTAATGTATTGATTATAGCTCCGGGTCCATATAGGTCGGCGTCTGGGTCCGGATCCGGACCGCGGTCCTCCTGTTGCCGACCCCTAGTCTATACAATATTTTTTTCATTTGCCCTTCTATATGAAGGTAGGAGTACTTTATCAAAAAATAAAGTTGTTGAATTTTGTTAAATCAATTACTAATCCGAGGAAGTTTGAAACAGAGCTACTTCGACAAACGCTTTTTATCATGAAGTTGTATGGTTACTGGACACAATGAATGGGATGAGGCAGAAACAACAGGGCGAGGCAGACAGAGAAGTACGGCCTGCAATGTCTTTGATTGTTATTGAAGAACAAATGCTGCTCTCTCCCTGCTAAAGATATCTCCACACACACACACACACACACACACACACACACACACACACACACACACACACACACACACACACACACACACACACACACACACACACACACACACACACACACACACACACACACACACACACACACACACACACACACACACACACACACACACACACACACACACACACACACACACACACACACACACACACACACACACACACACACACACACACACACACACACACACACACACACACACACACACACACACACACACTATTCTCTACATTTCTGCATCAAGCCACAATGTAGATCTAGAGGCTGCTGCTCTAATATCACATAACAAATAGGCACCTCCACCCACCCCCACACACGCACACACACAAACTCTCCCTCTCTTCCTTCCTCTCTGTGATTTTGGCAGGCGTAGCGACCACGCCCAGTCCACTCTGCTGCAGTCAGACAGCAACATTTGTCCTGTTCAGCGTGATGTGATCAAAGTGAACCCAGAATACTCTCCATCATTATCACGTGAACGTCTGAAGGACAAAAGCAGAGCCATTTTATCCTTATAAAGACTTGTGAACCTCTCACAGCATCTCACCGTATTTAGACAACTGTGTAAAAGTGTTACATGCAAGACTTTATCCTTGATTTACTATAATAAATGTTTGTATGTACATTTAAAAAAATGAAATCTAATTCACAGCACTTTTGAACATGCATGCTCATTTCCTCTATTGATCATGTGTCATTACATTGTGCGTTCTTGTCTTCCACCATCAGAAAAAGAATAAGCTGCAAACGGAATTATTTAGCTATGACCAGAAACATATTACATTACAAGTTATTAATGTGACAGTTTAAATACTCGACATGCCTACAGGAATCATTTTGGGTTAAGTATCTTGCCCAAGGATACTTCAACATGTTGACCAAGCCTTTTGTGAGGAGACCAATTCCAAACAGTTGATCTTGAGTCAAAGCAAATGTTTGTGCCAAATTCAAGGAAATTCCATCACGGCGTTCCTGAAAGGACAACCTGGGAATCCTCATAAAGCCACATGGCCAATAGCCATAAAGCGCTGTCCGGAGACACTGTTGTTAACTCTGTGCACCCGCTCAGGCTCTCTGTCTCACCTGGTTGTTGAGGAAGGACTCGGCCTGTTTGACATCTCGCAGGAACAGATGGAAAATGTGAGCCTGCACCAGAACTTCCCTCCTGCTCTCCCACATCTCCAGCAGTTTGTTCCAGCCCACATCGAGCTTCTGGAGCCACTGCTGCAGGGCGGCCTGGGGGAGGGGGGCCTCATCAGACTCCAGCAGCTCGTTCATGGCCTGCAGCCGCTCGTAGTCCTCTTCATATCTGTCAGCAACACATTACGTTATTCTCGGAATAACTTGATGACCTTGAAGGGAGATAAGATGATACTAAAAACAGCAATAAGCCTTTTTTTGTCCTCAGTTACCCACCTTCCGATTTCCTCCTTAAGTGCAGCGTGTTTGTTGATGAGTTTCTCGGCCTCCTCCAGGTTGTTGGGCAGCTGGTCTGAGGCGGCGGCTGTCTGCGTCTGAACCAACCAGGTGAGGAACGAGTCCAGGTCCTGAGAGAGGAATAAGATGAACATTTAGCAAAGTCCTTTGTTTTTTACGGTACAGAAGTTTTACACGCTGACAAATCGTTTAAAATACTTTGTTTCTTTATTTGACAGGGACAGTGCACATTTCTGTAAATGTAAGCCAAGAGGCTTTTTTCATCTGGACTTGAACACCATGTTTAGGGTTTTCTGTGTATAAATGTTCCTTCTATCTTGCAAGTTGAATTAAATGAAAATCATGAGAGCTTTTTAAAGATTCCCCGTTTATGAGAAAACCAGAATAATAAGCGTGTTATGATTATGGTTAATGTATTTCCTGTTTCATTTATAAAAAAAAACACTGTCTTTGTCTTTTTACTTCCTACCTTGTGTGTTTTCCCTCCTGTCTGTCCTGGCCTTATTAGTTTCCCACCAGCAATGCAAACATCTGACCTTCTATACACCTGCACTTCGTCCCTTCATTTGTTCAGCTTGTAATTTAAGTTTTCTGTTTATTCTTAGTCGGATTCTTGTATGACATTTATCGTGAAGTTCTGTTTGCCTTTCCTGGATATCTGTTAAATCAAAGTCTTTACGTCCAAAGTTCTTGTTGCCCTACTCTCCTGCATTTGGTTCCAACCCATCTTTTCCTAATGCGTGTCTGTCTATCCGTCTGTCTGTCTGTCTGTCTGCGTGCGTGCGTGCGTGCTAGGGCTGTCCCGAATACCGTTTTTCGGGCTCCAGATATTCGGTAGTAATCAGCAGCGAATATTCGGCGTGCTCCCGCGGGGGGAGAAAGTGCACTTCAACACGTTTATTTCGGTTTATTCAAAACATTAATGTTGTTATTCTGCAGTATTGTTGTTTTACTGTATAGTTATAATGTAAATAACCCAATTGATGTTCTTTGAAATTGAAAATGATAGTGTTTGTTACTTTCGTTGCAGTTGTATAAATGTCTTAAAGGTGGGTTTGAGAAACCGGCTCGAGATACACTTTTTGTTATATTCCATGGAATGCTCTTAACATCCCGATAGCAATGAATATCTTAAGTGCTTTGACAAAAAATCCATTAAAAAAAATGTCATCTGTGGAAGCCGTAGTACTGTAAAAAGCACGACCAATCATCTGAGCCGGCCCGGCTAAAATAACTGGATGGCCTACCTGCCTGTCAGCCTTCCATCTGTGCACACACTTATCTCGTGCCCTCATTGGTCATGTGCGCGTTCGTGTGTGTTGGAGGAGGGGCTCTGTAAGGAAGTGGCAGATTTTTTCCGGTTGTGTATTTTCAAATTCTAGCAGACTCGAGCTGGTTTCTCCAAAATTACCTACCACACCTTTAAGTGTAATTTGGCTTGGCTTCCTATTTTGTATGGACATGCTTTTATTTTTGAAGGAGAGTTAGCACTGTTGACAGGAAGTTGTTGTTGCTATGGAAACAACGTCACAGAGAAAAGGAGCAGAGATTAACGGAGAAAAGTAATATCTACATATAAAGACGGAAAAAGTAAACAATAACGTTTATGGTTAAGTGTTAGCACCCCCGAAGAGGCACAAGCTCTTACGTTGATATTGGAGATTTCAATCAATTAAAAAGAAAGAATATACGAATGTGTGTGTGTGTGTGTGTGTGTGTGTGTGTGTGTGTGTGTGTGTGTGTGTGTGTGTACCTGTATGAAGCTCTGCAGCCTGCTGGCCACGGTCAGTGAGTCCTCGCAGCCCTGCAGGGTGCGTTTAAGCTCCTCCCACTCCAAACTGATGCCATCAAACGGCACCAGTACCTCCATGGCCCGGATGGGATGGGCGTTGGCCATGTGCTCCGCCTCTTCCTGCATCACCAAACACAAACAGCATTATGGGAATTGTAGGCTTTTATGTTGCATAATACAACCTGCTTCTAAAAGCATCTTAAAGGTCCCATGTCATGGCCATTTCCACTGATCATAATTCCATTGTTGAGGTCTACTAGAATAGATTTATATTGTGCAATTGTCCAAACTCACATTGGTTTCTCATACAGCATCTCTGTAAACTACGTGTATTCACTGAATTTCACTCTCTGCCTTTAACGGCTCGTTATAGCTCCAATAGCTCCAGCCCCCACCCTCCCTGTGAGCACAGTGGGCTCTGATTGGTCGGGACGTTCTGAATCGCGCTAAGCTCCGTGGAGGTGTTGTTTCCTTGTTTAGCGATACACAGCGAAACACAGCCAAACTCATCCTGAGCACACACAAAGTCACAGCCGAAGTAAAAACAATAAGTGTGGCTTGATATTGAGTAAGAAAAAGGTTGATAAACGCTGTGAGAATGGGTCTGCAGAGACAATTTCGCCGCAATCCCAACTGCCTGTTATCAGCCTGCAGCCAGGGAGGAGAAATCAGCAGAGCTGCTTGCACTGTGTGTGTGTGTGAGGAAGTCCGTGGATTGGTCAATTTGGACCAATCAGCGGGGGCTTAACGTAACGGCTCCGCGGACGTAACGTAACGGCTCCATGGATTGGTCCATTTCGTTCCGGGTATCATGCGTACCCGGAAGAATCAAATGGACAATGACGTATCTCCAACGAGGCGTTTTGGGGAGGTATGTTCTGTGTTAGAGTTTTACTCGCTATAGGGTGTACTTTGAGGGTTTTGACTCCGCAGACCGTTTACATGCATAAAAACCTTCATAACACAGAAGGGGACGGGTAATAACCAGAAAAGCATGACATGGGACCTTTAACTTCCACACTTCTGTACATTTTGAATTCCTGTAATGCTACCGATTTGTTGTTAAAGATCTTGTCTAATAAGACTTGGACAAAAAGTGAAAAGTTTTTATTTTTATTTTAAAGTAAATAATTGTTTTGTATTTAAAAAAATAATGGAATAAAATAAATCTTAAATAACGTCTTGAATAATAATGCATTTTCCCGTAATTCCCTACCTGCAGATGCAGTAGTTTTGGCTCCAGGACAGACAGAGCTCCCTCCATGGTGGAGAGTCGTCTCTGCAGAGCCATGACCCCCCCCAGGTCACTGCCCATGTACTGGGTGGCGTCGATGGCTTTCCTCTTGTCCTGGATCTGGGACTTGATCTCGGTACACTCCAACAGGTAGTTCTGCAGGCGGAGCATGGAGCCCAGCTGATCCTTCTTCTGCTCCACCAGCTCCACAATGCTGTTCCACCTGGTGACAGACAGACAGGAGAGAGACATGCTGACAGTGACTGTGGTAATGTAATGGAGGGACGTGCAATAGAGTGGATTTATCGTGGCATCTAACACATATCACAGTGAACAGTATGATAGAAAAACGACTGATCTGCTGCACCGAACAACATTTGTATGTCATATATACGGAGCCAGTTTCGGATCAATTAAAGCAACATTTATTTTCTTCTGCTCATGTGCAATATACACTTTTACACAATTTAGGCTATATTTTTTTTAATGTTTACCTGCTTCTTCAATACTTTTATCACTAACGTTTTAAAATAATGGTAATTATTATTATGGTAATAATGGTGCATATTTGTGTGTTTGTTATTTTATATTTGTATTAACTTTTTACTTAATATGGTAAGTCTACTCTTTTTCTTGACGCCATGAATGTTCCTGCTGCAGGACAAATAAAGGGTTCCTAAATTAAAATAAATCCTAAATTGTAGGCTTACTGGGCTATAATCCAGCCCTACATTTTTCTTAGTCAAAAGAACTGCTGCAAATACAGCAACTGAAAATATCACAGCCAATGGGGTTGAACCCAAACCCAGGCAATGCTGGATAGTTATTAGTAAAAGTCTCAATGTTATGAAGACCTGATATGAACCGTTATGTGAGACAGTGGATTGTGTTTGCTCTGGTTTCAGCCCAGGACATGTCTGCTCACCATATCCTCACACAATATGTTCTCCTGATTCTGCTCCAGACCAGCAGGTCTCACTACACACCCATTCAGCTAAGAAACACAAACATGCTCACATGAACACACACACACACTAATCAGTTTGACTGTAATGAGATAATGGCAGACAGAGCGCTCAGCAGGCAGGAGAACAGCTCGGTAACACTGACCTCAGAGCTGCACAAGCGCTCTGATATATGCCGACTGTTGAAGGGCGGGTGTGTGAGAGTGCTTAATAAATATGTCACATACTGTAACACGTGTATGTACAGTATGTATACGGGGAAGCAGTGATAAATAAAGAAGATTACAGTATGTTTTATGTATTTATAAATAAAATAAAGGATAAGAATAAATGTCAGTGGTTTTCAGTTAACATTTTTAATTAAAAAAATATATATAAAAAGCTAATTGTAATGTATGTAATAAAAGTTTACGTGCCAGCATTCTCAACCATTATTTTTGTATTTAATCAGGTAGGAAATGAAAAGATGAGGGTTGAAACTGACTGAGTCTTGTTGGAATAAGAGTGAAAATGTATACTTATTCAAGCTACAATATACATTTCATATGACTTCTATCCAAATCATAAATGGTGGGTTGCTCTGAGTTTAGCCACCATGACAGTGCTTTTTCTTGCTGCTAGAAGTATTTGTTAAAGCCAGTTTCTGATCATTGATATTAGAACAGAAAAGCTCCCATGTAGTTAAGGTTGTAAAAATAAAGCAGATATGACTGAGAGGAGGCGTTGATATTTGTATTTGTTTTGGCCTGGTCTTGACGGAGGCAGCCAGCACAGATGGTCGCCCTGAGAGAAGCGCTGTGCCGAGGTCACAAGACTCACCGACAGCCGGCCGACTGCCTGCTGCCAGACGGAGCTGTGGTCAGGGACTGAGAGCCGGCCTATCACAGGCTCCACCGTGTCGGCCATGCAGAGAGAGACCGGAGCAACAGACACGTTGAAGATATTCATGCTCTTAAACATTTAAAATAGCGGGTACTGCATTTATACTCTAAAGAGTAAGATAGAAATAGGTAGGAGTTGATCCTTTTTTAAGACTGCAAGTGACAGGACACGAGGCGCACGTCAAAAGACAATTACAGGAAAACAATGATCAACAAAAATAATTTCATAAGTATGAATTCCCCTGAATATTACACAACCCCACAAAATCTCTCTTTTCTTTCTCTCTCTCCTGACACCTACTCCTCCCCAATCCCAGTACAGTATATTAACAATATGAATGAATTTCTGAAAGACTTTCCATTACTGATCCTGCAGAATACTCTCCTTACTTAAGTGTTTCAGTGTCCTGTTAATCAACACTTGGGCAGCAGCAAACACTGGGAAATAAAGATTTCTGTCAGTGATCTGATGGCCGTGCTGTGCAAGTGTCACTTTAACACTTGTGTTAGTGAGCGTAAAAGGACACAGGCAGTGTAATAGTATTTAACTGTTAATGCATATCATGTTGCTAATAAATAGTTGTAGCTGTGATATGATAAAATGAGTAATGAAATAAGTAATTGAGACAATAATCATATATTTTCCATTGAATTCCACTTCATTGGATTTAATCTTTCTCTGCATTGTGTATTTTAAATTTGCCCTATTTTTAAAAGCAGCTGTATAAATAAACTTACATCACCATGTAGGACTCTTATCTACAAAAGGTAGCCATGACATTTGCAGTTTAGGAAAAAAAGAAAGGTAAAAGCAAAACTGCTGGCTAAGGATTATTGGATATGTTGTCAGTAGAAGTACACATGGTGGTAATGGTTGTAGTTGAGGTGAGTTTGGTTTCAGTACCTGGAGTTAAGGTGGTCCTGACATCCTCTGACCTCTGTGGAGGACGGATGACCTCCATCCAGGAGCTGCTGAACGATCTGGTTAACGTCCAGAATCCTTCCCATCAGGCTGTTCATCTCTTGGTCCAGGCTTTCAAACCTACAACATACGGCATTGTGGGATACGAAGAACAAATTCAGTGTGTTAAAATAACAGGCACCCAGCTGAGCTTCCAATTGGTGCCACAGGAATCAAACCTTCCTTTTCCTCTCCCTCTCCCTCACCTGTGAGCCACCATCTCCACGTCCTCCAGCCTCTCTGGGATCTCCATCTTTTCCAACCACTGCTCCTTCTCATCGATCCACAGCTCGCAGGCATTGACCTCGCTGAACATGCGGTAGACGGCGAGGGCGTCGTGGAGCCACTGCTGTCTGAGCACCGCCACCTCCACCACCTCCGTGTACAGCTGCTCCACCTCCCCCATGCGCACCTGCACCTCCTGCAGAGAGTAAGCGAGAGAGGACACAGGGGGGTAAAGTAAAGGATGTAGAAGGACAATCTGTCACGATCTGCCTGTGTTTTCCTGTTTTATTTTGAAAATTGTTCACCTGTGTTATTTCTGTTTTTACTTCCTGTCTCTGTGTTTCACTCCTGTTTGATTGTTTGATTGTGGTCACCTGGTGCCCCTGTGTTTTTCTTACCTCCCCACCTGTGTCTTGTCCTTAGACTAAAATGTATTTGAGTTCTTGTTTTCTTGCAGCTGTTGTCAGATTCTTGATGTTTTGGTTCTTTTTTGCCTTGTATTTTCTTGCCTAGCGCTGTTCATTCCTGGACAACCTACAATAAAGGATGTGTCTCCGAAGTTACTTTGTTTGCTGCACTTGGGTCCTACCTGGTCTGCTACCAAGGCTTGACACAATCAAAGTACCAAAAAAGTAACATTTATTTTCCTGCCTCACCTCCTGATCGCGGTAGCGCAGAGGCAGCGCCACCATGTGTTTGCGCAGTGCCAGCACGTGCATGCTGTGTTTGTCCACGGCCTCGCTGACCCCTCTGTGTTTCTTCAGAAGCGACTGGGTGGAGTACTCGTCGTGTCCAAAGTCTTCGCTGGACACCAGGCGGTAAGCGTCCTGCAGCCACGCCACCAGGTCGTCTGTCTCCGTGGAGAACTGGAAAAAGTTGAGCGCCTCCTGCAGGTGGCCCAGACGCTGCGCGGCCTGGTCCTCCAGACTCTTCCATTCGCTCTTCACCTCCATGATGCGCTCCTGGATCCCCGCCGTGCCGAAGCTCTTCTCACTCAGGATCTGCTTCCCTTGCTTCATGGTGTTCTAGAAGAGTCAGGATGGAGGAATAATGGTGTTACTCCAAATTATTACACCACTGTTGTAGTAAAGTGGAGTGCTAACCAACAGTTAACACACAGTGGGACATTATTTAAAAAAAATTGACAAACTTAATTTGGCTTCTATAGACAAATTGACATAGTATGCATGTTCTCTATCATTGTTTTCAAATTAGCAAATTTCCCACACATCACATCAGCACTGCTAAGCTAAAAGCAGCTAATGTTTGGCGTAATTTAGACACTTGTTAGCAATCGCACATCAGCCATTCCCCAGTGGGGTATTTACTGACATTCTATGGAGTAAAACAGAACAAATCTCTTTAGCTTGTGTAGACCATCATATTTCAGGCTTCTAGCCAAAAATGTAAACTTCAACACTGACCAAGTAACAGCATCTACTGCAAAACATATTCTACAAAAGGCCAGGTGATATAACAACTGTATTTTTACTATTTCAAAATAATGGTTGGTTAGGTTCGTTTTTTTTGTAGGTGAGATGAAGCATAATTTATAAATTCATTCATTTACTGAAGTACATGAAGTTCAGAACAGCAGGTTACGGTGGTATCACACTTGCTCACACACACACCTGCAGCAGCGAGCGGTGAGCCAGCAGCTCTCCAGCCAGCGTCTTGTGTTTCTGCAGCAGCTTCAGCACACTGCTCAGGTCCTTCCCGTAGCCCTGAGCACTCAGGATGGAGCTCTTCTCCCTGATCCAGGCCTCCGACTCCTCCAGCTCCTGCAGCGCAACACACAGACAAACAAGCATGTTAAAACAGAAACTATATTTAACAATAACATTTTGAAACAGAAAAAGTTAAGGAAAAGGTATAGATGCAATAAACAAAACATTTAATGAAATGAAATGCAAAGAGATGACAAACAGATGTGATGCAACTGATAAGTGAAAACAGAAAAAAACATTTAAAAGAAATAACATAATTGAAAGGGCAAAATAGATGAGAGAACCTATATAAAGGAAGAAGTGAATACATTCTGAGAAATCCCTGAAGTCCATCTAACACTGATCTCAGTCCAGGGAGGCAGCAGGGGATCAGCCACATAAAGTGATGTGACAGAATGAGTGATTCAGTGGGATCCAATTGTCACGATCAGTCTGTGTTTTGTCTTGTCTTGTTCTGTTTTTGGTTTCCTGTTTTATTTTTGAAAAGTGTTCACCCCCTGTCTTGCCTGTTGCTTTCTGTCTGTGTTCCCTCCTGTCTGATTACCTGATTGTGTTCACCTGGTGCCCCTGGGTTTTCTCCTCCCTCCTCACCTGTCTCTTGTTTCTTTGATTATTCTTGTGTGTATTTTAGTTCTGTTTTTTCTGTCTGTCATTGTCAGTTCCTTGTTTGTCTTGACTGTGTTCACGGGGAAGTGTTCTGTTTGTTCTAAGTTAACCTTTAAATAAAGGTATTATCTGTAAAATCTGCATTTGGGTCCTGCCTGCTTCACTCACCCTGACACCAATGAGTCTACGCTATCCTCATTACTTTCATAGTTCCTTCTCAAAGCTTGTTCACTAACATTAATAACTCGTTCATCATCTCTCTGTTATCACAGTCAGACGCAGACTTTTTAGGAAAGACAGATGATTATTGACAGCCAAGAAAGACAATATGATGCGAAGCCAAAAATAAAAAATATAGTGTAGAGTGTGTTTAAAATATGTCTGAGTTTATAACAAACAGCTTTAATTTCTGCTGGTATCTGATTAGAATTTCTACCGTCTTTCACAGCCTTCTAGAAAGTCACCTATGATATTCATATCATATTTCATAGATTCAAAGGCTTCATTTGTCTGCCAAAGTTTTGGCAATAAAAATCTAATGTCTAAAGCTGCAAATAAACAATGTATTATGAACAAACAGTATGTCATTGATGAGTTAAACAGTCTTTTAACCTGTAAAAACGTTTTCTGAGTTTGTTCTATCAAACTATTTTGTATATAAAAGATATGTCTCATGCCTGTTAACCCCTCCTACCTGAAAGAAGTCCCACAGCTGTCTGGACTCCTCCAGCTCTTCACGTCTTTTAGCCGCCAGCTGTCTCAGCTCCTCCAGACAGGAAGACACATGGTTGACACGGTTACAGATCACCTGTGGGTCACATGGTTGGTAACCTGGGAGACAAAAAGATGAAGTCAATGACGATATGAAAAAATAAATAAAATTGAAACAGCACTTTATTTGTTAGAGTTGTGTACTCTGAGCTGTATTACCTTAAAAGAATAAAGAACAAGCACAGAATGCACAGAGCAGATCACCTTACTGATATCAAGTTCAGAATGTCTGTTTTCCATTTGTTTTGTATTTCCACTTATCGTGACTAAATAAGATGATTACTTGATCATTTTAACTCCTTTTTTAATTAGGTTGGTCTGTTACAAAATAAAAAGCACTGAGGAAGTTTGGGAAAAATTGTTGGCTCTCCTTCCGATGACATATATATAATATAGATACATATCATACACTTTTATTGTCATTACACAGTACAGGTACTATGTAACAAAAAGGTTTCTCTGCATTTGACCCATCCTAGTGTTAGGATCAGTATATGTTGTATAGTGTAAATATTGTAGAGATGATGCTGTTGTTAATGTTACACCCTGTAGTCATTATAAATTCATGAGTTGGCTTTTATATCACATTCTGATAAATGGCTTTTTAAAAATAATTGTATTAGTGTTCTGCAACCTGCAGTAAAGTGATTTATTTAAACACTGTGTACAGTGATAATTTTCCAAAGCGTGAGATAATTCCTTTTCGTGATTCTCATGAAATCAATTAGAAACTCAATTTTTATGATGCCAGCCTTCAATACCAGCAATGCAAACTAAAAACCTTGAAACTTGGTTTGGATTTCTGTTACCATATGAAGTTTAAGGAAGATGAAATGAAACATTACACCAGCATAATGTTCAGTACACATGCAGTATACCCTCTATGGTGGTGAATTTGAGTGCAGCGGTGTTCAGAGTCTCCACCCTCTCCGCCTGCACTGTGATGTCGGCCTCCTGCAGGCTGTGTTTCTGCAGCAGGTCGTCCACCTCCAGAAGATGCTTCCCAAAGTCCTTGGACAGCAGCTGGACCTGGAAGAGAGCAGGAGACAGATGACAGATGTAATGTAATTATACATAAGGATGTCTTTGTATGTTCAGCAGTTCCATTTCTACTTTTTATTTGTACTTAATATGTATAACACTTTGTCCTTCTCCTTTCACTTTCTGTCTTTCTCATGTACCCTTTTTAATATTTATCATTCAGACTTTGGAGCTCCTCTGTAACATTGTCCACTATTTCCTTTCCTCTTTATTAAACTACTGAATCGGTTCAGTCTAAAGTGTCTTTATCTCTCTCACACATCCTCTGGTACCTGTGTGTCCTCCATCCAGTCGATCATGTAGACCATGTCCTGAAAGGTCTTCTGCATAGCTAGGTTCTTCTCCAGCCGGGTCCTCCTCCCAGCCACCAGCTCCTTCAGCAGGCTCCACTGTCCGAGGATGTTCTCCTTCCGTGCCAGGATACGCCGGATGTCGTAGTATCCTTCTGCCTCCATCTCTGCTCCGAGCTCCACCACCACGCCAATCCGCTCTTCATACGAGGCTATGTCCGCCTCGATGGCCTCGTGTTTCTTCATCGCCGCCTCCACTGCTGGCAGGTCATAGCCAAAATTGTCCTGTAGGCAGAGAGCACAACAATGTGAAATAAAAGGAAAGGTAAGGGTGCAGCCGTGGCTAAGAGTGGGGGGACAAAGAGGATAGGAGTGAGAAAAGAGAGTTGCACACAGTATTATAGGACTTTACATACACAGGTTTATTTTATTATTATACAGCCTGTCAATTCATCTGAATGGAATACTATCCTCCTGCAGACCCACTTTGTGTTTTAACTGGTATAGTGCATGTACTGTTAAAGTATGACCATTTTCTGGATACATTTGTAATCTCATTAAAATCCAGATTCTTCTGCTAAACAAACGATGTCTCCTACTGTAAACAAAGAAGAAATAATCAAAGGAACAGAGTGATGAAACACATGAATAAGACACCAACAAACACACTTAAGTGTAAGTTGCAGACTGGTCCAGGATAGACTAGTTGTGATGAATCATGCTTTTATGTGCAGGTCCTAAACTCACATTAAAGCTGTGCCCTTTCATTTTTTTGAAACGAATGAAGTCTAAAATGTATCCAATATTTATCTTAATGTATTATCATCTGCAATATTGGACTTTGCATCTATGAAAGTAGATTAAATAGCATGCATAAAACTTTAAATATGACATCTAAAGGAAAATGGAACTGTATAGCAGTATTTCAGCTCTGTGAGGAACATACCTGTGACACGAGTCTCTGGTTCTCGTTGAGCCAGGCTTGTCTCATGGTGGTTTTGTGGTCGAAGCACTGACCCAGCAGCTCCAGCTTCTCCTGACGAATCAGCTCCTTACGCAGAGCCACGCCCCTCTCATGTTCGGCCTTCTCCAGCCTCTCCCAGGCCTGGGATACAAAACGATACAAAAAACATTAATGGTGGTAATGTCATAGAACAATAATAGGGTAATGGAAAATGTTACCGTTTAAACAGGAAAATAACTTTAGTGGCTGTTTATCCAATTTGCAAAGGTCCTAGGCCACTTACACAAAGTTTCGATCCAAACTGGTAAACTAATGTAGTTTAAGTACGTAATAACTAAAATGATATGTAAATGTCATGCCAACATAAATAACTTTTTTCGCAAATAAGAATATGTGCTTGGCTCTTACAGTAAAGTGTTCATGTTGAAGGTGCAAGTTTTCTCTCAAGAGCCATGTCAATATTTTCATTTATCAATAACTCACTTGTGTGTCGCCACTGAATGATTTAGTAAAAGGTGATATAATGTGTTTAATAGAAGGACTACGCAGTGGGGATGTCTGACCTTGTTGATCTCTGAGATGAGCTTCCCGTCATGAGGCACATAGGGTTTCTGGTTGTTGGCTCGGAGCTTGCTCTGGATGGTGAACAGAAGAACTTCTAGATTCCCCTTCTCCTGAAACCTGAGCGAGAAACGGACAAATCCAGTTAGTCAGTTTCTTTAAAAAGATCAATTTTCAAAGGCCGCTTCCTGTGTAGGACGTGCTTGGATTAAGAAACCTCAGACGCAGAGTTGCTCAGGTTTCAGAGCTGAAGGACACTAACAGCGTGAACGGAGGTCTGAGGAGAGGACGATTTCTCAGCTCATCATTCATCCCTCTGGGGGGGGGGGGGGGGTACTGTACCAACACCTGGCCATTCGTTACTTCTTTGATCCAATAAAGTGACATTTTCTGAACAAACAAGGAGCCGGTCAATCAAAATAAGACATTGTGACCTTGATGTACAGTATGCAGAGAGAGAGAAAGTGCGCACATGTTTTTCGTGGAAACTGATTAATTCTGAGAAGTATGTCATCTATGGCTAGAGGTAACAGTTGTTTGCATTATTCATTTATCTCATTTTCTTTTTTTCTGATTCGATTGTATTTGTCTATTACTGTCAGAAAACAAAGACAGTGCCCTTTGTGTTTTCCCAGAGTTTAAGGCAATTTCTGCAGTAACATTTTGTATGATCCCAAACCTTAAGGTATTCACTTTATTTTCATATTCCCCAGGCATCCCTGAGATATATATTTCATGAAAATGGGATGGATATATGGACGACCAGGATTATAATTCCTCCAGCCCCTTGTCGTTCAAACCATTTTCAAAATCATGCTTTTATATATTGTTGTTTCTTTCTCTTATTATATATTCATATATATTTCTTATCTCAACAGATGCCGCAAATACTCACATTTACTCAGCTGGAAATCCATAAATGTTGTAGTGGATACATTTTTCAAGTATTCAATTATTGATTGACTTTCCACTTTTTTAACTATGTGGTCAGAAGTAGTGTTTTAAGGACATTGTGCTTTTAAGTATAGGGTGTGCATGAATTCATACACATGCACGATGAAGCCTACCTCATTTTGCATTTGCCATTTGATAAATGAGACAAAAATGGCATTAAATCTCAAGATGCCATTTAAAGATCCACACAACGTACTTGATGGGCTTCTCGATGGTGCAGTAGGTGGTGAAGGCCTGCAGCTGCTGCTGGACTCCGGTCAGAGAGTTGGCGAACTTCTGGTTGCTGAGGACCGCGATGGTCTTCTCTATCCAGTCCAGCAGGTCTGAGGCTAGGGCATCGTAGCGGTTCACAATGTTCTCTGCTTCAATACAACTGTCTAGCACCTGAGTCAGACCGAGGGAGAAGGTTAGGAGGAGATTCAGAGAGCCAGGGTTAAGAAATGAAAGGAGAAAGAGCAGGAGAGAGATACAGTTAGAGACATTTCTCAGGATAACAATGTTTTTATATTTCTCTATTTCTTGTGTTTTAGCTAGCAGTTAATGAAGGCCCTTCAACTTTCATAGAATGTCACATAAAGGTTGTTAATGTAGTAGTTCCCAGGGATAGACATTTTTTTGTCTGTGGAGCTTTTACTCTCATATGCGAATATTGAGACTGTGAACGCAGAATCTCACAAATAGATGAACAAACAACAAGAAAAATATTTGTGTTCACTTTTGTTTAAGACAAGAATGTGCTTGACATCTTTCTTATAGTTTATCTATTCTTTTGCTAAAAGATGTACATTTGGAGTTATACATTTTGAATGATATACATTAAAAGTACAATCATAATGGTTAATAACATTTTGGAGTGTCCTGTCATTTTGAGTTTGATATCATCCAGAAAAGAAAAACTCTGTGGTTTTGACCTGCTTGTGACACATGTGGAACAACAATTTTTATTTTTGACGTCAAGTAGATTCAGTTAAACTACATCAGATAGATACGAGTAGTCCATGACAAACAGCTAGAACACATTGCAGTTAACATTTAAACAAAGGCTAGCTGTTCCCAGTTCTGTGATAGAAAGGATAGAATTCACGGACGTTTACCTTGCAACATAACTGATGTCTATGTGTGTATCTATCTGCACATATCCACTCTGTTACCTTGCCAACCCTCTTGCCCTCCACAATAAGAGCCTTCATCTTGGAGAAGTAGTGGTAGTAGGAGACCACATAGGTGATGATAGACTTTTCATCTGGGTTCTCTGTGTTCACATCTGAGAGTGTTGTTTGAGACAGAGAGCAGAGGGAGAGAAACACAGATTTTGTTATGATCTCAGTTAGTGAAAGAAAAGCACCTCTACACTATAAGCAGCTCACTCTCACCCTCAGGATCCAGGAGTTTGGTGAGGCCCAGGTTATGCTCAGCGATGTTGAAAGCTTGCTGGAGGTTGTGGGTTGCATTGGACCGCGTCAGCTTGTGGAACTCAATCAGATCAGGTCTGCAGGGCGCAAGTTCATGAAACTCAGTTTCTCATACACCCTTTCCACTCTATATTTCTGTTTATCCACAATTTAATGTAATTCGTTTTTGTTCATGTTTGTACATCAAAATCATATTACTTGAATTCCTGAAATACAAAAACATATGCCAATTATTATGTAAATTAGATGAAAATAACTCAACAACATTGCCTTCTTTCCCACTATTGTCAATCTGCAGTTGTCCTGTAAAACTGTTCATTTGTGTGAACTGATCCTGTATCACTGCTGCTCATGACTGTATGCATGTCAAGATGTGAGAGTATAGGTGTGTGTTTGACTAGATATATAGAGTGTGTACGTAAGAGAGCATGTGCAGTGTGAGCATCTAGAGATGAGCTAGGAACACTACCTGTGTCTGTGTATGAGAGCGTTGAAGGCGAGGCCGTCTCTCCAGCAGGTGGTGAAGTTCTGGATGTTGACCTCAGGGTACCTGGAGCACACAGACATATTTTCTCCCTTCTTAAAATGTAAACCAAGGAGCACCAAGATACTAATACTGCGTACATTCCATAAATTATGATGAATTTCACAGTATTTCTATTCCACTGCTCACCCTGCGGTCTTCATCTGGCACCAGAGCAGCAAGGCGTCCTTGGCAGAGCGGGTTTCTCTGTTGTCCTCCGTCTCTATTTTGATCACCTGGATCTGAACAGGGCCACAGCAAAGCAACAGTTCAGCGTCTGTGAGCGAGACATGGGGGCACAGACTCTCCACCTTCTGTCTCAAAAAATGTTGCACTGCTTTGTTATGAAAATATACAGTATAGATTCGCATCTTAAGTATTAACCGTATTCTGTAGTCGTCTACTGGTGCATCGTTTAACAAATAGTTGTCACTTCCTTCCTATTTACTGATTCGTACAATATACTGTGTTGCTGTGCCATTTAATTTGATTGTCAACACTTTTGTGTGAAATGTATGCATCATATGGTGACCTTCAAATTCCCACAATAAAGGGAACAAAGGAGTATCTTCTTGATCTAAACCAGTGGTTCTCAACCTTTTTACACCAAGTACCACCTGAGAAAATAGTTGGCTCTCCCCAAGTATCACCATATGACCAATGTTAAAATACAGTCTATGCGCAGTTCATATAGGACTCGGAGGCAAATGTATTCATAATAACATTATTTATTGTGCACTCTCTCTCTCTCTCTCACTCACTCACACACCACAAGTGAGAATATAAAGAACAAAATAATAACTTATTCTCACACAACAAATGTCAACTGTACACACATGTCATTTCCTGGACCTATACCAAAGTGTGAATGTAGGCCTCCTGCAACAACTTAGATTGTAACAGAAAATGTCCTATTGGGAATTCAGTTCCACAATAATAATGAAAGCCACCAGGAGCAGATGAGCCTAAGGGCTAATAGCTCATCTTCAGTCTGCTGATGTTTGCTATTGCCATTTCTGTGGTGGCAAAGTAAAAAAAAAAAAAAAAAAGATAAGAAAAAAAAGATAACAATTAAGGACAAGTGTGTGCTTTTTCAGCGTTTGACCTCGGTCACAGCCTTCTCTCCATCCTTTGAGCAAATGCCTTCTTCCTGAGTCACTTCTCTCCTCCATCACAGTGAATATCACTATTGCGTTGCTGGCGGAGCCTGCCATTGTGCTCGGTTGATGACTGTCCTCCTCCTCATTCACTTGTTCACTTTCGCTGGTAATATTCTCCTCTGTACCTCTCTTCCGAATACCTCCCGTGTTGAGCCACGTTTTTAACATCACTCAGCTTTCTTCATTCTTTAGCTTGCTTGCAACGTTCGCTAATTGTTCGCGGGTAGTAAGGTTGTAATTAGCAACGCCAGAAATAAATAAAAAAAATATTTTCGTTTCTATATCTAAGACAACAATAGCCAATTAGAACTAATTTAAACCACAGTTTCAATTATCTCAAGCTTATTTTCATTCGTTGTAGCATTTTGATAGTATGATTTATTTTTTAATTAATGTTATTCAATCAAGCCTCAAACTGATGGCACTTGTCCCTATAGCCTGTTTTAAATTGAAGTTGTCTGAGGTTAGTGCCTACTGTTAACATATTGTCCAACCATCAGCTGCTGTTGCAGTAATAATAGTGTACCTTAATGTCCCAAATGTGCACAATATAGTGACTGCTTTTGGTCTTTTTGTTTACTTAGTTGTGTTTCCTGTATTTTATATGTCTGTGTTATGTGTAAAGGTTAAAGGTGGGGTAGGTAAGTTTGATAAACCGGCTCGAGATACACTTGTTATATTCCATGGAATGCTCTTAACATCCCGATAGCAATGAATATCTTAAGTGCTTTGACAAAAAATCCATAAAAAAATGTCATCTGTGGAAGCCGTGGTACTGTAAAAAGCACGACCAATCATTTTAGCTTCCCGGATAAAACAACTGGATGGCCTACCTGCCTTTCAGCCTTCCATCTGTGCACAAACTTATCTCGTGCCCTCATTGGTCATCTGCGCGTTCGTGTGTGTTGGAGAAGGGGCTCTGTAAGGAAGTGGCCGATTTTTTCCGGTTGTGTATTTTCAAATTATAGCGCACTCAAGCTGGTTTCTCCAAAATTACCTACCCCACCTTTAAATAAAAATGTATTAATTAATTAATTAATTTAAAAAATATATATATTTTAAAATATATATTTTTTAAATATTTTTGATATGTCAGATTCCTCCACGTACCACTAGCGGGAGCTAGCTACTGGCGTACCACTTGTGGTACGCCAGTACCACAGGTTGAGAACCACTGATCTAAACAATTTGAAAAGAAATGTGAATATTTTGACTGATATTGCGGTTATAATTTAGGAGAAATAAATCTAAATGATCATGGTGTGATTTTTTACCAAACAAATATATTTTCCTAAATCTGTAAAATAAATTTTCTATGCCGGGATGTCTGCAGATCTATAATGCTTTATTCAAAATGGAATTTAACACATATTTTTCAATTTTAACAAATATTGTGCTTTATTTGTTATTTATTTTGTGAAAATCAGAATCAGAATCAGAAAACTTCCACAATGTATTGTGATGCATCTTAGAGTCGTAAACCACTTCACCTCTCAGTGGTGAATGCGGCTGAAACTACAGTCCACATAGGGACCAGTGAAGTTGTGAAAGCTGGAGTGATTTAGGACACACTGTCTGACTAATATTTGCAAGCCAGTTAGTAAAGTTAGCTTAGTTATTTATGTGCTCCCGGTTGTTGCGCTCCTTTAAAGCTTAAGGTTATTTCTATTTATGGCTATAACCTCAAATGATCATGAGAAGTGATCAGGTCAGTGATAGGCCAAAGAAAAGCATCCATGTTTCAGGTTTGTTTAACCATGACAACGATTCTCACCCACTCAGGCCTGCCTATAAATGCTATGATTGGCTCAGGTTTTTTCCAAGCAAGAAAACAGCAGTTAGAGAAACACCAGCCCAATTGAAACGATGCAAAATTAGACGTCAGTAACCAGTCGAGAGGGAAGGTCCGAGCAACGAGGCCCTTACGTAATTCCTGAAAGGAACATAAGAGATGAGGAATCCAGAGCGAGGAGAAGCAGAGCCTGATGATAGGTGACAGTGACAGCCTTTCAACCAATCAAATCACAGTGACATGATCCAAGGTAATTAGGGACATGACACCCTGGAATGGTGTTAGGCATAACATTGCACACACACTCACTCACACAAAAAACTAATTCCACAAACATAATTCTCCAACAAGCAGACACATGACACTTTGTCATTCATTTTTGACAAATGGAAGCAATTCATGATTAATCCTAAAAACAGTCAATGGGTTATTGTAATTATTGAAAATGTCCGCAGGAGAATATTTAAGGAAAACAAATAGAAAACTAGAAGGGTACACAGAGAGCGCAGACAGCTCATAATGTGAGAATGATTTTTTTTTATCTGCACTCTGATTTGGATTAACTTCAAAATGAAATGTGTCCTTCCTCAACCCACACTACACCTTCCACCATGTATCATGCAAATTAGGGCGATAGTACTTCTGTAATAGTGCATACAAACTGGCTAACAAACGAAAACAAAGATATGAAGTCCTCAGTGGAGGTAATAAACTTGCTGTTTACCTGAGTGGACACTTTTGAATGAACATGTGTGTAGCTCAACAACTCTTTCTTGACTTTCAACCCAATATAAGTGTAAGAAAATAAAACATTTTTGAAACAATGTGCCAGATAAACCCACATGGAATGTAGGAGATATTACAATCATCTCATCAATAATAAATACTAGGGCTGTCAGTCGATTAAAATATTTAAATCGCGATTAATCGCATGATTGTCCATACAAATGGAGCGATTCATTTCGGACAGTTTGAAACGCGAGGGCCGTGATTGGTACGTGATCTGCCCTCGCTCAAGGGAAAACCTCCAGCTTGACTTGAGACCGCCCCCGTGATAGATAAATGTAATTATAATGAAGCCAGCTGCAATGGATCATTGATCCACCAGGAGGTGCAGTGGGGTTCCACACTGGAGCTCATGTGAAATAAAGTCAGATACAGTACGCTGGATGTACAGCGGAACTTTGTTAAGATCCATATGTCACGGATATCATACTCTGTGCTAAATAAGAGACATGTAATCATTTACAAAACATCACCATGTTGTTATTTAACAAAATAATTTTGTTATTCGAAAAAAACGAACGGGAGGAAATGCAGCCCGGCTCTCGATTTTTAATCCTAATTTAATCATCATCTTCACCACGATCATTTATGTTTATGTTCGCAGAATTGACATGAAATCACTCACACATATGAATATACTGTATTCAACTTCATTAAAACGTTATTAACGTGCCTAAACTCAGTAATTCACCAAAAATATGTATATTTTAATGGAGTTTCGTCGGTCGATCAGGATCCCAAAGTGTAGCGGAGGGATCCTCATCTGGATGAAGGGTGTTATTTTCCCCATAAAGAACAAGTCGCTGCACATATCCCGCTTATTACATGGCCACATTCTCAACAAAGTAACGACATGACTCCCAATATTAATTGAAATGCTTTTATGGATTTAGAAAATGTTTTTATTGATTTAAAAAATAGTTGTATGTATTGATTTAAATTGACATGCATCCGCTAAGAAAAATAGTCCGTTGTTACAGTTTTTTAAACAGTGTGAATGAAACGGCAGCTCTCAGCTGTGTATTTACACAACTATTGGCCCATCAACCACAGCTCTCTCCCCCCCTCCCCCCCTGATCTTTCTTCTCCAGCAGCTAAATTAACAGTAGGTTACTCTGAGTGACCATAGACTGTATGTGACAAGCTTACAGTTAGTGATTTAACAACACCATAAAAGCTGGTGGGTTGAAAGCAATACGGGAGGTAAAGATAACTAGAATAATTGTGATTTATTTATTGTGGCTTTTATGTTTTTAGGTATAAAATGTTATGTAATTCAGGCTCATAGTTCATCCTTCTCTAAAAGCCTTCAACAATGACAATATTCATTGTAATTTAATAAATCCTTCCAACACACATTGTAAAAAATAGCCTACTGTAAGTTAAGAAATCATTTCAATATGTACATCTTCTGATGTAACAACAATAACATTATAAATAGTAACATAGCTGAACATGGTATTGCACATTTAGCTTTGAGTGTTACTGACCTGAGATGTTTTTATTACATGAATTAAGGTGACTGAGGCTTTTTAACATACAGGGATGCAAACTCATCAGGTATGAAAAAGGTGACAAGGATCCGAGCCCCCGGCTCCCCCACCCCACGGAATGACAGAGGATTTTAGCAGTCAGAACAACTAAAGCAGCAGTGTTAATAATAACAGAAACGCCAAAGAGTCACATCTAATAGAAATATATAAAAGCATTTATTTTAAATTGTGTAGCAGTCAGTTTATAATTTTGGCAGCACTGTTGAGCATTTTGAAAATGTATTTTCAGGCCTCTGTGCAAGGCTTAAGTCTTTTTATCTTTATAGCCACATGGTGTAAAGTAACTAAGTTCATAAACTCAACAAGTACTATACTTGGGCACAATTTTGAGATACTTGTACTTTATTTAAGTATTTCAATGTTTTGCTACTTTGTTCTTCTACTCCACTACAGTTCAGAGGTACATGGTGTACTTTGACTCCACTACATGTATTTAATACCTTTAGTTACTTCACAGATCTGGATTAATTAAGTGAAATATAATCAAGTGTTAAATCAGACTTTAGTTCCACCTGGAGTAAATCCACAAGCTACCCTGCAGTATACAAAGTCATTCAAACTAGCTGCACCTTTAGCAGCTTTGAGAACACTTTCATGATCAATCATTATAAAACATATCATATCTATTATTCTGAAATGGACCAATCTGCACAAAGACTACTTTTACTGTCGCTACTTTCACTATATTTTGATGATAATACTTTTCTACTTTTACTTGAGGAACATTTTGAATGCAGGACTTTTACTGTAACAGAGTATTCCTACACTCTGGGACTATTACTTTTACTCAAGTACAAGATCTGAGTACTTCTACTTTTACTCAAGTACAATATACAGTATATACTTATACCACCTCTGTTTATAGCCTATGAAAAAAACTATTAGAAATAGAAGGCTAAAGCTAACGTTAGCAGATAGTGACAATGTATGCTAGCTAGCTAGCTCAACGATTCCTTAAATAATATTGCCACAGAAAAACTTTTCAGTTCACATCACGCTCTGCCGCTCCGACAGGGAGCTCTGCTCTGAACACCTGAACGGCCCGTTCTAACAGCTGTTCACCAGCGGTCCAGTCTGTGCCACAGTGACTCCGGACGCACAGTTAATGTTAACGAACGCACCCGTAGGTAATGTAGCTGCTGAAGCTAGACCATCATCTCGGAGCAGCAGAGCCTTATTATACATCCATGAGCAGAGCCGACAGGCAGGAAGACTCGTGCACACAGCTCGTACTTCATTATAATATATAAAAAAAGAACACCATGCGTGTCATGATGGCACATAACAGCTCACGGCTGCAGATTACTCCGGGTCCCAGCCCCCCCCATACCCCAAAAATATTTGTATTGCAGATCTACATGAATCACACAAACGACTTATTTTGGATTCAAAACGGCGAATTTCGCCGAAAGGTGACAAGTTTGCATCACTGAACATAGACAGAGCACAACTGAAACATAACATCTGAAACGATGTAACAACGTAATACACTTGTGGGGATGCTTGGGATGTGAGGAGTGAGGGACACGGCTTAGAACGGGCGTGTCGCCTGGCAGGACAGGAGAGTGTGTGCACCAGTCTGCCTTGATCTATGAATTCATGTCCGTGACACTCACTGCTGCCCACAGCTGTTTTATAGAAGGAAATTCCTTCACTTCATGAAAGTGTTTTAACCACACACACCTCTACTACACACACATGACGGGTGTTATTTTCCCCATAAGGAACAAGTCGCTGCAAATTATCCCGCTTATTACACGGCCAAATTCTCAACAAAGTAACGACATGACTCCCAATATTAATTGAAATGCTTTTATGGATTTAGAATTTTTTTTTATTGATTTAAAAAATAGTTTTATGTATTGATTTAAAAAATAGTTGTGTGTATTGATTTAAATTGACATGCATCCGCTAAGAAAAATAGTCCGTTGTTACAGTTTTTTAAACAGTCTGAATGAAACGGCAGCTCTCAGCTGTGTATTTACACAACTAATGGCCCATCAACCACAGCTCTCTCCCCCCCTCCCCCCTTGATCTTTCTTCTCCAGCAGCTAAATTAACGGTAGGTTACTCTGAGTGACAAGCTTACAGTTAGACACAACACTGTCATTGCAAGTGACCCTCAGTTAGTTGACTTTTATGTTCAACTGCTAAATTCGTTACTGATAAAAAAAGGGCTTCTACTGTACCTAATTACCTTAACACTAGAACCGCCAGAGGTTTTTGTATAGGCCTACCTAAACCCGTCAAATCCCGCTATTAGAATGCAATTTTTAACAACATAGGGTGCTACATAACACACTTTCAGGAAAAGTCAGGGACTGGGAGACTTTAATATTTTATTGAAAAAAAGTTACATTGCACACACAACAACACATCACACAAATTGACCCGATTGGCGGTTCTAGTATTAAATAAACTCACTAATTAATGAAACCAGTTCAATACGCATTATTCTTATTCTTATCATTCTTTATGAGCGCAGAAATAGTCTTAAAATCAGATCTGTTTTTTAAATGAAATCTGACGGCAGGCAGTTAGCTCTGATCACCTATGACAAATGCGCCGCACCTAATCGCTGGCCATTCAGCCACAGACACTGTTCGAAATGGGGGGGAGCTAGGAGGAGCTTGGCTCCCCCGAAGAGGGAGGGAGCTCCCCTGAAGGCTGACTTTGAGATAAATAGGGGGAGCCCAAAACAGTCGTGCATATTTGTGTCACACAGATTAGAAATGTTGAGTTTCTGTAAATAACAGTTCTTGAAATAAATAATAGTTATTGTTCATTACAGTTTCTGAATATTTGTTTTATATTTGTGAATATGTCTGGGTGTTGCCATCTGTATGTGGCGGCGCTGCATTCTTACTTACGTTGCTATGATTATGGCGGTGATGCCGGCGCGGTATTTGAAATGTTCATATTGATATTTTTTTAACTCTGGCTGTGTAATAAAAAAATATGGCAAAACGAAAACAGCCAAGCCTCACAGCTTTTGGATTCACAAGCAAAGAAGCGAAGGAGTCTAAAAATGACAACGTGAACGGAAAACAACTTTTAGTTGGCCGGCTGTAAGCGGCGTTAGGGTCGAGTTTGACAGCTCCACACCGAGGGAGAGGCCTGCCGATGCGGAGCCTGAAGAGGCTTCAACAACGGCCACATCCGCCGGCATAGTGACACCGTCTGTATTAGTAGAAGAGTGTTTTTATAGCAATTGATCGCATCCGCGCTGCTGCGCCAGTCAACAGAGCGTGCGTGTGACATATTTAGTAGCAGGATGTGCTCTGAAAAATAGGGCTCCCCGAAAGCAAATGGGTAATTCGAAAACTGACAGAGCTCCCTCTATACAAATCAAACTGTAGAAGGTGTGAAAGCACCTATTGTTTTAAATAATGGTCGGAATGTGACCTGTGAGCCTTCTGAATTACCGTGGGACAGCACATTCTAAACTAAAATGTTCAATCAATAAAGTAACATCTTATCTTATCTTAATAATATCTTCATATTAATAATAATAATAAATCATACAGTATGTGTCCGAAAGGGAGCAGGAAGAAGCAAACACAAAAATATACTGCATATTAAAGCAAACGATTGTAAAGGTTAAAGTATGAGCATAACAAATAAAGAAGTGTAATGTAAACATTTACATTATAATTATGATTATTTAATATATAAAGACTATATATTATTGAATTACAAGATTAGATATACTTTAGTTGATCCAAAATATTGATGTGTTAAAATGCTCTTCAAAACACAACTGAAAGTCCATGAAACTTGTCTTTCTGTATTTGTGAATGAAGCGCCATCTCCTGGTTAAAACCTGAAATTGAAAATCTGGCAACGCCCTCTTGGAAAATAGTGGGAGGGCTTAACATTCCTCTATACTGGTCTTTGGCTGGTGGTAGGCAGGAAGCTGTAAGCTGGAGTCCGAAATTCAGTGCTCCATCTGTAGTTAATCACGATTAATCGCAAATTAATCGCACATTTTTTATCTGTTCTAAATGTACCTTAGAGGAATATTTTTCAAGTTTTTAATACTCTTATCAACATATGAGTGGACAAATATCCTTTATGCTAATGTTTATTATCATTTGAACGATGACAAATATTCTCATGAATATTAAACACAACAACCTCTGAACATTACAAATATTCGCCTCAATTCAATCTGGAACCTCTCTCATACAATAATACAATACAAAGTGTGTGCGCGTGTGTGCGTGCGTGTGTGTGTGTGTGTGTTTGCGTGTGTGTGTGTGTGTGTGTGTGTGTGTGTGTGTGTGTGTGTGTGTGTGTGTGTGTGTGTGTGTGTGTGTGTTGGATCGTTGGAGCTATGTGCAACTCAAGGCATATGCTCGAACGGGAGCTGCCTGGACGCTGCAATCATGTTGCGCGCACTATCCTTGCTGACTGCTGAGTGTGCTGACTTTTCCCACAATGTCCCAATGTCTGGCTACCTGCATAAAGTCAAGTGCTCGGCGCAGTTGTCGGCGAAATGTCGCTCCTCTCTTTTCTTTTAAACAGCTGCTTATATCCGTTAGCGCAGCTAGCTAGCACCAGATGCTAACAACAACAACAATACACGTAAGGTCTGTCTCTGGCACCACACATACACACACCCTCCCGGTCCTCCCGATGGCCAGTCGGTGCCTGCCGTAGAGCTTGGAAGTGTGGTCTGCCGCAAGCGGACGTCAGGAGCGGGGCTGTCAGCATCAGCTTGTAGATGGTATTTTAAACTCGATGCGCTCTGAAACTACGGGGCGGCCGAGGACAAAAAATACACATTCGTTAATCGCGTTAAAATAATTAGTGGCGTTAATTTTTTTTTGCGTTAACGCGTTATTAACCCGTTAATTTGACAGCCCTAATAAATACACAATCTACATCTTAACTATGTAATAAGAATACATTATCATTTGCATTCAATCTGAATCTCGATATCGGCTCATTGTAAACACACAGTGAGCTAGCAGTGTGACTAGGCCTGTCGCGATAATCGATAAATTGACTTATCGTACGATAAATAAAAATGGACTCGATAACCTTTCTGAGCTCGATAAATTGCCGTTTACATGCGTGTTTGTTTACATAAGGATGTGACCAGCATTTTAGCTAGGAGCGCTGTGGCTGCCAGACGAGCTGTGGCTGCCGTCCATGCGCGCTGTGAGGGGCGGGGCTGACACACAGCCAGGTCAGGACACTGTGTGCACGTACAGCAGCGTAGCAGGCAAATTAATAATATAGCGACAAGCGGGAGACAACGTGTGACTTACTTGCGGGGAATTTAAAATTAAATGGAATTGGTTACAAAACCTACACATCTCGATTCTCCGGTGTGGCAGTATTTTGGATTCAAGCCAAATCAACGAGGCCAACCTACGGGCTTGAGTGAGCCGGGCGGTGTGTCGCATTTGTTTAAAAAAGGTAGCGACAAAAGCAGGCAATACCACGCATTTTAAACTACACCTAAAACACAACCACTCCATTCCGTTTTCCCAGCTGGTAGCAAACACGGCAGCTGGAGATGGAGAGCCCCCACCTTCCCGACAGTTTACAATCAAAGATGCATTTGCCCGGCAATGCAAACATGTTGGTGTTCTTTGCTCGAAAACTTCGAAAAACAGATTTGGATATGGCCTGTTGAGGCATCTGGGCCTTTGTATGGACAGTGGACTGTACACATGACTGTTGTTTTAAGGAGATTTTTTTTGCTTGTGAGACAATGTGTGCTCATATTGATTTATTTATATATATATTTATATATTTATCTATCCATCTATATAGAGATGGATAGATAGATGGATTGAGAGCTCTGTTTTCCAGCCTGAGTCTATTTAATTTATTGTTTTGGTTGTGTGTGATTTAATTAATTTATTATAATTTAATTAATTTGTTTTATTTATTATATATCATTTATATATTTTAATATTATTTCACATTTCATTTGCAATGTTGAATGTTCAATAAAAAGTTCTGTTTGAAAGGATGTACTAGAATTATTATGATATATTATCAGTATGTCAGTGGTCTAAAATGGTCTTACAATGGTGCCGACAATATTATCGTTTATCGCAATAATTTCCAGGAACATTTATCGTCCAACTAAATTATTTATCGTGACAGGCCTAAGTGTGACACACACACACACACGCACACACACACACACACACACACACACACACACACACACACACACACACACACACACACACACACACACACACCACTAATTGAAGTCAGTGCAAATAATAACAGCGTGTTATTATTTGTGATCAGTCCTGTAAATCAGTAGGATTACCTCTTCCTCCGCCTGTCAATCCGCTTCCTTCTTTCCTCTCTCCCTCTCTTTTTCTCCCTCCCTCCCTCTTTCTCTCTCTCCCTCCCTCTCTCTGTCTCTGTCTCCCTCTCTCTCTCTCTCTCTCTCTGCCTGTGTGCAGTTACTGCAGTGGCTCGGCCCTACCTGCTGACTGGACAAAGCAAACTCTCACTTTCACCACAGAGGAAGAGAGGAAAGGGGAAAGATGAGGAGAGACAACGTGCAGGAGGGCAATATCAATATCAGCCAACGATTCTCTATCATGAGATTATTGTTCATAGAACTTAAATGTTCAAATAAATGACTTTATCGTCCCTGTGAACATGCAGTCAGATTTAGCATTAACCCTGTTTGTATCATTGTTCTGGTCAATTGTATAATTGCAACAATCCCAGGCCTGGATCAGCAGTAAACTACAAAATCAACTGTTTATTATCTTGAAGCTGATAAAATGTTATTTAAAATGTAATGTGTACTATGAGCAGCCACCACTAAGCACTGAATTGAATAGTGTTAAATGGAAATAAGAGGTGATAAACTAATATTTACTACGAGACAGAAGTAAGGTTCTTGAAGATCATTTATTACACGGCTTAGCTGAATTCTTTCTAACAGACCGCTGCTAAGGATAACAGACCGAGATCATGGGACTATGTGCAGTCCTATCAATCCGCAGAAAGAAGTCTGGTCCATTTAATGTCAGCTGTGGACAAGAAAAATTGTTTTTTTTCTTCAGAAAACACTATGGAATACTTTTTGAATGTTCAATGTTATATTTGTGGAGCGCACCAAACTTGGGAAGTATGATGGCTAAACTGAGCCAAAAGAGAAGAAAAAAAGGTTGAAAGGCCGAGCAATGGACGTCAGAGAAATCAGCAGAAGAGAGAAAGTAAACACTAACAGAACCGTTGGTACACAGAGGAACGGACACATTTTTTAAACGGAAGCAGTAAGATTATTTTTAAGTAAATAAAATGACCTTTCATTTATATTTTGAGTCAAGTCTTTGGTTTATTTAGTGTAGGGCCGTGTAATAAGCGGGATAATGTGCAACTAGGTTTCGCATCGGGCTCCATGATCGACCAGTCGCCTGTTCTTTTTTCATTAATGACCGCCTCGTTGCATATTTTGCCTTACTTAAGGTTTATTCTATATAATTGTAACACTTTCGTCACATCAGTTGCATATACAACTATGACTGATTTGCATACTTAGTATCATTATTAGTAACTTTTAGAAATCTTCAAAATGATTAATCAATCTTAATTGCTTTGTGTGCTCCGCAGCTTAGAGTTTGTTAATATTGAATTCATTCGTAATCATTCATTGACCTTTTCTCTGCTCAAACTTTAATTTCAGTTTTTCCACTTGCATAATAAGGCTCTTTGCCTAAAAAAAGTATTAGTTTTCTTTTTTCTCAAGTTGTCTGTTGAAATGATGGCAAATAAAGCATGTGTGTGAAAGGCTGACGTGATTACAAGCAGTAGGAATGGCAGTGGCCTGAAGGAGACAAATCGTAAAGATAACATGAGGGACTGTGGCCTACTGTATGGAAACAGAAGAACCATATTTTTATTTTAACTTTCAACCTTTATTAATCATTCCAAACTTGACTGAGCACAGACACAGTTAGGCCCTACCCGTATTTACCACAGCCAACCACACTTAATCTCACATGTTCCATAATTTTTCTCTCACACACACACACACACACACACACACACACACACACACACACACACACACACACACACACACACACACACACACACACACACACACACACACACACACACACACACACACACACACACACACACACACACACACACACACAGCTCTTCTTTCTCAGCACATGCAAAATTGAAGAGGCCATCGACTGGTGGCTGCAGGAGAGCAGGACCACAGCCAAGCTCACAGCTAATGGTGGCAGAGCAGGAGGTCAGGGTATACTACTATGGCCCAGACTATACAGCTGATCACCACGGATATATACAGATAGAGCATAAAGATACAGCATTGAAGGCGGGATCCTGTTCATTCCTATGAAAGCTGCTCAGTGGCGCATGAAGCCAAAATGGCCTCTCAAATACAGAAATCCCTGCATCATCCGGGAATCTAGGCCCACAGAGCATCCGCACTTGAGTTTTCCATAAGCCCCGCCTCCAATCCGCTCCGTCTCAGCTTAGTGAAACTGATTGAACTTTTAAGACCTTGTGATATAAATAAAGAATATTTGAGTGTTAATATTGGTTAGTTGATTTAGCTAAAATAAATCATCCAGTGATTACAAACGTCTGTTTCCCAATGTTAGTCAATCGGAAATAGTATTTCTGGCCCAAAATTATGTCACATACTGATACTGAATTTATAGTAACACTGTTAAGCCACTAGAAAAAAACTGCTTCATCGGTAGGTACACTTTTTGGGGGCTTGGGCTGGAATCAACAACGCAACAACAAAAAACAGTGATGACTAAACTACATTTCAAGTGTGCTACCAAGCCTGTTCTCAAGCATCACTGTATTAGAGCTGTTAAATATTTCTGAGTAGTGAACTTATCCTTATTACTGTGATTCAGACTAAACAATAAATGTTTACATTGATAAAAAACTGTTTATTGATTTGCAGGGTAAAAAAAAAAGTGGAAGGTGAAAGATATGATTGTATAATTGCAAAAGAAAAATGCCACCAACTCTGATGTGTAAAATAACATAATCTTCAGCAGTGACCATCAAACCACCTCTGTTTTAACATTAACACAGATCCTTCATCTTGTGCCTCAGAGGGTCACTCACATACTGAAACCTGAGCCTGCTAGCAGGGCTGTTTAATGTGCTTTGTGGTAGGTAGGCAGGCCGAGCATGACAATAGCGAGTCCCAGGAGACAGCTGCTGGGCGGCTGCATGGCGTGAATGCTACAGAAGGGTCCCAATAATGCTAAACCAGCATTTTGAGCCAAAGCCCTGCTGTAGCAGTGAAGCGTAAGAAAGAAGAGCTGTGGGCTCCTGCTGTACTTACATGGCACAAACTGATCCTGTATCACTGCTGCTCATGACTGTATGCATGTCAAGATGTGAGAGTATAGAGGTGTGTGTTTGACTAGATATATGGAGTGTGTACGTAAGAGAGCATGTGCAGTGTGTAAATGTGTGTGTGTGTGTGTGTGTGTGTGTGTGTGTGTGTGTGTGTGTGTGTGTGTGTGTGTGTGTGTGTGTGTGTGTGTGTGTGTGTGTGTGTGTCTGTCCTTGTCGAAGAGTAGACAGGAAGGCGGCCTCTGAGCCCTGAGTGACTTTCAGGCTTCATCCACCAAACAGTTCTGACGCTATCGCACACTGATGATGCGGCAGTTGTGACTGTGACAGAGTTGGACAGTTACAGAACACTTCCATCAGTGCTGCCATCACAGTTTCAGCCGAGTAGAGCAGTCCATTTTTTCTAAGCAGAAGCTACATTTTCATGTTTACATTTTCAAATCAAAATTGTGATCAATACGTCAAGTCGTTGGTTTATTTAGTATGTAGCTGTTTAATAAGCAGGATAATAATCTGAGAGCGATTAGCCAGTATTCTCATCACCAGCTGCAGATTCATTCATTACACATTATCCTTTACAAAATGTCCTTTATGTTGTATTCTTGTTTTAATGGTTTTGTTAGAGTTCACATTCCAGCCATGGATTCATATTGTCTTCATATACACAAGGGACCAAATAAGGAATAATGACCACCCTTCACCCTCCAATAATGACCCCTCACTGCATAATATCCTGCTTAATATACGGCCACATGCTAAACACACTAAGGACTTGACTCCCAATATTAATTGAGATAATTAATATAATAGTAATAATAATTAAATCTGCGGTCGCACTTGTGCGCGCAGTGATGAGCGGGCCCTCGCGTCCGTGCGCCTGTCGGGGAGGGCGGCCGGTCGTCCCGGCGTCAAGCAGACGCGCGCGAGTACTCGGAAATGAGCCGTTTGTAATTTCTCTAATTTCGCGTCCCAGACTCCCAGGTCATCCTGCAGCAACCTGGAAACGGATGTCGGCGCGCCGTCTGGAAGGAAAACTAATTTCTCTGAAGGCTCGTAGAGGATCGATTATCGAGGAGGCTGTCTGGAGAAGCCTTGAACGAGGATACACTGATTTAGAGGAGAGAGGAGTGTCTCTGGAGGAGCTATAACCGAGGGTACACTGAACTATTCTCCGGAGACGATTTCAGCCTACAGTGATGTTTAAAAGAGGCGTGACGCATGGCTGGATGTCAACGAAGCACAGCTCTGCAAACTGTTCCAGTTGTGATTATAAGTTATTCAAGATGATCAAATGTGCATCAGACTTTCTGCCCTTTACCGTTTGTTTGTTTACTCACTTACTCACTCGTTATGCTTTCATTGTGAGGCGATGTTTACAGTGAGAACAGCTGCTGAGGTCAGTGCAGAAAGCAGAACAGTGTGTATAATATATATCGCTCAATAATATATGTAACAGGCCTACATTTCACACTTTATTTGTAGGCTTCAGGAGATATCTACCAATAAACAGTAGATATTTTTCATGAAACCATATAGTGCTTCACATAATAAAATATACAAGGGCTGTAGCCTGATATTTAGTTATGCTTTAGGAGCTGTGTTTGTTGTACAATGTGTAGGTGTAGGTGTGGTTGTGTGTGTGTGTGTGTGTGTGTGTGTGTGTGTGTGTGTGTGTGTGTGTGTGTGTGTGTGTGTGTGTGTGTGTGTGTGTGTGTGTGTGTGTGTGTGTGTCTGTGTGTGTTCGTGTGTGTGTGTGTGTGTGTGTGTGTGTGTGTGTGTGTGTGTGTGTGTGTGTGTGTGTGTGTGTGTGTGTGTGTGTGTGTGTGTGTGTGTGTGTGTGTGTGTGTGTGTGTGTGTGTGTGTGTGTGTGTGTGTGTGAGAGAGTTGAAAATGCAGGCAGACAGGCGGGTCTCAGAAGCTTAAAGGGGACATATCATGCTATATTTGAATAATATATTGTAGGGCCATACCTATATAAGGTATATTTATAAGTTTTATTTTTCAAAATACCAAACAGATCATGCATTTTAGCCATGCCTCATTTTGCCTCACTCCAGCTCTGTCTTTGCATGAGCTGGAGCTGACACCCCCCCCCCCTGCAAAGGAGGGGGCGAGGCACAAGCGTCATGTTACTATGCTGTTGCCATGCTGTTGCTATGCTGTTGCCATGCCACTGTAACCTCTCATTCCCCTGATAGGTGGAGAGATGAACATACAGGTGGAGTGACATCATAGAGGTGCAAATCAGAATCCACATGTATCAAATCCGTTGCAGCCCTGTTTTTAGGTCCCCATTAAGGTAGTATGTGACATATAAATGGTCAAAAATGGTACATTCTCCATTAGCTTACGAGCTCCATGTTCAAGCGATCGACTATTCCTTCGCAATGTTGCATCACATTGGATATCCGCTTAAGTTGCCCTAGATTGGAATTTTTCCGATCATTTCCCCATGACGAATTAGCACAAATGTGCTTAAAATGCATGAAAAACGCCCATCTTTCAAAATGGCCGACTTCCTGGGGGGCAGGGCTTATAGAAGGCAATTTGAAATATGTGTGCAATCTTAATAGCAATGTGTATACAGCGTTTCGGGAATATCGGAAAAACTATATGCGAGCAGTTTGGAGCAATTTGCGCCATGTAAATCGTCAAAAATGGTGTATTCGCTGTTAGCTTACGACCTCCACGAGTGATTTTTCAAAAATGTGCTCCACAATTAAGTATCATATTGGATAGGGGCTGAACTTGTCCTGGATTGGAATTTTTTCGTTCATTCCCCAAGGAGGACTTGGCAAGAATGTGCTTAAAATGGCTGAAAAACGCAAATCTTTCAAAATGGCCGACTTCCTGGGGGGCGGGGCTAATGGAAGGCAATTTGAAATATGTGTGCAATCATAATAGTAATGTGTATACAGCGTTTCGGGAATATCGGAAAAACTATATGCGAGCAGTTTGGAGCAATTTGCGCCATTTAAATCGTCAAAAATGGTGTATTCGCTGTTAGCTTACGACCTACACGAGTGATTTTTCCAAAATGTGCTCCGCAATTAAGTATGATATTGGATAGGGGCTGAACTTGTCCTGCATTGGAATTTTTCCGATCATTCCCCTAGGAGGAGTTCGCAAGAATGTGCTTAAAATGCATGAAAAATGCAAATCTTTCAAAATGGCCGACTTTCCGGGGGGCGGGGCTAATGGAAGGCAATTTGAAATATCTGTGAAATGATAATAGTAATGTAGTTATAGCGTTTCCTGAATATTTGAACAACTATATTTGAGTAATTTGGAGTAGTTTGGAGTCATTTGGGACATGTAAATCGCCAAAAATTGTGTATTCGCTGTTAGCTTACGACCTCCACGATTGAGCAATCAAAAATGTTCTTCTCAATTTGGCATCATATTGGATAGGGGCTGAGCTTGTCCTGGACTGGAATTTTTTCGATCATTCCCCTATGAGCAGTTTGCAAGAATGTGCTTAAAATGGCTGAAAAACGCACATATTTCAAAATGGCTGACTTTTTGGGGGGCGGGGCTAATGAAATCTATTTACAAATATGTCCGCAATTCCATGAGGAATGTCTGTGCCAAAAATTGTGAAGTTCTAAGAAACTATATGTGACTACCACACAATAGGGGGCGCTAGTGAGCAGCTTTTTTGAAAGATTACGTTTTTTTTTTACATTGTCGAAAAGGTCGTGGGCTCTGACGTGTGTCCCAAGTTTTGCGTCCGAAGCTCATTTTATGCTATCGCAATTCTAAAAATATGTATAGGCCACGCCCACATTCTGATTTTTTTGCGATACTTTACACCTGAGTTTGTAGTCACCCAAAGAGTATGTCTAAAAAAAAATTATAATAATTAGTCCATCAGCTCTTGAGTTATAAATTGGTGGTGTTTTTGGCGCCCCCTATAGTCCAAAATGAAAATGCTTTGGTGTGTCTATTCCCCAAGACAGTGTGAACCTATTTACCAAAATCTGTGTTGTTTGGATACATTGTTGATGAGTTATGAGCATTTCTTTCTAAGCCCCGCCTTTTTGCGAGTACGTTTTTGATTGACGGCGGCAATATTCATCGTCCTAACATGCTCATTTTCTACGGTAATGTGTCTGACCCTCCACCAATGCTGGATATGAAGTTTGGTGTTGAAAAACTGAAAATTGAAATTTAAGTGAATATTTAACTGTTTTGAACATTATGCTGATTTAGAAGAAAAAAGATGAAGGCGGAGCTTAGGGTTCCAAGTGGATTATTTGTAGAGCAGGTCCACCCGGATATGTGTGCGAAATTTCAGGTCGTTCGGAGTTACGGTGCGACTATGTAAATTTATTCCGAAATGGGATTTTGATAGGTGGCGCTATTGAGCACGTTGGAATATTTTAACCCTTTGACTCCAGAATGTTGCAATTTTTACGGGTCCTGGCGTCCTTGCAAATTTATACAACTTTGTCAGCATCCTAAAGGCCTCAAAAACAGGAAAGATGGCGACTAAAAATAATAATAATACCACCAATAACAATAGGTTAACGTTGGGTCCTAGCGCTCCGTGCTCGGGCCCTAATAATAATTCCACCAATAACAATAGGTTTCCTCGCACTTCGTGCTAGGACGCCGTCGGGTCCTAGCACATCCGTGCTCGGGCCCTAATAATAATTCCACCAATAACAATAGGTTTCCTCGCACTTCTTGCCAGGACGCCGTTGGGTCCTAGCACATCGTGCTCGGGCCCTAATAATCTATCTACCCCGTCTCAAGGTCCGCTTCACTGCAGATATTGCACTAATGACAAACAAGGCCATAAAGTTTTGCAGCTAACTGCAATTTTCTGCAATTATCCATGAGGAAAAGAATAAATGTTTCCTAAAAAAGAACTTAGAAATGTCACGCCCAGACCTTCTTCCTCTACTAATACATGTTACCACCCACTGTCAGACGATGCTTATCATTTCACTGTAACTGCGTGTGGCTATTAACCAGATCTTCATGAAATGGACTGTTTTTGCAATGAACCTCATTTGCATAGAAATGGAAACAAATTTCAGCAGATGTATTATTATATTACCACTTAGATGTTATTTGCTGGGACATTTATCATGCAATCATTTTAACAAAACACAGGTTTACATGTGTGTTTACCTGGAAGCGTAGGATGATGGTCCACATAAGGCCCAGGGTGAGGCGGTGGTTTCCATCCACGATGTCATGGGAGCCCACATTCTCCAGGTGCACCCTCTGTTCTTTAAGGAACTGCAGGGCTTTGTCAACGTTCTCCAGGCAGTGGATCCGCATTCGACCCCGCGTAGGCCTCGGCTGGGGGGGATCAGAGGGATTATAAACAAAAACCGTCGCCAAAAAATATGCAGCTGCTAGTCTAGAGCTAAAGCTCTATGAACATTTTTTAAATGCAGCTAGATAAAAGATTTTAGGCACAATTCATTTCTCAAAAATATCCTTCTCAGTGAAGTAAGGGAGAAAACTAAATGATAAGTATGTGAGAACATTCATTGTGTCCTCTATAGGAATACGAGTGTTGGAACCTGGTGCAGGTTAAGTAACTCCACAAATCCCAAATTGACCAAATATAAATAAATCAGTGTAAGTAAATAAGTTATCTAGTGAGCTACTGTAAATAGGTAACACTGATCAACTTAAATAATCAAAAAGGATATATGTATAGAGAACCTTGAATGGGATAGTTTTAGTGTTTAAAGAGGGCTTGTCTTAGACAGGAGCACCATCACAAATGCTAATCCATTTATTTTTGTTGATGGGGCAAAACCTATTTAAGCAACCTAAAAATAAGGCCCATCTCAAAAACGTAATCATGTACGCTTCAATTCGAATATATTTCCCTCTTGACCGTCCTGTCAGACAGCCCTTTCCCACAGAAAGCTGAAGCTGTTATCTATGCCCTCTTCAAAGCCACCAAACAGTAATTTAGTGGGAATGCTGTTAACAGCATTCCAACTAACTGTTCTTCTACGGACGAAAAGTTTATTATTCCGCCGGTATTTTGGCCCTCTTCTCCTCCCGCATTGAACATCGCAGAAACTCCGTTCGAACATCAAAACGTTCAGCTTGGTCGGGAATCGATGGCTATTACTTTTCTCATTCATAACTTTCATAATTCCAGAGATACATCCCATAATAAATCAAATTTTTAACATTGAAGTCAATGGAGAAAATCTTCAGACTTCAACAAATCTTCATGCAATTCAATTGCTACCTGTTCATTCATACTTTCACTCAGACACCTCATTCCAACTTTAAAATGTTACACATCTTTCTGACATTATTCGTGTAAAACAACTTTTAAATCTGATTCTTACTTTTAGATATTAAACATTGTTCAGACCTTGTTTTAGAGGTTTTCTTCACATTTTAACCTTAACTAGAGTGTGTGATGTCACAGCTAGAGTGGAGGACAGATTGAAATTTGCATTCATATATTTTTTTTAAACTGCCATAATTCCCAAACCCTACATTCCTGAGACATAATTTATCATGACAAACGTAGGAAAACATCTCAAAGCTTGAAAAATGACAAATAATGAAGCAAAAATAATTAAACAAAATGCTTTTTGAGGGCATGAAGTGACACACACACGTTCAACATTCCTCCATTAAACCTCATTGTAATTTCAGGCAGATATTTCCTCACGGTAGCAGCCGCACACCTTTAGTTAAACTGCCAAAAAGGCCACATCATTAACCCGAAACTACACCAAAATTACACTTCAGATACTCAACTTCCTTGACATGCTTCACGTTTTGAAATTTCACAGATATCTGTTACGGTTCTTCCACAAAACGTTCACATGTAAGAGGTTTATCTCTCATTCAGAACAATGAAGCCTTTGATCTCTACAGAGCTCGTTAGCTCAACTATAAACACCTGTGTAATGGAACACGAAGATGTCATCACTCCAACTGACTTGCTCAGAGCGGCAGACTTCAGATAGCAGTGTGCAAACACTCCAGCCGTGAAGACATCTACGGGACAGTTTTGAGATTTCTTCAAATGCCGTTGCCATGGCAACACAATGCTTGCCTTGAAACAAGGTTTTCTCATAACTTCAGTGAAAATTCTCCAAACAGCCCAAAACTTCACAGGTTTGGTAACAATGCAGCCATCAACGCATCTAAGCGTATTATGGGGTGTCATCAAATGCCGTTGCCATGGCGACAGACAACTAGCCATGAAACAGGATGTCGCTGTAAGTCCAATCGACACGGTCCATTCGTCCCCCAATCTTCACTTGTATATCACCGGTCCATGCCTCAACAGCTCTACGCCAAATCTGAGATCTCAACATATACCGTTTCCATGGAAATGCATCCCTCGCCATAAAACGTGATGTCGCTATAACTCCTATGAAAATGTTTAAAAAGTGCTCAAACTTCACATTTGTGCAAACAGTCCAGCCGTGAAGACATCTACGGGACAGTTTTGAGATTTCTTCAAATGCCGTTGCCATGGCAACACAATGCTCACCATGAAACACGGTTTTCTCATAACTTCAGTGAAACTGCTCCAAACGCCCCAAAACTTCACAGGTTTGGTAACGATGCAGCCATCAACGCATCTAAGCGTATTATGGCGTGTCATCAAATGCCGTTGCCATGGCGACAGATCATTCGCCATCAAGTTAGTTCAGAAGTTTGCAGTTCAAATATTCTGCTGCTTTTCCAAGCCTTTTTACTTTATTTTCTTCTCTTATCACACATTCAAGCCCCCAGTGTTCATGTATCATTTCAATCTAAATGCTTCACTTTCTTCTTACACATTTCATTTCAATCTAAATTCTTCACTCTCTTCTTACACATTTCATTTTAATCTAAATTCTTCACTTTCTTCTTACGCATTACATTTCCGCAAAGCAGTTTAGCGTCAGCTTTTCAGCATAAAGCATCCCCACTAGCAATTTCTTCAGGAATTGCATTCTCTAGTTATATCTACTGGTCTACAGCTACCTTGATCTGCCCTTTGTTTTTGTCTTTGTGTACATTTGGTGAATTTGAACCGACCCATAAAAACATTTTCTAACTCAAAAATACTTTAAGCGTGAAATATACTTAGATCGATTTTTCAGCTGACCTTTCTCTTAGGTGGCTTAAAAACGTTTTCCTGCTGCCCCTATCCACCGTATACATTACCATGCTTCCTTGGCGGACTGCAGGTTACACACTGACCATAGATAAGAACCCCATACAACCTGACTTAAAACAATCCAAACTATACCTTTAACATCTCACATTCTATGATCAATTAAGAGAGGCTTTAAAATGTATAATATATATATTATAATTTGCCATGAAGTGTGTTCCCACCAGCAGCTCTCCACTGAGGACCTCCAGCAGCCTGGTGAGCATGTATCCATCCCGCAGGTCGTTGTAGAGGTCAGCTATGCGACAGGACACTCTGGCCAGATGGGAGTTAACCCACTTGGTGAAAGTCTTCTTCTGTACCGCATCTCGTTCATCTGAGGGAAAACAAAGAACCAGCTTTAGAGTGAATCGTCGCTTCCTAGACAGACAGGCAATAAGAATATCTTATAGCTAGAACAACGATTAAGTCAGATGATACTTATCTTTGGAAATGCTTTAGGTGATATACCTTTTAAATGATGAAATCTGTATTTTTCCCTATTGTGGATATATGAAAAAAAAGCAGGCCACATATTTAACATATTTGTTATAATTTTGGATATGGTGATCAAAAAATGTGGTACTATAATTCAGCAGAGAATCAACACCCTCTGAAGCAGGTGTGTTTGTAGTGTGTGTGTGTGTGTGTGTGTGTGTGTGTGTGTGTGTGTGTGTGTGTGTGTGTGTGTGTGTGTGTGTGTGTGTGTGTGTGTGTGTGTGTGTGTGTGTGTGTGTGTGAAGACATGTGCGTGACCTCTGACCTGCCAGGGCCTTGATACGGGAGCACTCGAACAGCTTGGAGCTGGTGCACTCCGTCTCCCAGAATCCCGAGCTGCTTGGGCGGTTGTTGTTGTTGAGCTGGCGCTGGGCTTCGGCGTTGTCCAGGTCTGGGGAGGCATTAGCCATCGCGCCCGACGCCCTGCAACACACACACACACACAAGTTAAAATGTCTGTGTGAAAAACATTTACCAACAAGGATACTCGGGTTAGACCATGGCAACAGTCCACATTTCCCCTTTAGTTAAAATAAAATTTAAAAAAGAGCTTGTCAATGTTATAAGATAAGGTAAGATAAGATGGTACTTTATTGACACCAATTTGGGATTATTTTTGTGTTGCAGCAGCATAAAAGACAAGGCATTTTACAATAATAAAAAAACTAGAAATAAAGAAGAAAATAAAGAAAATAGAAAATATACATGTTGGATTTGACAAGATATTATATATACAAATATATATATACATAAATATATGATACATAAATATTGAACAGATTATATATGTGTAAAATGTACAACATGGTTTTATTACAAGAGAAACTATGGAGCAGAGTTCTCTTCCAGCCAGAGGTGATTTATTGTACAGAGTTATTGCAGTGGGCAGGAATGGGTTCCTGTATTGGTCCTTGTGACAGAGGAGCAGCAGCAGTCTGTTGGAGAAGGAGCTCCGTTGACTGTCCAGCAGCAGGTGGAGAGGATGGGTGGGGTTATCCATCATGGTTCAGTGTGTCACTGTTCAGTGTCCTCCTCTCCACCACAGCTTCAAAGGGCTCCAGCTTGATGCCGATGACAGACCCAGCTTTCCTGATCAGTATTTTGATCCTGCTGGTGTCACCAGCTCTTACTGTATGCTGCCCCCCCCCCCCCCCCCAGCAGACCGCAGCAAAGAAGAGTGCACTGGCCACAACAGACTGGTAGAAGATCTCCAGCATCTTGCTGCACACGTGGAAGGAGCTCAGCTTCCTCAGAAAATAGAGTCTGCTCATCCCCTTCTTGTACACAGCGTCAGTGTTGATCCTCCAGTTCAGTCCTTTTTCTAAGTGCACTCCCAGGTACTTGTAGTCCTCCATAACAGCCACATCCTCTCCCAGAATGCACAGGGGCTGAGGAGACGTCCTCTTCCTCCTGAAATCAATGACCATCTCTCTGGTCTTGGCCACATTCACTGCAGTCATCCTAAAGCTTCTGCAGGTGGCATGACTGAGTTGTATTGAAAGTCAGAGGTGTATAAGGTGAACAGGAAAGGAGACAGCACAGTCCCGTGATATTTCCGTAAAAAGAAATGGTCTCATTAATTATGCTTTTACAGCCAAATGTATATCAAAACGTAGATTGTGTCCTTCAGAGCTGTAACCATAAGTCAATTAATACAAAATTAAGTTGATCCAAACTAATTAGTTTAAAAGTTAGTATTTGTTTCAGCTTTAAATTAAAAACATTCCCTGTGTCAGCTATTCAGGAATATTTTATCTTTAGGTTTTGGACTGCTGCTCAGATAAAATAAGATTGAACTATTTAATATATCAAATAATTAACCATAAGTTACCCTAGTTATTGATATCACTCCAAATGGTGCTGCTTATTCTCAATAGACAGCTTTGCTTACAGTGTGAAGTGCTTTTTCCCTTCACACATGTTCTGGCTTTTTATTGGCTTAGTCACACCAAGAACACCAAAATGCTCACATGTCATTTACAGAAACACAAACTTATACATGCAAATGAGTGTCAGAATGTGTAGGGGGCACACAGGTGATAATGGAAAGCTGACTGACTCCACACACATTTCATGGGACACATTGAACCATAGCCACACAGGTTCACAGAAACACATTCAGGTTCACACAGGGGGAATTTGCAAAATGTCCACACATTTCACAAATAACATGGCTCAGAAGTAAATAAAAACTACTCTGGAGTCCATAAATAAAATCCTTCCCGTTTATGAATGATGCAGCACCTCTCCTTGGTATCAGAGCATTTGACAAAAGAGAAGCTTAAAATAAAAATCTCTGATGGTGGGAGTCAGGAAGTAAAAATGATTTGGTTGATCTCTCCTGTCTCTGACAGCTGAGTCTAAAAAATTACTTCTAAACTTTTCCAAGAAATCACACAGCTCAGGGTGAGATGTAAGAATTTGCAAAAAGATTAAAAAAATGATTAAGACACTGTTCAAGTTTCAGATTTGTATTCATTTATGTTGCATTCCTTTTCAAAGAGCAGAACATAACAGATATTCATTGAATCTTAAAGGAACAGCATTATAGTCCCCAGGAGCTATATATACCAAACAAGACAAATAAGTGGTAGTTTGCAGAAATTCCTAAAATAAGGGGTGTCTCGGTCTTTACTTTAGGACTCCTAAATACTCCTACAACTATCATCTGCTGATGGTATTTGATGCCAGATACAATGTAATTAACAGGCCAATATTTCTTATTGATTCAGCAATCTATTAATATTCTTTTTCTATAATGTAAATGAATGGGTTCCTTGCTCTTAGTAGTGTTGTGGCTCTTAATGTAAGAGAGAGCTGATGTGCTTCAATGTGCTGCACCGCACGTTTCAGTTGGAGGAAACAAAGGTCCTGGTGAGACATACAAATCAGCAGACTTGGTGAAAATCTAAACTTCTTGTGCTTCTTATGCTGAAATGATCTGGCTCATACCAAATATGAGCAGTTTTTCAGGATGAGACTCTCAGTCTTAGGCAGATATTTTGCAGATTTGTCTCAGACTCTGTCTAAGAGGAGCTATGTTATGTGTTTGTAAGCATTTTACACTTCCTTACTATATTTCCCTGAATCACACATTTATAATCTGGGTTTGGCTAGTCATTGTTATTCATGTAAACAGCAGACTAAGAACAAAATTGCAAATACGTGTGACCAAAAGCAGTGGCATGTTTAGGGAAATAGGTGATTCTTTGATACATAGATGGTCAGCAGAAAGGTGGATTATTTGCTTTGTAAAGTTTCCCATGACATTTTAATACCACTGTGAAAGCTCATCAGTGTAGGGATCCACTGTAACACACATCAACACACACTATAATTGATGTCAATATTGTCACACCTTTTAGTCATATGATGAGTTTATGTTTTGTACTAAAGAGAGGTATCTACGATGTGTGCACAAAAATGGCTATTATTTGACTCCTGAGGCCTGTACTACGAAGCCGGTTCAACATAACCTGGATATGTTTGAGTTACCCGGCTTACCTAATCCAAAACAAACGCGCTCTCGCTAAACGGTCCTACGACGCTGGTTATCAACTCGTTAACTCAAGCCAGCTTTAACCTATCTAGTTATGTGCGCGTTCACATAAAAGGGCCGGGGTTAGCAACATTTGACCAATCACAAACATGGAGAAGCGCACTGACAGCGCAGCGTCATACTTCCTGAATGAAAAGTTAACTATAATATTAGACAAATATGAAGAACAGGCTTTCCCACATATAGACTATACTTGGGCAGGCCACCCAGGTATATTAAAGGCCGCCCAGGTATATTTCGCGACCCATCTAGGTTTGTTTTTTTATTCGTCCGTGACCACGACGCCATCTGCGATCGATTAACTTGTGGACAATGATCACTCGCTCTACGCCTCCTGTACCCAGTCCCGGACTGGCCATCGGGAGGACCGGGGGGTTTCCCGATGGCCTGGCATGTTAAGTGGCCTGCCTCACACAGGGTGACTGGCTGTCCACATGATGTGGCCTGCCGACATGGCCACTGTCATACAGATCATAAATCAAAGCCCTTGATTGGTCTCTGTGTGTCATTCAAGCTCGGGATAACCTGAGCTCAGGTGAGGTAAAGGACTCTGAGTGTTTAGATAGTTAACTTAGTCTAAGTTCTCAGTGGGTATCAAACGGTTTGGTCACCATTTATATGTAAACACATATTTCCATTTGAGGGGGTAGTGATTAGTAAAATATGCATGAATAAATAAATAAAAAGTTAACTAGGTGAAAAAAGGTAAGATACACTTTTAAAACTTGTTGAGAGCTAAAACTAGTCTTTGCTGCTGCCTAAAGAGGAGAAGGGAGGAGAAGAGGGAGACAGGAGAGGCTGATTCAGGAGCACAGACATACTCTCAAAACTATAAATGAACCAAAAATAAATAAATAAACAAGTTTCAGTGTCTTTTCCATATTGGAAATGGGATGTTATTGGTTATGGCCAAGATTTTATGATTATTGAAATGTATACAGTTTTGTTTCATATACAGTAGGTGTTTCCATAGATCTAGTCTCTTTATTTTCCCCTTAAAGTGCACCAGATTGATGCATTTAAGTCCAAAATTTAAAAATAAATCTTACCCGGGGAGCATGCCCCCAGACCCCCCTAGAGGATTTGAGGTCCACCCCCACTTAAAATCACATTGATAGGTTCCTAAATACATTTACCATTTTTTTTAGATAGTAACCCATGTCCATATGTTTATTTGTGGGTAGTAGATTTAAACTATAAGGCTATCACTATGGGCCCTGCCTGTACCTGTTTGCTCTGCCATCGCGTGAAGGGTCTGCTAACAAGCAACCAACAGAAAGGTTCATGTTAATGTTGTTGCAAGTCACCCCCCGCTACCACGACCCCCCCCAAGTATATTTCAGATCTGTGGGAAACACTGAAGATGTTAAACTTCAAACATCCATGACTTAAACACTTTATCCAGGATAAAATCCACATAGCTGCACCTGCAAGGTGAATACAGCTGGTAAAAGAAAAAGTGTTTGAATGCGTACATTAACAGGTTTATGATATCACTGCCCCGTCTAAGACACTTTCGAGTAAATCGCCAGAACGCCGACACCTCCTCATCTCCACCGCTCCCATGTTTTCTTTTGTGTTGCCATAAGTTAGTCTCTCTGCTTTTGTGCGCTGGGCTAATGCTAATGCTAATAATGCTAATGCGAGGATAATAAAATGGCGGCTTCACAAAACTTTTTGGGAGTTTTACGGGGCGTGGTTTGCATTCCGCCCAGCCAATCAGACATAGGAACCTTAGCGGGGAAGGGAAAAGGGGGTAAAAAAGGTTCTGATAAACTTATTTTAGTTCCGGCTCTTTTTGGTGTGAACGCGACATTTCAGAACTATATCGGAACTAAAGTGGGAAAAGTACTGCTGTGTGAACGCGGCTAATGGGACACATCGACGTCTGCACTCACAGTGCCTCGGACTGTACGTAATGTTACTTTGATCCGGTTACTTATGTTGTGGCAGATATTTAAGTAAGCTTTCTTAACGCTAATGTTTTAATAGTCAGATTGCTCTGAAGATGGGAGTTGATATTCTATTCATTTTTACGTTCACACAGTCAGTTGATTTTTGCCGGCCGTCTTTCCTGCAACGGCAGCTTTTCTGTATTTCCTTTCTCCTGTAATATGACTTGATCGCTTTAAACTCCGCACACTGAGCTCTGATTGGTCAGCAGGCAGTGCTTTCACTGAGTTGATCTCTTATCCTGGAACCTAACCTGCTCTGGACCAGGCTAGCCGTTCAGCATAAGTTACCATGGAGATCTAGCCCGCTAAGAAGTGAACCAGCGTCGTAGGACCGGAAACTGGGGATGGGAACGATTAATCCAATATTCGAAATTATTCAGGTATCGAATATGAGTTATGAATATTTTTATTGTAATTCTTTTTTCTTTTTTTTTTCTTTATTATTTTTGGGAGGGGTGCCTAAGTTGAATACTCTAAAATTATTTGAACATTTATTTATTTATTTTGAAAAATATATATTTTTTTTTTGTAAAAAGTTGTTTTACAAAAAGAAAATCCCACATTTTTTTTATAGGATATGTACATTTCGGTTAATCGGTTAACTGTATTTTTGGGGGTCGAATATTCGAATATACATTTGTTTTCAAATTCCCATCCCTACCGGAAACCCAGAGTTTTCCCTGAAGTTAGCTCGCTAAGCGAAAATCTGGCTTCGTAGTACAGGCCTCTGGTGAATGCTACACAATCACATTAGCAGTTTATTCCTCCCCCACCTTCTTTGTGTTACACACGTGATGGATGGAAAATACATGCAATGGTGTCCCCGGGTAAATAGCAGATGTGCCCACAAGACATTAAATGCCATTTGGTGCTGTTATCCAATGCGGCTTGGGGTATTGTTTGTGTGCATGTTGTGGGCTAATTTGGCATGTTTACATTGAATCAAACTTGACATACTTTATGATAATCTGCCAGATTTTGAAAGAGGGTTCAAAGTGAAAGTCAGGTGTCTCTCAGTTGTTTTTTGACATGTCATTTTTGCTTTACATCTCTTTCTGTGTCCCCCCTGTTCTGGACACTCCCTGCCGCTATATTGCAACAAAAGCTCGCTGTTGTCACTAACCCTCAACCACACACGAGTCCAGCAGAAACATCAAAACTTAGATAACATGGTCAACAGAATTCATGTAAAGGTGCAATTCTCACCTTGTTCATTTGAAAAGGCCAAACAAATGTGTTTACAATAATGTAATAAGAGGTTCAACTAACAATTATTTTCTTAATCAATTTGTTTAAAAAGTGTAAGAAATAGCAAAAAACGTCCATTAAATTGTCGAGGGGCCGGAGGTAAGAAATACAAATATGTTGTAATGCCCAACAAACATTTTAAAAACTAAAAATACACCTTAAAAACCGGGAGCAATGAATATGAACATTTTGCTGCCTCTAGAAATCTGCATTCGACTGATTGACTTTAACTTGTAAATGAGTATTTTATATTTAGCATATTAATAATGAAACAATCAAATGGCTTGCAGTGGAATATTGGGTACCAATAACCGAAAAGGGTGCACTGGTTGTGTATTTTTAAATATATTTTAGCTACATTTCTTCTTGAACATCACTGAATCATTGTCTGCTATAAAACTGCCTTGCAGCTGTCCTGGTGATATCTCATCATGTCTTGGTCCGTTTTGTCTCAGATGAGTGGCAGTGGATGGTGTGATCAGCGATGTTGCAAATGAGTTAGCCCCGGGTCTCACCTCTGTAAATCCCACTACATTTTACACCCATATCCCCCACGGTGGCAATATCCTTCACCAGCATTTCCCTTCAGAGATAGAATGTCAACAATAAGGCTGTTTGCACACAGTCATTGTAGACAGACTGATTCTAAGCAAAAATTCTAGCAAAGGTTCAAATCGACATTACATTGCAGTAATGCTGTCTCAGCTGTCACCAGACTGTATTATAACTGTATAATTTTCTTTTCTTTTTTTTTTTAAATACTTTTTTTTAAATGTTGTATTCAATGTTCAAAAACAAAAATGACCATGTTCAAGTCTTAAAGTCATCCTGAGGCCTTGGTTTTGGTTTCAAATTACAGAACATCATGTATGTGTTGCTTCTTTGGGGCTTGTTTTCATAGACCTGGTTGCTTATTTCTCTCAAATCTGACAACAGAGTGGGCAGGGCGCAGTGTCTAATTGTAGCAGTAAGCTAACGAGTACTGAAAGCTTTATTTTGTTTTTGATCCAATGCTGCACAACTGAACTGATCCAATGCTGCTGTGAAAGAAAGAAGCTATATCCATGTTGGATAGAATATCCAATTTAAATAAAAAAATAACCTTAAGGGACAACTTGAATGCTTTTTTTTCTCTTAATGCATTGCATAAAGATCGGATCGGGATAAATCGGTATCGGCAAATTGTCAAAATCAAATGATCGGAAGCAAAAAAGGTGATCGGGACCACACACACACACACACACACACACACACACACACACACACACACACACACACACACACACACACACACACACACACACACACACACACACACACACACACACACACACACACACACACACACACACACACACACACACACACACACACACACACACACACACACACACACACACACACACACACACACACACACACACACACACACACACACACACACACACACACACACACACACACACACACACACACACACACACACACACACACACACACACACACACACACACACACACACACACACACACACACACACACACACACACACACACACACACACACACACACACACACACACACACACACACACACACACACACACACACACACACACACACACACACACACACACACACACACACACACACACACACACACACACACACACACACACACACACACACACACACACACACTCCTGGCTATCCATGTTCTGCTCTATAAGTACCATGAGCAGTGAGATGCTTCATGGTCAGCCTCCAGAGACTGAATACAGCCTGAGGGAGATCTCAGATGGAGGAGACAAAGACAAAGGAAAAGGTGACAGCACATTGAGCTCACAATGATTTCATCAGCATTCAGAGAGTTATGAATGTAAAACCGCAACAGCAGTCACAATATGCTGAGACAAGGGGTGGGAATTGATAGATTTGTATCGTTCTTTATCAGATCCCTATAGATTTGTAATGAATAGTTCATTGGAAAATTTATATTTGTATTCTATTTTATTTTTAAGAAATGTTGTCAATTTCTGAAACTTGGGATAAATAAAGTATCTATCCATCCATCTATCTAATAAATATATATATATATATATATATATATATATATATATATATATATATTGTCAGTGAAAAATTAGGGTGTGTCTCCTTAGGTAAATTAGCTCCACACTTTTGAGCACTTTCTCTGGCCCTAAACAAACTGAAACATGACACAGCTGCGTGGGATATTAGTCTTTGGTAATGCGCAACTTCGGGAAAGCATGAATAATATGAATCAATAGTAATGGTGGCAAGCGATTTCAAGGAATCAGACCACTCGAAACCAGATCTTAGAGGGAACTGGTTCTCGATTCTCATCCTTATTTGAGGATATTGTGAAAGTACCTTAAAGGTGTATTCTAGTACTTATATTACTCTAACCTTATACACTGTAGGCAAACAATAACCTCCATAAAAGGTACAAACAAGAGTGGACGGTCACAGTTCTTCTGTCCTACAGTGTCAGTGTCCTAAAGTGCTGAGTAATGCTGCTGCTCTTACAGCAGCCAGCACGGGAGGTTGATCAGTAATAAACAGCTAAAACCAAAAAGATGCACCAAAAGGCAAGTGCTAGAATTTGTTAGCCTTTTACTCTACTGAGTCCCTTTGTACTGGACATAACAATACAAATGCTTCTCTTCAGATCCTTTGATATGAATATTGATTCTTAAAAATTATGACACAGCAGTGCAGAATCTTGTTTCATGCTCCATATTTATATATGCTGACATCAATTCACTTTAGTTTATCGTTATTATGGAATCTCTATGATAATCTTTATAACACTAAACCTACAGTGTAAAAGAATGGTAAACTATAGCACATAGACAACCTCAGTATACATATTGTTTCTGGATCTGTGTGTGCTTTCCCAGGCTGGAAAGAGATCTAGATCTGGACCCGAGAAACTTTTCAAATCAGACTCCACGGGGTAACGGAGTCTCCTGTTCCAACACTGAAGGATCAAACGTTCACACTGCAGCACACTCTCTGATCTCCACATGGAGCTGGAAGATTAACATTACATGCTTATTGTAGTTCTAAGCGCACTGCCTTGCGGCCTGAAGCACCATCCTTGATAGAGCATATGTGTGGGCTGGACCTGTATTTTACAGGAAAGGAGTGAGCAGAGGGTAGAGTTGTCGATTCTTGTTCTGTTTTCTTTGACTATCTGCCTCACCCTCTCAGAGTTTGAGTTGCGCGCACAATGGTGTAGCTGTATTAAAGTCCGAGTGGAAACAGTCCTGGGTAAATCTGATTTTGTCAGAAATCGGGAGAAATGCGGGAGAAATATGACCCCGGGAGGAAACCGGGAGAGGGCAATGAAATCGGGAGCCTCACGCGAAAATTGGGAGGGTTGACAAGCACACCCCAACATGTTCACTACAGGGGTTGGAACCATGGATGTATAATAAGAACTGGATTCAGCGTGGGAGGCGGGGTCTCGTTCTTTCCTATGAGAGCTGCTCATTAGCGCATGAGGTCAAAATGGCCCAACTTTTGAGAGAGCGAAACGTCACAGATTACCCATCATGCCTGGCTGTCAGAGCAGAAGAACCTGTATGTGCGCTCACAGAGCATGCGCCCCTTACGCCCCGCCCCCGGAGCTCCCATTCTCGGCTCAGTAGAATGAATGGAGACAGAAAATAAATGTTACAACTCTAAGGACCTAATGATTCAAATAAGGGCTATAAAATAGTTCATACTGGGTAGTTTATTTAGTTTAAAACAAATTATCCGCTGATTTAACTACGTCTCTTTCACAATGTTAGTCAATGGGGAAAAGTCTTTCTGGGCCCAGTGACGTCATGGACTGATACGGAAATTGTAGTACTGCCGTTTGGACACAACGAATATCTTCATCAGTCAGGCGCACTTCCTGGGGGCTTAGTTGGAACGGGACACCTACTTGTTTTTGTATTACTTCCTGTATTTATTATTTCCTGATTATATTTAGTTTAGGCCTCCAAGTCTGCTTTTATTATTTAAAAACATGTCTCGCCTGAACAGGGACTTGAACTCTGGACCCTCAGATTAAAAGTCTGATGCTATACCGACTGAGCTATCCAGGCTCTGATTAGAGCCATCACATGACAAATCATTATGTGTAGAATTACACAGCATGTTTTTTTTATCAACCAACAGTCCAAAACCCTAAGATCTTCAATGACACAAACATAAAACAGGAAAAAAGCAACAAATCATTTGATGCAAGGACCAGATGATGTTCTTCATTTTTATTAAACATATGATAAATGACTAAACTATGATAAACTACAAATTGATTATCAAAATTATTGCTGATACATTTTCCTTTGGTTGTTCAATTCAATCAATGATCTGGTAGTGTCACCACTTTCATATATATATGTGTGTGTGTGTGTGTGTGTGTGTGTGTGTGTGTGTGTGTGTGTGTGTGTGTGTGTGTATGTGTGTGTGTGTGTGTGTGTGTGTAGAGCTGTCAGTCATTATGCTTCCTCCTCTAAACCACTCAGTGTTATTATTGCCTCTCTCCCCAGCTATGCTGTTGCCATTGTTACCCACCCCCCCCATCTCCTTTTATTATCATTCACACTTTTTCATTTGTCCTGTCCCTCTGGTCCCACTCGTCCCTGTGTCCTGTCGGCAGTCCTACGCGCCGGCCTTCACTACTTGTCTTTGGGCTATTAGCATTTGGCTTGCTGCCTCCATACTACCAACTAGCAGTGACAATACTCTAATCTCTGAAGAACACGAGATGCCAAACTTCAGGCGCCCTTGAAACGAGCACTTAACCCTCAAATGCTGCAGTGAGGCTGTACAGTCAACACCCGTGTGTTCAGTGGCCAAAGAGTGTGGGTCCTGAGCAGCTAGCGCCTGTTCCTTTACAAAAGTGTGCCTATGTAGCAGGATGGTGCTGAAAATAAAATACTTTTGCCTTATTGGTATTATTTTGTAAGTATTTAAAGAAGTTGCATAGATTTAGTCTGTATTTCCAAAAACTGGCTTTTCTAAAATCATAAACCCATCTCAGGCTTTAGAAACTTCTGCCATTTGAGTAATCAGTGAAATATGACTTGATCCAATATTATACATTTGAGTCGTTGTATTTTCTGATGTTGTAATAAACTGTGAAGAGTAAACCACATCAAACTAGAAAGCAGGCCCAGATCAACTCTTTAGGAACACCTCCTCTGGAACTTTCATGTATTTTCCAGTTCTGCTTACTTGGCCAGTTCCTGCCTCCTAAAAAGGCCTTACTCCAGAGGTTGTATGTAATTGGTGGAAGGATGTAGCATGGGCTCAGTCATTTCTGAGCGAATCCTAATCACAGCGGGTGATACAAAACTTCATTTTCAATTTATTTAAAACTACAAGTTAGGGCATGGCCTTGTCAGACCAGCACTGTTGTTTTTGGTCAAATGTGTTAAGGTTTACATCAGACAATTGGTTTTCCAGCAGCAGAAGGTTATGCGGATTACATTACAGAAACAGATGTTCATCCAAACAATGACACCCAGTTCAATGGTGTGACTCATTAAAAGTGTTTTTGGTGGTGGACAAAAATAGAGATATGGCTCAGAGGAATTTGGATTGACACAGATAAAAGTATTGTTTATTTTAATGTCTGTTTTGAGATTGGTTGGCAATATTTGTATGTATTGATGTTGTCACTACAGAATGTCGTTTGAGTAGTCAGTGGTCTTTGTTGTTTTTCCCTTATAATATAACTGGACTAACAATCCAAGAATACCATTATATAGGTTGCCAACATCTGACTGTCCATCTATATTGCTTTAGAGGGCAGATTATCAGTCAGACAGAGGGAGAAAGTGAGTGAGAGATGCGTCAAAAAGCGCATTTGCGTACCAACGTACTTGTGAAGCTTTTCCAGAAGGCGGTTAGATCACCGGACGACAGAGTCGGTTTCCGTGTGCACAGACAGGGCTGCTGTTAACGTCGGTCTGTACAGCAGCACTGCGCTAAACCAGCTGATCACAACGTTCACACGCTCTGTGGTCACGAAGCCTCTGGGCTTCATACTCCACTAGCACCTCCCCCCCGTTGACATTGGCAATAGAGGGCTTCATGGGAACTTTGAGGGGAGCCATAAGTTGGAGTAACAAGCACTGACTCCAGGTACTCATCTGAGTACCTCACTGAGAAAGTTGTGTGCACCCCTGATTATAAAGAGAGATATAGACTAAAGAGTAAGATAAGAGTCTAGGGAGGTTATAAGAGAGAGAGATGTTACAGAGAAACAGAAAAGATGACATTGAAGAGGAGGGGATGCAATAGAGAGAATGAGGGTAAAAGATGGATATTGAAGGAGTAAGATGGGGGGGGGGCATATCACCGGAAAGATGTAGAAAGAGAGAAGAGGCAAGAGAGAGACAGCTGTCACTGTTAATCAGTCAGTGGCAGCAGCTCTGTGTCTCTGTTCCTCTGAGGCTTAATGGGGAGCAGACCCTCAGTGTACGTCCCCTTTTCACACTCACACACACACACACACACACACACACACACACACACACACACACACACACACACACACACACACACACACACACACACACACACACACACACCAAACTGCCTGGGGGGCATTTACGATGACCTCTGCTCTGAAGCTGATAAGTCATCTGCATATGAACAATTGTGAGGCGCATGCTCGGCTTCCCAAATGTCTATTGATTTATCTAATGATCAGCTGTCAATTAAATGAACTTCTGACAATCATAACATTCAGGATCCTGACACCAGGGACTTTGATTCCTTACAGAAATCAAATAAACGTATAGTTACTTGTTGACCAAAAAAAAAAGAGAACTGGATACAGCGTTGGAAGCGGGGGCCCCCGTTCATTCCTTTGAAATGTGCTCAGTGGCAACTCTGACTGGAGGTTCAAAAAGTACCCGATTATCTGGGGACTTGGGACCATTGAGCATGCACACTTGCGTTTCGTAGATCCCCGCTTCCAAATATGTAGTCATCCAGTCACAGCTCAGTCAAATGAATGGTGAGGTAAAATAATTGGCTTTGGCGCTTTTGACAACTTTTAGGACCTAGTGCTTTAGGTGATTCACCTAAAAAAACTGATTTATAGACAATGTTAAACTATGTTAGTCAATGGGAAAAAGTATTTTTGGCTTCAATTACATCACGGACTGATAGAAAAGTTGGGAGTACCACCGTTTGGCCACTATGAAAATTGCTTCAAGAAGTTCCAGTTTGCCACCTTGGCACTGAGCCCCTGATCAAGACAAGGCAATAGCAGCTGCCCACTGCTCCTAATACGAAGAGGAAGAGTTAAATGCAGAGAGTAAATTTCACTGCGTGTACGTTGTACATGTGCAGATGAAAAAGGAAATAGCTTGAATCCTACATTTTCCTTTCCATTAATTTTTGTGTAGATCTATGTATATTGTCGAACATAGTACAATTTGGGCTGACCTGCTCAATATATCTATGTAGAGACAATGTTGTCATTTTACCATACTGTATATCAAAATAATCTATATACCAACCAGTTTGACTAAAACCATTTCCTGTATATACTTAATATATGGCATATGAACAATTCTTAGACAAAGGATTGTAAATCCTTAGAAGCCTCGGCTGCACATAAAATGTGTTGAATTTTAGATATGAAATTCAGTTTCTTTACTAAAACAGTACTTACAGAAAATAACTTAACAAGAGTAAGGGTATTACTCGCACTGATGTGAAAAAAGCACTTAGCATGATGGAGTAAACTGTTGTTCAGAGTTTGAGTGTGCTACTATGTTCCTCTTCTTACTATTTATCTCACTCACTCTTCTTTGTTATATTTAAGCAGTGGTGAAGTGTGTTGCTACTGTACAATTTCTTTCTGATCTGTAAGCAAAAAAATATTTAGACAAAGATTAGAAAACAATAAGTATATTTAATGACTTTGGGCTACTTATAGGAAATGCCCTGCATGGCTGCCATTACAATGCCAACTGAAAAACATATTGAACTTTTATAGAAAACATTTAGATATTTGAATTTTCAACTTACATTTTTACTTTTTTATCCAAACCTAAACTTGGGATTTATCCTAAGCTTCATCCAGAATGATCTCACTTTGCAAAAATATCTTAAGTGATTGAAACTATCTCTCTCTCTCTCTCTCTCTCTCTCTCCCTCTCAGTGGATGCTTATTCGTGACGTCATACTACGCACTTTACACACTGCACTGAGTCACTTCCACTCACTTCACCTCAGCAAAGTGAAACATCATCTGTGAGCAGCCAGCAGCCGCGCCCAGTTCTGAGTCGGCAAGACCTCAAGTCTGAATCAAAACAGTCACCTTGTGGTCTAATAGACAGCAGAGCAGCAGCACAGAGCTTCAGTGTCCCAAAGAGGCTGTCCATCATCCACACAGGCCAGCGAGCAAAGAGTGTCAAAAATAACTCTATGCTGTAACAGAGCTGGCCATTATTTTATGTGATGAATACCAATTAACATTTTGTTAGGGAACCGTAGAAGCCACATGCATTCAAATATAATGCGTTAGTAATATAAGGGTTATTTATAACCCTGCTGAGGACTAGGGGTCAATGCGAACAAATTAAGGATTTACTTAGTACTATATAAATATAAGTGATACTAGCCAAGAGGATATGGTATAAAGTGAAATAAATTCACTTTATGGTAAACAGCTGAGCACAACAGACACACTCCAACCCCCTTTGGGTGTATGTCAGAAGATGAATAGTGCTATCACAGGAGTTTGACTTCCGTAGTACAATAAGATAAAAAAAAATGAATTAATATGTACTACAAAGTGTGAACCCCAAGAAGAATAGTAGCAATATACCAGGAGGATAGTTAGCTGGTTGCCGTTATCTATAATGACATTTGTGAAATACATTACAATCAGTGGCGGCCGGCCCATAGGGGCGCTAGGGGCGCCGCCCCCCCCCCCCTTCCCACATGTTTGATTGTCATTAAAAATTAAAAATAAATTAAAAAATATTTTTAAAAAACATTTTTTATTTTATTTTTATTTTTAAAGAACAAGGTAAATATTATATAGTTGGTATCAGTAAAATATATAATCTACAATAAAATCTTGTTTAAAATTGTTTTACGATGTCTAAAGTTACTGATAAGTCACATGTTTCCTGCCTGGCCACAGCGTGTATCATTACCCTCTCTCGTCCGGGCGGTAAGAAAGGAGCCCTCAGCCAGAGCAGCTGCAGCCAACAAGCTGACTGTTGCTATATGTAAACTATGCCGCCGAAACATAATTTCAGCCAATCAGCGTCGTCAGATCTGATGCTCAAAGGGCGCCCTGTCAGCGCCCTGGCCTGTGTGTCTGTGAGTTGTTTGGACTCGTATCCAAGGTGACGCTAAAGTAGTTGTCGAGGATGGCTGCGCCTGCAGGTGGAGACTCCGGTGCTAGTGGATCGCCGGAGCTGTAGATTAACATTTACATGCTTATTGTAGTTGTAACGGCAATGCCTGTAGCACCATGGAGCATATGTGTGGGCTGGACCCAGCGTTTCCGCCAGGGGGGTGTTTTGCCGTAATGTGACGCCCTTATTCAGCTCGGGACGCCCTGAACTCGAGCCGAGGGCGTCCAAAAAAAATTATAATTCGAGAGAAGATCGAGAGTTTTTATCGCTTGAAATGACGAAAAGGAAAAAGGACAAGGACATCCCTCTGTTGGAGGGGCAAAGGAGTCTGGTGGGATTCTTTTCGGAGCATTGAGGATCGTTTCCCCGACATGACAACACGGAACGTGCACGATTTGGACGCGATGAGCGGTGCTAGTGGAGCACGCGCGTGAGCTGCGAGCGCCAGAGCCTCGCAGCGGCGAAACTGAGGCTCCGTGGTAAACTGTGGTAATATGAAGAGCCGTTTGGGAGCCGAAACAGCTGGCGCTTTAAGAGAGCCGAGCCAAATGATCCGGCTCACTAACATAAAAAACCAGTATCTATAAAGGACGGCTCAAACCCCCCCCCCCCCCCCCCCCCCCCCCCTCAGCCCTGGTCTGGCGGAAACACTGGCTGGACCTGTATTTTACAGGAAAGGAGTGAGCAGAGGGTGGAGTTGTCGATTCTTGTTCAGTTTTCATCTTCCTCACCCTCTCAGACTTTGAGTTGCGCGCGCTGCTAAAGAGACGCGCTACCATGGAAACCAAACAATGGTGTAGCTGTATTAAAGTACGACTGGAAACAGTCGTGAGTAAATCTGATTTTGTCAGAAATCGGGAGAAATGCGGGAGTCTCCCGCAAGAATCAGGAGGGTTGGCAAGTATGACACACACACACACACACACACACACACACACACACACACACACACACACACACACACACACACACACACACACACACACTATTTAGTCTCCTGATTATAAATGGGAATTAAATCATTTGAGTCTTCCCAAAGCGCACCAGTGTTCTGCAGTTTGTGTGGGCCTACTGTACTGCTGAACAGGAAGATTCATAGCTAACCACACTGAAGATTATGGAGTCATAATTTTAGGGGTCATTTCTCCAAAACTTCTTCCGGGGAAGGATCCCCCCGGACCGCCCTAGTATGGTTGTCAACATTTCCATAGCCCCACCAAAAATATTTTCCACCAGCCGCCACTGATTACAATTATACCTATAGCCTTTGTCTTTAGTGATTTGCCTGTCATACTGCTTTATTAACAATTGACCCCTCTCTCACACACACACACACACACACACACACACACACACACACACACACACACACACACACACACACACACACACACACACACACACACACACACACACACACACACACACACACACACACACACACACACACACACACACACACACACACACACACACCTTGCACCAACAAACCACAGCTAACTAACCACAGCTGCCTGTGTTAGCTCCCTCCAGTAGCTGTGGAAATTAATCACAAACAGCGAGCATGTTAAACAGCCATTGGTCTCAGGGCATAACTGAGGTTGTAGTCACTTTTCACTGCAGATGTGATCAAACAATACATTAAGACTTGGCAGGCTACATCGCATTCTGCTTCCTCTGTTGCTAAGGCAAGCTATGCTGCTGTTGGCCTTGTCTAACTAAAGCACAAGAATAAATGAATGAATACACCCTGCATGGAACAGCAACATTCAGGAATAATTGATGCCACAAGGGGCAGGAATGCCAAAGTAATGTCAGGTCACACAGTGAACCAGAGACACATATAACTTCCTGCAGGAGCATGTAGCCTATATTCTGCAGAGATGCTTCTCCTGGGAAGATCATATGCCCTTTGCAATAGGGTAAAGTTGACCAAAATGCCACAAAACGCTATATCAGCATGTATCCTTAAAGGTGTCGGTTTAAAAGAACCCTAAAGTGATCTGGTATAACATACAACAACATTATACATCCCATTCACTAGGCCGCTATTCTGCTTCTTAACCAAGTAATCATTCAAATTCAGAGAACTAGCTCTGGCCGGCATCATTAACACTTTCCCAGGCATGCATCATGTAACACATGTGGTTGAAAAAAGACACGAAACAGCGCGTCCCCCCGCCGGATCACTGCGGTACCCTGCACCCAAATGCAGGACGGCGTCCCTGCAAAAAAAGGAAAAAAACACCATGCACCTCGACTCCTTGCTCTCACAATGGGGATGACAAATTAAAACGACACAACCATGGAGAAAGGAATCATCTGTCGTCCTATCGGCCTCACCTTCAGCTTTAGTGTCCGTTTTTCGGTTGGTTTTGTCCTCCTCTTATACCAAGACGTCGTTGGGCTGAATCGATGAGGAGAGCGGTTTGTCAATGGAGGTAACTGACGCTCCGCTCTTATTCCTGTAGGGTCTTCCCTCGATTAGTCCTTATAACAGGAAGAAGCAGTTTGTCGGGCTAATTTCAGAAGCACCCCGGGAGTCTCTACCGTGCAAATGCAATGCTTTGATGAATAGAAGGGGCGCTGTGTGCCCGCAGCGGTGACCGCCGGCCGGGAGATGCTGTCGGTGCTGAGGATGCGAGCCGGTGGAAGCTGATGCTGGTCCATCGAGGTCCCCGTTTCCACCTGACACAACCTCTCCTTCCTCCTCCTCCTCTTCTTCTCCGCTGGTGATGCTGGAGAGAAATATCAGCATTAGTGCGGCTAGCCAGGAGGGGGGGAGAGAGAAACAAAAAGGGGGGTCGGGAGTTGGGGGGTGCGATACTATCCAATTTTAGCAACAAGCCACAAGAGGCAGAGTTTTATATCGTAGGCTAATTTAACACTAGCAGACACAGTTTAGTGGCGAAAATAAACAAATTGTTAAATACATTTTAAAGCCTTGCGTTAATTAACCAAACCGTAAATATGTTTACCCCTAACATGCTTAACAGCTTAAAGGTAGGCTAGCTAAGTTTCACATTTGATACTACGTTGCTAGCCTAAACATTAGCTTACCACTGAGGTTTAAGAAGCTATTATTTCGTTATCACAACATTTAACATACCGAGGCATTGTCATTGTTATGTGAAACTGTTACCGGCTAACAAACGATACCTCTTTACATAGTCAACTTATTACCTTTTTGTTTTAGTCGTTAAAGTTTTAAATCCAGTGTTTCCCGGTGTTTAAGCTTCTGCTCCTCTTAAGAAGAAGTAGGCGGGGTACAGCTATCCAATAAAAAACAGTATCCTCTATCACGCTATATCATCATAAATTACTAATAATTACACTTTTTTGTTTTTAAGCATTGTCCCTCTTGAACAGTTAGTTGCATAAAACAAGCTAGTATTATATACAAATGGAGAGACCACATGTTTCTTAATTCTCAATCTCTACCTGTATGGCAGCCCTTTCATTCCAGTGTCTGTTGAATTGCAACACAGAAAAATGTTGTCAGTAGTTCATAGAATACAACAACAAAAAACATACCTATAAATAGTACAACCAGAGAAACTGATAATTTTGCAGTAGTCTCTTAATTTTTTCCAGAGCTGTACTTTCACAAGTGCATATGGTGTGTTAGGTGTGTGTATTTTAAAAATACTAAGGTCATGAGACACAAAAATGTATTGTTCTTTTTAAAAAAAACACTGTTCCCAACATTAAGATCTAAATTGTACTGTTGTGTTCATTTATTTATGCTGTTGACCTTAATGTAGTCTAAACTGGTCAATGTTAACTCTTCCTGCGGTCGTAACCCCCCAAATACTAAGAAAAGCATACAGATGCTACTCAAATGTACTTTATTTAGAGTTAACCTGAGTCTCTGCACACTTTACAGGTTAAAATCATAGGTTAAAATATAAAAAACACACATTCAAATACACACAGGCAGAACCCCATACACAAATGCAATTGTACAGAAAACTGCTTAAACCCAAGCTTTCTTTCCCGATGATCGCATCAAAAACATGAGAGAGATTATGTAAATATGAATGAACACACTGTTATATATTAAATTATACTAATGCAGCAGAGGTCTTTTCGAAGCATCTTAGCTTCTTTCTTAGCGCAGGTAAAGCCTGTTTAGTTCGGCAAAGTTTGTGCCTTTCCAAACTGCTCTGGTCCTAAAAGTGACTTGCATTAGGCTCCAACTGGATGGCCTGGGTAATTGGATTGGCCTGCAACATTTTTGGCACTTTATTGGCTCTGGCCCCCTGCAGGATGCATTTGAACTGCAAGATGATCCTACCACCAATATTTCATAGCTGATAGAAAATTCAATTTTAAGAATTGTGTGCCATGTGCTAGATCATCAAAATGGTTTGTTAGCATCATCCAAAACTACAAAACAAAAAAGTCCTTTAAGCCCACCCTGGCGTCCTGCTCTAAGCCACTTTGAAATGTAGGATCTGTAATAATATTCTGTGCATCTTTTGACCAAATAGAGGCCACATTTTCCTTCTTAAGTTATTTTGGCTAAGTACTAAAATCAATGAAAACCGACATTTGTTTCAATATAAATTAGTCTTTATGAGCTGGGAACCCTCGCTGATCAATTTTATTTCCCACATAGAAACACAAAGAATCTTAATGGATTAAATAGACTTTACTCAGAAAGAAAATACAGTTTTTTCCAGAAACAACGGAGACATCACAACCATGTTACAGCGTACAGATAAAAGACAAGAAGAAGAAGAGTTAAGTGCATCTGCCTTTACTGTCAAAGTTATTTTATTTTACAAGCCTTTAGTAGCCGTAATAAAAAGAAGAAGTAAAGCAGTCATGTGATGATATCAAGGTGTGGACAAATATCTCTGGTTTCAAACTTTGCTTGGCAGGGTGTCTTTGCAGTGACTATAGGCAAAGGTATACAAGTAAAGTAATAGAGTAGGCCTAACATTAATTCCCTTATTCCTTATCGTTTAAAATTAGACAATAGAGCACTTGAATCTCATATTTTGATAGAACAAATAGCAAACTTTTCACTAAGATTTGGTTAAAGTTTGGATTAAGTTACAGACCTTCAAAGACAGTGGATAACAAGACAGATGGAAAAATATCAAGAGTCTAGACTAGAGTGAGGACCAGATTAGGATATAACTAGTAACTAATAATAACTAATTTTATAAATAGTAGCCCATAGCCTATACATTCTTAAATCATGTTATTGTACTCAATTTGATTATTTTAATTTTATGCTACTTTATACTTCCACTTCACAATTTTGGAAGCAAATATTGCTGTTTTTACTCACCTACATTAATACAACAAATACATTGTAAAAATACGAAACAATGAGAGGGAGAGGGAGGGGGCGAGAGACTGTAACATTTTAGCAACATGCCACAAGAGGCAGTGTTTTACATCTGAGGCAAATTTTACAGGAGAAAAACGCAAAACTTAAAGGAGGAAAATACATTTCTGCTAGCTTGAACATAAAGACAGCTTAATTTCAAATGTGATACTACAATGCTATAACAATAGTTTAAGAAACGTCAGGCTTTGTTGTTAAAAAAGGTTAATCAATTACCGTCTTAAAAGGTATAGGTCATTCACTTCAGAAACACATGCTTTGACAATAAATATATACAAATATTTCATCTGTGGAAGCCGTGGAGCTGTAAAAAGCAAGTCCAATTATCTGCCTCGGCCCGCGGCAGATAATTGGATGGCCTACCTGCCTGTCAGCCTTCCATCTCGTGCACAAACTTATCTCGTGCCCTCATTGGTCATGTGCACGTTCGTGTGTGTTAGAGGAGGGGCTCTTTATGGAAGTCTGAAGGGCAGATTTTGTCCGGTTGTGTACTTTCAAATTCTAGCTTTCTCGAGCTGGTTTCTCCATTCTTACCTACCCTACCTTTAATAACAATAACTAGTTAAGTAATTAACATGGGCGGTTCTCAGGGGGTAACACTGAGCTTGACGCTGTAGCCCCATCCAAAAATACATTTTATTTTAATACGATTAGTGATAGTGTTGCAGAAATGTTTTTTAATAAAATTGTGACTATGTCTTTTACAATAATTCTGTGACTAAGTAAACACCATATTGTGTTGTTTTGTGGGCTGAACCAAAAATGTTGAAATCTTGAACACTATCTTTTTCTGTGTGCCCCACTGTGAATGAACTAGAAGAAGAATTGGGAGGGATGAAACCCCTCTTTAATGGTCACACATGCAGAGCACACAGCACACACAGTGACATGTGTTCTCTGCTTTTAACCCATCCTAGTACCAGGAGTCTAGTATAGGAGCAGCTATTGTACAGCGCCCGGGGAGCAATGGGAGTGAGGGGGGAAGGGGGATGTCCGGTGCCTTGCTCAACGACACCAAGGCAGGGCAGAAGGTGAACTGGGACCTCTCCAAGTAGAAGTCCACACTCCATATTTAGTTCTTGTCGGGGACTTGAACCGGCGACCCTAGGGCTCACAGTCCAAGCCCCTTACTGAAACCCCTAATGAACTAATCACAATCTCTGATAGATTAAAGTAAACCACTTTTTAAAGTCCCCTCTTTCCCTGTTTCCAGGTTTGTTTTCCTCAAAGAAGAAATTCTCAGATGTCCTGCACAATATATCATGAATTAATTAAACTTATTGTGTTTTTAAGCACAATTCTTGAACAGTCAATCACATAAAACCAGTGGTCAGTTCCTTTACTTAAAGAGCAACTTCCAGGTTAAAGACACCTGTGAATAAATGTGTAGGAAAATGATGAATACACTAGATTTTCAAAAAAATATACAGAAATATACATTACAGTGACATCTGGCGTCGTTTTGAAATGTTCACTTCCGCATAAAAAAGCCTCGGCACGTGACCTCCCGCGTGTGACGTAACATGGGGGAAACAAGGGGGAGAGCGGCCGGTGTAACGTATTAATAAACATGGATCCCAATGCTAGTTTCGACACAGAAGAAACAGAAGAAGTTGAACATGAATATTCGAATGCATATGACGGACCACAACCTTATAATTATGAGCCTTCTAGGCGTCCAAGAGACCAGGAGCAGCCAAGGATTAGAAGGAATAACGGCCATCGGAGAGAAATTGAGCTGTGGTGTGAGGAGAACCAGTGGAGAACTGGGCAGCTATCTTGGTGAGTGACCGGCGTTAGCTACAGAATGTTAGCTAACGTCACATCACAACATTGTGAAGTTAGCTATCATATATCAGGCTATAACTAAAGTAGCATTGATAATATAGTAACGTTACTGGCAGGAATGTTGATACTGATCCATAACAGAAACTAATGCGCAAGTATCAGCCGTATCTCGCGTTACCTAATGCAACTCCACACTACGGTGCTGTGTACCGGAGGGGAGACGCGAGATACGGCTGATACTTGACGATCTGGCGGAGAAAGGTGGTGGAGCCTCCGTTGATATGCCGTTGTAAATGGCTTGATGGAAAGCAGGTGTGTAGTCGGGGAGGGTGCACAGCTGATTGCAGCAGGTGAGTGGATATTGAGCCGGTGTCGGTACCATATGTGTTCGGGGTACCATTTGTGTTCGGGGTACCATATGTGTTCGGGGCCGTCTCTTACCAATGACGTCACGCGTTGTACGCATTGTGATTGGCTGTACGGTAATTTACCCAGGGGTGCTCGGGGGCAAATCACATACAGATCATGATGAACTGAATTGAAGTATTCCTATACTCCTAGCGTGTGAAAATGTTTGTGAAAAACATGTAAAAAAAACATGAAAAAGGAGCAATGGCTGTAAAACTCAAGAGGACCATCATACACGGTCAAATTCCGAACATTTAAACATAACTTAATTCTTTACTTTGTCCGTTATTATATGTAGAAGATATTACTTTTTTCTCCGTCATGTTGTTTCCATAGCAACAACTTCAAACAGGAAGTTAACCTAAATTACATTTAAGACACTGCAACGAAAGTAACAAAAACAATGTCAAATGTTTGTGAAAAACGTGTGCAAAGTCTCTGAAAACGGAGCAGTGGCTTCGATGCTAGCTTTGCGGCTAGCGGTTAGCATTTTCAATGGAAATATACATTGAAACATCATGTTTCAGTAAAAACAAGGCCCCACTGATCATTTACTCTCCGAGACGATTCCAGGGATGCCTGACTTGAGTTTCTAGCACCAGGGAAAGTGGACAAAAGTGCCCCAGATCAGCCTCTTAATTTACCCAGGGCCTAGTGCTTAGCTTTCGGCATGACAATTCAGGAAACTCCCCTGAGTATTTTATTACATATCTCAACTTTGGAGAGGAGTTGGGGGACAAACGACACATCAAATCACATCTCCACATCAAGCCGAAGCTAATTAGAATATTCTTGACTGCCTAGCCTGCGGAGAAATTGGTGTGCGTGACGTCAGTGACGTCATTGGTAAGAGACGGACCCCGAACACATATGGTACCCCGAACACATATGGTACCAACACCGGGAGCCAGGAGTGACAGCCACCACGCACACACAAACAACACAGACAGGGGGAAACAAACAAACACAAAGGAGACGGCTGGAGCAGTACAGCCACCACAGCGTTACCTAATGCAACTCCACACTACGTCTTACGGTGCCGTGTACCGGAGGGGAGAGAGAGAGAGAGCAGCGAAGGGGGGGGGAGAGAGATGTAATACGGTTTCCTGATAAAGCTGTGGAGAGTATGTGCTGCAGGGAGGTGGATGCACAACGCACCCAGGAACGAACGCTAGCTCCGGTCCTTTTTCCCGTGAGGTAAACTGTGGACTCGATGTCCTGACAGGCTGGTATTTGTGCAACCTGCACAAAGACAATACTGCACCATGATTTCAAATGGTGAAATACAATGTAAAACTACCGAAAAATACCAGCTCACGAAAACACAACCGCTCAACTCAACGCAACTACTAACTATACCCGCGGTCAGAGAGCGGAGATGTTTACCCTTTGTGATGTACTGTAATATGACGCGTTTGACGTATGACCTTAAAAAAAAGCAGTTTTTAAGAGCAGAGCTCAAAATTGCTCCTTTCTTCTTCTTCTTCTTCTTCTTCTTCTTCTTCTTCTTCTTCTTCTTCTTTTCTTTAATGGCGAATCGCTTCCACTTGGAGCATATATCGCCACCTACTGTTTAGTTATTAAATGTTCATACTAAATCCTTGTCCTCAGACCAGTGCTTTTGAGGAATTTGAAGATCAGCTTGTTTGCTTCATTTCTTGATTTACTTTCAAATATTGCCTTGAAATCCATGTCCTTGATGTTGAGTTGTTCCAGTGCAGTTTTCAGAATGAATCTTTGTCTGTTATAGTCCGGGCAGCTAAAAAATACATGATGTATTGTCTCTGGTTGTTGGCAACCATCACAATTGCCATTTGGATGTTTTCCAATCAGATGCAGTGATGAGTTTAGTCCAGAGTGTCCCAATTTTATCCTGCTGTTGATGCTCTGCTCTCTTCTACTACTCCCCCAAGTGCTTCCTGTTCCTACTTCCCTTTGTATCTGATATAAATGTCTTCCTTTGGTGTTACTGTCCCATAGTTTTTGCCATTGTTGCTTGATAACCACTTTAGTAAAAGATTTGACTTCTGCTCTACTGATGGGTACCATAATATCAATCTGGTTTGCTTTCAAACCACATTTTGCCAGTTGATCCACTACTTAATTCCCTCTAATACCCACATGCGCTGGAACCCACACAAATTGAACAACAATTCCCAGATGAACTAACCTAAACATGCTTTGTAAAATTTCATGTAAAATATCCTGACGACATTCTGAAGAGAAGTTGTTTATACTCTCCAGAGCTGCACTGGAGTCAGAGCAAATGACCACTCGCATTGGCTGTATTTCCTCTACCCACTGAAGTGCTAGAGAGATAGCCATCATCTCTACTGTATATACTGCAATGTGATCACTTGTACGCTTTCCCACTTTGACTTTTAACTCAGGAACATAAAATGCACAACTCGTTAGACCATTTTCTGGATTTTTGGATCCATCAGTAAATATTTTTATAAAGTGCCCATATTGTTCATGTAGAACAGTGTTCACATAAGCCTGTACATTGAATTTGTTTTTCATTGAATGTACCCGTTTCAATAGTGATAAATCTACTATAGGTTGAGGTAGCAACCATGGTGGAACAGCTGATAACAACACCGTCGGACTAATATTCCATTCCTTAACTTTGAATTCCTTACATATTTCCGAAACACAAAAACAAAAACTTTCTTTTTTTATTTTGTTACTTTCCCAACTTGTTTGTACAGTTTGTTTAGTAGGGTGAGTATCTTTATGACCCTGTAGATTTGCCCAGTAATTAACAATTAACTGCTTTCTCCTCAAAGAAATAGGTACTTCTCCGACCTCTACCTGAAGTGCCGACACTGGTGTAGATCTTACTGCCCCACAGCATATCCTTAGTGCTTGTGCCTGGACTCTATCTAATTTTTGAAGTGAAGTGTATGCAGCTGACCCATACACTATTAGTCCGTATTCTATGGCTGATCTAATTAAGGCCGTGTATACGTTCCTCAAAGCAGCTTTATCAGCCCCCCACTTAGTGCCTGCCAAGCACCTCATAACATTTAAAACCCTTTTACATTTATCTACGACTTTATCAATGTGAGTACTCCATGTGACTCTCTCGTTCAACCATATTCCCAGAAATGTAAATGTCTTCACTTTCTTTAGATCTTGTCCATAAAGTTTTAACCTAACCTCCTCACCTATCCTTTTCCTCGTAAAAAATAAAGTTTCAGTTTTTTCCACCGACAATCTAAACCCCCATGTCAGAGACCAGCTTTCAATTTCCCTAATGGCTTCCTGAATCTTAGCTACAATATATTTTACATTTCTGCCCCTTTTCCAAATAGCTCCATCATCTGCAAAAAGTGACTTACCAATATCAGATCCTACTTGTGTATATATATCATTGATCATGATAGAAAATAAAAGAGGACTGATGACACTCCCCTGCGGGGTTCCATTTTCAACTTCATGCCTTCGAGAATATGACTTGCCAACTCGGACTCTGATGGCACGGCCAAACAAAAAATCCATAATCCAATTATATACATTACCTCCCAGACCCATAATGTCCAGTTTTATTAATAATCCTTCCTTCCACATCATATCGTAAGCTTTTTCCACATCAAAGAATACAGCTACAACACACTCCTTGTTCGCTTGGGCTTTCCTGACTTCAGACTCCAGGCACAGCAGTGGATCTAAAGTACTCCGCCCTCTTCTAAACCCACTCTGATAAGGAGTCATTAGTTCATTTTTCTCAATGTAGTATGTTAGCCTTTCTGTTATCATTCTTTCCATAACTTTACACAAGTGTGATGTCAGAGCTATAGGTCTATAACTGCCTGGACTGGTTGGATCTTTCCCAGGTTTCCTAATAGGAATAATGACTGACTCTTTCCATATTATTGGCAGCTTCCCTTTCTCCCAGATCTTATTGTACATCTCCAGCAGCTTTCCTAAGGCAAAATCACTTAATTTGGTCAACATTATATAACATACATTATCTTTCCCAGGAGCAGTCATTTTACACTTACTTAATGCTCTTCTCAACTCTTGAATAGAGAAAGGTATATTTACAACACTCTGCGACGAATGTCTTTCTTCATATACATTAGGATGCTCATCTAACACTTCCTGCCTCCTGATCTTACCTTCTTCTGTCAAATTTTCAGAAGAATGAACTTTGACAACATTTTCAGCTAGAATTTCTGCCTTCTCCAAAGCACCAGTGGCAACTTCCCCTCCAATCTCTAATACTGGCAGGTTACTCTGATGTCTTATTCCCCTCATCTTCTTAATCATTCCCCATACTTTATCTAATGGTGTAGTTCTCCCAATACTTGAACAGAATCCTCTCCAACACTCACTTTTTGCTCTTTTAACAATGTTCCTTACCTGAGCCTGTGCCTTTTTATATTCTAATAAATTATGTAATGAATGTGTCTTTCTTAGCTTTCCAAACAGCCTGATTTTGTTTCGGATTGCATCATTACAGTCTTTGTTCCACCACGGTACCATCTTAACACATTTACCAAGTTTCCCAGTTTTATTCCCAATAGTTTGATTAGCGCTTTTAATTATATTTGAAGTAAATTGCTCATTTATTTCATCAATACCTTCTGCCATATCAATCTGATCCAATTCGTTATCGCACAATTTAGCAAACATCTCCCAATTTGCTTTAGAAAAAGTCCATCTCATGATACCGTCTAGCTCAACCACATGATTTATATCAAACTTGATTATAATCAGAAGATGATCACTCCCAATACTGTTATTTGTCAATACTTCCCAACTGCTACCAGAAGCTAATTCACTTGTTACAAGAGTTAGGTCGATCGCAGACTCTGTTCCATCTCTAAAATTGATCCTTGTACCTTGCCCATTATTTAAACAAACTAATTCCTTTGCCTCCATTAAATCCTCCACCACCTGTCCGTTGTAATCTGTTGATCTCCCTCCCCACATTGTATTATGTGCATTAAAATCACCACACCATATTATTTCATTTCCTTGGCAAAGACTGTCTAATTCCTCTATTCTGAGTTTATTACATGGATTATAAAAATTCAGGACACTAATTTTCCTTTTATTAATCCAAACTTCTACACCCACTATTTCTAAATCATGACTGTTCTTAAAAGTTAGCTTACTATAAGACATGACTTCTCTGATAAAGATTGCACATCCCCCTCCCTGGCCATCATTTCTATCTTGTCTTATAGCAGTATATCCCCCAATTATGAAGTCCAAATGAGTCTTCAGCCATGTTTCTTGAATACAAATAACGTTTGGTTTTTCTTTTAACTGATATATATAGGTCTTGAATTCTTGTCCATTTGCAATAAGGCTTCTAGCATTCCATTGCAGAATGAGAAAAAACATTCATCTACTCAATCTGTGAATCATCATTATTGGTGGCTAGCATTTCATGTATCATTTCAACGGTTATATCCTTTATCCCCAAAACTTCACCTGCTGCCTCCACTATTGTTTTCAGTCTTGACCTCTTTTTTGTCTGTTGTAACGCAACATTCACCACTTTTCCAATAAAGGCCACAAACTTGTACTTATTAACAATCAATGGATCCTCTCCTATCACACACTTATGTGAACACTTTGTGGGGCTTTCCTTTGCCTGTGGGAGTTTGGGAAAATCTTTTGAAGAGAACATACTTGATGCTACTTGGGATTTCCTAGCTATGTTTAGTGAAACCTTTTCTGTTGCTTCAGCATATGAGACTTTATTTTGCACTTTGTATCTCTGCACCTCCTTGGCCTTTTTCTGCACTTCACAGCCCTGATACGCAGCACTATGTTCCCCACCACAGTTACAAAATGTCACCTTAGCACCTGCAGTACCATATTCATGTTCCCCCGCACATGTTGGACACCTGGGCTTAGTTGCTTTGCACTTGTCTGCCACATGCCCAAACCTTTGGCACTTAAAGCACCGCAGAGGTTTAGGGATGAATTCTCTTACTGGAAAGCTCATGCAACCGATCATTATCTTCTGTTGCATTGTTTCTTCAAACTGAAGAAGAACAGACAAACTATCCACTATCTTACCTTGATACCTAGTAGGAAGACACTTTACTACAGTCACTTTCCCCCCTTTAATTTCCTTCTTGAGTTCTTCTATGCCTATTTCTATGGGAACTCCACTGATAACTCCAAGTATTTTCCGATTTGCTCCAGGAACATGGCATTTAATTCGAACTTCATTCAGGGTCTTCATTTTCAGTAACTTTTCCTGTTGTCTTGCATTAATCAACTCAACCAACATCCGTCCTTTGCTCAGAAATCTTGCTTGTTTTATCGATCCAATTTCTTTGTGAATTGCTTTAGTCAGGGCCACTGGATGTAGCTTAGCTGCGGATTGCTCACCAAACTACAATCACTTTCCACTCTTCATTCTCAATCCTTTTCTTTACTTTCTTCAATTCATTCTGTGAATCAGATTCACTAAGACTGTCACTTGACATGTCTATCTTCTTTCTTGAAGTCTTTTTCCTTACTTCATTCCATCCTCCTTCAGATGCACTTTCCATATCCTCCTCTCCAGGACTCAAAGAAGCCATTCCACCAGCTGCTCTCAATCTCGCACTCACTTCAACGTTCACTCCTATCTCCGTCTACTCAGTCTCAGCACGTGTTTCCGCTGCTCCAACCCAACTCTCGTCGATCTGGATCGGATCGAGCCAAGCAATATCAGCAATTGCTCCTTTCCCTCTGAATTCCTGCCCTTATAGGCTAGTTGCACAAGATGGCGTCTATCAACTTCCGGCGGCTGGGTGTGAGCCTGAGTACTTCCGGTCTTCGGTGTGGAGTTGTTTGGGGAGTTAGCGATATACATACGATAGATAGAGAGAGATAGATAGATAGATAGATAGAGAGAGAGAGAGAGAGAGAGAGAGAGAGAGAGAGAGAGAGAGAGAGAGAGATAGATAGCAAGATACATAGCATACAGATAGCGATATAGTTACTGATAGATAGCACAGATTGGAACAGTCTACAGCTAAAATTGAAATTGAGCAATTTTATTTCTCTGAATGTTTTTAAAGCACGTCTAAGTGAAATGCTTTCTGAAACTATGGGTATTTCTAAATGTTGATAAGTATGTAAATATGTTGTATGATATCCTTTATTGTTTGTTTTTATATTGTTTTATGTTTCATGTGGAACTTAAATTGCTGCAGGTCTCCCTTGTAAAAGAGATCTATGATCTCAAGGGACCAATCTGAATAAATAAAGGTTTGAAATGAAATGAAACATTAGTGTACCACACTACATCATGTTATCACATTGTGGATTTATTATATTATGTATTGTCCTATGTTATTTTTGTGTGCATTTGTTTTGAGGTTATAATTCATTAGTTATATATAATATATATATATTAGTTATATTCATTAGCCGATTCTTTTGAAAATGAAAAATGGAAAATGAGCCAAACGCAGCAGCATTTGGATGCACTTCAACCAAAACCCAGGCAGTGATAAAGCGCACCATTTGTAAAAGCAAACTATCCTTTAAAGCAGGGTCAACAAATAATCTCCATCGCCACTTAAAAACACAGTATCTAATATAAGGAGTTGCATGAATTTCATTCAAGGCAAGACAACTTTATTTACTTAACACATACAGAGGGTAAATTCAAAGTAGTACATTCACTGACATGGATATGGCGCCACCTTGTGTCATGTTTACAAAGAAGATTATTGACATTAGGTCTGGCAATACAGTCAATCATTATCCTGGTGATTATTTAGCTTATTTTCCCTTCAAAGAGCCATAATTCCCATCACTAATTGCTGCCCAGGCTTGCCCATGCTTTTACCAGCGGTCCGTTCTGGTAGTTGACCAGGAAGCAAGCCACATTGAAGAGCTCCTCAATGCTTCCACACACAGACAGTGGTATGGCTTTGTCAAATAGTTTGTTCTCTTTGACTCTTCTGATGCACCTCTCCACATGGACCCTCAGACGTGCAATGGATTGAGTCTGCCTGACATCCTCCCTGCTCATTTGGGTTTTTTTGTGCAGAAAGGCAGGCCGGTACACTTTACACTCAACCAGATTGTCCACAAGGAACCCTTTGTCGACCATTATCGCCAGCTCTGGTGTGAGCAGGCTCACGATGCCAGACAGCTTGAAGATCTCCCGGTCACTCATAGATCCTGCATACAGGCCAGACACAAATGTAATGGCACCATGTGGTGCCATGCCGATCATGGCCTTGAATGTAGCATGCGACTTGTATGTAGAAAACACCTCACTCTGCAGCAGGAGAGATGATGGAGTCTGGCAGAATACTTCAGTGCAGTCAAGCACCACTTGTGTGTCAGGGAAAGCTGAAAACTCTGGTGGAAGGTCAGCTTTGACAACTTTGCGTGGGATCCATAGACGTTTGCTTCCAAGCAGTTGGTAGAGGAAGTGTGTCCAGGTGGAAATAATTCTGCTGACTGTGGTGCGGTGAATGCCAAACCGTTCTGCGAGATCCCTCAGATGTAGGCCCACTGACAGGTGCATGAGGAACAGCAGCAGCTCATCGATGGGTGGAAGTTTCTGTGAAAACAAATAAGTGTTAGGCATACTGTAGATACTGTTATAGGGGAGACCGGGTACAGCTGTAACACATTTTCCTGGGGTTTGTTGTTCTGTGTGTGTGTGTGTGTGTGTGTGTGTGTGTGTGTGTGTGTGTGTGTGTGTGTGTGTGTGTGTGTGTGTGTGTGTGTGTGTGTGTGTGTGTGTTTTGTGAGTGATGTGATGCACTTGTTAAACGGTGGTATAGTGCGCAGCGTGCATAATTATTAATATAGATCTATGCTTGTATGCTGCTTACCGTTGTTGATGGTTGAGAGGAATCCCAGCTGCTGGCAGAGGATGCCTTGGCGTTGGTGATCCGCACCATCTTGATGTTGGCTGCAGGCTCCACCAATTACCAAAAGGTGAGGAAATGCTTGTATGTGGCAAATCTAAGAATGTAATATTGTTCATGTTAGACATAGTTTTGTTTCTTAAATTAGCTTCCCCAAATGAAAAGTGTTTATCAAACTATTGGCCATAACAACATCCTGATAGCCTTATAAACAACATGTCCTCGTCCGACCCTGCCAGGCGTTGTATCCCGAAACGAGATCTCAGTTGTAACACTTCCAGCTGGTGTTTGAGCTCCCTAACCTCGATTTTCAAGGCTTCGTTCTCGTCGGCCACCTGATTTGCCATCACTGCCGTCGCTGGATTTACAGAGTAGTCATGATCCGGCGGCGGCTGGATTAGACCCTCCAGAAAAACGCGGGCTAAAATCCTTGATTATGCGGGCTAAAATCCTTGATTATGCGGGCTAAAATCCTTGATTATGCGATAAAACATGCAGGGTTTTTATGTGATTTTATGCGGTGAAATTGCGGGAAGTTGCGAAATATGCGGAAAGTTGCGAAAAATAATAGATTTTTTTTTAAATATTGGGCTGTCTTATTTATTCTCTCTCACACACGACCTGCCATTACGTTAAACCCCTTTCCTACATTCAATGTTTATTTATTGTAAAAGCAATTGGGCTATTTTAATCACACTCTCTCTCTCTCTCTCTCTCTCTCTCTCTCTCTCTCTCTCTCTCTCTCTCTCTCTCTCTCTCTCTCTCTCTCACACACACACACACACACACACAGACACACACACACACACACACACACACACACACACACACACACACACACACACACACACACACACACACACACACACACACACACACACACACACACACACACACACACTTATCCGCCTCATTCTGTTTTCATTTACTTGTTCGTTATCTGACCAGCTTCATTCTTGTAGGCTACTCACTTCGTTTCTTGTAGCCCTCGAAAGGATTTTGGAGGTTGATGCCTCGGTGAACGTGAGTTGTTTGGCTTTCTTGTCCGCAGCAGCAGAAAGCATTTTCGATTGTTTGAATGAATCAAAGTCCCCCCACTTTCGTGAAAGACATCGGTGTACTGCTTTGCCTGGTTTTTAGCAGAAATGTTCGTTGTGCGAGTTCCACACGTTCACTCTACGGTGTTGTTTACCTTCTGTGATGCGCGATCTGATGACCTCGCGTCATCATCATCACTACTTCACGTCAAGACTAGTTAACTTTTTTTTCCCTCAACTTTGTGTGGAAAAATGCGGGGATTATGCGACCTTTTGATAAATATGCGGCCTTTTAAAAATCTGCACCATTTTGCTGATTATGCGGTAAATTCTGCGATCGCAGAATCACGTTTTTCTGGAGGGTCTACCTTATGTCTCGTAAAACATATCAAATCCTACATTCAATTTTTTAATTGTAATTTTCAAGCAAGTTTAAGCATAAATGTAGAAAAAAAAACCCTGCAAGATGCTCTTTAAAGGTCACCTATTATACTGTTCTTCATATCATAGGTCTCATATATACAAAACATGTCTCTGAAGTGTTTGGCTCCAAACACCAAACAGATAATGCATTGCAGCATCCCATAATCCCCTCTGTTTCAGTCCTGTTTCCAAAGTGCTGATTCTCTGTCTGTTACTTTAGATGAAAATAAGGAGCCACTCCCCACTCCCCTCTGAGAGAGATTTGGTTAAAAAGAACACAATGGTGCTCTAGGAGGAGATTCCGGTGATAAATTAGTGGAAAATGTCACCTAAGTAACAAGTATTATCAGCTAAATGTACTCAAGGGTCAAAATTACTTATTTTGCAGAATGCCTCTTATAAATGGGTTGTATAGAATATTATATTATTTTGTTTTTATAATTAGGAAATACATAGGGTTTGTTTATGTTGTAATTTGTCAAAATGTTTAAATTTTTTCACCAAAGGAACTTTAAAAGCCCATGAGCTAAAACACTTAGGACAATGAATACAATATATGGCAAACTACAGTGTGTTTTATTTTAAAGTTGAGGGCTGTGCAGACATGTGTGCAGAAATGGGCAAAATATAGTCAAGGAGCTGACCATGAACATGGCTCACAGTATTAAGAACAACATGTTGTTCACATGATGTGCATATGGCATGTTTTTCTGGGATGGATAAAAGTCAGGGTCAGTCGGTCGGGGTCCCGGGCCTTGATGATGAGGCCGGAGGGGGAGAAAGTGTTCAGGTGGAGAGTGGTTTTGGTCCTGATGGAGCATAGCCTCCTGCCAGAGGGGAGCGGCCGGGGCAAATACAATTTAATATGATGTATACATGTAGTAAACTAGAAGTACAACTTGGCAGAATATGAAACTACTCCTGTAAAGTAAAAGTACCCCCAAATTATAATTAAGTACATTACTTGAGTAAATGTAATCAGTTGCCGAAACCCTAGTCCATGCGTTTGTCACCTCCCGCTACTGCAATGGTCTCCTGTTTGTGGTTCCCAACAAAACCCTAGACAGGCTCCAGTATGTGTAAAACTGTGCTGCTAGGGTACTCACAAATACAAAGCCATGGCAGCACATCACCCTCATCCACCTCCACTGGTTGCCGTTCAAGTCCCGCATATCATTCAAAAATCCTCCTCCTTACCTACAAGTCCCTCCATGCCCATGCCCCCCAATACCTATCGGACATCCTTCACCCACATGCCCCACCTCGGAACCTGCGGTCTTCAGACTCTGGCCTGCTTACCACCCCCCGCACCAAACTGCGAACCTTCGGGGACAGAGCCTTCAGCGTGGCAGCCCCCACCCTCTGGAACGCTCTCCCTGCGGAGATCCGCAACATCCCCACGCTTGACGCCTTCAAAAGGGCCCTCAAGACTTTTATATATACAGTGAGTCTCTACTCAAGACCCATCTGTTCACCAAGGCCTTTGGCCCCTAATCTATTTGTCATTTTTGTCTGTCTGACTGGTTGTCTGATTGCCTTTTGTTTTGTTATGTTTGTTTTGCCCTATTCTTCCTTGTAAAGCGACCTTGGGTCCCATGAAAGGCGCTATATAAATCTAAGCTATTATTATTATTATTATTATTATTAGTTACATTCCACGGATGCATAAAACAAGCTTGTTTCTAATTTCGTCATCATGAGACAAAAAGATCAATGGTTCTTAAAAAAATCATAAAATGTTTCACAACATTTAGATCTGCAGGGCTCCTTTAACCCTCCTGTGGGAGGAGCCTGCGCTGACGCTCACTTCCTGTCAACAGAGGCGGTCCTGCGCATGTCAGTGTGACTTTAAGTGAAACTATCTTTTGCATTGGGCACAGTTTGGTTTCAACGACAAGTTGTTTCTGTGTCGTGCTTTTCGTTACCTACAAATAATGTCGGACTCCATAAAAAACGTGGCGGTATTTGGAGCCACGGGAATGACGGGGCTCGCGACCCTGCCGCAAGCCGTCTCTGCAGGTGAGAGAGGACACATGTATCAGGCTGTCTCTGCAGGTGAGAGAGGACACATGTAGCAGGCTGTCTCTGCAGGTAAGAGAGGACACATGTAGCAGGCTGTCTCTGCAGGTGAGAGAGGACACATGTAGAAGGCTGTCTCAGCAGGTGAGAGAGGACACATGTAGGGAGGCCGTCTCTGCGGGTGAGAGAGGACACATGTAGCAGGCTGTCTCTGCAGGTGAGAGAGTAAAAATGTAGACAGGCTGTCTCTGCAGGTGAGAGGACACATTTAGGAAGGCTGTATCTGCAGGTGAGAGAGGACACATACTTAATGTACACTTTTGAAGGTCATAGCAAATGTTATCTATTCGATTATTGCATATCTATTACATGTAATTGATTTAAACGTTAAGTTAATAATATTAGTTTTTTCTCTGCTTTGAAATATTGGTTGGGATTCGCAAAATATTTTTTAAAACATAAACTGCAGACAGGCCGCTACACTTGTATATATGACTCACACAAACACAATATGTCACATGATTGTATTTGCTTAAGCAGCATATTATTTTCCTTTCTCCTTCCTAAAAACTGTTGAGTCATGTTAGACGTTTGCAGGGCAGCATTTTGCTGAGTCACTGAGAGCTGATAGTAGAAGCTGTTCACTATCTGGCCTGGACAGGGAGGGTTGTTCCCCTTATGAAATGGGTGAAGTTATTAAAAGAGATTCTGGAAAATACTTGTATTCTTGCTTCAGTTTGAATATTTGTTATCATGCTGTCCTGTAATACCAACCTATGTTTACAACACATGAAAGTTAGTGCACAATAAACAATCAGGTGACAGTTGTAAATGTGCCACAAAGAGTAATCCCTGCTCTTTTATTGGTGCCGCTAGATAAAACTCATTCTCATTCTGCCACTTCTGAATGGATGTCAAATGTAACAAAATCCCGCAAGAAAAAAGGAAAGGTCTTAATTATTTAAGAAAATATAACCACAGTTTTAACTATGGCTGCACAATTTGTAAACATTTAACCAATCGCGATTAATTTGACTGATGTTGCTATTGCGATTCATTCACAAAATTGGAGGTATTGGTCATTTTGCATCATCAATATTTTAAAGATCTTAAAAAACAAATATATTTGGTTAAGTGTGTACAAAAAGATTTATAGGCCTGGATCTTTTGCAGATCCTAAAAACTTGTATCAAGATGTAGCCTTATGTAAAATATTGTGGTTGCTGCTATTTGAATAGTCCACCAGTCCATATTGCAATTTAGATATTTGATTAACTGTGCAGCCCTACGGTTAACAAATAAATACATCAGAAATGGCCTTATTGTTGTTCTGTTTCTATGTCTCCTTCCTCAGGATACAATGTGACGGTGCTGACGCGAGACCCTTCCAGGCTGCCTGCCGACCACAATGCGTTCCGGGTGGTGGTGGGAGATGTGCTCAATAAAGACGATGTGATGAAGACCCTGGAAGGCCAGGACGCTGTCATCATCATCCTTGGCACCAGGAACAGCCTGAGTAAGGCTCCACAGTTTGACCCACAACTATAAAACTAAATGCTAAACTAACTTTCTTTCTGACCTAAAAGGAAGTTTTATCCCAGAAGTAGACATATACGGAATGGCATTGCATAAATGTAATTTAAAATGTAGCCAAGCTTAGTTTACATTTTATTATTCTGATTCTGATGAATTTTTGCTTACACTTTGGTTTTGTTTTAAAGCTTTGAATTAGCTGTCCTACATTTGCAGCATTTCTCTTACTGTTGATTGAGCAATTCTTACATGTTGACACCATTATTGATTTTTTTTGCTATTGTAGAAGTTTTTCTTTGCATTGTCAAAGTTCACATTGCTTAACTGACCATGTACACCTACAAGGAGGACTGTAGTTTGTAATGGTGTAATAATGTAAAACATTCACTTGAGGATGCTAACAGACTTTACAACATAAAGTTCCTGATATCATCTTGTCAGTGTCACACAATCTAAAACACACTGTACATTAATGGTGGAAACAGGATTTACAATATGTAAAATATCTAGACTTTATCAAAAGTGGCAACACTTAAATATGAAAAGGCTAATTTGACACAGAGTAACTCCTTTTAAGGTTGGAAACTTGTGTTTTTCATGTATGTACTTTACATTTGCTCTACTGTATTACTATTCCAGAGTATACAGTAGTGCAGTGATCACGTAGTGTTATGCTGTCCCAGGAGTTAGCATTGCAAGGGCTTCCTCGAAAGAAAGCAATGATATTTTTAGACTTTGGCAGAAAATAAGCTCTGCGGCAAACATTTATGACTTACATTACTTACGTTTTGTTCAGCGAGATAGTCTCCACATATTAACCCTACTTTTTTTTTTTAGCGTACATTAAATGCAATCACCACAGGTGAGAAGCTTTGTTAGGACATAAACTACATCATGGTCAAATGACCTCTTGTCACCACCGCTAAGCTAAAGGCAGCTAATGGTTGGCATGATGATGTTCAGTAGTCTCCGTTTTTAGACACATAGGAGCTTTGGACATTCACAGTGGGGTACTTCTGACCTATTGGATCTCGTAGAACAAAACATGAAAATCTCTTACGTTTGTATTAACCACAGACCTTATTTCAGCGGCCTAACCAAAGACACGTTTAAAAAAACTGTTTACTGTTTTAAACTATTGTCAAGAACAGTTTTGTGATATGTAGTTACCTTCCACTTCAATACATGAGTCTGTGATCTGTTCTCATCAGGCCCGACCACCATGATGTCTGAAGGCACTAAGAACATAGTTGAAGCCATGAAGTCCCGTGGGATCTGCAAAGTGGTGGCCTGCATGTCAGGTACAACTCACTGTTTATACAAGTTACAACAGAGCGGGTGAGGTGGTGAAGTCTGTGTGATGTTGCTGGGTTAAAAGTGGCCATTGTTTCTTATGTACATTGCATAAGGAAAATTACAAGTGTAATTAAATTGTATTTGATAATAATTGATTGCCCTTTCTTTCTGAGAGTGACTGTGATTATTTTTCCTGATCCTCCCAGCCTTCCTGCTGTGGGACCGCTCTAAAGTGCCGCCCCGCATGCTTCCTGTGACAGAGGACCATGACAGGATGCACACAGTGCTGAAGTCCTCAGGGCTGGACTACGTGGCTGTCATGCCTCCTCACATTGCAGGTCAGTAGGAAGTACAACTTTATTTCAAACAAACCTGGTTGCTGAAAAATAAATACAGGTAGCCTGATCGAGTTCACATTTTCGGGAAATAGTCGATTAAATTGGAAAACAAGTCTATACAAAATTATTTTTGCTCTAAAGTTAAGTAAAGAATATAAAAAGACAAAATCAAACTTATATCCTGGCAGTGAAGACAAAGCCATTTTTTTTACAGCGCCATTTTTGGCTCCTGAAATTAGATAGAGCATTCATGTTATTTATAGGCTATTATTCATATAGGTGATATAGGAGGTGAAAAAGGTACTAAGATCCTGTACTTAAGTGAAAGTAGTGAAACCGCAGTCTACAAATAATCCATTACATGTAAAAGTCCTTAGTTCAAAATGTTAATAAATTCAATTAAAAATAACAAATATTATCATCAAAATGCACTAAAGGTAGCCAAATTAAAAACACTCATTATACAGAATAGGTTTTTTTTTTAACCTTTTTTTATTATAGAATATTATATTTTTCAGTTTTTATCAATCAAAGATACATTATTGTGTTTTTTAATGTTGTAATTTGTCAATGTGCAGCAAATATTGTATACTTTGTGTACTACCAAGTAGGCCTGTCGCGATAATCGATAAATTGACTTATCGTACGATAAATAAAAATGGACTCGATAACTTTTCTGAGCTCGATAAATTGCCGTTTACATAAAGATGTGAACAGCATTTTAGCCTGGAGCGCTGTGGCTGCCAGGTGCGCTGTGAGGGGCGGGGCTGACACACAGCCAGGTCAGGACACTCCGCGTGCACGTGCAGCAGCGTAGCAGCCAAATTAATAATATAGCGAGAAGCGGGAGACAACGTGTGACTTACTCGCGGGGAATTTAAAGTGAAATGGAATTGGTTACAAAACCTAACTACACATCTCGATTCTCCGGTGTGGCAGTATTTTGGATTCAAACCAAATCAGCGAGGCGAACCTACGGACTTGAATGAGCCGGGCGGTGTGTCGCATTGGTTAAAAAAAGGTAGCGACAAAAGCAGGCAATACCACGCATTTTAAACCACCTAAAACACAACCACCCCATTCCGTTTTCCCAGCTGGGAGCAAACACGGCTGCTGGAGATGGAGAGCCCCCGCCCGACAATGCAAACATGTTGGTGTTCCTTGCTCGAAAACTTAGAAAAACAGATTTGGATATGGCCTGTTGAGGAATCTGGGTCTTTGACAGTGAACTGTACACTTGACTTGTTTTAAGGAGGTTTTTTTTGCTTGTGAGATAATGTGTGCTCATATTTATTTATTTATTTATTTATATATATATATATATATATATATATACAGTGTTTCCCTAGGTTTACTGCCTTGGCAGGGTGCTGCTCGGGTACCCCCCCGAAAAAAATGTCGGGGCACCCACATTTTTTTTATCCTCTGGAGCAGAGAGAGGAGCTGTGGATTATTGTTATTGATATCGTACAGTAACAAAGTATTTGTACATTAAAAAGTAATAAAGTACAGTGTTACACTACTAATTACTTTTATTCAAACTGTATTCCCTTCTTCTCATGTAGCCTACACTTCTTCCTTTCATTGATACATTTAAATCACCTGACTACAGCATATAACATACCTGCTGCAACCCTGTGCTGCTGCTGCTTCTCTCTGCCTCATCCTCTATTGCTGGAGGCAGCTCCACCTCATCTGATCTCTGATATGAGAGCAATCCTGTTATGATCATATTGAGCTATTGGTGTGAGTCTAACATTAAACAAGCAGTCTGCTTGTCATACATTGCTGACGATACATTTTAAGAGGCAATTTGTTGAGTCACTGCCGCTAAATGCCATTAGCATCAAGCTAGCAAATCCCGCATTAGCCTCACATCAACAGGTGGAGACAGAACATCCAATTATCCTGAGCTAATTTACTGAATAAACCAACTCACATCTTGTTAGAAATTAAAATCAATGTTTTATGGCATAATTTAGTTTAAACATGCCATCAGTTAAAATGCTGTTTTATACTGAAAAAAACAGAAATTCTCGTGCACAACCAGTTAAGCTTTTATTCTGAAAATCCTTCATCTCCGGTTAGCATTTAGCATGTGGCTAATATACGATTTCCTAAAGAGGTGAATTTAGTAGCGAAATGACATGGAGTGGTGCAAACCGAAATCTACTGATTCAACACTACAACTATAGATGTCGAGATACTACCATGCTGAATATTAAATGAAAGTACAGTTTGACTTTTTATACATTTTGTTGTTCTTCTCCTTTCCTCTGCTCTTGTCTCTGATTGTGAGTGTGTGCATTTGTGTGTGTGGGTGGGGGGGGTGGAGCCTTCAGAAACAGCGGAGGGAGAATGTGAATACTAATACGCAAAGCAGTGGACACTGAAACATGCACATTGGATAAATAACACAGGCGTTTAGTTTATTTAATAAAAGAGCACATGTGAAAAGTGACCGTAGATAGATTACTTCAGTTGCAATTGGTGCTATATATATGTATATATATATTTTTTAATAAAGAAACCCCCCCAAAAAACCTTGAATTTCAGGCAGGGCGCGGGGCTCCGTTGACAGGGCGCAGCGCCCCGCCAAGACAATGGTAGGGGAAACACTGATATATATGAGAGAGAGAGAGCTCTGTTTTCCAGCCTGACTCTATTTAATTTATTGTTTTGGTTGTGTGTGATTTAATTAATTTATTATAATTTAATTAATTTGTTTTATTTATTATATATAATTTATATATTTTAATATTATTTCACATTTCATTTGCAATGTTGAATGTTCAATAAAAAGTTATGTTTGAAAGGATGTACTTGAATTATTATTATTATATATTATCATGTCTAAAATGGTCTTAAAACGGCGCCGACAATATTATCGTTTATCGCAATAATTTCCAGAAAAATGTATCGTCCAACACAATTAATTATCGTGACAGGCCTACAAGTCAATTTGCAGTATATGTATCACATAAACACATCATATTATTCACAAAATAAGTAACTGGTAACTAAAAGTGTTAAATAAAGGTAGTTGAGTAAAAGTGTAAATTTGAAAGACTCAAGTAAAGTCCAAGTTTCCTAAAAGTATGATTATGTACAGTACTTGGTTAATGTACGTAGTTACTTTCCACCATTGATTTAACATGCTTTTTTGTCCCTAACTTTCTCCCTCAGACGACCTTCCTCTGACGGAGAGTTACCTGACGCAGGAGAACATGCTGAAGGGGAGAGCCATCTCTAAGCACGACCTGGGACACTTCTTTGTCAAGTGTCTGTCCACCTCAGAGTGGGACGGGAAGGCTGTGGGATTGTGGGGAGAGTATAAATCATCCTGAACAGACAGACAGACAGACAGACATTACTTTCTTTTTTGTTTTAAACTTGGAGATAAATGAAGAGCTAGAATATACATGTTTTGTGTTTTGATGAACCACTAATGCTTCTCTGTGATCACTTTAATAATAATGATTGAGCAGCTTTTTATTGCCGTAGTTATATTTGTATACCAATTTAGATATTAAAGGGCCCATGTCATGCTTTTCCAGTTATTACCCGTCCCCTTGTGTGTTATGAAGGTTTTTATGCATTTAAACAGTCTGCAGAGTCAAAAACCCTCAAAGTACACCCTGTAGCGAGTAAAACTCTAACACAGAAAAGACCTGTCTATACTGCCCCAGAACGCCTCGTTGGAGATTTCTCATTTTCCATTGTTTGCTTCCTGGGTTCTATGACGTGTGAACACCCAAATCAACAACAAATGAGCGGATTGGCCCAAATGGACCAATCCGCGGAGCTCCTCACACACCAGGATCCCTTGGCTAACGAACAGAGGCCGTTTCTCAATCGCGAGGATGCTTGCTTGGTAGCACATGTCTTCCGAGTCACTTCCTTCAGAAGCTAGGCAAGAATCCTTCCTGGCATTCGGAAAACGAAGAGTGGAACAGGCTAGCAAGTGTGCAGGTGTGCGTCATATGAGAGGCCCCGCCTTACATTTTCCGCCACAGATTTGGGGAAATTGGTCCGTGCGCAAAGCATTGTGGGGATTTGAAGGACGCGAAGTCTACCCATGTGCAGCCTCGAAATTATCCCCAAACCACGCGGCCTCGGTGGAATTCCAAGTATGCTGAAGATTGGAACAGTCCTTCGGCGGCACTCGATGACGTAGTATCCTTGAAATATTGGCTTGGAAGCCAGTTTCCTCGTGATTAAGAAACGGCCAGGGAGTCCCATTGACTTGCATAGAGCTCCCTGGACGCTGGTAATAGACGAGTTGGGATCGCGGAGAAATGCTCTCTGCAGACCCATTCTCACAGCGTTATATATAACCTTTTTCTTACTCAATATCAAGCCACACTTATTGTTTTTACTTCAGCTGTGAGTGTTTGTGTGTGCTCAGGATGAGTCTCGCTGTATCGCCGACCCGGAAACCTGTCCGCTCCTCGCAGCAGCGAGCCTCGCAACGTCCCGACCAATCAGAGCTCACTGGGCTCACAGGGAGGGGGGGGCAGGAGCTCCAACAAGCCGTTTAGGACAGAGAGTGAATACCTGGGGCCTCATTTATAAAGGGATATACGCTCCAAAAATGGCGTACGCCAGTTTCTACGCAATGTTTGCGAATTTATAAAATACTAACTTGACGGGAAAACGTGCGGTCCTCCACGCAAACTCTAACCCATGCGTACGCACTAAGCACAAAAACGGGAGAGACGAGAAACTGCTTCACCGTTGGCAGAAGGAAGAATGGAGAGAAATATGTGGAAATAATACCATAAATAAAATGTTACCTCTCATTTATCATATATGAAGAATTCATTTTCACAAATTGTTTAAATCCAATCTTAAAATGATTTAACAAATGCCTCTTTGAGACTCCTCAGTGCACACAAAAACATAACTTGGAGAAATAAATAAATATGGATATGTTATTTAAAACCAACTCGAATATGTTGTGTTAATGATATGAAATGTTTTCTCATAAATTATGCGGTAAGCAGGAGATGAGATGCACAGGCTGCAGTGGAGACGCTGCGCACAGCTGATGGACAGCTGGGACACAAACCACCAAATAAAAATATATAATTCAGATCCAGTCGTCATGACTCCACTCCGGAGGGATTCCCCGATCATTTCTTACAGTTTCGCATCAAGGGGGTGTCTCCTGTCCCCGGTACAAACACACTGCCTGAGGAAGGTCAGGCTATGTGTATTTTTTTTGTCATTAACCTTTTTCGGACCACTTATTTATTTATTTTGGTGACGATCCGACCTCCATGCATACTCTGGTTCAAACTGCAGCCACCAAACAATATGATTTATCTCGACCTCCGCAAAATAACCAAAATCTGACACGATGCGAGATGTTTTTTTAGCTGTTCTGTCGTCATTTCCTGCTATCTTCTTCATAAAGTCAGTCAAAATGAATGGGCGTTTCTTTGACTATTTATAGGCAAATATGGGCGTAACGTGAAGCCCGCAAAAGCTGCACCGCATTTCGAGTCGATTGTGATTTTATAAAGGGAAAGCGGCGTAGGACGCACTTCCCTCGCCGGTACGCAATGTTTGGTGAATTGGAAAATGTCGGAACATTTCTGTACCTATTTTTTGGATTTCTACTACGTAAGCAACCTTCCCACGTGAATCCTACGCACGGCGTTATAAATGAGGCCCCTGGTTAATACACATACTATACAGAGATGCTGTATGAGAAACCAATGTGATTTTGGAAAATTGCCCGATACCACGGCAAGACGTGAACATGTGACGATTTACCATGCTGGGAGACGTGAAGATGTCACGATTTCATCCCTTCAAACGTGACAGTTACACGGTATTGTTAACCCATGTTAACCAGTGGAGAAATAACCGGAAATACCAAGCGAATGCTACCCCGACGAAATGATTTATTTTTTAATAGTCACACTCGATTACGCCGATTTTCTTGTTGCCCCAGCAGGTCGACACCTCTTTTAGCAGAAACAAAGGCTACATTAATGTATTAAATCAATGTTAATCCATAGATGAGAGTAACAAATGCGCCACTTCCAGGCAAAAATAACGGCTCCGCCCACTTTTGGGGGAAAACAATGCTGTCAGTTGAACGGCGGTCAATACAAATTCTGAAGTCTTTGCCAATCCGATCAGAAATGTAAGAAAACCGGAGATATTTGGATCTTCAAAGAGATTACAATGGCCAGACAGGCAAACAATTGCATTAAGCCATTAGAAATAGACGATATATGGTTAAATATAGCAGTAGCCTATCGATTTTCATAGATGAGAGTAACATCTACGGCACTTTACGGCCCCGCCCACTTTTGGGGGAAACAACGGCTGTCATTTGAATGGCGATCGAGCCTGAAGCCACAGAGCTCTTCTGTTACTGTCCTTTCTTCTTAGAGGAAGTACAGAACCACGTAACTCTGGATTTGTTTTAATGTTTGAGGTGCAATAAACGACACAGCAGCTTTTTGGCATGATAAAACTATTATGTTCCGCCTCACTCATGAGAGTAACAACTGGAGAAATTACAGCCTCGCCTACTGATTTTAATTTAACCATATATCAAGACCGATTGTCGATTACCAATGATCGAATGTAATTGTTTGCCTGACTGGCCATCGTAATCGAGCTCTTTGAAGATACAAAAATCCACGGTTTTCATAAAAAACGCAAAAACTTCAGAATTTGTATTGACCGCCATTCAAATGACAGCGTTGTTTTCCCCCAAAAGTGGACGGGGCCGTAATTTTTGCCCGGAAGTGACTTAGGTGTTACTCTCATCTATGCGTGTGGATGTGGAATTAACGGACGTGACGTTGTGCGATTGAGTTGCCAGGCAACAGCTTCGGTTCATGTTAATTTACAAACTCTTCAACGACAACCGTAGTTATATTTAAAAACATGTTAGAAGGCCTCACAAAATACTTTAATGCAAATTAAAATGTAAATGTGAAGGAATGTGTGTATTATTAGTAGAGAATAACGAGTAATGAATATACTTTATAGGGATCCTATTAATATCTAATAATAAAATAATACAATTCAATAACGTGCTTTAACCACCAGGTGTCCCTTTCTATCAGCTCTGCACCGTTATGGTGTAAATACAGCCTATCTACCAATTGGATCAAATATAAAAGTCAGCCGAATTAGTGTTGATACTTTCAGGAGACGTATTGTGTGAAAAGAAATGTAAGATGCTGTTTAATTGCTTATATATTTATGATCCACGTCACGTTTTCAGTTTTGGTGGCAGTTCTCCTGTATGTCTAGAAGTCTTCTAAGCAGGGCTCTATAAATAGAGAACTACGGCAGATATGTAATATTTAATGCAGCCGAACCGTGTATTACAATGCCGTTATATGATGACTTTCAAAGAGAAAAGCAAGCACACTCGGAATAAAGTATTATTGTATTTTTAAAAAACGTTTTCAGATTTCAAATCACAAAAACACCAAATCCCAGCATGCATTGTGGCTAACCATCCAATCATCGAGCTGAGGATCTTGCCTACGTCCGTTTCCGGTTTCGTTTATGACCGATGTATTTTTTCATACACACATTCCTTCACATTTACATTTTAATTTGCATTAAAGTATTTCGTGAGGCCTTCTAACATGTTTTTAAATATAACTACGGTTGTAGTTGAAGAGTTTGTAAATGAACATGAACCGAAGCTGTTGCTTGGCAACTCAATAGCACAACGTCACGTCCGTTAATTCCACATCCACACGCACGGGTTAACATCGATTTAATACATTAATGTAGCCTTTGTTTCTCTAAAAGAGGTGTCGACCAGCTGTGGCAACAAGAAAATCGGCGTAATCGAGTGTGACTATTAAAAAATAAATCATTACGTCGGGTAGCATTTGCTTGGTATTTTATGTTATTTCTCCACTGGTTAACATGGGTTAACAATACCGTGTAACTCTCACGTTTGAAGGGACGAAATCGTGACATCTTCACGTCTCCCAGCATGGTCAATCGTCACATGTTCACGTCTTGCCGTGATATCGGGTTGTCTAGAGCAGAGGTTCTCAATTGTTTTTCAGCCAAGGACCCCTTACAAGATAGAGAATACACCAAGGACCCCCTCATTCTGATTTGTGATTTTGGGCTATATAAATAAAAATTGACTTGACTTGACTCGACATGTATGTCCCTTGGAATAATCTGATGTAGCCTATTTTTTACACTTCTATAGTCTTAGTTATGTGAAAGAAGAACACAAGAGCAATGTATTAGAAATATATTAGATATGTATTCAAAATATTTGCACCATCTCAACACAGAATACCCATAAAACAATCAATCAATTAGCTGCAAGTAATACTGTACCTAAACAAAATATCAAAGGGAAATCAAGAGAAAAGTGATAATTTGAAGTGCATTTCAGAACACACACACACCACACACACACACACACACACACACACACACACACACACACACACACACACACACACACACACACACACACACACACACAAAGATAACACATCAAGTGTTTCACTCTTAGTTAAAATTAAATGATTTATAAAAGTCTAATAACAAAATAAATGCAGGCTATAAACAATTGAACACATGCCTGCATTGCAACATATATCAAGTAAATTGCAAAACAACTGCAACTGCATTGCTACAATCCCAAACCACTACTTGTAATGGCAGCCAGCTCTGGACACTATTGGAGTGATGCAAGGCAGTCCATGAAGCTGATTGCTTCTCTCTGCAAGTGAAGACACACATATCAAACTAAATCAATAAATGCAACATACAGTATCTGACATTTCTGTTGCTCACACACACACACACACACACACACACACACACACACACACACACACACACACACACACACACACACACACACACACACGGTTTAAAGTGGGCGGGAACGATCCAGAACAGCGTTTCGGCACCTTCGATTAATAAGTAAATAAATCTGATTGGCAGTTTCATACATAATAATGTCAAGCGAGTTCACAGGGCTGCCAACTCTCACACAATTGACATTTTTCACACGCTCTCAGCCACAAGTCCATTTTCTCAAGCAGTGAAAAACAAATTCATAACTGATAATGTCATGGTGCGAAAAGAGGACACTACTGCACATTGCGCAACAGCAGCACCAGGCAGCAGACCATCTGAATAGCGAGAAATATACACAAATGTATTATATTGTAACTTATTCCCATGCATGTTGCTCAAAGTAATCTCAGTCAGTCTCACTTCTGCGGCTCTCCCTCTCCTCTCGCGCCAGTGCGATGAGCCGCGCAGAGCCGGACACATCAGTGGACTCATCCAATTGAACCGCGAATTTAGACCCTCTCAGTCTTTCCAGCAGTTGTGATTTGATATCAGCAGACATGTCCTAAATTCGTCATCTGCTCTTTAGCAGAAACAGACGTAACATTAACCATCCGTTGTTGTTGCTGGCTGTAGTCCTCGCCCTTCCTCTCAAAAAAAGCCCGGTCTTTTTTTACATAATCTGGATGCTTGGTCTCGAGGTGCCTCTTCAATTTGGCAGGCTTCATCGCCTCATTGGCAAGAAACCGCAGGCATATCAGACATTTCGGTTTCCCTTCCACTTCAATAAATCCTTATTGGAGATACTCCTCATCGTATTTCCTTACTTTTGTTTTTTGTTTTTCATTTACTTAATTTGTAGCCGTAACCTGTCGTTTTAAAAATCGGTCCATCTTCGTAGTATGCTAGCCGTGTTATATCTCTATGATGCTAGCAGTGGCGCTCTCTGACTGACGTACCAGTTATTGTTGTTTCCATGGTAACGAGTGACGCGCTTGATTTTTAAATGTATAGATTTGTTAGATTAGAACGTAATCTATGAACTATTTTAGATTAAAAAAATAAAATATTATTTGTTGAACTATGAAGCCTTTTGTAAAAAAAAAAAAATGAAAAAAAAATGATATCATGATAATTTAAATTAATGAATCTGAAAACTTTTCACGGACCCCCTGGCAGAGTGCCACGGACCCCCGGGGGGTCGCGGACCCCACTTTGAGAACCACTGGTCTAGAGACCTCAACAATGGAAATATGATCAGTAGAAATGGCCATGGCATGGGACCTTTAACACAAGCTGCAAATAAGGATATCTTTTAAAACAAGTGCCAAACCTGCACCAGCTGTTTACACTGCTTTATCACTTATTTCTTTCACAATAACAATCTTATGTTTAATGTTTCTGTTTTTGTTGAAAATGTTATCGTTTGATACCTCCTGTCACTGCTCTCATGTACAGTGGGTCGGTTTCTATATCTGAAAATAAAAGTGTTTATTGTGGTAACGTTGTGCTGAAAGAGTGTGACTGATCGGACTGCGGCCTGTTTTTTCACTAGTGACAAAAAAACATAATTATAAAAAAAACATATATATTAATATTCTTTCTCACTTTAATTACGCTTTGCAAACAACAAGAGGGAATTAGTATTAAAGTAGATCATAGGTGGATAATACTCAAAGTACTGTTGCTGTTAATATCAGATAAAAGATGGCATTATGTAATTAGGATACAATAACAAGTTTCCTTAAACTTAAACATCCATAAAGAATAAGTAATCCGATTACTGGTACATTTAACAAGGGATTATTATCAGTTTTACAATGCTACAATACATTTAAATAACATAGTTACATCTTTCAAATCATGCTTGAAAATATTGTGGGTGAGCTTAATCCACTGTATGTATTAAACTAAAACGGAGTCTTTTCTCAGTTTTTATTGCTGCTTTTTTGCTGTATATGGTCATGTCTCTCACTGTTGGTCGACAGTCTACTGCCTGAATACGCTGCAGACTTCCTCAAAAAAAATACAACATGATACAACATTTCTTCCAAAAGTTAAGTTTCAATATTTCATTACTTTTATATTGTGATAATTAGATTGTGCTATTTTTTTTAACATGTAATTACTAATTGCAATGGAATACATTTTTTAATTATACCCTCTTAACCCTGCGTGCCAATCGACCTTCATGTGAGTAAACAACTTTACGACCATGGTTCTCACCTTTTACTAAAAATTGAACGGGTATAAAAAGAAACTGACTTTGGACTAAGAAGAAACTCAATTAGTTTATTATTAATGTTTTTCATTATTTGTTTCCATTTGTGGAATAAATAGATGAAACAATACCATTGAAATATTATTGGATGCATGTTTAGAAACCATAACACTTGTGCATGAACTAGTCTCTATTGTTCAGCAGACTGTCTCGGTCAAGTTATTTCTGGCCCTAGATGTGAATCCATAGATGGCAGTTTGAACTGTTACAGTACATACTACAACTTCCTCACTAGGTTGGATCAGTGTTATTAAATATGAGTCTCTGTCTTATTTTCTATTGGGATAGATACTGTATTTGGTATGATACTTGCAGAACCAGTTGTTTTAGTCTGCCTCCTACACTTCAGCTCATGTGAGTGTTTCCTTAGGTCACTCAGATGAGTTGCATGTGTTACACATGATGTGTAGCTGTTGCGAAACTCCCTCTGTCTATATGTGTCAAGTGGCTTAAGAGAAGGTTACATGATCCCGGAAACGATTTTCTCCTTCAAAATAAAGCCTGGATTTCTTAGTTTGAGGATTGGAGACCACTATACCATTATAATTACTTAAACTTTACAGCATCTCATTTTGCAGTAAATCACTTAAAAACAGCAATACCAGTGTTCCCACTGATTTTTTTAACTTGATTTAGTCTTAGCAACAAAACACAATTGAAGTCCTCCTTCATTCAAAAAACATGTTCATTGTTACTTCACAATTCTCAAAATGTTCCCATTAATTTGCTGAAGGTGAACGTTAAACTGTGCTCAGTTTAATTCTGAGTTTAACATGCGCACGTGCAAGCTTGATTTATGACATCTCGTCTAGTTTGGAGTTTGCATGTGAATACTTGTAGCGAAAGCTCACTAGCTAAATACTTAACAGTGTAGGAGACATCTTGTGTCCAACACTTAACCTTTTGAAAGTAAATTCAATTTGAATAACCATTTTCTGGATTTTTCTATAAGGGAAAATAAATATCTTGCAAGGAGGAAATAATAAAAGCTAATGGAGGTGTTCTTTAGCACCACACAGACATAAGTAAGGAGAGCAGAGAAGCGGAAACAAATACATCATAATTACAGGTATACAAGACAATAAAATGTGTTAAATTAGAAACACATAAAAAAGACAAAGTGTCAAAGTAAAAGTGACAATAGCAGCCAGTCAGCAAGTCTACAAACACTGTACGCCAGAATGATATGTAAGTGATACTGTGTTAATACAGCAACATAATATAAATATATTATCTACAACAATATAGTAAAACAGTACAACATGTTAACATAATACAAGATGTAATATAAGGGCCAATGTAATATAATAGTATAATATAATGAAGTCTGACAAATCGGACACCTGTTATTGTAACAGTGTGATTATACTGTATGTATTTCTTTACTGTTGTGTTTTTATTAGGCATGTCATTACATATCAACACAGAAAACCCTCTTTATTGTGGCATTGCCTATAGGCGACTGATTTTATTTTTGGAAGAGTACAGGAAGTTGTTTTATTTTGTCAACTTGTTTTTCTCCGTCGTCCAACACACGGGCCGAGGTGGAGCTAAAGCTGTTTTTTTTTTTTTGTAAGTTGACTGGTTCTTTAGGTGGCGTAATGGTGGAATTTAAATCGAAACAGTAAACTTTGACAGATTGAAAGTTTACTTCAGACGAGTTGTGTCCATAGAAAAACCTCCCTGGCGAATGTTGCTCCCAGGTAAATAACACAGTCTCTGAAATAGGTTTTGGTCAATAGTATATTTTATTATAGTTAAACAAAGACTTTCTGTGGAAGTGTACATTTCAGGATCCACACTTTTAAATTTTTTATTTTTGCTTTGTCTTTATTTGTATTTAAATGTCAGTGAATTGTGTGCATTTTAAATGATATCTTCTAGTTTCGATTTATGACCGGACCAGTAGTCTAATATCCTCGAAGACGTTTTCCTTTTTTATTACAGTAACTTTAATACAAACGTGAAATAACACGAGACAATTAGAACCCATATTTTTATGTAACTCTTAGTGTTTTACAAACAAATTGTCATGCTTTGTACAAAAAGACAATATGTGGATGGACATCCTCCTGTCGGTGATGTAATCATTAAGGAATTAGTACAATGCAATGAAGATTACATAATAACAAGCTTGACTTTCCGGTATGGGCGGAAATTAATCAGTGAATTGCCATCTGTACATATTTTGCGAAGTGTATTATTATCATAATGTCTCATAAACAGTTACAAGTGTTTGTAACGTGGAATTATACTGATTGAATGTAACGTACATAAACTACCCACAATGCCTTTCGGAACATCCAACCCCCAACTGGAATGCTTTTGGTGTGAAACTCACTCTGCTCAAATCACAGGCGGGAGAACACCGAAGCAGTCGGCTGAAGTGAAACTGTAGTGTTAAGAGTTCGAAACTGAAAGTTTTAATAGTTTATAGCTACCGACTTTTTCCTAATGAGACGGGAAACTGTGTTTGGGTCGAAGAGGAGGCGGGAAAACGACATAACAAACAGAAACAATAACGGTATCCACTACTAAACCTTACGGTACTGGAGAGGGACGAGGAGTGATTCAACAGGTCTGTTTGCTACATGTATGACTAACTTTCAGTTTTTGTAATGTTTAATGACAGAACAAGCCCAGTTTTTAAAATAGTTAACTCGTGTTGTGTCTGTTATCACGTTTGTTGCTTTTCAATGGCCTTGGGCGAGAAGGGCTCCGTTTCCCTCCTGAACCGACAATGCTAACAACCCCCAACCCGCATATAACTCTAGCTAACTGAGACTAAGCTCGTGTTCACAGAAAACTTCTACGCATTACATTATCCCTCTATGTATCACGGTTATTTAATTTAAGCGTATTATAATGTTTTCAAGATATATCTAAAATGTTTACAGTATTAACGACATGCAATTAGTTGCATTCAGCTACATTTGAATAATCACAAAACAGTAAATCCGTTTAAATACAGAGGAAATTGTATGTTATTTACTTGTAAATGTTTGGTAGCAATACTGTCCACTAAACCGTTTATGCCTTCCTCCACAGTATAAAGATGATCATGAAGGGGCAGAAGCGAAAACACCCACCAGAGGAGGTGGAGGTCTCAGACAGGAGCAGCCCAATGTGGGAGAGCCAGCGCCAGTTAGTGTTCTCAGTTTCCCTGAACAAGTATCATCATGGCCAGGAGCTGCCTGAGCCCAGCCTGCGGAGGTCCGTCCTTATCGCCAACACCTTGCGGCAGGTCAGCCTGGAAGCTTTTGCAGCGCCCTCTGTGGACATGGAGGTGTCACCACCACCCTGTAGCTCTTCATCTGCACTTCACAAGAGTGTTGTCACCGCAAAACAGCACCCCGCAGAGATGTTTTCTAACAGCCACTCGGCTCTTGTAAGTTGCCCTACGGTTACTTTAAATGACTTGTCATATTGTGTTCCTGCATCAAATGCCCCTCTGTCTTTAAAAGATGAAGATGAGGACTGGGGATCCTTGTCCAAGGATTCTGATTTTTCCCTTTCAGCTGCCATCTCATCCATCCTCACTGCACTGGACTCTACCATTGATAGTTGCTCCCAGGCAGCTCCCCGGACGCCTCTCAGGTCCTTGGAGAACCTGTCGGCGCCCTCTGATGGAGGTGTGGCGTGGGTGAAGCAGGGACTCAGAGGCTATGGTGGAGGCTGGGAGCAGCAGGAAGAGGGGAGGGAGTGGGAGAGCAGCACAGAGCTGATGAGGTGCAGCTACCTCAGTGAGCTCACTGTGGAGGACCTGTTCCAGGATATAGACACATCCCTGCTGGAGAGGGACATGGAAGTTCTTGGGCTTATAGGCAGTGGAGGTGGATGCCCGACTGGGGATGACCTTTTACGGTATCTGCCACCTTTCTCCTCCTCCCCCTCACACCCCTTCTCCCTTTCTCTCAACCAGAATCTGAAGTGCCTGCCTTCGCTCTCCTCATTCGGCCCGTTGTCCTCCTCTCTACCTTCCCTTTCGTCGCCACACTTCTCGAGTCAGAATCATGTGAGAGAAGGACTGGATCTGGAGCATCTGATGGAGATCCTGGTGGAGTCCTGATCGCCTCGTGATTCTGCAAATAAATAGCCTGAACAGCATTCACTAAGTTAGTGAACAGTGAACTGAAAGGCAAAGAGACTGAATTATCAAACAAATCAAATATTCACTTTGTTTTTATATATTCCTCAATGAAAAGTGTATAATGGGTTTTAGAATGTAGTTAGAATTTGAAACGGTTGGCGTCTAAGACAGGAAAAGCTAAAATTGGGCTAGCATGAAGATTAGCTGTGAAGCATCTGGCAGCTTTTTGTAAAACATAAAGCGTTAGTGTTTCACTGGCAAAAATGGAGGTCAAGTCACGGTGAAAACTATGTGGGCAGTAAACCAGATAAGGCTGTTTTTTAATGAGTCAGCTTATAAGGAACGGCTGAAAAGCATTTTACTACAGTGTCCAGTGTGACTAAGTTAATAGGAACTAGGGAGGGGAAGGGAGGTGTCAGATTATATAACAGGATTTATACAGCAAATAAGAAGATGTAAGAGGAACATAACAGAACATTTGTCAAATGTATCACAGCTTCGAGTAAAACTGAGTTCACATTGAACATCCTGGTTTACCTAGAGTAGGGGAAAAAATCAGTAACCATTACAGTTACTGTTGTTGTGAACAGTGGACTGAACACATGAGATAAATCCCTTATAACACGTGTACAATGTGAGAGGATGTGGTGAGGCTGGTATTCGAAGGAGAATAACTGATACACTAGTATATTATGGTTCAAACTTCTATGAAGAAACATTTTAGCCTCATATTTATCACTGAGATCGAACAGGGGGCCCGGTATCAGGTGCTAAGAGATGAGGTCAGGATTTTAAGAATAGCAGCGCCCAGAAAATTTGAGTTTTATTCAGAAGAAATCCACAAGAACTGGTATTTTCTTTTCAATGTGTATAATTATTTAAGGTTATTGTTAACTTTGAGATTCTTCTTTGTATCCATCAGTTCATTATCAGTTACACTTCACCAACCGGAGGTAAAGTATATTTTCATGTATCCTATTTTAGCAGTAAAGAATAATGCTCAGTGAAAATCTCCTGCCTCTCTACCAGCGGACTGTTCAACAGATGTTTCTATTCAAATAGCTTTACAGTACTCTGTGCTAACACATTGTCATGGATTCAATGTAGCAGTTCAGAGCCACTGTGTCACAACCACTACACAGATTCTGTTGTACAGATGTGATATTACTGATCCGTCCTCCTGGGTGTGGAGCAGCACGCTGTTAGCCATGTTGGCTGATGGAGTGTAGGTGGTGCTGCCTGACAGCCTGTGAACACTGGTTTACCATTAGGTCAGTTTAGGGGGGTCCACTCGTGTTGTCTGGTTTATATCTGAATTCTTGCACTTTTGTAAATCTATTTAGCAGTGGTAAAACTAAACCTAATAATTAATTTGAACCCGTGAAGTGAAGCCCAATGTTATGTTAATTCTTTCAAAGAAAACCACTTTGGTCAGGTGTTTTGAACTGCATCGTAACAGTTGATCCAGCATGTAATCCATCTCTGTTGAAATGGTAAATAATGATAAATAGTTTGGGAACACATGATACCTTTCTGTCCGGCGTTTGTACTTTGATCCTGTTTTAGATCAGTTGCTTTTTTGAGTACCTGGACTGCAGTCTATTTATAAATGGAGTATTTGTGAACAAGATGAGTTATGTCGTTCCATATTTTTCTATTTTCTAATGGTTTATTAATGTACAGTCATGGCAGTTATTTTATTGACTTGTATTTTCTCTATGAATATTTGAATGGTTATGTTTAATTGAGGGCAGAATGCCTGGACACTATGTATTTACGGTAGATGTAATTTTTATAAATGCAAATGCTGTTTAACTATACTGATATTTTGAATAAAATGTGAAATGAAACCATGCTGTATTTTCATTCTTTACATGAAGTACACTAACTTTAAGGCAGAGGTTTGACATGTTGGTTGAAAGCAAACTGCATTCTGTGAATGGAACTCTAATTGCAGTATTTTCACTTATGGCCCCGGAGGAATCTGCAGTATTTATTTTGCTAAGGAGAAAAGATGCAACGTTTAAAACAATGACGACTCCTTCAATCTTATTTGAAGCTTTAATATTCTGAAACATTGAGTTCAATTCCTTTTTCAATTTAGAATCACAACAGTCGGAGCATACCATTTTGTATCTCCAACCAGAGATGTTTTTGATTAAATGCACTGAATAAGAAACAGAACCACTGTTTGATTCTTTCATTAGACTTACATTTAAGACATTTCAAAAATGTGAAAATCACTTGCACACTTGTGTAATGTATATATTTGTATTAACTTATGTATATTACGTATCTTGCATTTTTTATAATTACGAATCTATTTCTACTGTTGATATATATTTAGAGTGAATGCTGTTTCCAGCAATCTTTATTCTTTCCACTTATTTCAGCCAATACTTTGATTCTCCATAACTTCAGCCACAGAAACCATTCAAATGTTAAACTATTCAGCCTTTTCAGGAATCGATGGGAAAACTTCAACTTTGAAAAAATGTTATACTTTTGGAAATATTCAGCTTTTTAAACTCTTTTTTTAACATGGAAGTCAATGGGACGACTCTTCAATTTTTTTTTTGATAGAAGCCATAGTTTTTGAACAGGTGGCAAAATTGTCAGATATAATCCTCAATGTATTCTTAATGACACTCAGTGCTGCAGCTGGTAACCATGGTGTTGCTGGGCAGATTGAAAGCTTTGATCTCTGGGCTCACACGTGCTATGATTAGGTGCTCAGCACAGAAACAAACACTGACAAACACACTGGACTTTAACAGACTGTTTCAGCCTTTTCTTTTCTGTCTGATGGAGACTTCATACTGACTTCAACAGGTTCCACATGTTATACATTATTGGTGACGTATGGTTTGTCAAAAAGTTTGCAGTCAAAATATTCTGCTGCTTTCCCAAGCCTTTTCACTTTCTTTTCTCTTAATACACATTCATTCACTACTACTTACATCTGATATTTAAATCCTTCAGCCTATTTTCAGCTGCAGAAACCATTCAACTATTACATTATTCAGCTATGTCGGGACATCAAGGCTATACATGTTGTTTATACCTTTTCTTTTAAATATTAAGCTTTTTCTGCATTTGTGTAGCTAAAAGCAGCTACCATATTCAGCTTTTTCTGCATTTTCAGCTAAATTCAGCCACAAATGTTCACCGTTTACAGCATTCGCATGCATTCATCATTTCATTCTATTTTTATTTAATTTGTGTGAATGCCTTGTTAACAGGCTGCTGTGATAAAACAATTTCCCAATTTAGGATCAACTAAGTATATCTAAAATAATAATCTAATCTAATTCTGCTCTCAGAGCACTTATCAGTGAGCAAAGCAAGGGACTGTTACAATACTTCAGATAATGCGTGACTGAACAACAAATAACATTTTTGAATGAGAACTATGAGTGCATGCCTATGAGAAAAACAGAACAAAACATGACAACCTAACACAGGCAAAAAGTATTTTTAATTTACATCAACAGTGAATATATGTTAAACTACTATACGACTTAACATCTATATACACCAACAAAAACTTTTTATTTTTTTACAACTTATTTCACAGTATCAGGATATACTTAGCCTTCTCATTCAACGACAACCTCGATGGTAAGAACAATAACAGACATGAACATTAGAGTGCATTTCAAGTGTTCATGATCTCTAAATCACACAGAAATATGTTTTTGGTTTTCCATTGAAATTAATTACTTCCTGCATCGCCACAATGAAACAAAGGTTAGTCTTGTCTTTCTTTTCCAACCCTTTAGTATGACTCCTATAGTAACATGTTGTGCTTCATACCTGTAAACAGCAGGGGGCAGCACCATAAAGGAGGACAGTGTTGGCTGAGGGTTCTGTACCAAGGCTGTGCCTTACTTCTTCCACACAGGAAGTCTGGTCCAACACATCCTCAGCATTTTCAAATGCTCAGTTCAGGACCACATTGGAAGATGAGTTCAAGTGGTGCAAAAGTGAGTAAGGACAATCCTTTTTCTGCACAACTGGACTGCTGGAGGTGATAATGTGCATACATTAAATATAAAAAGGGTAGGAGCTAGACAATGAAATAAAAACAAATGAAGGAAAAGGTGTTAAAGCACTGTTAGCAAACCTGTGACACATAAAACAAAGTGACAGAAATGCATGCAAAGGATCTGAAAACAATAAACCATTAGTCCAAAAGTGAATGTGTGTTCCTGAGGCTGTGAACGCAGCAGCAAAACCCTTACAGTGAACGCACCACAGTTACAGCGGTGTGGAGGAGGAAAAGGAACAATTGTTACCACATATTTTATCCTAGGCAGGGTAACGTAGTCAGGATAGTCCTTTCATACTTCCAGAGAGCGCTGTGGTTACCACTCACAAAGGCTGCATCTTAAAACTCATCTCAATTCCTCATCATCATGCTGTCCTTTTGGGTTGTTTTAAACAAAGAAGTCATATTTCAGATTCAGCCGACAGTCTGCGTGCCAGAGGTAGAGTTTTCTTTTCTCCCCTGCCTCAGCCTATCCAGTGTTCATGGTGTTGTAGGAGGGCTGGGAGCCCGGCTCCAGGGGCTTTGTGGCCTCCTTCTCCGTCAGGTCTTTGGGTCCGACCTCCACCATGGGCTCCCTGTCCTCCTCCAGGTCGGACTCCTCGCAGCGCGGCAGCTGCAGGAAGGTGGTCAGGCCGTGCAGGTCGGCCATCTTGTGGAAGGTGCGCAGCAGCAGGAACATCATCATCAGACCCACGAACAGGTAGACTGGGGGGGGAATGATAAGAAAGTTTAGAAAAAAAAAGATTATGTGGGAAAAAAGCTAAACAGTTGTTCTGCTCCATTTAAAATTCATTTATGTAAGGAGTTTTTTCAGATTGTAATACTTTGTACGCATGTATGTATTTGAATGAACAAAGTAAAAAAGGAAAGTCCAGGTAAACAGTGAATTGACAAAACCGTAGTGAAAAGCTAGACATTTTTTTTGCTTTTTCAAAAATGTTTTTCATTGCATGGCCTCAGATCTACTTCACATAGTAAACAAGTCTCTTCACTCAGGTGTTTATCCACCAGCCCTGAAAACAGCAGTTATCAAACCGCTCTTAAAAAATAATAATCTAGATGCTTTAGTTATGAACAATTACAGGCCCATATCAAACATGCCATTTCTAGGTAAAATCATTGAATAAGTTGTTTTTCAACAGTTGAGTAATTTCTTGCATTTAAATAACTGTTTCGATGTGTTCCAGTCAGGCTTTCGACCAAACCACAGCACTGAGACTGCTCTTGTAAAGGTCTTCAATGACATCCACTTAAACACAGACAGTGGCAGAACTTCAGTGTTAGTATTATTAGATCTCAGCGCTGCGTTTAACACTGTTGACCACAAAATATTACTATACCGACTGGAAAACTGGGTGGGACTTTTGGCAACAGTTCTAAATTGGTTTGAATCCTACTTAAAGGACAGAAAAAACTTTGTTTCTATAGGTAAATACACATCTGAGTTCACAAATATGACATGTGGGGTACCTCAAGGCTCCATCTTGGGGCCTCTTCTCTTTAACATCTACATGCTACCACTGGCTCAGATAATGAAAATCAACCAAATAAGTTACCATAGCTATGCGGATGACACACACAACCATTTCACCAGGAGACTATGCTCCAATTCAAACACTGAGTAAGTGCATTGAACAAATCAATGACTGGATGTGTCAGAACTTTCTCCAATCAAACAAAGATAAAACTGAGGTAATGTGTTTTGGACATATAAAAGTTAGCGCTCAGCTTCAGTCTGCAATGTTCAAAACAACAGATTAAGCCAGAACTCTAGGTGTAGTCATGGACTCGGACCTGAGTTTCAACAGTCACATTAAAACAGTTACTAAATCAGCCTACTATCACCTAAAGAACATATCTAGGATTAAAAGACTAATGTCAAAGCAGGATTTGGAAAAACTTGTCCATGCTTTTATCTTCAGTAGACTCGACTACTGTAATAGTGTCTTTACAGGTCTCACTAAAACATCTATTAGAAGGCTGCAGCTAATTCAGAATGCTGCTGCTCGAGTCCTCACCAATGGCGCATTTCCACCGCAGGCCTCGCTTGGTTTGGTTAGGCCTTATTAGGCCCGGCTCACTTTAATGCTGCACTTCCATTACAGTTTAGGAGCTGCTGCAGTAACTATAGTAACGCAGTGTAGGCGGAGCCGTGTCATCATCTTCAATGAGCAAAAAACAACATCAGCCGTTAGGTGTTAGCACTCAAGCTCCTCATATCTGTTCAGTAACTAGACAAAAATTAAACAAGTACAAACCACCGACTGTCTGTGTCATGGCGAATACAGTCGCTGGTTTATTTATGTCTGTATAGGCCGTTGTGAGTGTGGACGGTCGGAGCATATAGCTTATTGCGTTAGCTTAGCCGATCACCATTTACACAACAAATCAAGTTTTATTTATATAGCACATTTTAAACGATTTTTGGTCAAGCCAAAGTGCTGTACATATAATACAAATAACTTACAGTAAAGACACTTTACAGCAAATACAACAGCACAGTTTGTGCAGAATATCAGTATGAGAAAACGACACCCTCTGTCCTTAGACCCTGTTAGAAATTAAAATCAATGTTTTAATGGGGAAATGTAGTTTAAACATGCCGTCAGTTTTAATGCTCTTTTATACTGAAAAACCAGAAATTCTTGTGCACAAGCAGTTAAGCTTTTATTCTGAAAATCCTTCATCTACGGTTAGCATTTAGCATGTGGCTAATATACGATTTCCTGAAGAGGTGAATTTAGTAGCGAAATGATATGGAGTGGTGCAAACCGAAGCCTACTGACTTAACACTACAACTATAGATGTCGAGATACTACCATGCTGAATATTAAATGAAGGTACAGTTTATTTGAATACATTATTGTTTACAGACGAGAGTAGCATGTGACAACATCCGGAATGACCGGAAATCAAACGAGCCGAGAAGTATTTTTTAGAGTATTGATTACAGCGTTTAGAATGTGTTAAATGAAAAGTGATGAAAGAGAATATGAGGAGAAAAGGCGTGTTAAGCATATATTGGATGTGAAAAGAACCAATCCTCTGTTTAAATGCAATAACGGACATTGGAGACGAGGCGAGCCGGCTGGCGGGGAGGAGCCAGCAGAGGATATATAACAGCACAGGAGGAGAGATCCATTCTCTTCTCTTCCCTATCGAGGAGCGGATCACAGCTGTTTGTCTGACTGAACAATATCATGCTTGTGACCAACCCGCGCCTTTTTTAATTAAAGTACCCAATTGAACTTTCACAGAGACTCCATTTAGTCTCCTTTTAAAGCTTCTCTCCTGGTCGGGAGAATAACGAACACGGTTAACAATCTGGTGAATTCCCTGACGTGATCCCGCTGACCGAGGAGAGAAAACCAACCGGCTGTTTCCTGGAGACACTTGCAGCCATTCGACACACAAGAGCTCAAATCAATCGGTAAGAAGATGCCTGTTATGACAAAGATTCTTCACTTGTTAAACTAGGCAAAGTTAGATTTGTGTGTTTGACGGCAGCCGGCTGATCCTGAAAATAGCTGTGCATTTTAATGTTAAAACAACCCAAATTGATAAAATAATCACTCTAAAACCACGAGGCGTTGTTTTGTCACAAGCAGGGTGAGTTCACACTTTCTTTTGTTCCATTAACCCTGCATGCTATTAACCACGTGTGGGTGTTGAATTTTAAATATATAGTGTGTGGACATTGTACTTCGGATAGGTGCCTTGCTGCTTTCACATAGGTGTCTCTTGTTACGTTAATAGTTAGTTAGCCTATGACGTAAGGGTATATAGCCCATTTGACGATTTTTGTTAAGATCTGGAGACATAGCGAATCGGTTAAGGGCCGAGTAAGTGAAAACCAGCGGGGCATAGTGAATCAACTCAGGGTTAAGACCGAAGTCAGTGCTTTAAAGAAAGTCCTTTTCAAGAAAGGCTTGGTTAAGGTCTAAGCCTTTATCAGTGGTTAAAACTGTTCTGTTTAAAAAAAGATATTGCGGGTGGGTTACGGTAATCGGAATTACAACAGCAGTGCAGTAATAAGACGACGGTCTATTATCAGTGGCTGATAGGTCTCCATATTGGTCCCGGTTTGGCGTGTCCAAATAGCAACAGTTAACCATAGTCGACTATAAAGTCAAATATTACGTGAACAGGTTTATAGCTAGTGCGTAAGGGTCCCTAACTTTAAGTGATGATATCAATAAGATAAAGCCCATTTTTTCATAGTAAACTAGATAGAAATGTTGTTATTTTAAACTAAGCGTTGTTTTGGCTTGGATTTGAGGGTTTATAATACCACACCAGTGGTTTACTTTGTTACGGTTCGTTTAAAGATCACCTCGTCATTGTTTAAACTCCCACCTGAGAGCCGCATGGACAAATCTCTTTGTCTACAGGTCAGAGTGCGAAATAATCGGGTGCCATCTTGTTTACACCCCACATGTGGAAAAACAAAGACAGGGCAATCGCCATTTCGTGAAATGCAAATTCAATTTGCTCCTTTTGCTTTGAATTTGCACTTACACAGAGCATCCACCAATTAGAAGTAGCAGAGTAGAACATTTAGCAGACTATTTTTGTAATTATGAGAAGGATTCAGATTACAAGTGATGTTGTTCCCCCACACAGAAAACTATTGTGTCCACACAACTAGTGAGGTCAAGAAGACGGGCTTCCACCCAAAATATGCAAGGGGCGGCGATACACCTGACGTGAAGCTGTCCAGACCTGAAAACAGAAACTCGATTCTGCTGTGGTGAAGTCTGGCTACAAAGGGAGGTGTCCGATAGGGTCGCTTGTCTCAAACCAGTGAAGAAGTCAACAAGAACCCAGCTGAACTAGAGAGTGACTGTTAGTGGGAGAACTGTGACGGAGCGACAGAGACTGGCCCAACATTTTCCAGCCAGTACATAGATAGACCCCGTCAGAAGACCGGGGCTGTGTTTAAAGGGGAACTTCATTTATTCTTAGCCAGAAGTGCAGTTTTTAATCAAACAATTATGTGATTTATGGAGTCAGATTACATTTTTCTCATAAACACAATTTTATAATCGGTCTGAAGTATCTGTTTTAAGGCATGAGCCCAGATTAAATAACATAACACTGATGAAGAAGTTGTAGGGTTTTTACAACAGTTTCAAGAATCAGTCTTTATTTATTTATTCTTGAGTAACTTTACTGATTTATAGTGTAGTGCGTAAGGCAATATCTCATTTGAGTGAGGGGCACCAGCCCTTCATGCAGGTCACCCTCTGTGAGAATAGTTCATATTTTCCTTCCAGTTTGGAGAATGATTATTTTATCATATGTTAGTTCAGCAGTGTCAACCAATCCTCTAATCCTAGAGTTATTGAGACGCATTAGCGACACCAGGGGTATTGTTTTTCGCAGCAACGATGATGCATAATACCATGACAAAAGCCATTATTGAAACAAGTAAACTATTAGAAGTGCTAATGGGAAATGTTTTGTGAATATGCATTTATGCCATCGGAAAGCCATACATCATATGATATTTTTGTACGCCTTGTGGGTACACGGAGAATTTATATTTATTTAATGCAACGTTATGGGTTTTACATGTCCTGTTCATAATAGGGTAATCATTGCAATATTAATTGAGCATTTTATGCTCAAAGGAGGGAGTGTCATGATTATACAGATATGTTGATTTCAGTGACGTAGTTAATAAATAATAACATGTAGTTGACAATAGGTCTCATAACAACAAGAGGTATGCCGAAGCTTGGGCCTTCTCCAAGGAGGGAGTGGTCCAGTTTTAGATATTAGACAAATAGAAGTGGATGAATATGTCAGAACTCTGAGTAATATTATGCAAGTTTTGTCTACACAGCAGGCTAGGAAAACTACAGAGATACCAGACGAGACACCAGAAGAGACTCCTGTTCGGCCAGGTGATTGGGTGAGGGTGAAGGTTCACAAAAGACAGTGGGCTCATCCCCGGTGGACGGAAGCGTGAAAGGTTGTAACAAACTTCACACGCGCTCCGGTTTAAAGGTAAAGAAAAAGGAGCAAATTGACACCACCTCACACATTGTCACCCTTCACTGGCGACTTCCAGAACATTATTGGGAGTTAGGACTGATTTGGCAGAGCTGGAACAAAACAATAAATAGAAATAAGATAAAGATAGAAACAGCTCAAAAGACAAATTGTCTATAGATTTTTATAGATTGTACATTAATGTGAAAACCTATTTTTTTGTTTTACATCTGAAAAAGAGTCTAATTTTTTGTATGTTATTTTTGTACTCATTATTTAAATTCTGTAACGGACACAACCAGGGATAAAATAGAGATGATGACGAGAACAAAGCCAAACCAATTGTGGGGTCCCCTAGGGATAAGAGTCAGAATAGCATTGTTGATTGTGCTCATTACACTTGGCACCTTTCTGGTTGGAAGGGGAGTACAATATCAAGTAAAACATGGAACCATTAGTTCACTCATAGAGAATGCCCACATCACTAACAAGACTCCAGCTGTGTTTCACAGACTTTCACTTATCCTCAGAGCCAAAAGATCAGCTGAGCAACAAGAGGAGGAGTTAGAAATACTCGGTCCCAAACAAGAGGCGGTTATAATCAAGATGATTCACCCCCCTATATGCAGTTCTTGTATCAAATGATGAGATGGGTTTAAGTGATCGGGATATGTAAGTGATGGGGATTTACAGATTAGGGGAATCTCTAAATACACTGGATCCATGTTTTAGTCTGTAGCAGAAACACCCCCTGTTAAGTTTATGAACAACCGACCGGTGACCTGAGTAGAATTATTGAAAATGATTACAGTTGAAACAGGCTACTAACCCAAAAGTACAGCTTTGTACGTACAAACTCTAGGAACAAAATTTCCTAGCAGACAGTGGCGACATTGCAGATATGTCCAGTCACCAAAGTTACTTATGTTCTAAATAACAGTGAGATTTAAAGTGATGGAGAAAATATGGAGACGTTCCTTTATAGTGTGTGAAATATGTGGTGCTTGAAACATCTAGGTATTTAAATTTATGGAAGAAAGTGGTTTCCTGAAAGAGTTAATTGGAGTAAACATGTTACAGTGGGTGAAAACAATGTTTAGGGATATGGTACAATTATTAGAAAACATAAACTGGGCTTAGATGACATTTAACATCAAAGAAAGATAGTATGGTTAGGAAAATAGAGTGGGAAAGATTGGATTTATTTTACCTCAGTGTGTTAGAATTAACTATAGATAATGCGTCCCAAGATCTCTCTCTCTCTATCTCTCCGCCTGTCAGAACGCTACGACCCCAACTTCCAAGCAGACAAAAGACCTCACCACGGAAGACTCCTCCTCCTCCATCGAACAGACAGAGAAGCAGAGCTGAAACAACAATGACAAGACTTTATCCAGAACCATCTCCACCTGAGGAATCCAGAACTACAGGTGACATAAAAAGGCACACTCTCATCGGTCCCCCACAGGACATGAAGTTCCAAGCTGAGCCACAAGATTTGGACACAAGAGCAGAGTGTGGGACATGAGAGCAGAATACGCCCTCCATGCAACAAAGTAGAGACTGTAAAGGAGGAGATGAAAAGCAAAGCAGTTGGGCCACTCAAAAGAGTTACAGCGGAAGGATCCAAGCGCAGATGGACTGAGGAGAAGGTGAACGGAGGAGAAGACAGGCCGGAGGAGTTGGCATGGTCCGGCAGAACGTGAGGGGGTCGTGGCTTGACAACCAGAGGGGGAGAGAAGGAAAACGGGAGTGAGTGAGTTTACACATAAACACACTTATTCACCAACGAGAAATACGTAAAGAAAAAGGTTTATTAGCCATGAATTAATCAATTGGTGAATTTATAAAGTAAGAAAGAGGAAACTATTAAATAACCCTAAAAACACACTGAGGGTAGAACATATTATTCAATCTTTTCATCATATGAACAAATTATTCTTTAAGAGTTTTTTTATTCATGTGTGAATTTGGGTAAGATTTAATTTGTTACAGTATAGACCTACAGTTTAAAGGGATGGTTTTAGTAACCACTCTATAAAAGCAGACAAATCTGTATTTGTATGGAAAATGTTAAAGGTAGAGCTAGTACCAAGCCAAAGATAGTATTCCAATCTAGAGTATTGATATCTCCATTGTAGCATGGTTATTACCTCAGGAGGGAAGATTAAGGTGGAAATAACAGTTGTTTTTTGTCCAAGATGTAGAGTTTTAAAAAGACAAAAGAGAGATTGCACATTTTAATTTAAAAAAAACTAATATAATTGGGAGTAATACATGGGGGGCCTTGGATCACTCATTGTGATGGTGCATATTTTACAACAAATATCGTTCAGGGAGAAGGGGTCGCTCGATCCACCCTGCAGATGTTTTAAATCTTACTTGCAGCTTCAGAGGGAGCGCACGGCACCAGAGTATGAGTTTTAAAAGACAAGCGCCACCAGCTCCTAAAGGTCATCCATTCAATCAGTGATGACCTGACTTTTAGAGATGTTATTTAAAGGAGAAACATATCTGCCATAGGTGTAAATTCCTGAATTGAACTGCAAACCATTAATGAAATGACTTCTGTTTTAAAGTTCTTGTTAAAGGAGGGAGTAATTATCACATGCTCTAGCACCCAAGGTTCCACACACTGTTAAAGGGGTTAGCATAGCTATTTAAGTAGACAAGAATTGAAAATAAATTAGTATAATGAGTTATTGATATTCCACCGGTTCTCACACCATTTCAGGGACTTTATCACTGCATTAGAACAGACCACCCAAAGGTACTGAGTAGGAACTTTTAAGTGATGAAACTCTACAACTGTTGTAACTGACCAAAATCTTCTCCCAGAAATGACTGTCTAGAATGCCGTACCCCAGAGTAGAACGTACCGATTGATCACGACGGCCCCTTCTAGAGAACATATTACTTTCATACCTTAAATGGTATGAAAGGAGGGAGGGTACATTTCTCATGAGGAGATAATTACAAATGCTAGCAGAACAAGACGACCAACCCCCGTATACAGATGTTGATGACAATGATGAGTTAGTTTAAATGATATGGATGTTCGGAGATGAGATTGATCAATGAATGTCCAGCTGATGTGATTCTTTACATTATGAAATCATGTGAAGAAGTGAGCAAAATAAAATGCTAAAATGGAGTGAATCCATTTCAATTTACTTTACACTATTCCAAGATAGTTTATTTTTATTTTTCAATTTACTTTGCCAATCCAAGATATTTTATTTTATTCTTTATTACTTTATACTATTCTAATATGGTGGATCTCATGTTGTAAAAATCATTGCTATTCTAAAATGGTTTGTTTCTTTTCACTTTGTAAAAACAAGTGCCTTAACACTGAGCGTGGTATGAGAACGGTTTCTGTGAAAGGAGGGACGAAGAAATGTTCTGATACCAAGCCATTGCTGCTATTTTGAAGAATGATATTGAATGTAAACACTAGAAGTTATGCACAAGGGAAAACTTTTATGTTTGAACACAGACAAGAATTTATTTTGTATTTTTGTAAAGCCGGCTGTAAAACCATTCCATTTGATTGTATGTTTGTTAATATGAGATATGTAATATGCAAAGTTCAGATGAATAACTCATTGATTTCAGTATTATACACACCTTTTAGGTGTGTAAGGAGGGACTGTTAGAAATTAAAATCAATGTTTTAATGGGGAAATGTAGTTTAAACATGCCGTCAGTTGTAATGCTCTTTTATACTGAAAAACCAGAAATTCTTGTGCACAAGCAGTTAAGCTTTTATTCTGAAAATCCTTCATCTACGGTTAGCATTTAGCATGTGGCTAATATACGATTTCCTGAAGAGGTGAATTTAGTAGCGAAATGATATGGAGTGGTGCAAACCGAAGCCTACTGACTTAACACTACAACTATAGATGTCGAGATACTACCATGCTGAATATTAAATGAAGGTACAGTTTATTTGAATACATTATTGTTTACAGACGAGAGTAGCATGTGACAACATCCGGAATGACCGGAAATCAAACGAGCCGAGAAGTATTTTTTAGAGTATTGATTACAGCGTTTAGAATGTGTTAAATGAAAAGTGATGAAAGAGAATATGAGGAGAAAAGGCGTGTTAAGCATATATTGGATGTGAAAAGAACCAATCCTCTGTTTAAATGCAATAACGGACATTGGAGACGAGGCGAGCCGGCTGGCGGGGAGGAGCCAGCAGAGGATATATAACAGCACCGGAGGAGAGATCCATTCTCTTCTCTTCCCTATCGAGGAGCGGATCACAGCTGTTTGTCTGACTGAACAATATCATGCTTGTGACCAACCCGCGCCTTTTTTAATTAAAGTACCCAATTGAACTTTCACAGAGACTCCATTTAGTCTCCTTTTAAAGCTTCTCTCCTGGTCGGGAGAATAACGAACACAGTTAACAACCCTCACATCGTACAATGAAAAACCTCCGGAGAAAAACCCACAGTTTAAAGGGGAAAATGGGAGAAAACCTCAGGGAGAGCAACAGAGGAGGGATCCCTCTCCCAGGACGGATAGACGTGCAATAGATGTCGTGTGTAAATCGAAGAGATAATACATTTTACAGCGTAGGTAGACCACCTTTTTGGAAATGCATGTGTCTATAATAATAAGATCACGCATTTTAAAAGGTTTTTCGCCTGCCGTCTGTCTGCAGACTTGTCAAAGCATTAATTCATGGTTTTTACTAACCGGTATCAGTATGTTGTTACTTCGGCATCATTTTGAAATGTGTATTACAATTAAGTCACGGTCAAATATATTCATCTTGTTGTAGTTGTAGCCCCCTTGACAGCGATTCTCTCTCTAGTTTAGCAAACTCAGCCCTGTTTATTGGCATCGATAGAACCACAATTTAGTCGGGCCAGAAAAAAGGTGAAAAAGTAGCCCCGGGCCAAAACTAGGCCAAGTGGAAGCGCAACCAAAAACGGGCCCCGCACGGCTCGGCACGCTTAAAGCGAGCTCCGCGCTGCAGTGGAAACGCGCCATAACACTAAGAAAGTGGATCACATCACTCCTGTTCTGAAGTCTTTACACTGGCTTCATCTGTGTCAAAGAATAGATTTCAAAATACTGCTTCTGACCTACTGCTAAATTATGAATCATCCAGATCTTTCAGGTCTTCAGGGACTGGTCAGCTTTCTGTCCCAAGAGTCATAACTAAACATGGTAAAGCAGCGTTCAGTTATTATGCTCCGAATATCTGGAACAAACTCCCAGAAACCTGCTGGTCCGCTGCAACTCTGACTACTTTTAAATCCAGACTAAAGACTTTTCTTTTTGCCGCTGCTTTTAATTGAACTATTAATATCTTAAACTGCACTGTAACTTTTATTCATTAATTTTTTCTTTTAATATTTATTTTTTATCTTTGCTTTTTAAATGACTGTTTTTAAATGCCATTTTCTTAATGTCTTTAATTTTTGTAAAGCACTTTGAATTGCCTTGTGTTGAAAGGTGCTATATAAATAAAGTTGGAGAAAAATACAGTGATTAAGAGAAACGATGCTTATCAGCTAAATGTTTGGCATCTTTGAATTGAAAATAAACAGAATTATGAGATAAATTTAAATTAATATTCTTTTTAAATGTCTGTTTTATTTGTGAAAATTGTTTAGAAAAAGACAGAAACTACAATGTTATTCTATGTCATGTCTGCTCCATTCAAGATTGCTTAAACTAGGAGCATGTGGACAATAAAGAGTTAAGGAATTAATGTCCAAGTTTGACTTATAACGGTCAGTAGACAGTGACTATTTGAGTAAACCCATTTCATCCAAAGAGGAAGACAAAAGTGCCTCAAGTTGTTTGTTATTTCTGCTCTCTTTCTCGTGTTTCCCTTCATGAAATGCCACGTGGTTTTCTTCAGTCACATGAATGCAACAAACTACTACACACAGAGCCCGGTCGTGGACAAAGGTCCCTCACTGTACTGCAGGACAACAACAGTGTAGGATTACAGCAGCTGCACAACATTACAGTTACTGTGGGAGGTGTACAGGAAGTGAGGAAGGGGAAATCCATCTGTAAAGTCGAAGCCACGTTAACAGTAAGCCTTAATGCAAGCTACCTGGAATTAGATTTAAAGAACAACAGATCACCTCCTTTTTATCACTTGTAATCCCTCTTCCCTCTGTGAAGCACTCATTCTAGTGAAAAACAGAACATGAGTTCAAGGATTTAGGCTGTCTAAACTCCGAACTACAATCTCAAAGTATTTGCCTCTTAGCAACACCAGAAATTATTTGCCGGAAAAGCCTCTAAAAAAGGTATTTTGAACTTTGCTTGGTCAATCTTATGTTAAGGGACTTTTAACATGGTTGTGCCCTTTTCATTGCAACACTTCAGGATCAGAATACATTTTATATGATGACAATGTAGGGATTATTGTTGAGAAATTATAGGAAACAAGAGTTTCAATGTTTAGTAGGATTTCCACTTCCTACCTCCTACAAAAGTGATGGCTGGTAACCGGTGAATCATATTATCAGAACACAAAAACACTTATGAGAAGTTGGCTATCATTACCACTACAGTGGGGAATGTGCATGTACAGGAATGCATTTATTCACATATGATCTGATTGAGCACTTCAGTCTGGGAAACATCAGTTTCATGAGAAGGCCACACTTTACTAATCCCTAATCACTAATCCTGCAGTAGCGCCTGGGTTAATGTGACTCTACATCATCATTATATAATACAGCCTGAGGTATGAGAAAACAACATGGCTGCACTGTGTGAACTGCCAGGCCTTACTGAAGTCAAGGGATTATCCAAGGACACAGACGGAGCAAAATACAGCAACTTTCTGTGCGAACATTACATCTGAATTGGGATTTCCCAAATGTAGGTCCATTCAGGAAGAAGTGTAGCAGAGACATACTTAACCCTTTGGAGTCCTGGGCTAATTTGGCTGTTTTCGCATACTTTTGATTTGTCTTACTAAACCCCATTAAGAAATGTTTGGCATGTCAATGTTTGGTATCTTTCTTTGAAGGACAACCTCACCTATATAACCTGATAGTTAATTCTTTCATTTTGAGATACTATATGAACATTTTGGACCCAAAATCACAAAAAAACGTAAAAACAGATTTTGAAAATGATATTATTTTTCATATAGGTAACACAAACATACACAACGAAACCATTTTAAAGCTGGAAATATATACATGGGATGTCACTATGATAATGTGAAAGTTTTATGAACAAATAACAGGTGTATCCATAGGCTTTTTTTCCTAATTTCTCAAGTTCTGTCAACAGTGACACAGTAGGCACAACAAAACATTTAAAAGCTAAATAATGTACATGGGATATCCTTCTGATAAGGCAAAAGTGTTATTATAAATATAATACAAATATATATATATATATATATATATATATATATACACATTATGTACAAAAATCAGTTTTTTCTGTCTTTATCTGTGCCACGCTTCAAAGCAGTTTGTCAACTACGACACAGGGCAACATCACAGGCTCCTCGTCCTCCTCCATGTCAAAAAACAAGCTCATAGCTTGACTCACGTTCAGTTGTCTTCATCATAGTTGAATCTTCAAAACTCTAAATCTATCTAACTATATCTAAATTCTCAATGTTTGTCTGTCACTTTACTTCAATCGCCGTCTCTCTTCGTCTCCCGCCGCCTCTCTTTGGTTCCCGCTGTCCCTCTTCGTCTCTTTTCGTCTTGCTTCGTATCACTCCGTTTACCTGATTACCTCACCCCCTCCCTGGTAAATACATCCTGTTGAGCAGGATCTACAGTTTCCAGTATTTTCCGTTTCGTAAAATAAAATAAGGCGAAGATATTAAAATATGTGCTTCCATTATTCATACTTTTGAAATATATTTGTATTAACTTTATATCATCGTATCTCCGTGTTTATTGGGTCTTTTTGCATGAAACAAAGACTGGCATATAGTTTCAAGCCAGTACTTTTGACAGATACACACGGCAATGTTGTCCGGACTGTTGTTTTTATGCGGCACTAGCTTGAACAGGTTGAATCGGTTGAAGATCACGTGACATAGACGCCAGCCTACGGAGCCCCTAAAGGGACATGAAAAAAAAAAAAAAAAAACAGAGAGAGAAAAAAAAAAGTCAGGATAACGGGTTAGTATCTCGTGCGTACGAGATACTTTCTCGAGCGCAAGACTAACGGCCCGTCTACACTACAGGCATGAAAAAATCTTGAAGCTGGGCGTGTCTGAAGCTTGGCGATTTTTTGCGAGCAACCAATCACATGAATCTCCCGCCCCCGACATACAAAGCAATAGCAATGTTAAAACGAAGTAAACTGGATATAAACTCTCCAAACAGGCGAAAAAACTATCAGTTTCACCCACTGTCTCTGCCACCTCCCTCCATGCCTGGTTCCTCCGGTTTGTATCCCGGTAAATAGTTCCGGTCGTAAAGAACCGGGTGATTTGCTACCGTAATATCTCGTTTGGAATATGAGGAAATGAACTGCGGTCTGGCTCTCCCAGCTTGCACGCGGTTTGATTGGCTGAGCTTGCACTGGCGGGATTTGCATAAACGGAATTTGATTGGCTGATGCCAAGCATCGAGCCTCAAAAGTTGAACATTGTTCAACTTTTGATGCCGATAGATGCTCGTGATGCTTGCAAAGCCATGCTCCCCACAATGCAGTTCGGCGAAGATTAAAAATCTTCTACGTCACCCCATTCAAGAGAATGGGCGAAGCGTTGAAAGCATTTTTTGATGCCTGTAGTGTAGACGTAGGGCCTACCGTTAGTATCTCGTGCGCACGAGATACTAACCCGTTATCCTGACTTTTTTTCGGGGAGAAAGTTATCGGTGCGCCAAGGAGGAAGTGAAGCGCACAGGACACAACCATTTCATTGCAGACTGTTATGTTTACGTGGGGAAATGACAGTGCATTATTTGAGATATATTTCGTACTCAGACTTCACTTTAAGGACATTTCGGCCAGGGGTGTGTGGTCACTCCAGGAGGCAGCGGGACGTGTAACTCAGAGAAGAGCAGCACCAGCGCTCAAAGAGCTTTTACGCACCGACTTCTGAGTTTACCTTCATTGAACAGCTATAAAGAGTGACCACAGGCCGTTTTAACCACACACACCTCTACACACACACACCGAACTGCCCGATTACTCCCCCTTTTATTAGTTTTATGAAGGAGATCGCCGGTCATCAGGACGCGTGATGGGCGGACTGGGACTAAAAATCAGTCCGGGAATCTCACCCTGCCCAGCCGACGTAAACGGTCAACGGGGGGGGGGGGGGGGGGGGGGGGCAGTCCGCCACTGGCTCTGTGTGTGTGTTCTGAGTGTTTGTTTCCCTATAAAAAAGCTGCGGGGGAAGCAGGTACTCTGCGAGTCATGGACATTAATTCATAGATCAAAGCAGACTGGTTTACAAACTCTCCTGTTTTGCCAATCCGGTGCTTAAACCAATAGCTCTACACCCCTGGCCGAAATGTCCATAAAATTAAGTCTGACTTCAAAATATAGTCTATCTCAAATAATGTATGCTCTGTCATTTCCCCACGTAAACATAACAGTCTGCAATGAAATGGTTGTCTAATGTGTGTTCCACTTCCTCCTTGGTGCATCGGTAACTTTCTCAAAAAAAATAAAGTCAGGAAAACTGAGTTGTTTCTCGTGCGTACGAGAAACGAATCCGTTTTCCTGACTTTATTTTTTTTCTCTCTCCATTTTTTTTTTCTCCCATGTCCCTTTAGGGGCTCCGTACCAGCCATTGCAATGAATGGTGAAAAAAAACGTAGGGATCCTACAATTTCAGAGGCGTTTTTGTAGAAATACTACGTCCTACGTTGTGGACCAACGTAGTTATTACACGTTTTTTTGTGAGACTGGGTTGGCATTTTAGTGTAAGCGGTTTATACATAATATAAATAATGCGGTGTGCTTCTTCTGTTGCTCTGCTATATAAGCTTGTCAGTGCAGACAAGATCAGGGATGGGAGTTTTGTGAAAGGAGGATTTAAGAACTGGCGAAAGGCAGGGGGAACATTTAGGGAGCATGAGAAGTCCCATCAACACCAAGCCCCCAGGAAGTGCGCCGCAATCAGATGAAAATATTCGTGGTGGCCAAACGGCGGTACTACACTTCCGTTTGGTTGCCAGGCCAGGAAACACTTTTCCCCATTGGCTTACATGGGGAAAGAGTGGTCTGTAAATCGTTGGATATCTTTTTTTAAACTAAATAAACTACTCAGTATGAACACTTGTATAGCCCTTATTAACAACATTCGTTCCTCAAGTTGTAATAATGTGCTAATAACGTTATTCTGAGAGTTATTTCCCTCTGCATTATGAACGCGCATCTAACCCACGGGACCGCGCCGCCCTGCACGTTCATGTTACGTGTCCCGACCAATCAGAGCACACTGTGCTCACAGGGAGGGTGGGGGCTGGAGCTATTTGAACTATTGGAGCTACAACGAGCCGTTAAAGGCAGAGAGTGAAATTCAGTGAATACACGTAGTTTACAGAGATGCTGTTTGAGAAACCAATGTGAGTTGCGTTTATCTTTACCCATGGATGCACAATAAGAACGGACCCATATCGTCTTACTGCCATCCCACGGAGTTGTAATTCATTATCATACTACATGGGCTGTATGATTAAATCTTGTACCATAAATGTTGTATTAAATAAAGTTAATATTACCGACGTTAGATTAACGTCCCTGTAGCTTCTTATTGCACTAGAAGCGTATTGCACTATATATATATATATATACACAGTGCAATCATTCTTTCATGCTAAATGAAGCTCTGTAGCTTGGATATCACTAGATCCTGTTACAGCGTAATATAAGTACATAACGATTGATGTGTACATTAGCATAATTACTAGCTAGCCGCTAGCTGCTAACTGCCGCCTCGTTAATATCAAATCCATCATAATAACAAATTATTACCATGCTGTCATGAACGTGCTGTGCTGTTACGTGTACGCAAATTGACGTGCTTGATGTGTGAACAAGCATTTTGGTTAAAGTTGCGCATGCCTATGAGCGCACATACGGGTACATCTCAGGCATGCCGGGTAATCTGTATCCAGTTCTTATTATACATCCATGGCGCCAATGAGCAACTCTCATAGGAATGAATGAGGCACCGCTTCCCACACTGTATCCAGTTCTTATTATACATCCATTATCAACACACAGTCGGTCAACAAACTGGCAACATTAAAACGAACACCGATGAATGCATTGCTCTCAAAATCTGTTGCTAAAGACCAAATGACTGCATTTGATATGACGTTATTATACAGGACCAAAGCCCCGAATGTTTTTTCTGTAGCCCCGGACAATTCTCCCTCAATAATATAATACATTAACTGTGCTTTACCTGAACCTCATCATGAGAGAACGGCAGAATTGTAATTTCCCGTGTTCATTGAATGCAACAGAGGCAAGACACCAGACCAACCAGAGAGTTGAATGGACCTGTGAGCTGTAACAATGTTTAAACTATCAGTCGGACTCAGAGTTTTTGAACATGAACATAAGAATTCTTTTTCTTAAAAAATACGACAATTCTCAAGTGTTGGCTCACAGAACAACCCCAGAGCCACCACTTGAGCCAGGTAAACAAGGTATGTAATGGCGCATTTACACTGCAGGCCTCGCTCTGTTTGGTTAGGCCTTATTAGGCCCGGCTCACTTTAATGCTGCGCTCACATTACAGTTTAGGAACTGGGGTAGTTACTATAGCAACGCAGTGTAGGCGGGGCGATCAGCTTTTTGGCGGGCGGAGCGACGCTGCATACAACTGCCGTGACGTCATCTTCAATGCGACACATCTCACAAAACAACAATGGAGGATGTGGAAGCCATCGTGTCCTTGCTTCTTGGTATGTGTTTTTTTCTTCTTAGGTTCACTGTTTTCAAAAATGCTGCAAGGTTCACTGTTTTCAAAAATGCTGCAAGCGTCCCTTAATATATGCGACACTAGGAATTAAGTCGCGCGAGAATTGTGACGATTCTCTCTGACCAATCAGCAGTCGTCACTAGTGTAGCATATTCCGCCCGGTTGTTGGCCCCGCTTGTTGGCCTCGATAGAACCACGATTTAGTCGGGCCAGAAAAAAGGTGAAAAAGTAGCCCCGGGCCAAAACTAGGCCAAGTGGAAGCGCAACCAAAAACGGGCCCCGCACGGCTCGGCACGCTTAAAGCGAGCTCCGTAGTGCAGTGTGAATGCGCCATTAATGCCAGTAGACTTCCAAGTTATGCGAACATGTAGCCTAAGCAAAACATAAATAACAGCTACGTATATCTAGCCAGAGATATTAAATAAACACTTTGTCATACAATCTAAATGTAATGTTTTTTAGCGTTACCTGGTGATTTCAAAGAAAGCTCTGGAAAATGTTGACTTCCTGTTCGACATGAAGCTAGAAGCTACCTTACAGTACACAGTTGATCCTGAGTCCTGTCAGTTAAAGTTTTTCATAGTTAGCTTTACTAAGCATCAACCTAGCACTGAAATATATGGATGTTATGTGACAGTATTTCTGAGAAAAAGTCAGCTGAAATGGTGGCATGCCTCTGCTTTACGTGCCGACAGCATGTTTGAACGTATTTGCAGCAGTACATGTGGCTGTGACTGACGTTGCTAATAATAACACCTGAATTTAAATGTGCAACCTCTTTTTGAGACAGATTTTTGCATGAAATTATAATTATTCTGAATGATATTCCTAATGACAGCTAGTTTCTATGTGAACATTATGAGATGGACAGCCAGAGAGAATACATTAAAAACAGTTATGAAATACTATATGACAAAACAAGAATAGAGTTTAAAAGGAGTGATTTGTAAAATATAAGAAAAAGAAAATCTGCTTACAGTTGTGTTTCATATGGGTGTTGAGAAATGTATCCATAGATCTCTTAATTTTTCTCTCAAAGTGCACCAGATTGATGCTTTTAACTTCAATATTAAAAAAAAAAAAATCTTGAAATTGAACCGAAGCCAATAGTCAAATTATGGATTAGTGAGGTGTCCATAAACATAATTTCTATGTCCCATAGTGGCTGTTAGCGGACGTGGCCTCTTTGTGGTTTGGGTTCTGATGATCCTACTCCCACAGTTCAACGCAGGCACTAACCAAAGTCCAGCCGGGTCAAACAGTTTTGTGTAGTTTTCTGCAGAACTGATGATCCAAATATCTTCATGTGCAGCACTCTGTTACTATTTGTTGAATAAAAGAAGATAATTTAAAGTAAACTTGGGCACTTTGTATATTTAAATATTATGTGTTGATATTTAAAATGAAGATTAGCAGATTAGAGGTGGTGTGAACAAGTAACAGACTGACTGAGCCTCGCCATAGAGCCATGCCACACATGAATGATGTTACACCAATGATTTCCAGGTTTCAGAAAGCTTATAAAAAACTAAAAATACTTCTGGGCGACTTGATTCGAAGATGGCGGCGCGCTAGACAGACGTGTTTCTCTCTCCTCCACACAATCTTACTAATCCTGATATAAAACCAACAAACTACGACAAAGTGAGCAATTTAGTTGCTAAAGAAGACCCTGATGCCCCCAAAAAAATCCGTTAGAGGTCGCGGAAAAGGAAAAGCCCAATCTAAAATAGATTTTGGCCCGTCCACACAGGGTGAATAACCTACAGCTAATGCTAACACAATGGCAGATGGGAATGTTGGGAACGCCGAAGATGAAGTAACTAGAAACTTGCCAATTCTCGAGGCTATCAACTTAGACCTAAAAACAGACTTCTCCATCAGACAGGATGGAGTATTGGCTGCAATTGCTGGAATGAGGAAGGAGGTTGGAGAATGTATGGAGTGTGTTAAGAATGCAGAGTTGCGCATTTCTGGCACAGAGGACACCATCATCCACCTACAGGCTAAGGTACAGAGTCTCGAGAGTAAAAACAAAGTCATGGAGGACAAAGTTATCGACTTGGAAGCAAGGTCCAGAAGTTCTAACCTAAGGCTGGTAAATATGCCGGAAAAAGCGGAAGGCGACGACGCCTGCTTATTTCTGGAAAAGTGGATCCCGGAGGCCCTTGACATCCCCTCCCTAAACTCGTAGCTAACCCTGGTACGTGCACACAGAATTGGTCAGAGAAGCGATCCAAATTTAAAAACGGCCACCTTTTCTCTGCTGCTACGTTCTGATTTGAGTTGAGCAAGGTAATCGCTAAAATACTGAATATTTCTATACTTTCTATATTATTTTACAAACTTGTGCCTTGATATATATGTAACACGGACTTATTGATATGCTATGGTTCGTGTGGGAAAGGAAACCAGCGGAGCTCCCAGACTGGGGGCTAACAGATAGCTAAAGGCTAAGCTACTCTTTGCTATCTCTTTGTTTTTGCTTCACCTCAATGCAGGTAGCCGTTAAGCATATAATTGTGACAACTTTATTTTCTTATGTTTAAAGGGGTATGCACACGTTGCAACGGTATAATCACTAGAATGATTGGGAAAACATTACGTTAGTAAAGTTCTAGCTGAACATCGGTTATTTGTTTTGTTTTAAACCGGTACCCCATGAAGCACTCAGCGCTAGATCCCTTTGTTAAATTCCGGGTCAGTACAATCATGGCACAGTGTTGTTCTGTGATTCAGAGTGGCGTTTACAAACCTCGTTACTCTGTGTTCTAAGGCACAAACATGAATACTTATAATTTAGTTTAAGGACAATCTTAGCTACAGCCGGATGTGCCTTGACATCTCTGCTCAATTGTGCACGGTTTTGAATAAAGAAAAAAAAGGAAAATAGTTTGGTTATACCTTAAATACAGGAGGGAAAGATTACACGTTGGGGTGGATGGCGTTGTTTGACTACTCCTCACCAAATGTGGAGTGGTATCAAGCTATACTGGAGTGTACAGTAAGGAGGGGGGAAGAAGCCTGGGTTATGGGCTTCGGGGTATGTGTTTTGGGGTTGATGCACTTAGAAGCATCCATGTTGTATATGTTGTTATTATTTGTGTTACTGTTGTCTAGGGCAGGGGTTCCCAAACTTTTCAGCCCGCGACCCCCGAAATAACAGTGGCAGAGACTGGCGACCCCCTGTCGACGGGGGGGTGCTAGTGGATTAATTTCAGTTTTCCGCACAAACACTGCGCTAGTGGATTGTCGAAGGGGGAGCCTCTTTGCGGGGAAATTATACAGATGGCTAATCCACCCTTGAAAATGTCTATGCAAACGTTATTATTAATAATATATATTTTTTTTAAATATAAAAAAAATTAATCAATTTTTTTTAATAATTTTTTTTTTTTCATTTTCCATTTTTATTTTGTAATCATCGCGCGACCCCCACTTTGAGAACCCCTGATCTAGGGGTACTCTAATATGTTGCTAAATCAAGAGTCCATTTGGAGTGGATAGTTTAAGAAATTAAATGTACATCCTGGAACTGTAGAGGGATGCAAAAGATTAAAAAGGTGAAGCAGGTTATGGGAAGGTTAACGGATTTACAATCCAAAATTATTTTTCTCCAAGAAACACACCTGGTCTTGAATGAAGATATCAGAATAAGGAGGAGATGGCGGGGCGAGGTATTTTCAGCTCCTTTTACTACCCAGGCGAGAGCGGTCATGACTCTTATACATAGGTCCATTCCATTAAATGTCACAAAGGTAATCGCAGATAAAATGGGAAGGTATTTGAAAATTCAGGGTACTCTTTATACAGAACGTCTTAATCTGGTTAATATTTATGCACCAAATAAGGACGACACACAATTTTTCAATGACTTGGTTTTTATCTTGGCATCTCTCAAAGGCCAATACATTATAGCTGGAGACTTTAACTGTCCTCTAGACCCCGGTAAAGATAGAGCTTCACATATAGACAAGACTCACAACAAAAGTAGGACGATTATTCACCAGTCCATTAAAGAGCTACATTTGAGGGACATATGGATGGATAGATTATCAATGTATTCCTGTTTTTCTAACACTCATAAAACATACTCCCGAATTGATTACTTTTTAGTTTCTGCAAGTTTGGTATGCAAAGTTAAGGATTGTATGTATGACAGTATTCTGATTTCGGATCATGCCCCGAATAGTATTGTGTATGTAGACCCAGGGCTGTTGAGGGATCCCCCCCAAATGGAAATTCCAGCACAAATGGTTACAGGACTCAGACTTAATAGCCTTTCTGGGAAAACAAATTGATCTATATTTTACGCTTAATACCTCTGAAACTTCAGCAAGTACCAGGTGGGAAGCGTTTAAGGCTTATATTAGGGGTCAGGTTATTAACTTTACGAGCTCCAAATCTAAAAAAGCCAAACAAAAAATACTATTATTAGAGTCCAAAATTAAAGCCATGGAAAACAACTATTTTAGAAATCCCTGTCCTAAATTACACCAAGAATTGTTACTATTGAGAGCACAATATAATGAAATGGCAGCCTCTAAAGCAGCAGCTAACTTACTGAAGCTTAAACAATCCATCTTTGATCAAGGGGAAAAGTGAGGTAAAATCCTGGCATGGCGTATAAAACAGCTTCAAATTGAAAGAACTATCACTCTGCTGAATAACGACAAGGGGGAGACCGTTGCAGACCCTGTAGCAATAAATGGGGCTTTCAGGGATTATTATGAAAGATTATACAGCTCTGAAATAGACGAGGGGACACTGCTCCAGAGTCCATTCTTAGATAGCCTCACGATTCCCAAATTATCGGATGAGGAAAGTTTGAAATTAGAGAATGTATTGTCTTTGGAGGGGATCTCTGAGGCAGTGAAGAGCATGAAATCGGGGAAAGCAGCAGGACCGGATGGCCTGCCCATTGATATCTATAAAAAATTTGAAGTGAAATTAAAAGGCACCCCTTTTGGAAATGTTTATTGAATCTATTCAAAATGGCATACTTCCTCCCAACCTGAGAGGGGCGCTGATCACACTCCTGCCAAAACCTGGGAAATCAAATGATAAGTGCGAAAATATGTGCCCTATAAGCCTCCTAAACTCAGACTTGAAGATACTTTGTAAGATCTTGGCAAGAAGACTGGAAGGCCTGCTGCCGGAAATTATAAAAGAGGATCAAAATGGGTTCATGGTTGGCCGTCAGGGATTTCACAATGTGAGACGGGTTTTGAACATTCTACATGACCAAAGGGGGGCGCCGGATACAGCTCTCTTGGCATTAGATTCTGAGAAAGCTTTTGACAGGGTGGAATGGTCCTATTTGCTTGAACTTCTTGACCGCTTTGGCTTTGGGGAGAATTTTTGTAATTGGGTAAAACTTTTATACAACGACCCGTATGCAGAAATAATTACCAATAATATCATATCAAAGCCGATAAGGATCGGTAGGGGCTGTAGACAAGGTTGTTCTCTATCCCCCCTTGTTTTCTTAATCACAATTGAACCATTTGCTATTGCTGTGAGAGAGCACACAATGATTTCAGGCATACATGTGAGAGGGTTTGACCATCGAATGGCTCTTTACGCTGATGACGTGATTCTCTTCCTTAGAAATCTGGAGAATTCTATACCGGCTCTTATGGATCTGATTAAAGGCTTTAACCATATATCGGGTTACAAAGTAAATAATTCAAAATCCTACATCATGCTCCTTAACTCGGAGGAAAGGTCTAACCCACCCAAACATGTTGGCCATTTTAGAACAGTAAATACTTTCACTTACTTGGGTATTCAGATTTTTCCCAAATTGGAAGATATTGTGAACTCTAACTATAATCCGACTATAGTGTCAATTTCCAAATCAGTTGATAGATGGTCAAACCTTCCGATCTCTCTAATGGGTAGAATTAATATACTCAAGATGAATGTTCTCCCCAAGCTGTTATATTTATTTCAAAACATCCCCCTGCCACCCTCACCAGATTTTTTTCCTAGAATGAAGAAAATGTTTAGTAATTTTAAACCCCTTTGGGAAGGGCATCATATCTAAATTCTATGATCTCCTGCTGGCGTTCTCCTCAGAATTCTCTCAAAATAACTCTAGACTTAATGCCTGGAAAAATTACTTACAGGAAGATCTAACATTGGAACAGTGGAGCACAGCTTGTAAGACGGCCCAAACACAGACGGGTAATACGCGTCTAAAGCTTCTGCAATACAAGTGGCTAATGAGAGTGTATATTACACCAGAAAAACTGAATAAATGTAACCCTAATATCCCAGACACGTGCACCAGATGTGGGGAAGGAAAAGGCACACTGTTCCATTGTCTATGGTTATGTCCAAGAATAAAGGAATTCTGGGAAGAGGTTAGGGTAACAGTATAGAATATTTTAGTGATCAGCTTAAAGCTGGAACCAAAAATGTTCCTACTTGGCCTATATCCGGAGGGACATAACATACAACGTTATAAACAAGTTTTTATAGATATATGCTTATTACAAGCAAAAAGAGTGATTGCCTTAACATGGAAAAAGTTGGGCAAACCTAGTATTGCACAGTGGTTTAGGGAACTTTCTTTATGTCTGCCTTTAGAAAAAATCACTTGCATTCTCAAAGACAAACAAGAACTGTTCCAGAAGGTCTGGGGACGTTTTATAGAGTATACCAAGAACAACGACCTATCTCAATTTCTGAATTAATCTGGGGCAGGATAATGCGATAATATGCTATAATAATGTTAAAATGTAAATTACTGTGATAACCTTTTTAGAAATAAGGTCCTATTGCTGGAAAACTGGATGGTTGCCGATGTATTAGAGTGCCCTTGTTGTATTTACCAATTTAATTTAGTGTTGTTATTTTTCTTTAATGTAAAGTAAATTAGTTGTCCTGTGTATATATGTATTGCTTTTGGCTCTATGTCTTCGTCCTATGTATGTGATTTTTTGTAAGCTAAAAATCAATAAACATATTGATAAAAAAAATTAAAAAAAATACTTCTGGGCACATTTATTTCAGTTCCATGAAACTCTCTGCAGTCAGGGGAACTCCCAATGAGCACCAAATAAAAAGCGTGACAGCTAACAAATAACTCAAGAGGACAGTTTCATTTCTAAGGAACCCACCTCTCAACCTGCTCTTCCTGGAAAAAGGAGCAGTGAGAGGTGCTATTTCTCACATTGGGGGTGGGAACGGTCAGATTGCCCTCAGAGAACAATCACAAAACATCATTCATCATTAGCCTCTCAAAACAAACTTTTCAAACGGTTCTTCCTCTCGAATATTTATGAAAAACCTTGTAAAAACATCTGCACAGACTAGTCATAGTCACGTTGGTTTAAAAGCTGCCTTTTCAGGGGATTTCCTGCTTTCTCTGTGCTACAACAAAATGCTGCCTTTTTCTCCCCCTCTCAATGAAGGGAAGTTTCTGCAGCAGATAGATGAGGATCCTGCAGTGAGGTCAGAGTGATCTGTCCACTCCTGACACCTTTCTCTGTGTCTCTGCCGGTTCATCTTTAATAAACCTCTCCTCTGCAGGCATGTAGTAGCTCTGTGTGACCTCAGCGCCTCAGCAGGCTCACTGAGTCATGTGACCATGCTAGTTTTCACTTTCACACGCCCAGGAGTGGAGCAGGTTTTATATTCTTAACAGATACCTCAAATTAGATAAGAATGTAAAAACGCCACAATGACCCAGGGTTAGTTGAACCTTGAAACATGTTTCGATGTTTGAGACTGTAGAAACACATGTTCATGAAAATAAGGGATTATGAGATCAGTTATATTGAAAGAACTAAATAATAATAATAATAATAATAATAATAATAATAATAATAATAATAATAATAACTACTGGATTAAGTCAAACCCACCAACATATCCCCAGCAGCTTCAAGCCAGTTCAATAATAAGCTTGTTTAAAACAGAAAAGGAAGGTTTTAGTTTGAGAGCAGGGTTTGCCAAAAAAAAACTTGGTACTTATTTTCATTTATTAATCACATCAGAAAGAAAAATTATAAAGAATCATGATTATGACACACCTACGTCAGTATGATATGACCAACTACTATCAATTATTTCCTCTAAACGTTTTTTCTAGTTGTATTGCAGGACACATCATTGTAAATATGTGGTTGCCCCGATATGATGTTTTTGGGTTTTAGTGGCACTCAATAGATGCTAGGAATGTGGTTAAAGAAAGTTGCTGTTCCTGTTTTGTCCTTTAAATATTTTAAAAGTGTGTGTTTGGTGAGGGGGGAGGGGGAAGAAAGGAAGGCTAAATTTTTAGCTCATGGGTGTTAGCTTAACTGATCACATTAAACTACTTTACTAATTAGAAATTGCCCTGTGGAGTTTTCTTGTAAACGAAATAAAAGTCATGTTCACATAAGGTGTCACAATAATACACTGTGTATCCTCGGGGCATGTGTTGAATACAGTTTGTTTCTGACTGATCATTAGCTGAGCTGCCACACAAACAATATAAGGGGTTCCCAACCTTTATTGTGCCAAGGACTGGCAGATACATTAAAAAAAAATTGCGGATCGGTTGTCAGTTTTAGCCGATTTTAATATTTACTCACCAGCAGGTAGCAACAGAGGCTAATTGTATGTAACAACCTGAACAAATAATAGAACAATATGCATCCAAAATATATTAACAACGTTTAAAACCAGGATACAATTAAAACAAATTAGGACCACTGTACACATATTGATATAACTGAAATGTCAGGGAGACCCCTGGGCTTGTTTGCCAGCCATAATAACGTCACACCAGGGCGTTAGTTCCGGTGCACTCCGACAGCATTTAGCACTACATCGAGATTAAGATTAAACTAACTTCTTTTGGGAACACCCACATACCTATGGAGTTGGCCAGATGTGTGTAAATTACTGTTCATGGTAATTTGAAAACAAATGCTGCTGTTGTTGGACACACACACACACACACACACACACACACACACACACACACACACACACACACACACACACACACACACACACACACACACACACACACACACACACACACACACACACACACACACACACACACACACACACACACACACACACACACACACACACACACACACACACACACACACACACACACACACACACACACACACACACACACACACACACACACACACACACACACACACACACACACACACACACACACACACACACACACACACACACACACACACACACACACACACACACACACACACACACCTTTGTGACCGGACATTTCCTTCATACAATGAGTAATAGGGGGAATAATCAGGCCGTTCGATGTGTGTGTGAAATGTAGCAGCCTGCAGTGGGGAACACAGTGAAGGCGGTGTGTATGTGCTGGTGCTGCACTTCTCAGAGGCTGCCTCCTGATGCTGTAGCCATTTCATGAAGTTAAGGAGGTTTTACAAATAAAAAAAATAGCTCTACACCCCTGGCCGCAATGTCCTTAAAATGAAGTCAGAGTTCGAAATATATCTCAAATAATGTATGCACTGCCATTTCCCCACATAAACATAACAGTCTGCGATGAAACGGTTGTCTCCTGTGTGCTCCACTTCCTATTGGCGCACCTGTAACTTTCTCTGTGCACGAGAGGCTGAGACCTTATGCTAACCAATTTTGATTTATTTTGTATGTTTTGGATGAAATAATATGACTGGTATAGGTGCAAAAATAAAAAATAAAAAATATATATTTTTTGATTAAATATTTTTAAATATTTATAATTCTGCAAATATTACGATAAACCCACAGCTATTTCGCGGCCCGGCAGTAACATATCTATGGAGCTATTTCAGGGTCATAAGTTTTGGTCATTCAAAAAAAATGCAATTTATTTGAAAGTTCAAGTTTTTATCCTGAACTTTGAAAAATACTATGATGTATTCAAAAATAAAAATAAGTATTTGAAATCATTTTTCAGGTTGAATATTATTTTTGATTCAGTTCAGCAATTTTTTTTGAATAAAATATTTATTTTCAGATTTCACTTTTACACATATTTTGATATTTGAATCCTTATTTTTTTCAGTTGCAGATTTTTCTTTTTCAGATTCAAAACAATTATTTTTTCAGTTTCAAATCTTGTTTTTTCAGATTTCACATTGCTTTTCACATTCAGATCGTTTTTCACTTTCAGACCTTTATTTTCGCTTTCAGATCTTTTTTTTTCGCTTTCAGACTTTTGGCCCTGATGTTGCGTGGGGGGGCGGGGCTTAGCAAAGAGTAGTTTGGCATCCTGAGTGGCAGGCCTCCCCAACCCAGTCCCACAAAAAAACGTGTAATAACTAGGTTGGTCCACAACGTAGGACGTAGTATTTCTACAAAAACGCCTCTGAAATGGTAAGATCCCTACGTCTATGTCACGTGGTCTTCACATTTCTCCCTGCAGAAAAAAAAAACATGGCCGAACTTTGTTTTATTCTCGGTGTAAAATGCCTATTTTAAAGTTAGTTTGGCCATTAAAATGCGTTTTGATGTCATTTGATGCGAGAAATATGAGTTGTTATTTCAGATTATGTGTGCAGTGGATGTAGATGATCTTTAGTTTGCTAGTTATTATGAAGATTACTTCAGGAAATTGTGTCTATACAACGTTTTCATTGTTACCAAGGTGGTTGCTAGGGACGCTGCTATCGATGTTATTTCTGTTATGTTGTGTAATATGTTGTTATCTTTATTGCTACCCCCTTCACCGTCAATGCATAGTGTTGGTCCACAGCGTCAACGCATTAGTTTAACAAAATCCGCATCTAAAATTGTGGCATAGTGTGGTGCCGAGAGATGGGAGTCGGAGGCGGGGTATCAAAGGTACAAGCTAGACTTTTATTTAGCATCTCAAAACACAAGCGAAGACCGGCGGAGACAGGAAGTCCGGCTCACTAAAATGTCCGTGCAGAACAATACCCTAACCCATAGATCCGTGGGTGAATAATGTCAATCACCACAATAGATACGTTATTTTCCCCTGTGCAATTCTCCATTTACTCAACAATAACACATAATTATCCTTGTATTTATTTATTTGTTTGATTAATAAACACAAGTTGGAGTCAGTCAGGACCGAGGGTCGGAGCAGCTCATTTGCTTTACAGAATATTACACCCGGAAGTAAGTATTCTCACCGCTTCGCTTGACAAACCCCGTGATAGTCCGCAAGCTCTGTGATTGGAGAGTGTGCTCCGAGGGTTACGCCGAGCGTCGAACAGCAATTGAAATGGGATGGAACCACGGCAGACTGTCCAAAACTGGATTTGAACGGGTCCACCCCGTCCCCCCCCCCTCCCCCACCCTGTCCCCAGAACTACACATGCTGGCTATTGTGTTTCGCAACATGTTCTCTATCTATGGCACGTCTCTACTGGGAGTTGTAGTTTTAAAAGACGTTTTTGTATTTCCCATAGTAAGAAGTTGCCAGTATTAAACTGTGTACATCCCTGGAGGTTTAGGGGATAGGAAACACTCAAATTTAAAACATATAATTAATAAATGGGTGAAAATTGCTTGTGCCCATAATGGGCAGCATTATCATATACCCACATGACAGCTAAGGTCAGAAGAGCTTTATTTAACAGCTGGTCTTATGTTTGTGACCCCTCTTGTTGTTAATTGATAAGCCTGTAACATGCACTTGTCAAGGTTCAGAGGCAAATTTTGCAAATATGGCAGTAGCCATTGATCATCTTAACATAAGGTATACTTTATTGATCCCAAGTTGGAAACATTTGCGTTACATCAGCACGTGTAACAGTTGTAAATATGCAGTGGTGTTTATTTGTAAATCATTTAATATAATCACACAAATTCTGTGTTTTATATTTAATAATTCTGTGTTCTTTATTTATTGATTGTTCAATACCTGACAAGGCCGGAGATGAAAAACTTGGGTCGCAGGTTCCTCAACAGTGCATCACAAGACATCTATCAATATTTGTGTATACCTCCACCATTAAACTGTCATATTCTGCACATTTCTTATACCATCTACATACATCTTATATAAGAATATAATACATATATACAATATCAGTTAAAATAAGTGCTTCAACATAGTTAACATTGCTGGAGGTATACACAAAGTGTTTCATTCATTGCATAACTACACCGTTTGTGTATATATGTCAATAAACCTTAGGAAATCTTGAAAGGGATGTGCAAAATAGTCATTATATACAGTCTTTAATTAACTATTAGTAGAGAATAACGAGTAATGAATATACTTTATAGGGGTCCTATTAATATCTAATAATAAAAATAATGAAATTCAATAACATGCTTTAACCACTAGGTGTCCCTTTATATCAGGAGTGCACGTTTATGGTGTAAATACAGCCTATCTACCAATTGGATCAAATATAAAAGTCAGCCGAATTAGTGTTTATACTGCAAGGAGATGTATTGTGTGAAAAATAAATGTAAGATGTTGTTTAATTGCTGATATATTTATGATCCACGTCACGTTGCGGATACGTAATTTCACATTCTAGCACAGTTTATTGCGCTTATACCTTGATTGTTGCCAACTACGATGCTCAACAGCTCGCTTAACGGAACTTTGATGCTGGTATCAGTTTTATTTCCCACCTATCACGGGAGTATCGTGTATAGAAAGTATTGAGTTATATTTCTCGCGCTACCTAACATCAATGAAGGCAACATGACAGAGGGAGGCCTGTCACTCAGGATGCCAAACTACTCTTTGCTAAGCCCCGCCCCCCCAAGCAAAATCAGGGTCAAAAGTTTGAAAGCGAAAAAAAAGATCTGAAAGCGAAAAAAAAAGATCTGAAAGCGAAAAAAAAGATCTGAAGGTGAAAAGCAATGTGAAACCTGAAAAAACAAGATTTGAAACTGAAAAAATTATTGTTTTGAATCTGAAAACGATAAAAATGTAATTGAAAAAAATAAGGATTCAAATATCAAAATATGTATAAAAGTGAAATCTGAAAAATAAATATTTTATTAAAAAAAATTGCTGAACTGAATCAAAATAATATTCAGCCTGAAAAATGATTTCAAATACTTATTTTTATTTTGAATACATCATTGTATTTTTCAAAGTTCAGGATAAAAACTTGAACTTTCAAATAAATTGTATTTTTTTGAATGATCAAAACTTATGACCCTGAAATAGCTCCATACCGTTTTTTAGTATCCATTTACTCTGTTACAGATCAGACGGCAACAGTGTTTACATTTCACACGTAAATGAATTTCTTCAAACTAGTGACAAGAGGTAGATAGCACCTGAAATTATTTGTCTCATTGCTAGCTAATGTAACTGCAGGATTATCTGCCCCCTCTGGGCTTATATCATGATTAATTGCCCTTATTAGAAGTTGTTTGGATTGAAGTGTCAGCTAAATGTAATTTAATGATGCGTAGACCACAGCGTTGCTAGCGTAAACACATGTGACTCACCTAAAACCCAAGAAGTGGCAGCAGGAGCACATCACTCTGCACTTTAATCAAAACATTTTACAGCCAAGTGTGCAACCATTACTGGAAAGGTAGTGAAAGTAAGTAAGTCAGGCATTTCACCGTTTTTTTTTTAACATGTCTACGGTATATTTTATCTGTCAGTTCTAATCCCTCAGCCACAATTTAGCATTTAAAGTACATTTGTTTGCCCGAGTAAATGGGGCGGATGGTTACTTCATTAGGTTCGGATCACGATGAGACAACACCTTCTTATCAAACATATCAGATGACCAAGCCTTAAAATGAGGAAGTGTGTGAGCCTGAAACTGAGACTGTAGAAACTCTAGACTAAACGTAAACCACTTACACACCACAAACAAACGTGCCTAAGTCATCGCTATAGTGAGGATACCGATACTGAGAATAGCCTGTTAGTTTTAAAAGTTGTTAAACATTCAAAGGGCTAACATGACTTTAAGGATATATAATATTATATAATATTCTGAAATAAACCACTAATGCTAGGTGTTTTCTTGAGTTGTGTTTCTCAATACTTTCAATCCTAGAGAAATATGTCATTTTTAAGGAACTTGGTCGTTTCTAACTATAATTTAACAGGATGAAGGATTTCAGTCATTAGACATCAGTATGCTATGTTTTCAGAGAAACATTCTGAGCAAATGTTAGCCGTTAGCTAACAGTTAGCTGGGCTGCCCCTGGCCAACTTGTGGCCCCACGCAAAAGGTGTTTCACGAGGCCCACGGGTCTGTGTCGCGAGCGTTGACGGAGGGGTCTACTAGTGGAGCACGTTCGGTTGCGCTGGAGCCTCGCAGCGGGGAAACTGTTGCACGCATAATTGCGCTGCATTTGCGAATAGAACGAATTGCGCCGCATCTGCACATGAGATTAAGCCCCCTCCGCAAGATGAGGCCCCACGCAGTCTGCGTGATCTGCGTGTGGGGAGGGGCGGGCCTGAGTTTTTGTTTTGGACACCTCTGTGGATAATTTGGCTCCCGGTGCAAACCTCCTGAATCAGCGGCGCTGGATTCATTTAGTGTGGGGTCCAAAAAGTGCGCGTGTATGTGATGGTCAAAGAAATGCTAGATCTACAGGCACTAGCGGAGTGGTAATCACTCCGCCTCTGGCTACAGGCATGGCCGTATCCACCATTGAGATAATTTTTTCAATGTGTATATAATAAAAGCCGTGAAATAACTGCACATAATTAAACAGGGTTCCTTGTAGTAGTTACATTTACTGGCAGTGGGGGCGCTGCATAACTACGTAGCCTGTATTAAAGCAAACAGAAGACGACAAAATTAATTTATGCACTCAAGCACTTTTTTTTGAACACACTGAAAATTAGACTTTTCGTGGCTGTCCATGAGGTTTGGGCACTTTTTCCAGTTATTAGCTCCGGAATTTACAAAGCTGTCATCTCCAAATTTGGAGAAAGTTACATTTAGCTGCAGCTTTACCCCTCTCAATGTCCCATGTTAAGTATTACTTTGTAATAGCACCCCTACTCCATGTTTAATGGTACGTCCGATTGTGCACCCTTACTCCATGTTTAATGTTACGTCCCATTGTGACGTCATAAGTAAGCGCTATATGTCTTGTGTTTTGTTGATTATGCAGCACTGACATGCTGGTTCATGTCCCTGAATAAATGGATGAGAGAAGAACAATGACTGCGCATACTTTATTAGTTTAACAGGTTATGTATACCTGCCAACCCTACCGATTTGGGCGGTAGTCTACCGCTTTTGACATGTCTCTACCGCCTACCGACTTAGCTGGCTTTCCCTACCGATTTTCAATCTTCCCAAACTATAGCAAATAAAAATGACACTCCATAGACACTGGACTCGACTTTTGGCGGACACAGTTTGCAGCGTGTCTGTGATCCCATCATACAAACAGTATTCTGAAAGAGAAACGACGTGCAGACCGGGGGTAATGCTGCCTTTCCTGCACCCCCGGGGCTGATGGGCAATCACTCCCAAATGAGAACAGAGACGAGGCATTTGAGTCCTGCAGTATTTCCCCGTTAGTATCAGTGTCTCGAAAACACATGTTGGCTACTGAAAGATATCCAGTGTTTGGTCTTTTCCTGAAGCATCCTTCACCTACAGTGTTTTTCTGACATTTTCAACACCAAACATGTCGTTAATGTCTCTGTTTAGTGAACTACAGCAATCTGAAAGCCTGTACATTATTTATATCACGCTATCAGTAGAAAAATTCAGGAAATGACTTTTTTTAATGTAGTATTTTCTGATTTGTGGCGCAACACAAAGATATTTCGCTCTGTGCAAACCTTGCAAAACAACATGAAACAAGAATATGAACCTGGCTTCATCCAATGTTCACACAAGAGTTCTACTGTACATCCTGACACATCCTTACAGTGCTTCTAAAAGTGTGGTCCGCGGACCACTGGTGGTCCGTGAGCGCCCCCAAGTGGTCCGTGAGTATATTGGTAAAATTTCACATTTGAAATAAATTAATGAATTTCAGTTTTCCGCACTCTCGCGGGAATATCTCCGCAGTGGAGCGAGCTTAAGTTTCACTTTCGATTGCATGATATAGCCCAGATAAACACCTTCATCATACATGTTGCCACTTGTTTGTACCATTTTCAGGCGATTTTTTAAAAACGATGAGTTTTTGGATATTTGTGGAGTCAGGTGGTCCGCGAGTGTTTTTTTATTGGTTAACCCTTTGGACTCGACCGTCACGCCGGCGTGATCAGATCACATGACCTGTTCAAGCCTGTGCCGCATAAAAACAACAGTCCGGACAACATTGTCGTGTGTTTCTGTCGAAAGTACTGACTTGAACCTATATCCAAGTCTTTGTTTCATGCAAGAAGACCCAGTAAAAACGGAGATACGATGCTATAAAGTTAATACATTTCAAAAGTATGAACAATGGAAGCACATATTTGAATATCTTCGCCGTATTTGATCATTTTACGAAACGGAAAATACTGGAAACTGTAGATCCTGCTCAACAGGATGTATATGTGTATTTCTGTCGAAAGTACTGGCTTGAAACTATATGCCAGTCTTTGTTTCATGCAAAAAGACCCAATAAACACGGAGATACGATGATATAAAGTTAATACAAATATATTTCAAAAGTATGAATAATGGAAGCACATATTTTAATATCTTCGCCGTATTTTATCATTTTACGAAACGGAAAATACTGGAAACTGTAGATTCTGCTCAACAGGATGTATTTACCAGGGAGGGGGTGAGGTAATCCGGTGATACGAAGTGATACGAAGCAATACGAAAAGAGACGAAGAGGGACGGCGGGAAATTGAGAGAGACGAAGATATACGAAGACAGGCGGCGGGAGACAAAGAGAGACGGTGGGAGACTGCGATTGAAGTAAATTGACGGACAAACATTGAGAATTTAGATATAGTTAGATAGATTTTGAGTTTTGAAGATTCAACTATGATGAAGAGAACTCTGAACGTGAGTCAAGCTATGAGCTTGTTTTTTGACATGGAGGAGGAGGAGCCTGTTATGTTGCCCTCTTGTCGTAGTTGACAGAAACTGCTTTGAAGCGTGGCACAGATAAAGACAGAAAAAACAGATTTTTGTTCATATATATATATCTATATATATATATATACACATATATATATATATATATATATACACATATATATATATATATATATATATATATATATATATATATATATATATATATATATATATATATATATATATATATATATATATATATATATTTGTATTATATTTATAATAACACTTTTGCCTTATCAGAATGAAATCCCATGTTAAATGTTTTGTTGTGCCTACTGTGTCACAACTTGAGAAATGAGGGGGAAAAGCCTATGGATACACCTGTTATTTGTTCATAAAATGTGTATATAGGTTCATGCTACCTCAATCAAACTTTCACATTATCATAGTGACATCCCATGCATCTATTTCCAGCTTTCAAATGGTTTCGTTGTGTATGTTTGTGTTACCTATATGAAAAATAATATCATTTTCAAAATCTGTTTTTACGTTTTTTTTTGTGATTTTGGGTCCAAAATGTTCATATAGTATCTCAAAATGAAAGAAATAACTATCAGGTTATATAGGTGAGGTTGTCCTTAAAAAAAAGATATCAAACATTGACATGCCAAACATTTCTTAATGGGGTTTAGTAAGACAAATCAAAAGTATGCGAAAACGGCCAAATTAGCCCAGGACTCCAAAGGGTTAAGTGGTCCTTGGTATGAAAGAGTTTGAGAAACACTGATCTACACTGTCTCAACTGAAAGAGGACCAGAAACACATTAAAAATATAATAAAATGTGGAGACTTTGGGATATTTATCTCCCATTATTTTACTTTTCGGGCATTTTACAGACCAGACATGTCGTTGATGTCACGGTTTACCAAACTACCATTTTTTCTGAAAAATGCTTAAAATGATGCAATATGTGTTAAATATATGGTTTAAACATGTAATTACTGGGGTTACATTTCTTCTGATTACCTAATTTGGGCGTGCACATTTGTCACGCGCAAACCTACCTCTTTTGGATTTGGAAAGGTTGGCATGTCGGCTATACTTGCACTGCTTACCGTTTTCATACTTTATATATCTTAGCATATTCATACACACTGTTAATACTGCTCACAGGCTGCTGTGTATATCTAGTGTATTCATACCCCTCACTGTTTATTCATCATTCAATTAATTCTATATTTTATTCTGTAGATTGTGTACATTACTTTTCACTTTACTGCTTGTTGCACCGTTAGAAGCTAAACTACATTTCGTTGTCTCAGTACCTGTAATCTGTGCAATAACAATAAAGCAGGCATCTTTATTGTGGCCTCAACAATCAAGTTCTAGGTAGTGCAATATGAAATAAAAACAACTACACTCTTTTGGCAGTGTTGTGGTGCCGAGAGATGGGAGTCGGAGGCGGGGTATCAAAGGTACAAGCTAGACTTTTATTTAGCATCTGAAAACCATTGTAAACAACTTCATGCCCGGGAAGCGAAGACCGGCGGAAACAGGAAGTCCGGTTCACTAAAATGTCCGTGCAGAACAATACCCCAACCCATAGATCCGTGGGTGAATAATGTCAATCACCACAGTGTACGCATTAACAACAACTACACTATTTTGGCAGTGTAACAATTAAACAAGAACTACACTCTTTTGGCAGTAACAATTAGATAAATAATAAACGGTCAGACTGACACTGAAGACAAACAAACTATTTTCAGCAATCAATCTGTTTAGTTGACTCTGGGTGACATGTGGCGATTTTAAAAAATCGTTTTTTGGCTGTTTAGATGGTGTTGCTCCATCTGGGTCACTGCCGGTGGTTGAGACGGTGGGGTCTTTGGCGACTTCAGGAGATCGGCATTGCTGTTATTCGATGTGGACAATGCTTTCTGTCATGCACACAGTTTACATTTGACCGTAATATTTTGTGCGTCCTTTATCCCCACAAATTGAAAATAGTGGTTATATCTCCAAGTTGTAAATGCGTTGCTGCTCTCGCTGATACTTGCATCTGCCATAGTGTGTGTGTGCTGGTGGTGGGCGTTGCCGTGTATGTGTGTGTTAGCCTTAGCAAGTGTTTGTGTGTGTGTATTTTCCCCATAAGGCAAGACCCGCCCAACTCTGTCTCTGATTGGCTTACCCTGAAATGTTACCCCGCGTTAACCAATCATCACTCCTCTCTGGTCACTTTCACTTGTCCATGGTACTGTGAGAGGACATCGCTGTATTCGCCTGTAAATTACATCCGCAGGGAGATTCGGTTCAGTTGGATCACATAATGTAAAGCAGTAACGCACCCATTTAAATCACAGTAACTATAACGGCGTTACTGAATGGGAATAGTTAACTAGTAACGTTATTAGTTACCGCAAAAGGTAGTTGTGGGCGTTAGTTTGTAACACGTTAGTCCCAACACTGGTAAACACACACCTGATCACCTGAGAGCTACCGTTTCATTCAGACTGTTTTAAAAAAAAACAACGGTCTGATTTTAACAACTCAATGTGTGATTGTTATAGCAGTAATATTAGACACTAATAATCAGTGTTGTGCTAGTTACTGAAAACCAGTAACTAGTTACCATTACTAGTTACTTCACTTCAAAAGTAACTCAGTTACTTCACAGATTACTCACACCCAAAAGTAACGCGTTACTGTGAACAGTAACGCATTAGTTACTTAAAAAAGGGGCTCCCATTAATGCCCTTATAGCCTTCATTTCAGTACTGTTATTGCATTGGAGAATAATACAATCTGTTGATCAAGAAATAGCAATAGAAATAGTAGAAATATCCTGCATGTGTTCTAAAACATACCTGGCAATGGCTTTATCAAATTTTCCCTGGCTAGCAGTCCCTCGGTTAAAATCCAGCCGCTGTTGCTTAGCAGAGTCACTCTTGCTGGAGTGGCGTCGGATGAGTCTGGGTCTGTGGTTTTAGCTAGCCTACTAGCTTAGTCCCAAGCCAGTGGCGGCGCCAGATTATTTTTGTTGGGTAATCTATGGTAGGGCTAACCAATACAGTGGTGGTTCTCAAGTCAGTATTTGTAATGTAATGACATACACACTATATCACAATTAATCCTAGAAGTTCTGCTGTCTGTCTGCAATTTACTCGTCGCGAGTTTGGGGACTTTTCACTGTGAACGTGACGTATCAGTAATGCATGACGCAGCAGACCCAGATCCCTAGATACATTTTATATCTCTATGACTCTGAGCAGACCTAACGTTTCGTTGCTCTGATTGGCTGTAGGTCTATTCAAATTGCATTCGGAGGCATTTTGATCTGACCGCGGCCGCGCTGATATTATAACGCGAAATAATTTCCACACCTAGTGTATAAAACTCCCCCACTACTTAGACTATTCCTTGCACCCCTCTAGCATAAGCCCGAATGGTATCAACCATATTGCGTCAGTAACGTGCACTTGTTGTTACAGCAGGATCAGTTTGTGTGTTGTGGACACGACCGGTAGATTTTCGCAATCCGTGTTAACAACATGCTTACTTTAACATACTTTTTCATGGTCGGGCTAAGGTAGGGCTAAGCCATTTCTTGGTATGGCTGTAGCCTACCCCAGCCATACCCTGGTGCCGCCACTGACTGTACTTAAGTACAGTTCTCATCTCTGTTCGCCTCGCTGTTGGCGCCGCTCACCAACGTCTGGGAGCCGAGACTATATAAAAAAAATAACGGAGTAACGCACCATGTAGTAACGGTAACTAAATTACTGAATTAAAAAAATAACGCGTTAGAGTACTAGTTACTGACAAAAATAACGGCGTTACACTTTGTAACGCGTTAGTCCCAACACTGCTAATAATACAGTAAACTATTAACACTGTGTTGTGTTCTAATATACTCCTGCCAATAGGGGGCGCAGTGTAACCAGAGTATACATACAATGTTGAGAGAAGAAGAGTAAGCCCGGGAGTTGATGCTGTGGCAGTTAAGCATAACGAACAGTAAAGAGTTGAGTACCCGTATCCTCTGTCCCTTGTTTCATTAATTTCTTTCTACTAATACACAACAAATTGGCGACGAGGATGGCCGTGGCTTCTACTCCTTTACCTCCCACCTTTCTTCAGTGTCCGGGAGAACCTACTATGCCATTTGGAACATGGCTAAAAATGTTCGAAAACTATCTGCTAGTGATCGACGTGGAAGGAGCCAAGTGGCCGGATACCCGTATACGTGCAACGCTGCTACACAGCGTCGGAACCGAAGCACAGAGGATATTCTACACATTGACTGAAACGGGAACTACATACAACCATGCCGTGGCTGCACTACGGGCGCATTTCGTGCCGAAGGTAAACGTAATTGCGGAGAGACACAGGTTCCGCCAACGAGCCCAGAGACATGATGAAACAATTGCACAGTACGTCTCTGCGCTACGTGAAATGCTCGTTTTTTGTGAATTTGGAAATGCAGAACAGGATATGCTGCGTGATCAGATCGTGGAAAAAGCCTACAGTGGACGCATACGTGAACGCTTGCTGCTAGAAGACAAACTGACACTGGATAAAGCCATTCAGATTGCAAATCAGGTGGAAATGGCGGCGCGCAACGTGGCCGAGTTCTCCAACAGTGAAGTGCCTGTGAGAGAGATCAGCGCGCCAAAATGGGAACAAAAACATCCCGCTGCAAGTAAACAAAGGCAAGGTGAGAGAAAGTCTGAGCAAGCACGAAGATGTTACAGATGTGATTCAGATAAACATATGGCCAATTCCACACAATGCCCGGCTACAAACAAAATATGCAAATCCTGTGGAAAAACTGGGCATTTTGCCAAAGTGTGTCGTTCAGAACAAAAACGTGAAGTGAGGGAGGTCGTTATTCCAGAACTGCTGCCGGCTCATGTGTACGAGACCTATTTCAGTCACATACCACTGAAACCTACAAAGGTTCCTCTAGTCACATACTCAAGACAGAGAATCCCATTACTAGGGAAACTGCATTTACGTGCATTCCATGACGGAAATACTGCCTCAGCTACCCTTTTCATTGTGAAGTCAGGTTCAATACTGCTGGGCCTGGACCTGTTTGAGGCACTGGAAATGGTCATCATGAGAAACAGAGTGGTACTGAAGTCAGAGCACACAGTCAGAGAGATAACAAACCCACCTGCAACTCCTACTACACCGACACCTACTGCATCTGCACCTGTTAATACAGTTTTACCTATGGGCTGTGTTAGGAACGTAGTACACAAAGTAAGAGTGAAAGATGAGGTGAAGCCTGTGCAGCAGAAATTGAGAAGGCTTCCATTCTCAGTCAGAGATGCTGTTTCTGCAGAGTTAAAGCGCCTTCTTGATGCTGACATCATTGAAAAAATAGATGCCTTTCCCTGGGTATCACCGATCGTTGTGACTCAACGAAAGAACTCATCTAAAATAAGGATGTGTACAGACCTCAGGGAGCCTAACAAGGCCGTCATAATGGATTGCTACCCCATTCCACACATGGAGGAGCTCTTCTCAGAACTCAGAGGAGCTACCATATTCTCAACCCTCGACCTGGCTAATGCATACTACCAGCTTCCACTGCATGAGGACAGCAGAGATCTGACTGCTTTCATTACTCACGAGGGACTTTTCAGGTACAAGCGAGTTTGCTATGGGCTAGCATCAGCACCCTCAGCATTTCAGAAGATGATGTCCATGGTGCTGAAAGATTTACCTGGAGTGCAGGCATATCTGGATGATATCATCATTTACTCCTCATGCCGTGCTGAGCATGAAACCCGCCTGAAAGCAGTACTGTACCGACTGCAGGAAGCTGGACTAAGTCTCAACACAGATAAATGCAAATTCTACCAGGACAAACTAACGTATCTAGGACACAGCATAAGCAAGGAAGGTCTGCTGCCAGATGATGACCACATTGCAGCTATTCGGGATGCTCCATCACCCAGTGATCCAGTGACTCTCAGGTCTTTTCTTGGCCTAACATCGTGGTACTCCAAGTTCATACAGAACTATGCAACTGTGGTGGAACCAATGAGAGATGTGCTACGCAGAGCTACATTCACATGGACTGATGAGGCACAGAGTAGTTTTCAGCAGGTTAAACTACTCATCACAGACAGTTCATCACTCGCTCTTTTTGACCCGTCACGGCCCACCATAGTGTCTACAGATGCCTCAGACTATGGCATAGGTGGGGTGCTGACACAGATACATCGTGACAACACTGAAAGAACAGTGGCATTTGCTTCGCGCTCTCTTAGTGCTGCAGAGAGAAAGTACTCTGTGGTAGAAAAAGAAGCTTTGGCCTGTGTGTGGGCTGCAGAGCGTTGGAGAACCTACTTGTGGGGAACAAAGTTCACCTTAAGGACTGATCACCAAGCTTTGACCACACTCTTGGCTACAAAAGGCATGGGGAGAGCTGGTATGAGAGTAGCACGCTGGTCGGCCAGGCTACTCTGCTTCAACTATGATATTGTCTACAGACCCGGTGCTCAGAACCATGCAGCAGATTGCCTTTCCCGCCTGCCACTGCCACACGGACAGGACTGCACCTCAGACACGGAACCAGAGATGGTTGCTGCTGTCTCTGCCCTGCTGACTGCTGTTCCCTCGTCTGACTTCACAGATGCCTGCACTTCCTGTCCAGAGTTACGTCAGCTACGCAACTACATGACAGACGGGTGGCCAGCTTCATCCAAAGGCCTGCCTGCTAACATGTTGCCGTACTACAAGGTGAGAAATGAACTTTCTGCACATGAACAACTCATTCTGAGAGGGAGTCACAGGTTAGTTGTTCCAGTAAAGCTACACTCACACATGGTATCCTTAGCACACGAGAGCCACCAAGGCATTGTACGCACAAAACAGAGACTCAGAGACTTGTATTGGTGGCCTAAAATGGATGCACTGGTACAATCGGTTATCGCCGCCTGTGTGTCCTGCCAGATGAATGATAAAACAGCTAAAACTAACCCTGCACCTATGACACCAGTCCCTCTGCCTCAGGGGCCATGGCAAAAGCTTGCCCTCGACATCGTGGGCCCATTTGAGACTGGTCCGGTGGACTGTAAGTTTGCTATTACTATGACTGACTACTATTCAAAATGGCCAGAAGTGTGTTTTGCCCCAAGATGCACTACTGCAACAGTGATCACCTTCATGAGATCAGTGTTCAGCCAAAAAGGGAACCCTGTGTCTGTGGTGACAGATAACGGTCCACAATTCACATCCTCAGAACTCGCCTTTTTCCTAGAAGAAAGAGACATCCAACACATCAGGACTACAATCTACCATCCAGAAGGAAATGGAGCGGTGGAGAGGCTAAATAGAGTGCTGAAGGAAAGCATTCTCACGGCACAGAGAGAGAACGCTCCGTGGAAAGCTCACGTTGCTGAGTTTCTTCAGGTCTACAGAGCTACACCTCACGCCACTACAGGGACATCTCCGTTCCAGCTCATGTATGGAAGAAAAATGCGAACCAAACTCTCAATCCTGCCACAGTTTACGGATACTCAGGATCAGGAACTGAGAGACAGAGTGGAAAAGAAACAGTGGCACATGAAAACATATTCTGATGCAAAAAGAAATGCCAAGATTCCCAAAATACATCCGGGAAGCCTGGTGCGTGTGAGAAACCCGCTGCATGTCAAAAAGGGAAAGCCAAAGTTCAGTGAGCCTCTGAAAGTGACCAAGCAGAAAGGACCTCACAGTTGCACACTTGATAATGGATAAACCTGGGATGCTTCACACCTGTCGGTGCTTCCAGAAACATTCACTCCTCCATCAGAAGAAGTGAGGCCTGCTGAGCCAGCTACAGTGCATGGTGCTCAGAGCAGGAACCAGCGAATCAGAAAGCAGCCTGTTTGGATTGAGGACTATGTCACTTAAACTGTGGTTGAATTAATGTTTGAAAATGTTCTGCATATTGTGATATGTGAAGTTATTATCATTACAGATGGTTTCATGGTTACTACGTAAGTGTCTGTTTAAAATGCTAATGTTATGCATGCTGTTCAAGGGGAGAAGTAACTCTTTTTAAGAAGGGGGGAAATGTTGTGTTCTAATATACTCCTGCCAATAGGGGGCGCAGTGTAACCAGAGTATACATACAATGTTGAGAGAAGAAGAGTAAGCCCGGGAGTTGATGCTGTGGCAGTTAAGCATAACGAACAGTAAAGAGTTGAGTACCCGTATCCTCTGTCCCTTGTTTCATTAATTTCTTTCTACTAATACACAACACACTGTACATATTATTGTTTGCCCGTGGGATTAGGATTATCGGTAGTGAGAGCCGTGCTGCATTTTCCTCCGGTCGGATGTGATCAGAGGCGCGGGAAGGTATTTTGAGTGGGGGTGCTGAGGTGCTGGACTCCAGTGAACACTATTACGGGCACTATAGAGCACGCACACAAAAACTCCCCACACGCAAACATACAGTAAACCCGCGACTGTTACAATGAAGGCTAGGCAGTGGAGATGTTAAGATTCACCGATTCGCATCGGTGCACCGGCATAAACGTTCAAGATGCGAGTGCACCGGTTGAAAGAGTGCACATCGGCTACAGTTTGGGTTGAACCGGGTTGAACTCGCGATGCATCGATTGCGTAGCGTCTTTGCATCGGTAAAAAACCGATTCATTCATATAAAATCCCCTCATCTTGTCAACGCTCAGCAGAGACGATCTTTGATATTTGCTTCGCCACTACGGAGAACGAGAGTCTCAGTTATCAACACACACGGAAGTTGAGGAGAAAGAGAAACACAGCGCACCGAAAAATACCTACAAATCAAATGTTTGGTAACACTTCGGATTGTTCAAGGAAGACTGTGTAATAGTCATTTATGCTATATAGTTGACCGCAGGTCATGGAGAGTAATAAGGTATCCGTAGACCTTTGTATGAGGTATCTTTATTACTTAACAGGTCTACAGCCATGATACATAGATCCGTCCTAGATGCGGACTTGCATACACACAGTATCAATCCGCAGCCGCACCCCATCAGTAACGTCCTGATGGTATATGTGCGCGGCCCTATTACTACAGACGGTCAACTTGAAAAATCACTCGCAAATTGTTAACGATGCCGAGCCGCTTTAAAGTACACAAGTAGTACGAGGAACTTAGCGACGCACATAAAGAGGCGACGTGGGGTCTGCGGCTGAAAAGAGAAACCTGAAAGTGAGACATATGAGTTAAATCACTCAGTGAGGTGTTCTGTCAGAGAGAGGTGTTTAGCTTACAGCAGCCTGTGACGGCCAATAATAATTTAAATATCTTCCTTACTGTAAGCAGTTATGAAATACCTGTTTGTGAAAGGTTATTTGTTTTCTTTATTGTTCAGATAGAAACCACTGCTTTCTGCTCACTGGTGAGTTAGCCTCTGAGTGTTAAGCACATCAGGCTGGCAGCTGTATGGGCATTGCTCTATGGTAGCTGTTATTTCCCCATTGTTAATCATGAGCAATGCATCCTTACATTGTTTAACTGTGAGGTGTTATACAATATACAAGCTTTTAAAGGTAAAAAAATAAATGGCATGATGGGATGTGCACTACCAAATATGTAAAGCACTTTTTTGTTAATGTATGATTTGCTGCATATAAGGAATACAACAAAAATCCTCTGTCGTACCATATTGAAGTATCATTATTTTTGCATCGTGTTGAATCGCATCGTATCGCCCCGAATCGCATAATGTTGAATCAAATCGTATCGAACTGTATCGCAACAGGGGTGAGTCGTATCGTATCGCATCGCCTGGTGTTTCAAAGGTATCGTTAATGTATCGTATCGTGGCAACGTATCGAGATGCGCATCGCATCGGCCTCAGTGATGGAGATGCACATCCCTACTAGGCAGGGGTAAAGTGCTATTTTTTACGAGTGGGAAGCGGACCTCACCTCCTTTAGGGGGGTTAGGGTGGATGCTCCCCCGGGAAGATTTTTTTTTAATATTGCAGTTAAAAGCATCAATCTGGTGCACTTTGAGAGCAACATTAAGAGATCTATGGATACATCTCTCAACACCCAGATGAAACACAACTGAAAGCAGATGTTCTTTTTCTTTATGGATATTTTACAAATCACTCCCCTTTCAAACTGTATTCTTGTTTTACTGCCATATAGTATTTCATAACTGTTTTTCCTTTATTCTCTTATTTTTTTTATAACTATAATGATCATATGAAGGTGTGCCGCAGAAATAATCTTTTGAATAATTTTTGACCAAACCGTTTGAGACCCACTGAGATAACTTAGACTAAAGTTAACTATCTAAACACTCAGGCTCGGGTGAGCTAAAGGACTCTCTCTCAGTCTGAGAGGAGAGCTCTCCTCCAGCTTGTTGTGGAACAAACAGCTCCGTATGTCCGTTAGTGCAGCTAGCTAACCAGATGCTAACAACACGGTCCCTGCTGCTGGCACCAGTCCCTCTCTCTCTCCCCCTCTCTCACACACACTAAATGCGCTATTTCCGCACACACACAGAGCCGCGAGCTTGAATGACACAAGCACACTTTTATTTCCATGCAACTCTCTGATTGGTCTGGTGTCTTGCCTCTGTTGCATTCACTGAACATGGGAAATTACAGTCCTGCCGTCCTTTCTAGTGTCTTGATGAGGTTCACGTAAAGCACAGTTAATGTATTATATTAATGAGGTACAATTGTCCGGGGCTACAGAAAAAACATTCGGGGCAGGCCAAAATATTATTTACCAACAATGTGGAATTTATTGGCTACATATTACACAGATTATGCACAGCGGGAGCAGCAATAACCGTCAAATAATAATTCAGACAGGGGAGCTACGCACCCCCTGCCTGCCGCTAGGGAGTGCTGCAGCGCCCTCAGCACCCCCCTTCCCGCGCCCATGTATGTGATATACAAAGCGATTATTTTTGTGGTTGTAAACTCACTTGGATTAAACTACATGTATTAGTGCATTCATTTAAATTCGCAAAAATATGATACATTAAATGATCGTGAGGATGATGATCGAAAATCGTTTGTTTGAGCAGGGCTGCATTTCCTGATGAAAAAACATAGCGATGGTTTTGTACTTACACCTACGTGAATTAAACAACATTATTTTGTTAAATAAAAACATGGTGATGTTTTGTAAATGATTACATGTCTCTTATTTAGCACAGAATATGATCCTATCCGTGACATATGGATTTGAACAAATATCCGCTATAGACAAGTTTACGCGCCAAAACACGGGTAGCGCCATAACCCTACACAAATGCACTTCATTTCCGCCGGAAGTCTTTTGCACAGCGTCTGTCGGTGTAAACCGGTGTAAACAGTCAGATGGGCACTGGTGTAAACACAGCGATTTCGATGCTAACAGTGATGCTAGCTTGGGAACACGATTCTACTTCTTTGACTGGAGATGGCGTTACTCTCCCCCACCCGAATTCAGTGCAAAACTGGGAGGATAACATGACGACGTGGCCCAGCATAACGTACAGCAAAATTTGCTCCTACTTCGTTCAATCCATGGCAATAGATGGAAAAGCAATGGACAGTCTGAAGGCATATCATAAGGCTGCGCACATTCTACTTTGCCCACATGCTCCCGAAAATTGTTGACGATTTTGTTGAGGGAAGGTTACAGTTCTGCAGTAAATATCTCAGCATTTTAAAACCAAAATAAACTGCCTTATTTAGGTCATGCCCACAGGAGCCAACAGTTGTCTGTTGTTTACATAATGCACAATTTACATGATCTCTTTATGCTGTGCAATATATCATATGTGCCTGTACTGTTTGAGTGAAAATAAATAAATAAATGCTGCAGCTCGTGTACTAACCAGAGTTAGGAAAAGGGACCACATTACTCCTGTTCTGGCTGCCTTACACTGGCTCCCTATAGAACACAGGATAGAATTTAAAATTCTTCTTCTCGCCTACAAAGCCCTTAATGGGCAGGCGCCATCTTACCTTAAAGAACTCATTATACCCTATTGTCCTACTAGGGCATTGCGTTCCAAGAATGCAGGGTTGTTGGTTGTTCCTAGAGTCTCTAAAAGTATTAACTGGATCCTGGATCTTGAGTCGTGGCTGCGGTCCTGGATCATAAGTCCTGGATGGATATCCTCGTGGTTTCATCTTCTTATTATACACACATGCATTTCAAAACATTTGGACTACCTATGTTGCAAATGTATTATCTTTTCAATTTACACACGGCATCTATTGCACGTCTGTCCGTCCTGGGAGAGGGATCCCTCCTCTGTTGCTCTCCCTGAGGTTTCTCCCATTTTTCCCTTTAAACTGTGGGGTTTTCTCTGGAAGTTTTTCCTTGTACGATGTGAGGGTCTAAGGACAGAGGGTGTCGTATTGTCATACTGATATTTTGTACAAACTGTGAAGTCCACTGAGACAAATGTAACATTTGTGATATTGGGCTATATAAATAAACATTGATTGATTGATTGATTGATGTAATTTAATTTCATTATTGCACTGTTATTGCATTATTGCATTTCATATGTTCCTTAGAGTGCTACAATTTCTTTTAACACAGTTCATCATTCATATTAAGCTCATACTGTACATAAATAACACTGAATTAATTAATTGTTGAGAGGAAACTAAAGAAATGGCTTCAACAAGAAAGATCACATGTTTAATCCTAACAGGTATTACAAATTAAAATATAAAAGCAGCCCACACAATTACATCACTATGAAAATATTCATATATAATATTAAAAAATACAATGCATGCAGTATTTGTTGTGTTTATCTGTATTTAATGAACAACATGGCTGGGTGCTGGTTTGTGGTCGTAGCACTCTCTATCTAACCACTCGTTCAGGTGCTTTCTCGAGTGATTGCAACCAACTACCGCACACGTAGTTCCCGAACCACTTTTCTTCATGTTGTAATTGTTATATCCTCTTTGTCTCTGCGATATCAGTGCTTTGTCGGCACAACGGAGCTAGCTAGCAAAACAAACCCAGTCCGCCAAAACGGAAGTGCATTGCATCGAAGGGAGGAGTTCAGGATGTAGAGCGGAAACGGCTCAATAACTTGTGAATATCAGACACCTGTAGATCTAGCTCTGTCTATTTCACATGAGTTCCAGTGTGGCAGCTTTTCACGGCTCCCCCTGGTGGATCCATGATTCATTGCAGCTGGTTTCATTAAAATTACATTTATTTATCAAGGGGGCGTATCAAGTCCTGCGGTGGGGTTTTCCTTTTCAGCAGGGGCCCACCCGTGCAGATCACGGACCCGCACGGGTAGGCGTCTGAAATGAAACGCTACATCTGTACATGCCTCACTGTCAGCTAACAGCAACTTGTCCACTCTGCTAGGCTACAACGTTAGTTAGTCATAGTACTGTACTTGACCCTTTAGCTTTAGCCGTGTTCGTGGTGATTGTGCCTTTTAGGGAATATTGTTACAAATATCAGACAATTAAAATGTCGTGCTGTGCGCTTGAATGTACTAACAGAACTTCCAAGAAGTCTAAAATTATAATATTATACAGGTTAACCCTGTTCGCAGGTGTTTGTGTGCTTGGTAGCTTAGCGTGTTACTTATTAGCCAGCTAAGGACATATCCCTTTATACATACATATACATTTTAGTTTATGATTCAGCCTTGGGTAAGACTTTTATAGTCTATGGCTATGTCGCCCATAATGCTAAGCGGGAGCAAATGTTAATAGGGGACCCAATTATCCCAGTGCTGGCCGCCGGAGCTAACGGAGCCGCAGGGGGCTTGCTCCAGCCGGCGTCCCGGAGCTAGCCCACTGCGCCTTCGTTAGGTCCGGGCGGTGGAGTCCGTCGTTATAACTGGAGATCAAGAAATGCAGCGAAACGCAGACTTGGTTCGCCTGCTGTAGTATTAGCTAAATAAATTATGTTGAACAAGGCTTATTTAGCTGAACATCGCCACAATTGTTCTGCTATGTATCGGTACTTATTTTCTTAACGTGTCAATGACAAACATTAAGAATAACAAAATATAGCCAATTCTCTTGCAGATTGTCTCATTTGATTATGAATGTAACGTTTATATAGGGGAACTACACCGTTAGCAGTAACTTGGTATGCATGTATTTCATGTTAGCTTAGCTTCTTAGCCTGAGCTAGCTCTGTTTACTTCCAGTTCGGAGGCACCAGGTCCCGCCTCGGCTCCGCCTCTTTGCCCTTATTTGGAGCAGGCGGGTTTAGACTGACGTCGCTGTCAAGCCGTTAGTGCCCGACTCCGCCTACTAAGGGCTTCTCGGCAACTCTGCAGAATCCTATGGGTGACGTCACGGACACTACGTCCATTTATATATATAATATGAGCTTTACCCGTCTCAATGTCCCGACGATAAACCTACCCGCAGTCGGAACCATCCTGTTTCGGTTCAACAATGCCGGCGGTTTTGACAGTCTCAGTGGTCGCAGAGCTGCGGCTTTGGGGTTCATCTGGCTGCGCTGGTTCTAGGGTTGAAGGGCCAGGCTCTGGAGTTGTGGATGTCAGGGATGTGACATGGAAGTTGTTGAAGTTCAGTATTGTTTGACTGTACTTTCTTTTCTTATGCGCTGGTTCTTTTGACATGATATCAATAGCTACCTTTATCTAGATAGGTTATGGGCTTACAAAGATCAACGTAACAAAGAAACAAATCTAAGCTTTTTTATTGGTTGTAATGTACAGTGGATACATTTTAATGGTGGGACAATGTCCTCTTTGATTGGATTAAAATGTACATATTCTTCCTGTTATGTATGCCTGCTTTATTTGACCTAATGCAATATATGAGAGCCTCCGTGGCTGAGCCTGTAGCTAATGAGATTGTCTTATCTCCTCAATTTGCAAAAATAAAAAAATGTACACAGCTAGATCAGATCGTGTTCTTTTTAGATGCGACTATAGAGTAGGGGGGAATTATTGAAACGGGATGTAGTGTTCTGCTGCATCCGCCACTGCGAAAATGTGGGGCAGGGCTGTAAAGTGTGGGGGGGGGGGGGGGGGGGCAATGGCCCCTTGGCCCCCCTACCACCGGCGCCACTGCCCTGAATGCCTGGATCTGAAGTTGTCAGAGAAACAAGCTGAACTAACAATAGCAGCAAATGGGCTCCTGGCTGTTTGTTTTGTGAGAAGCAAACTCTGAAACCCTGATATTTTTATGTGAAAGTACTTTATTTTCCTTCTTTTTTTTTATTGAATCTGCTGGTCAGTTTGTGGACTCATTAAAGAGGAGACATCTGCGGAAAATGTGGCTCTTGCTAAAAACCTCCCAAACCATGAACAATTACGTAATCCTAACTGAGAGCAGACTGCAATGACAAACTTTGACAATCCCACACTACCTTACGACACCAAAACAACTCTTGTTATTGTAAGATTGAGAGCCCCTAGTGGCCGAAAATGACGTTGTAACAATTTCGATGTTCTTTGGTTAAGTCTGTTCCTGTACCGTTTTATAATAATATCTACAGTTTGGCTGGATTATAGTTGTGTAAATGGACGAACACAATTTCTGATGTAGGAAGGAAATATTAACAACTGCACTCACCCATGACAGCGACCTGGTACAGCGACCTGTACTGCTGATTGGGCTGCGTTCCCGGGACAAAATCTCCCAGTCCGATAGTGCACAGCGAGATGAAGCAGAAGTAGATTCCATCCAGGAAGGACCAAGACAGCTCCACCGCACTGAACACGGCCGCCGGCGCCACGAAGAAACACATCACCACCAGGATCAGCAGCAACAGGAAGTGGACGATGGTGGCAGGCCGAGGCTCCAGGCCGGAGCGCTGCAGCAGCCCGACGGGGGCGAGCACCAGGGGGAACATGATCCTCTGCACGCAAGCCGTGAGCACCAGCATGGTGAAGGGGACCCCGATCAGGGCGTAGAGGATGGAGAACGCTTTACCAGTGTCTGACAGAGGAGTGGTGTGACCATAACCTGCAGAGGAAGGAAGAGGAGAAGCACAAGAGGAAGAACATTCAAATGGTGAAACATCCGGCAGTATTTCAATTATCTGTAGATGTCTTAAAGCCTTGAGCCCTGAGACAGACAGACGGATCCTTATTTGTTAATTGTTTTACTCCAATTAGATGCAAATGTGCATACACATTCTTTATAATTTACACTTTTCCTACATAAGATTTTTTTTAAACCAATGCAATATCTAGGAAAGCAACATTTTAAATTGTTACCCTGGCCTTGTATCATGGTTATCCTTTTACCACCAGATTTGTTTCCAATACACAGCCCAAATTGCATATAGGTCTTCCTTAGATTAGGAAATACTATGATTTTGAAGCAAGTCCTAAATTAAAAATAGTAAAGATTAAGGTTACATGACATTTCATTTATATTCTGTCTGGTACCACTGAATGTGATTACTGGTACAGTGCTAAACTATTTATTTTAGATTTCAGTAGTAGCAGAAAAAAACAAGTAAACTCAAATTCTGACACAGCAGTAAAGCCACTAGGTCTGTAAGTCAGGTTGGAACAGTAGCACATACTGTAATTGTGTCTCGATGGTAGGCTTCAGCCAGCAGCCTTACGGGTTAGAACAACTGAAAATCAGTAACACTGTTCACTATCAGCACACTAATGCTGGGATGAAGAAAATAAAACCAAACATTACTTCACACATAAATACCTTTCCAGCCTGCCTACAGGGAGATATCCTTTATGTATCATCTAAAATGTTCAAGCCACAGATAAATAAATGGATGCGTGTACCCGGTTGCAGTAATTGCAAATTCACGGTTTTTACATTTTCATATATGCAGATTAGCCACTTCCAAGTTTACATTTTATGAAAAAAATTAAAAGTATCAATCATAATTCTGGGTAGACAATATCTACCAGACAGCACTGAAACTATTTTAATAAAAAGGGTCCACTGACTGGTCCAGGAGTCATTCCTTCTACTGTCACATTAAGGTAAAGTGATTAAAGTTATAAGCACACTACAAATAAGTCATGAAAACAAAAACAGCCGCAGTTTCGAAAGAAAGACATTACACTGCCACAGAGACATTTGAGAAGAGCACAAAGCGAGTCACTGCATTTGATATCATAATATAATTTGATTTGCATAGGATCTAATATGAAACATCAGCTTACTTAGTAAGCGAGTTTAAATCCTTTGAAATTATCGCTTTAAACTGGATCAAATCAGATTACTCAATGGAACTATGCTGAAAATACTATAAAGTAGGATGGATAATGTTACTCAACATAAGAACTTTGAGAATTAAAACAATGACATCCTTAATATAATGAAGCTCTGCTCATCACTGATTTTGGGCGATGTGTTTAAACGGTGCTGGCTGGCGCTCATTGGAGTCAGATAGCAGACTCAGTCAGAACAAAGCTTCCTTTATCAAAGTCAGCAACAGGTTGTTGTCTGTCATCACCAACACACAGGAGCAGACAGTCATGTTGGTTGGATCTAACTCTGTGATCACTTGTGTTTGTCTACAGAAATGGGCTGGGGGAAGAATGGAGCACATTTTTAAAAGTGAACCGGCCGCCTATTTTTGGATGAGCCAGGAATACTGGCATTGTCAAGACACTTTGAGCTTGACAGTCTATGGTTATATCACATTGCTTTTGTTGACCTTGAGAATCATGTCTGGGAGATAACACGTCTGTGCAAGTGAGGCTGAGAAATCATAATTCAAACACAAACTTTGCATTACATTGCATTTAGCTGACGCTTTTATCCAAAGCGACTTACAATAAGTACATTTGACCAGGAAGATACAACCTTGAAGAAAACAGAATCATATAAGTACATCAAGTTTCATAGAACCAAACATTTCAAGTGCTACTCAACTGGCTATAGATAAGCCAGTCCTTTACATCTGTGCCACAATACATTGATGTCACTTTGAGTCGAGAAAGACTGGGATGGTGATGCCCCCTTACAGCAGAGTATTAACTACATTAATAATACAAAAATATAAAATTGGAGTGGTGCAGTTGATGATGTATTTCTATAGGACGACTGGGAAGTTAGCAAGGGCTCCCTCGACAAAAAGTAATGGGATTCCCCCATATTTTGTATATTGCAGAAAATAAGGTCTGTGACCAATACAAGTTTATGATAGCTAACACATTCCGTTCAGCAGGATAACTTCCACATATTTACACCACTTCATGATTTTTGAAGCATAAATGCAATCAACAGAATTAAAAAGAAAGAAAAAAAAAACGTGAGGCTATAAACGAACTACAGCACAGCCAGATGGTTGCGCTTAACCACTGCTAACTATGACAGACTTTGTGGTTAGATGTTTCATTTATCTCCTAACCTCTGTTAAAAAAAAGAATCCTTGTATGTCTTTAAAATGACAAGCTAAAAGCGAACTTGTGTCGGTGTGATGACATTTAGTCTCTTGTTAGCAACCGCCATTTGTTTGACACTTATAACATCGGACATGCATGAGTGAAGTTTTTACTGAAGTTTTAATACGTAAAACAAATGTGAAAATCTCTTCAGCTTGAGTTAACCACAGACCTTATTTCAGGCAAACATATACAAAAAACATTGACTTCAAGACTAGAAAACTGGAAGTGGTTCAATGCTAAGTTTTTTCTGGGTTTTAGGACTAATTCCTGCACCACTCCATTTGGTGGAGTACTTTAAGGAGACTGCAGATTTTAGTCATCTGCCAAAACATGCACAAGTTCAGCTCAACTGTTTGTACAATTCATTACTGTGAAGTGTGTGAAAACATCATGGAAACACTCACTGTAGCAGAACTACCACTGAAACTATTTTGAGTTTGTTGATGTCCGTCTGAACAAATGTGTTACCACAATAGACAATCACATGCATATATGCATTCACATTACTTCACAAGTGGATAGTTGAGATATAATGTTTAATGCCCCTGGCCCAAGTTCTCTCTGTGGCTGATGGCATCTACTGTAGTTGATGGTTTTGATAAAATTGTCCAGTTTATTAATTCACTAATTTCCAATGAAAGTTTGCTTTGTGGCAAAATATGTGGTATCATGGACACACTTTTTTCAACTTTAATTCTCATTAGAGGCAAACGTAACATTTTGTTCTTATTTTTGTGTCAGCTACTTTCTAGCTTCATGCTCTTTTAGCTTTTCTTCAAGCCTTAAAAAGGTAGGGCAGGTAAGAACGGAGAAACCAGCTAGAGTGCGCTAGAATTTGAAAGTACACAACCAAAATAAATCCACCCCTTCCTTCAGACTTTCTTACAGAGCCCCTCCTCCAACACACACGAACACGCAAATGACTAATGAAGGCACGAGATAAGTTTGTGCACGAGATGGAAGGCTGACAGGCAGGTAGGCCATCCAATTATCTGCCGCGGGCCGAGGCATATAATTGTCGCGGTCCTCCACGCAAACTCTGACCCATGCGTACGCAATAAGCACAAAAACGGGAGGGACGAGAAACTGCGACACCGTTGGTAGAAGGAAGAATGGAGAGAAATATGTGGAAATAATACCATAAATAGAATGTTACCTCTCGTTTATCATATAGGCTAGGCCTATGAAGAATTCATTTTCACAAATTGATTAAAGCCAACCTTAAAATGATTTAACAAACGCCTGTTTGAGACTCCTCAGTGCACACAAAAACATAACTTGGAGAAATAAATAAATACGGAAATGTTATTGATCAGCCCTCGATTATGTTCTCTTGTTAAGAAATACTGTATATTCTCATAAATGATGCGGTAAACAGAAGGACAGAATTACTTTAAACTGACGCCGTTTTGCATTTCTATAGGTTGTATAGATAATAGCATGGTTTTATATACTATCATGTTTAATCATGTTTTATGCCGTTCATCAATAGCCTACTTGATAAGTCGCTCGTAAAACACAGGAGGTATGGAAACTAAGAAACACATGTGGTCAATTGTACAGCTAATATAACACAAAACATTAGTTGTATTTCCTTTAACTGTTGGATTATGGATATATAGTTGCTGATCGACAGCTGGAACCAAAACCACCAAATACAAAACAATAATTCAGATCCAGTCGTCATGACTCCACTCCGGAGGGATTCCCCGATCACTTCTTACAGTTTCTCATCAAGGGGGTGTCTCCTGTCCCCGGTACAAACACACTGCCTGAGGAAGGCTATGTGTATTTTTTTGGTCATTAGACTTTTTCGGACCACTTATTTATTTATGTTGGTGACGATCCGACCTCCATGCTGCTACTCTGGTTCAAACTGCATCCACCAAACAATTTATCTCGACCTTCCCAAAATAACCAAAATCTGACACAGTGTGAGATGTCTTTCTTAGCTGTTCTGTCGTCATTTTCTGCTATCTTCTTCATGCAGTCAGTCAGAATAGAGGTTTCTCAATACTCAAATTTCCCCTCCTCGACTCCTATCCTCGACTCCTCTCCTCGAGACTTGGTGCCGCCCACAGGAGATGCGAGCGGAGGACTGAGGAGGGGAGCCGAGGAGAGAGGAGGGGAAGCAGCAGGCGGTTAGAGAAATGAGAACTCCTCTCCTCTGAGCGGTCATTTTAAAGAGACGTCCATTAATGATGACAGGAGGCACAGCAGCCCTCTGATGGACAGATGTGTTCATGACGACTTATATATTTACTTTTAATTCATTGACAGTGCGATATAATGAGACAATAACAGGCTACAGATGCGGAGAGAGACACACACACACACACACACACACACACACACACACACACACACACACACACACACACACACACACACACACACACACACACACACACACACACACACACACACACACACACACACACACACACACACACACACACACACACACACACACACACACACACACACACACACACACAGGCTACAATTTAAGAATTAAACAAATATGAGAGCACTCATAATAACGTAACACAATCAGAGACTGGATATGTCCCCCTCCCCCCCTCTCTCTCTGGTCGCTGAAATGGGGAATTGAAATTAAGGGCCAAAAGTTGTACAAGTATTAAAAGTAAGCATAGGACACCAAACCAACTGAGACCTGTCTGTCTGCCGCACCTATGCACTGTACAACACACACCCTACACACTGTACCACACACACACCTACTGCTCCTAAAGCATAATCAGGCTACAGCCGTTGTGTATTTTATTATGTGAAGCACTAAATGGTCTTAGAAAAATGTTGACTCTTTGTTTGTAGATATCTACTAAACTACAGCATACAAATACAGAAAGTAATGTAGGCCTGTTATACTGTGAGTGATATATATTTTACACACTGTTCTGCTTTCTGCATGGACCTCACAGCTGTTCTCACTCGCGATGAAAGCAGTTACTAAAATAATATCCAGCAGATGCTTGCAGAGCCTTCATTGGCTGAGATAAGTCCGGCCGTGTGTCATGCCTCCACCATTCCCGGAAATGCATCCGTGGAGGATGCATCAGTGTCTCCTCGGTTAGAGCTCCTCCAGAGAGCCTCCTCGATGCTCGATGCTCGGTCCTCAAAGTGCATTTAGAGAAATTAGATGTCTTTCAAAATGGCGCACTGAAATTTATTTCCGGGTCACTACCGGAGGACCGAGGAGTCGAGGAGGGGAAATTTGAGTATTGAGAAACCTCTAATGAATGAATGAACGTTTCTTTGATTATTTATAGGCAAATATGGGCGTTACGTGAAGCCCGCAAAAGCTGCGCCTCATTTCGAGTTGATTGTGATTTGTAAAAAAGGGAAACCGGCGTAGGATGTGCCGTACGCAAGTCCTGTGCCGGTACGCAGTCTTTTATGAATCGTAAAATGTCTGTGCGTATTTATTTGCTTTGTCCTACGTAAGCAACCTTCCCACACCAATCCTACACAACTTGGCTTTATAAATGAGGCACCTGGTCCAGGGGCAGGTCTAGACAAAAACATTCATGGGGTGGCAAGAGGGTGGCAGGAGATTTTGAGGGGTGGCATCCCCTGGCAGAAGTATATGCCGATTTAATCGCAGTCATATCAATCAATATTAACTTGGAAAGCCACAATATTGAGATTTTAATTCAATAACATTAGGTGACATTATTGTGGCACATCAGTAAAGCCTTACATATATAAGGTGGCAGACATAATTGAATGAATTTTAACTGAACAATAACTGAATGAGTTTGTTTCACTCTTAGACCAGCAGGGGTACCAATCTATGCAGACTGCTGCAATAAGTAAATTAATGAACTGTCTCATCGATGTTTGTCTGAATTAATATGATAATATTAACAATCATATTATTTCTATCAGCTGTCAATCCCTGTTATGATTCACATATTCATTTATTATTGAATAAACAAAAAATGTTGGAGGAGTTAATGATGAATGTTCCTCAAGATGCTTGCTCACCCTCCTTCAAATTTGAAAGACAACTAATTATATCATATATCAAAAGAATCAAAGGAACAGTTCAGTGCCCCACAACTTTACTGCAAACAGTTACAACCTTGACTTTACATCAGAAAGAACAAACATTAAAGAAGTGACTAACTGCATCAGTTAGGGTTAAAAAAAAAACGTGTATTTAGCTAAAACATAAACATCGCTGCAGTTATTATCCAGTGGAAAGTCCTTACCTACTGGCCTAGTTAAATCAAAGTGGTTACTTTTTTTGGCTGGGCAGTGAAGTTTTACAGTCTCATTTGATTTTCTCAGGACTTGAAACTGTTTTTTGGGGGCAGACCCCCACAAAGAAGAAAAATGTTATACACACGCAAGGTCATCATCTTAACAGTTTGTTATGCTCATCGAGTCATCCGTGAGCCGAACATCAAGTTGGCATGCCTATAATATAACAGCTGAATGTGGCAATTACCATCTTGTTCAGCAAAACGCCTCACAAACTTATTAAGATTTAAAGCTATGGTGCGTTTTGATTCAATGCCGAGTACAGCCAAACCTGACATGCTCTTCTCTGTCATTGTAGACCGCAAATACCTCATTCCTTTCGTCTACTTGGATCCGAAATGCTTCTCGTTTTGCGCTGTCCCCCCGTTCAAATGAAATCGCCACCAATCATATTTCCACGCTCGCGCCAGGGCCGGGGGAGGTGTTACAAAGCTCGCTTCTTGTGCTGCATTCACTTGCACTCGGACATTAGAGATTTTCTCTCATAAATGTCCGATGAGCCAAAACTTTTATTTCAAAACAAAGCTGCCAACTGGGGTGGCAACTAGGGTGGCAAGGCATTTTTCTGAGGTGGCAGCTGCCACCCCGTGCCACCCCGTAGAACCGCCACTGACCTGGTCACAAAGGTCCCTTCTGTTCTTTTCATGCATGTCCCATGAGAGTCAGCACGTCTGTGAATGTGGCCGTGTGTTTTTCATAGTGGTTTGCTTTGATAGCACAGAAGCTAGAAAAAAGCCTCCAGGATCTTCTCTGTGTGATGTCATCATGACATAGACACAGCAGTATTTTGGTACTTGGACTCCCCAAACTCCAAAACTTTTGTCAAGCCACAAAGTTCATGTCTTACCAGGTTCTAAATGACTCAGCATTTGGCCAAATACAAGATCCGATATAAACTAGTTATATCTTTAATTGTATAAATCTAATCATCTGTTGATTCTGAGTGATACAATTGTGCACTTTTGTTTTAACATGAATATTGATCCATACACAGAATTTAGTAGTTGTATGCATTCATATGTACAAAGCTGTTATGCGGCTCAAATCAAAACTTAAAATCAATGTTCTGTAATGAAAAGAGAAATATAAAAATACTGTCTCTTTCTTTCTCGCAAGCACTGTGCAAACTGTGCACATTAGCAAGTAGGCCCTGTGCATCACTCTGCTTCACACAACATCCTGTTTCAACAGGAAACGCTTCAAATCAAGGTAAGGTAGCGGCCATAGGTAGCGGCTCATTGTGACCTTTCGGATGACAAACAAAGCCATACTGTAGATACAGGCTATGCCTTTATACTGGTCAATTAGAGTACATTCTGCCATGATAATCTGAATTAGTAACAACGAACAGCTCTGTTGCCACGCTGCTGTTATTGCACTGGACACCTCACACAAAAGAATATAAAATAGTCAGTCACAAATTAGGTAAAGACAATATTTGGAAAATAAACGTATGGTTATTTTGCATGAGAGAAAGTTCTTGATCTTATGACCATGCCGCTGACCCTTGGGACTCAAGTGCAAAGACTTCAGACAGAGGTTATCTCAGAGCAGTGTTATCAAAAGTGCAAGGCTTGGTTATATAAACCTCTCCATAACATCTGATGAGAATGGTAACCGATCCCATGGTGGGTTAGATCTTAATGATTGTATTAACGTAACCAAGGGCATTAACACAAAATGCCAGTGATCTCCAGTGATTTAACATTTCACTTTTGTGAGGAACACTGAATCCAACAATTCCCATGGTGCAACTTGATGTCGTATTTTATTCCACCCACATCTTTCCATCTCCACTCCATAAAGCAATTTCTCATCAATGTGAAGCCTCTGGGCATGAGGGTCATTTTCTCAGACATTTTACAAATGTTTTGGGTAGTATTCCTCCTCTTGATTAATAATCTTGGCTTCATGAGCAACATTTCGTTTCAAAAAGGCACTCGTTCAAGTTTCCAAGCCCTTCAAGTTTACATGCTTAATGATAACACACATACTTGGCAGCATTTTTGTATTGTAATAATTTCCTGTAAAATGCTGGTTTAGTAATGTCACCTTTCAAGCCTCTGGAGGGGATTAAGGAAATTCTCCTTCAAAATTCCTAGCAAAATATATCTATATGTGAAAATCAACAAAGAATGGGAGAAGGATCAGTAAAACTCCCATGTTTGATCCTTCACAGCATTCTGCACAGACAGACTTCAACTGACAATTAAATATTCTTGAAGAACTGATTCAAATCTTATAAACAAAAAAAAAGTTGAAACTGATGATACTTTGAAGTGATCTTGGGGAACATTTACTTTCTGTCCTAAAGGTCAACAAAAACACCGATCACTGATTATGTGATGATGGTGTGGAATATGTGGCTGTGCAGGTGTGCGAGTAGTTCAGGGACACCACAACGTTACTGCTGCGGAGGAACTGGAAGCTACCATAAAAACCTCTGATGTATAACAACCTGCTCTCACACAGCTGCACCCGTCACTTCCTGTATAATCAGGTCAGGCCTCAACATACAGGGTTCAGACCACTGGGACAAAATACACAACGGAATCAGACTGTGTCGGAGGGGAGATCGGGGGTGGTTTTAACACCGTGGCTTTACCAAAATAGGGTGACACGAGGGGCATCAGACCACTCCCTGAAGTAATTTCTTCGACAAAGTCTATATTTTGAACCTGTTATGCTGAAATTAGAATGATGTAACTTGTATTAGATTAGAGAGTAGTTTCTTATGTAAGATGTGTGGTATTTTATAAATGCTAATTTCAAACCACCTACAGTTCTACAGCTAGCTTAACATTGTCTGACTCTGCTGAGTTCAATGACACCTTCCACATAAGTCTATGCCAAACAGTTCATAAGTTATGAAGTTAAGTTAACTGTAGGGCACAGGGCTAACGCAAACCAATGACACAGGAACTCCGTAGGTATTTCACAACAAAGTATTGAGTACCAAATCGATGCCGAAAGGGACTTTTTCTCAAAGTACTGCCAGTATCATGTTGTTAAGATAACGCCAGGACATCAGACTAAAGACGTCCCGGGGCGTCTATCATTTTTCCAACTCAGTTGAGATATAACCACCACGACTTTTGCACTAGCGTATATCTGCGCGACTGTGTCATGGATGTATAAAGAGAACGTGTGGTCCCCATGTTAACAATGCTGAACTATATCACGTCAACACTTCCTGGCCGCTGAGGCAATTACCTTTGGCGACAGTGCAAGTGAAGCCATGCTGAAAAACGTAACAGCGGTCATGGGCAAACTTAATATTGTTTATCCTTGACAGTGTTGGAAAGTAACAAAGTACATACTCAATTACTGTACTAAAAACAAGCTATTGGGCTACACATTGTTTGCTAGTTTATTATATTTAAATTCAAGGTGAATTGTTACTAAAAGATTATTTAACATTACCTCAGCTATGCATAACTGTGATTGTCTTTCATAAAAAGAAAGCGCTATTTTCATCAATCTACTAAAAGACACTATGAAGCGACTGTAGCTGTCAAATTCATATTTTGTGGGATGAAAACACCAAGGGTGACGCTCTGAAGTTGATGCTTAGTCATGCGGAAGTGGGCTTGGTTGAATCTCAAGGTATATGATGATGGTTCATAGCTTCATTCAATAAGAAACACTATTAGTCAGAGGTAAATGCATGCTGTGTTTAAATGTAGCCTTGTTATATTGAGATTTTGGCAAGAAACCTGAATAAAGACAGCTGTTTGAAGGAGATATTTTTACAGCAATAATAGATGTTTGAGGGATAATTATGACCTGTTTGACATTGGAACAAGAACCAGAATGCAAACTAAAATGAATTAGAATATGTTCAAGTCCATTGGATTTATTTTGTATTTGTATTCTACCATGGTATTGAATTATAATTTTTAGAATGTGGTCTTTCCCTGGTATTGATATCCACTGATGCTATTGAGACACCCTCACCCCGCTGAGACAAATGAGGCCTTTCACAAGAGTCAACTACAACTTGTTCATTAGGTTGGCCATGCTATGTGAACCTGTCTATAGGTTTCTAGTTAGCATGAACATAACAAGACAGATCACACCAACACATGAGACTTCCGATTCACCCTAAAGTTCAGCCTCCTATAATGTGAGCCCCAGACTCACCTCATGACAAAGAGACCTACAGAGCTGCTGGTCACAGATACAAAGTGTCACACATGACCCACAATGATACATTAGCAATTAGATATACTGTACATGTAGAGATAAACATATAGTGCATATTGCAGTGGTGAATAGTAACTACAACGTAACATTACTCAAGTATAGCACTTGAGTACTTCTTTTGACATACACACGTGTACACTTCTTTAGTATTTCCATTTAATGCTAATTTATACTATCACTCCACTACATTTCAGAGGCAAATATTGTACTTCTAACTTCACTACATTTAGTTTAACAGCTACTTTGTAGATATACATAAACATACATTTGTACTGATAAAGTGCAATGCAGTACTGTTCTAACATTCTACACAGTATTTCATCATTGCAATACTAAGTATTCAAATTGGTTCCACATCGAGAAAACTACCAAACTAAAATGCTGTTACTCACATGTAGAAAAACAGAATAATATAATACCCAAAATAATAAAACACTGTGAAAAGATCCATTCTGCATAACCAGTACTTTTACTTGAAGTACATTAAGCTGATAATATGTATGTACTTTAGATTATTCTAAATTCGCTATTGTGCAGAATAATCACTTTTAGTACTTTAAGTACATTATGATGCTAATTATGTTTTACTTAGGTAACATTTTAAATCAGGACTTTTACTAAAAGTGGATTATTTGAGACCATAGTTCTAGTGTGGATTCATCTAATTTATCATTTTTAATTTTCATTGTTGCAATTGTGTTGTTGTAGGGCAGGATGCAACAGTGAAACTCCTTGTACATGAAAATGTGAGACCTCAAACTAAATAATGAATAGCTAGTTCGCTCAAAATTGTCACAAACAACCCGGCCTCCCCCTGTCTGTCACATCCACGACACGTGGCAAAATAACGCCATAAATGGGTGACCAGGATTTGACTTTTGTGCCGTCTCATCTCCAAACATTTGACCCCCTTTATCGGACTGCTGATTGTTGTTTTGTTCATGGAGGAATATGACAGTAAGGTCTTTGTTCTGAGGCTGCGTCCTGCGCAAAAAACAAGTGTCACAAGTGACTTTCAGAAAACTTTTCCTGTGTGTCTTAATCAGGGCTGCACTCACCGACAGTGGTGACCAGAGTGTTGGCGAAGAACATGGAGGAAGCCAGGTCCCAGTTGGAGGTGGTGGAGGCGTTTCTGAGCACGGAGACGCCGTACTTGTTGGCCGCCAGCACTTTAAGCAGAAAGCGTTCCAGCGCCGCGTCACTAACGCAGCTCAGGTTCAGGAACTCCTGCTTCAGGACTTCCAGCTCGGTGCGCATCCGGTCCTCCATCGGCCGCTCGATGCTGGAGAACACCAGGGCTCCGAATAGCAGGTAGATGACATAGAAGAGGATGAAGCCTGTCAGCAGCAGCCACGACCTTCCCACAAAATGCATGTCTGCGGACTCAGGGATCACATCTGCTCTCAGGACTCCCTCTCTGACTGCTCTCTTCCTCTCCGTGTGACGGCTAGGGGAACATATTTTGGGGGCTGTCCTAATTGAACTTGAACCCCTCCTGTTCCAACATCCTCCTCCCACAGCAGGGTGTGTCCACAGCAGAGTCCTGGAGCTGCATCCTGGATCCTGGAGGAGTCTGTAACTAGTCCCACTGGAAAATAACCCTTCTGCTATTCAAAGACATGATCTATTTTCCAAATGTCCCCAAACGACACCCTTTTGCCAAAGACAACCACATGTGGAAGAAGTACTCAGATCTTGTATAGTACAAGTACCAGAGTGTAGGAATACTCTGTTACAAGTAAAAGTCCTGCATTCAAAATGTTACTCAAGTAAAAGTACAAAAGTATTAGCATCAAAATATACTTAAAGTACAAACAGTAAAAGTACTCATTAGGCAAATTAGCCAATTTCACAATCATATATTATATGTTTTGATTCTACTAATCTATATTATGTATATATTGTTTATCATGAATCTATATCTACAAAGTGACTGAAGGTAATACATTTATGTAGTAAAAGTAAACTATTTACCACTGAATTGTAGTGGAGTAAAAGTAAAAAGGTACAGCACTTAAATATATACTACACCGCTCTGTCCTTGTTTTTCTTTTAAGAGCCATTAGTAAAAATAAAAGCTCATACTCCGTTTTATTTACCAAACTATTAATCTTATTTTCCTTATTTTTAATAAACTTTTATTTGCTCTGCCTGATCCAAAACAACAAGGAAGATTTTGGCTGCCATCTTCGTTTGGTTAAATTCACAGAGTTGCAGATTACTACATAGAGTTAAGTAATTGTTTAAGTATCTGTGTGCACAGTTGTACAGGCCCTTTCAGGACATTTAGGTTTCTGATCCATGTTTTCAGATCCAGATGTGGCCCACACCCTTCCTGTGATGTAGTCTCATCTGACTCTGAGGTGGAGCTCTCCACACTGACGCGGCCTGGAGAGGCAGAGAGATGTGGGCTGTCTTTGTTCCTCTATATCAGGGGTCTCCAACCTTTCTTCATCTGAGAGCTACTTTGAAAAAATGAAAGTGGCCAAGAGCTACTTCCATCACATCGCTTACATTTATTCACATAGCCCTCATCAGTTGAATTAAGCTATACTTTTGAACACGTGTGAAGTTGCAATACCTAAAGCTTATCAAAAATCTTAACTTCACATCAAGGTCCACGAAAACGAAAATGTCTCACATATTATTATGGCCCACAGTAAGTAGCCTACATCACTGAAAATGCACATAAATGTCCTTAATCAGCACCTTACAAGCATCTTATGGCACATGTGTAAAATAAGTGCATTCACTCTTTTTCACAGTTAGTGAGAGGACTGGCACTACATGGAGTCCACCAGCGGTGTATGCTGGAGTGTACCCACTTAGGTTGAATCTAATCGAGTGAAGATCGTGATCGTTGTTCTAAAGCCCAGGAGGAAGTTAAAAAGAGACAATGTAGTCTCGAAAAGGTTCAAATGGGTAATTTAATAAAGTAACGTGGTTTTGAAACAGACAGAGCAAATCAGAAACACAGCGCCATGTTCGGAGGAGGGTGAAGGAAGGGCCGAGCAAGCCCCGTGCTCTGGGTGTAAATCTGATTCCTGGCTCCTCCTCTCATTGGCTGCTTCGACGATGGGGGGTATGCCTCTATGGGATTAGTTTTGTATCATAAAGATAAAGCAACACTTTCTCAGAATAAAGCAAAACTATGAGTTTAAAAGAAAAAAAAATAAAGAATGAAGGAAAATTGCTATGAAAGAAGAAATACGTCCCATAATTACTTACATACTTACAAAGTAAATGTATTCATGTTCAACATAAGAACAATGACTGAACATAACAGCATAACAGTACACAGAACTGTCTTAGCGTGTTAGACAAAAAGTGTATATGTGTGTGTGTGTCTCTGTGTGTGTGTGTGTGTGTGTGTGTGTGTGTGTGTGTGTGTGTGTGTGTGTGTGTGTGTGTGTGTGTGTGTGTGTGTGTGTGTGTGTGTGTGTGTTGGGGCTGTGCAATTAATCGTATTTTAATCGCAATTACGATTTTGGCCTGCCACAATTACGAAAACAACATGACAAAAAATGATTATTTTGCTTTGTTAGGTTGTGACAGTGCACTACAACATATTTGATCTAATTAATTTTAGACTAATTTATTTATCATATTTATATATGTTAAATAGCTTGTGGAAGTGCGCTCCAAAATATGTGTTGCTCTTGTTTATTGGTATTTATTATTCTGATATTATTTATTTAAATGTATCATTTATTTCATTAATTTTTGTATTGGTTTTTCAGTTGAATTATATGTTCAGGGTAATCAACAGTTAAAAAGATACTGTTCAAATTATTATTTGTTTTAAAGTTCAATAAATGGATGTTTTCAAAGTCAATGAATAATCGTATTTAATAATCATATTAATTATTGACCAACACAATTGTGATTATTGCCATGATCGAGCAGCCCTAGTGTGTGTGTGTGTGTGTGTGTGTGTGTGTGTGTGTGTGTGTGTGTGTGTGTGTGTGTGTGTGTGAGAGAGAGAGAGTAACAATAGCTATATTCAGAGCTGAGAGCTCTGCTGCCTTGGCGACACTATTCATCGTTGCTGTTGTATGATTGGTGTTTAGCGAGGGTTGACGTAGACCAAAACGTCGCCCGGAGGTCCCCCGGTCTTGTTGCGGGAGCTGCTGCACTAGCTAACGCTAAACTAGCTAACGCTACATTAGCAAAACAAACGCTAATTTCTTTTGCAAAAGGTGCAGCGGGCTTCAAACACGTTCCCTCCACTGGTTTCAACCAATCACTAAATTAGATGTTTTCCAACCAAATACGGTTGAACTTACACTTCCCCATATTAATTTGTAAGTAGATTCGAAGATTCATGACTTTCTGACTGCCGCTAGCTGAAGCTTGGTTGCTAGGTTACTAGCTGGGTGTTCTCCAATAAGGGGCCGGGGGAAACAAAGTTAGTGATTACTGGTTCCATGCGTTTAACAGGTTAAAAAGCAACACAATCTACCTGCATTGTAATTACTCTAAACGTGTAATAGCGTGCTTTAACCAGTAGGAGGTGCGGGTTAAAAAGCTGTCAAGTTTACAGTGTTTACAAAATAAAATATACTGCTGTTTCTGGTTTAGTTTACCACGGATATATTCTGTTATTGTTTTGATATTTGTAACACAAAAGCGATGGAAAAAACCCACAGCAACACAGAAAAGATGGTCTTAACATGACCCAGCGGTCTAGTAGTTAATATAAAACAATAATATCAAAAAAAATTATTACTACTAACTTTATTTTGAAATTAAAACAGAGCGGTAAAAGAATAGTTTCCGGTCTATTCTGAGGCCAGGGTTGCGATCGGATAGTTTAAAAATCAGCTCCTAAGTTCTAACCCTATCTCCTATTCCTTGACCTCTGAGTGAAATGTCATGGGCTTAAGGGATAGTGGATAGGAGAATTCAAAAGGATTTAGGAGGCTTTTAGGAGAGACTGCTGTACTTTAGAGAATCCGACTGCACTTTCACTATCCGACGTGTTTATGATGCGCCAGCGGACGTCATTTTGTGCGTCTGCTGCTGTGGGGAAACTATGGAAACTACAGTTTTCTATACAGCGGACTACAACATGGACGTATAATAAGAACGACGGACTCATCTAGAGACTGCACCGTGCTCTGATGCTGTTGCTGTATGCTTTATGAACAACAGAGAAACATATTCTTCATGACCAAAGTTGGAATTGAAATAAAAAAGTGAAACTTATGCTCATCAACCTCTCCCTCCGGTCCACATTAATACAAATGATCCCAATACGTATGATTGTATGAACTATGAAAAGATCTTAAAATCAATACAAATGTATTTATTATAAACGTTAGTCTTTAACACCTATCACTGTGTATATCACCATTCAAACATCTTTTAAAAGTTGAACAAACCCCACACAGCTCAGTGAAATGTTGACTTTATTTGATCATTTTCAGTAAAAACTAACGTTCATATTTCTCTTTTTGATTATAATACTGATGAACGTTCAAAACAAAGCACTTTGGCAACTTACCACATACGTTTTAAAATGCTTAATAAGCACCGTAACTTTCATGATACAATTTTCCGTCATAATCGTTTGTGTCCGTGAACGGCCGACTGTTGTGTGACGTCAAATGCTGCGGCTGCAAGGCATTGTGGGGCAGCATTTTCTCCTCTCCTTTCGGTTAGGGATGTCCACTGGTTCCTTAGCTAAAGGAGGTTATAAAGGAAGTTTGAAACCTCCTTTCCTATCATTCTAGAGAATTCGAACGGCACTTATCATGGCTGCCACTGAGGGACTTCCGGGTAATTTCACTCGGTTAGGAAGGTTCCTAAGCTAAATGGACTATTCGACTGCAGTCTCTGTAGATAAATAAAGAACTACGAAAGATGTGTAATATTTAATGCAGCCAAAGCATTTATTACAATGCATTCATGTGATGACTTTCAAAGAGTAAAGCAAGCACTGCTGAATAAAGTATGATTTTATCTTTTACGAAACGTTGTTTTTCATATGGAATGCAGTTGGAGGTCAACCAATCACAGAGCTTGAGGCAAAGCGGAACAATAGCTGAGGATTCTGGGTAGTGTGTCTTCGGACATCCTAAACTGAACAAATATTCGTTTTTCCGAATTGAAGGGGAAAATTACATAAGCATTGTACACAATTTAAACCAATCATTGTTGTGCAATCAACAAGGATAATCTGGTGTTTTTGAGTTGATGAGTCGTGCAGATATCACTGTAAAATCAATCGACAGTAAAGAGAATACTTACTTCCGTGTGTAAAATCCTGCGTTATACAATGGGAATGGACGCTCACATTGCTCTCCGTAATACAATAAAGGGGACATGATCAAATCGGAATATAATGTTCTTTTAAAAAACGTTAACTAAAGGGAACAATCTATTTGACACAGCTGAAGCTCTGGCCTTCCTTAAAAACTAATTTAGTAAAAATCAAAGTTGTATTACACACAATGCACTGTTTTTTGAGAACAAAAATTCGTAACTAATACACCATAATACATTCTGACGAAAAATAAAAATAATTATGAATACAAATAAAATAAAAGAAGCCTCCCGTGAGTTACTACAAGCTATAAAGTAGATTTAAAAAAAAAAACGTTTTATAGAATAAAAGCTCACTGCTGGACGTTGTGGAAATGCTTGTGTGAACCACGACAAAGGAGCCTCATTCACTTTACATTAGCGTTATTTGCGTGGTGCAGACACGTAAATGTAGCAAAGTTCGTGACTCCACCACGCAATGCGGTGTTAAGGAGTCGTGGTGGAGTCACGCATTCTGGTCAATCAATCAAACAATCAATCAATCAATCAATCAATCAATCAATCAATCAATCAATCAATCAATCAATCAATGTTTATTTATATAGCCCAATATCACAAATGTTACATTTGTCTCAGTGGTCTTAACAGTGTGTACAGAATATCAGTATGACAATACGACACCCTCTTTCCTTTGACCCTCACATCTACAAGGAAAAACTTCAAGAGAAAACCCCACAGTGTAAAGGGGAAAATGAGAGAAACCTCAGGGAGAGCAACAGAGAAGGGATCCCTCTCCCAGGACGGACAGACGTGCAATGCCGTGTGTAAATCGAAAAGATAATACATTTACAACATAGGTAGTCCAAATGTTTGGAAATGCATGTGTCTATAATAATAAGATGAATCCACGAGGATGTCAGCAATCTTGTGGGAGCCATCAGGGAAGTAGTTTGGTGAGAGTCCGGCAGGACCGCAGAGACAGGTTCAGCCACGACTCGAAGTCCACGATTCAGATCCATCTGGTGAGACCAGGTTGGTTAGCTCTGAGTGTTAGCGAATTTTGCTAATGTAAACAAAGACGAGATTACGCCCAAAACACGTCAGGCATTGTTTCTGATAGCAACTTTCTGTGGGTCCCCGACGTCACAGCGGATGGACACGTCACAGCGGATGGAAATCTGTATCCGCTTGTACACCCATTTTAAAAAGATTTGGGTACGGAGGAAAAGAGATAGGGTTTTATTTTCTGACGCTGCGTGAGTTCCCCGACGCACCGGGGACACATATTTATATAAAAGACATCACAAAGTGCATTTTGCATGATAGGTCCCCTTTAAGTCTGAACACAGCACAACAAGGAGTATTTACAACAGCATTATAAAAACAAAAAAAGTGTGGGTGCACACTTACATTCTTTGTTTTACTGTTACATACGTAAATCCCATGAATGTATGAGATTAAGTTGGCTTCATCATATCTCAATCAGTGATTAAGTGAATAATAAAGTTTCTATCTGCAGTTATTACACTTCGCGTTTTGAAATATGTGTAACTCTGTTCATATAAAACCCACACTGCTCAAACTTCCTTACTTTTCCTAACATTGGTATATTTGTATATTTATTTATTTTGGGGCTATGGGAATGAAGAGAAAAAAATATATGAGCATTTTATGAGCATGGGATTTTGACCCCTAATATAAACATGCTGCCCTATACTTTGAGGCCACACGCCGTTGTCAAGCAACGCTTATTGTTTAGGTCCTTTTGAAAAGCAGACAGTCATATAATTAACTAGAACTAGCTATATCTGATAGATTTGGACATAGACGCGAGTGAAGTATAACCGGACACGGGAGAGATATCAGAGAGCAGATCAGCTGCTGCTGATGGAGAACACACAGCTCTGCATTATCACAGCTCCGCAGCTGTGACGGATCGTTGAGCCGAGCAAAATACACTAAGTGTCGTGGCTTCCTTCCTTGTTTTTCCATCAAGCCACTAGACGCCTTAAACAGACAGTTGTAACTTGTTTCTTTCCTTTAAATTACTCACATTTTGAAGTGTCGCTTGGCCTCTGATGGTTTAGAAGATGTTGCGATGTGTTTGCTCAAAATAAAATATCAAACTTTTGCACATGCAACAAAGAAAATAGGCCTTTACAATATTCAAAAGAAATAGGCAAAACTCAAATAAAACCACAAACAACTTAGGTATTCTTTCTTTCTTGATAATGCTTATACCTTCACAACTTAAAGGGTATTTTTACGGTTTGTATGTACGTGTACGGTACGAGTACGATTAAAAACTGTTCCTCGACGGCGTCTCTCAACAGGTTGCCCATCACTGTGGTGTTAGCCCAGGCGCCGTGGGAATTGTAGTCCTTTATAGTGCGTTGACTACAGACTTCACAATTAGGTGGCCTTTCTTATAAAAGCAAAGATACTGGCTCTAACATACCGGCCCCTATTGTCATGGGCATCTTTAATAACAATAAACACAAATTCAAAAAGAGCCAGACAAAGTCAGTCTTCATATTCTATTTGAGATAGACAGGGTGTCTTAATTGTCCATCTTCAGTTATTTCCTTATTCTAAGGCAGGCACCAGTAGGCATATTTTGCTTATTGGTCTTTCCAGCGTGTTGGTTTTTATCTTAAGAATAACACTCCGAATCAGTCCTCCAGATCCAGGACGCGTCTCCATAACTCTTGCCATTAACCAGGATCCACGCGGTGCATTTGAATCCATAATTAATACGATGTTTCCACGTATGAAGTTCCTTTTAATGCGATTCCATTGCTGTCTTTCTTGCAAAGGTGGTAGATATTCTTTGATCCATCTGTTCCAAAATAAATTTGCTATGTACTGCACTTGTCGCCAGCGGCGTCTTGAGTATGTATCTTGCTGACGGAATAAGCCTGGGGGCAACGAAGGTTTGACCTTGAGCTGCAGCAAATGGTTTGGTGTGAGAGTGTTGTGGATATTTTAAACTCGTCAATACTGTAAAGATGTACAATGAGAGTAATCAATAATAAACTGGTGAAAGCAGGCAGCGTTGTCTTCTGGTTATTTATTTGAAGCTTCAAAGGTACAAGTCTCACAGAGTACAGAGTAGTCTGCAGGAGTGTGCACAATAGTCACAAAATAGCAACGTTTATATACAAGATAGGGCGGGCAGACAAAGTTTTGTGTAGCACGCCTCAGAAATCCACTTTCACACGGTCTCATATAGCTATTTGGACACCTATGTCCTTGAGCCATAGAAAGTACAACAGTCATCAAAATATGGAAGTTCAAACTTAGTGTGAAAAGGAGTAGTTTCAACATCGTCTGCCAAATCAGCCCTGTGGCCTTGAAGCGCTTGAGAATAATAAACCTCATTAGAGTATGCAGAGGAAACAGCAAATATGAAGAAATGGTACAGTAGTGTTAGACAATGCTTTCAGAAGCATTTGGTTTTAGCATATAAGGTAACACAAGAAATTGCCACTAAATTCCCCCCCTTTTGATCATATTTGATCAATCAAGAAAATAAAACAAATGAAAGGATAGACTGATATAACACATCAATGAATACACTCCATCGCTGGTTTAAGTAAACACATCATAAAAATATCATGGAAAGTGGCTGTTTTTGTGGAGGACAGACTCCGTATGTAGAAAGCAAAATAATACTGAAACGAGGGAATGGCAGTCTTTACACACAATTTTACAGTTCGGTGTCCGACTCTTCAGTGTCGGAAGCAGTGGGGGCTGAATCTGGGTTGGCCATAACATTGTCAGTGGTTTGAGGGAGAGCGGTGCATTGTAAAAATGCAGAGGAGATCATACTTTCCAGGTGGGCGTTAGCTAATTCTTGTCCGAGGGGCTCCATCTTCAATCACTCGCCAGTGATCAGGCACAAAGTTTATGTTGGTGTCGTCGTCTGCTTAGTGGATGTGTCTAGTCTGACTGAGCCCGTGCCTTCATGACCATGTCAATTAAACCCCACACCATGACGGCACAGACGAGGAACCAGAGGCATATGAAAAAGCACAGCTGGCCGTCGACCATGATTCTTGTGTGTGGTACTAGGGTGTATGTGCTGCGTGTGTGGTGCTGGTGGTGACTTGGCACGTCATTTGTCGTCGTCTGTTTCTACTGGACCGGTTAGACTGGGGCGGAGATGACAGCTTTGCAGTGGCTGGCGTGGACCCACGTGGCTCTCTCGGCGACCTTGACCGCTGTCTGGGTGACGAGAAGCACCTGGTAGGGACCTTGCCAACGGCTGGATCTCAAGCTCCTTCTCCGGAAGTCCTTGACCAGCACGAAGTCGCCTGGTTGGATACGGTGGATGGACCAGTAGCACGGGGTAGGTAGAGCTGCCGCTACCTGGCGTCTGATATCTGCTAAATTGGATGACAGGTTAACACAATATGACAACATAGCATCCTCACACAAAGTTGTGGAGGGGAGAGGACATCCTGGCGCCTTGATCCCAATCTGTGGAGGAGCTGCAAAAAAGGATCTCAAAAGGGCTGAGTTGACTCCGTGTTCGTTTCCGCATTCTCATGTACATCAGCACAATGGGCAGGGCTTGTGTCCAGGATAAACCTGTGTCTGCGCAGCATTTTGCTAGCTTGTTTTTGATTGTACCGTTCTCTCTTTCCACCGCACCACCACTCTGTAGATGGTAAGCACAATGCTTTCTGATGTCCATGCCAAGGTATTCTCCTATCTGTGCATTGGCCTCTTTAGCAAAATGTGAACCATTGTCGCTAGAGATCTGGCTTGGTATCCCACATCTAGGAATAATTTCCCTTAGTAAGGCTTTAGCCACAGCATTTGCTGTCTGTGCGTTTACCGGAAATGCTTCAACCCATTTGGGCCACATGTCAACCATTACAAGACAGTGTTTCTTACCCTCTGATGGACTAAGTTCGATGAAATCCAGCATTAGGTGCTCAAATGGTCTAGTTGGGGGTGGGTGTGCACCTGTTCCTGTAACCTTTACCAATGTTGATTGATAGCCTCTAACATACCCCCTTTTGACACATGATCCAACCCATGTGTCAATTTAGCAAAATGTGAGAAAAAAGGCCTCGGGAGAAATGGGTTGGAATTTGGACCAACCCAGATGCTGGAGGTGGGGTCAAAGGTAGCACCAGCAGTTTTCCACTGTGCTTTTTCTGTTGGTGGAGCTAACTGCTGCATGGCAGTTAGTGACGACATATTGTCAGTGATGGAGGAAACAGGGATGTTAAACAAACGATTGTGCGTGTGGTGCGAGAGGAATCAGAGCGGCTGCCTTTGCAGCTGAGTCAGCAGCAGCATTTGCTCATGAAACGGGGTCGGTGTTGCTGGTGTGTGCAGCACATTTACATACTGCAACCTCAGACGGGAGCAGAATGGCGTCCAATAAGCCTGCAACTAGGACATGGTTAAGCACTGGCTTACCGTCAGATTTCAGGAATTGTCTACACTTCCAGATAGCCCCAAAATCGTGTACTACCCCGAAGGCATAACGTGAGTCAGTGTAGATATTTACAGATTTGCCTTTTGCAAAAGTGCAGGCCTCAGTGAGTGCTACGAGCTCTGCTGCTTGTGCTGAGAGGTGGCATGGGAGCGGTCCGGAACAGAGGACAGCAGAATCTGAAACAACAGAGAAACCCACCCGATTAGTGCCCACAGGGTCGCGAGAGGCGGACCCATCAACATACAAAATGAGGTCAGGGTTGGTCAGGGGTACATCTTTTAAGTCAGATCTGGGAGTACATACAATAAGAAGCTCGGCAACACAGTCGTGTTCGTCACCGTCTTCTGGGAGAGGCATAAGAGATGCTGGGCTCAGAGTGGTACAGCGTTTGACTTCAACACTAGGCATGTCTAACAGGCTTGTGTGATACCTAAGATAACGTGCAGCAGAGAGGTGTGATGTTCTCTGTTCGCAGAGGATGAGAGAAACAGCATTTTGAACCAACAGTGTTAAAGGTGCATACAATGTCACGTGAGGAGTTGAGAGCTTTTTCAGCTGCAGCAACTGCACGGAGACATTTTGGCAGGCCAGCAGCTACAGGGTCTAGCTTGGAGGAAAAATAGGCAACAGGCCTCTGTTTTCCCCCATGATCTTGAAGGAGAACTGAGGTCATACACCCATCGCGTTCATCCACTGCCTGTTTAAAAGGCTTGGTAGGATCAGGTAGACCTAGCGTCGGAGGGGATTGGAGAGCCAGCTTCATGTTAATGAAGGCTTCGTCGGCTTCCGGCGTCCATATAAGGCGATCTGCAGCTTTCAAACCGGTGACATGCGTGATGGTACGGAGTGGCTGTTCGAGCGGAGAATAGTTAGGAATGAATGACCTGCAGTATGAACGAACACATAAATGACATCATCTGTCGCTTAGTGACAGGTTTTGGCAGAGCAGCCAATGATGCAATACGCTTATCTGAAAGCGTTTTTCCCTCTCCTGAAATGATGTGACCCAGAAATGTAACTGTCTTTTGCACACACTGAAGTTTAGACAAACTGGCCTTGTGTCCCTCAGCTGCGAGGTGTTGTAACAAGGAGATGGTATCAGCTTCACACTGTTCTGCTGTGGGTGCGCAAATCATGAGGTCATCAACATATTGTATGAGAGCGGTGCCTTTGGAAACTTGTAGAGAGGCCAAACTTGTACACAATGCTTGGTTGTACACAGTGGGAGATTCGCAGTAGCCTTGACACAAACGTGTGAATGTGTATGGCTTACCCTCATATTCAAATGCGAACCAAAATTGACTGTCTTTGTGTACAGGGACACTGAAAAATGCATTTGAGAGGTCTACAACAGTGAAAAATGCGTGTCAAGTGTCATGTCTAAGAAACTTATAGTGAAAGTTTATTCTTTATGTTAGTTTTGTCATGTCCCTTTGTCCTGTGCTTTATGTTTATTCCCTTAATTAATTCCGCATCTCATTTCAGGCCTCCACGCTCCCCGCCCCCTTCTGTTTCCTGCGTCCTTGATTATTTTCCCCGACCTGATTGTTTCCACCTGTGTCCCCTTTACCTGTGTATATATGGTGTTAGCTCCCTCCTGTTCATTGTCGCTCTATGACCTACGTTCCTGCTTACCTCACGGACTTCTCATGGATCTATGTTATTGATCACTGTTCTTGTTTTCCTCGAAAGAGTGTTTTGTTTTCCTTGTTTTCATTACTGTGCAAATCCCAGTAAAGTCTTTATTTTGAAACACTATCCGAGTCTGAGTTTTGAGTCGTGTAATTGAGTTCATGCCTCAGAGTTCACTCCTTGACAGTACGAACTGACCATCAAAATGAACTCAGCCGACTCAGATCAGATTAAGGACGCCATCCGCTTTCAGGGCCAAAGTCTTGGGCAACAAGAGGAGCATATGGCCACCATGCAGCAGGGAGTGCAGAATCTAACCAACAGCCATGGGGAACTACAAACATCGGTGACGACCCAAGTAAATCTACTGGCAGCAGAGGTTCAGCGTGTGCTCACTCACCTGCAGGCTGTTTCTCCTCCTAAGACTCCTCCGGTTCCAACGGCGACCGGATTCGATCCCAACCGGGCTACTGAGCCGCACAGTACTTCCATGCGTCTGGCTCCACCCGAAAAGTACTCCGGAGACTCGGAAGGCTGCCGGCCGTCCATCGTGCAGTGTGAGCTACACGATCACCACCAACCGGCTGCTTTTCCCACGGACAGTTCCAAAGTGGCTTTCATGATCTCCCATCTCTCCGGCCGAGCAGCAGCGCGGGCTACGGCAGAGTGGTCCCGAGGCTCCCCCATCTGCGGGTCTCTGGAAAACTTCATAGATGCTATGAGAAAGATCTTCGATCAAACCACGCCGGGCAGGGAAGCAGCTCGGGCTCTGATCAATCTGCGACAACATCAGCGGAGTCTGGCTGACTACGCCATCGAGTTCCGGACTATGGCAGCCGACAGCGGCTGGAACTCCGCTGCATTGTTTGACGCTTTCGTCAGCGGTCTCTCGGATCCTCAGTGGTTCCCAACCTGGGGGTCGCGACCCCCTTGGGGGGTCGCCAAAGATCGAAGGGGGGCCGCCAGACCTCAGATGATTTGAGGCCTAATATCATATTTAGAATAAAAAAAAAAAAAGAATGTACATATCATTTTTTTTTAAATATTTTTTTTTACATATTGTAACGCAATACATGATTGGCGCTAAAAGCCTTGTCTACATTACAATAAAATATAGAAATTAATTGATTAATTAAAATTCAAAAAATTCATCTAATACTCCTCCGATTGGCGCCAACATTGACGTTACTGTGTCAGCTTTCTATTCATAATAATAACAGTTTGCTGCGCTTGCTAGCTAGCGACCGACTTCATAAGGTGAATATTTTTGTCTTAAAATGTCTGAAAAACGTAATGGAGATGACAGCTCATCTGCAATCAAAATGAAAATGAGGACCTACCTAGAGAGCTATCTTAACTTCGGTTTCATGGAGGGAACGGACAAAACCCGCCCAGAGTGTGTGATATGCAGAGAGAAGCTAGCCAACGAAAGCATGAAACCCAGCAAAATGAAGAGACACCAACAGACCATGCACCCAGAAACAGTCGGGCGTGATCGGGACTTTTTCATAAAGAAACAACACCTTGCAAAGGCAAACAAGCCAATGGATATTAGAACAGCGTTTGTTAGGGCTGGCAGCGAGGCCTCTTTTGAATGTGCACTTGTAATAGCAAAGGCAAAGAAACCGCACAACATTGGCGAGCAGCTCATTAAGCCAGCTTGCATTAAGATGGTTGAGAAACTGTGCGGCCCGCAGGTGGCGGAGAAGCTAAAAACTGTACCACTGTCAAACAATACGGTGAAAGACAGAATTGAGAAGATGGCAAGTAACTGCGAGTTGCAGCTGCTCGAAAAGCTTGGAAAGGGGCCATTTGCCATACAACTTGATGAAACCACAACTGTAGCCGACGAGGCTGTGCTGATCGTTTTTGTGCAATATATCGATGGGGAAGATTTGAAGCAGGACATTCTTATGTCAGTCAACCTTACCAATACCACCCGGGGTGAGGAAATTTTTACTGCAGTGGATTCTTACCTCTCATCCCACAAGCTTCCCTATGAGAATTTAGTTGCATGTTGCACAGACGGAGCTGCCTCAATGATGGGGAAAAACAAGAGATTTAACAGTCGCTTGAAAGAAAAGGCCCCACACTGCACAATATTTCACTGTGTGATACATCGCCAGGCCCTGGCCAGCAAGAAACTGTCAGAAGACCTCAGCGAAACACTCTCAACTGTTATTAAAATAGTCAATTTCATCAAAGGTCGCCCCACCAACAAGCGTCTATTCGCAGACTTGTGCGAGGATGAAGCGCACCAAACCCTCCTCCTGCACACCGAGGTGCGCTGGCTCTCACGCGGCCAAGTGCTGGCACACTTTGTAGAACTGAAGGAAAAAATTGAAGAGTTCCTACAAACTCGTAACCGAGCACTGTCAGAGCAAGTGACTGAGTAATTCTGGATTAAAACAGCATACCTGGCCGACACCTTCAGTCTCTACAATGAAACAAACAAGCGTCTGCAAGGCGTGGAGTCCAACATTCTCCAATGATGCATTTGTGCGCAAACTGGAGTACAGGGTCGGGAAAATGGAGAGGGGGGAGCTGCAACAGTTTCCACTACTGCTGAAACAATCCCAAAACAATCCTGAAACGGTGCCTGTGTCTGTACGTCGCGAGTTCATCCGCCATATGAACGCACTGCAAACGGAAATGCAATCACGGTTCGCTGACATAGACGAGTATGTCTCCAAGGAATTGTGGGTTTTAGATCCCTTTATTGCCAAAGTTGAGGATGTGGAATACCTGGATTGCGAAGATGAGCTCACCGACATCCAAGCTGACTCGCTGTCAAAGAAATACTTCCAGGAAAAAGGATTACAAAAGTTTGGGATTCTCAAAGGACCAAGCCTCGCTCCAAAGATCACACTGCATGCCACGACCAGGATTATACTCCCATTCAGTACGACATATCTATCAGAAACAGCCTTCAGCGCACTTGTTGCCATCAAGACAAAAGCACGCAACACACTGGACGTTCACAACGACTTTAGACTGGCTGTCACTCACATTACACCGGACATTCCATCCCTGGCTGCGGGCGTGCAAGCCCAAGGTTCACATTAATGAACCTACTTGAACCTCGTCTTCTCTCTGCTACCTGTTCCATGGCAGACAAGCATTTGATTTACCTGTTTAATATGCCAGTTTTTAATTTTTTTTTATATAGGCCTATGCAACCATATTACCATTTATTTATGAGACATAGTATATTCTTTTGAAGTGTCCTGTTCTTCGACATTTGAAATAAATATGATGCATACATTTGCAAGTTAGTAGCTAATAAAAGCATACAAAGACAGAAATGTATCATTTTTTCTTTAATATAAATGTTTCTTCTGCGCGTAAAGTGCCGGTTTCAGTTGGATTATTTGTCACAGTTGCTCCGATCAGATCGGTCTCCTCCATTTTGTAGATTATTTACGATTTTTTAATCCACATAAACACATCGCCAAAATCCGGCTTACTTTGAGCATGTGTTTTAAACAGTTGAATCCCTTTGTGAATTGTTTCCACTTGCGCCGTCCTTTAATTTCTTGATACAGCGGGCATCCAAATTCATTAATCCTGAGTCCAATAACCAATAAAGTCACTCCAATAGTGCTCCTTCATTACGCTTTCATCCTCCTTTAATGAAATACTTCACATTCATCCAGTTTGTGACAGTAGTTGTAGCATTTTTGAGACTTTTAAACTTTCCGCTGTTACCAGGCACGGCTGTCACTACCCGATCTGCCCCCCTGCCCGATCTGTACTGCGCATGTGCGAGATGGTCCGCCATACTGGACAACTACATACGGCAACTGTAATAGGACACTTCACACAGTGGCGTTTGGCAAAGCAGAAAAAGAACACAAAAAAACCGGGAGAGATGAGTTATTGTTATGACAACGTGACTTCACTTTTATTTAACAACTCTTTTTATTGGGTTCTTTTATTTGGGGTTAAGTACATTGTCAGAATAAGTGAGACATAGATTTAACTTCTGTTAGACAGCTATATGCCATACATTTTTGCATACATTCACAGTAAATATTTATTCAGTATGATAACTGCCAAACAGAAGTTAAATCCATTTTCTTTTTGTGCTTTGGCAAACGCCACTGACACTCAAGTGTCCTAGTTGGGTTGCCGTACGGAGTTGTCTAGTATGGCAGACCATCTCGCACATGCACAGTACAGATCGGGCAGGGGGGCAGATCGGCAACAGCGATAATTAAAGTTTCAAAGTTTTGGGGGGTCGCAAATTCCAACAGGAGTCATTTAGGGGGGCCCTGGGTGAAAAAGGTTGGGAACCCCTGCTCTACAAGACCAGCTGGCGCCTCTCGATCTGCCCACTGACTTGGACTCTGTCATATCCATGGCAATAAGGATAGACAATCGTTTGACGGAGAGGAGAAGGAATAAATCCAAGGATGCGGTTGATCCGCCTCTCCAGAGGAGACGCTCGCCGCTGGATACTACTTCTTCTTGGAGGCCCCGCCACCCCTCACCACCTGCGTTCCGGACAACAGCGCCCCCTGGCTCCGTGGAGGAGCCAAGGCAGTTGGGCCGCGCCAAACTTTTGACGGCAGAACGTCAGCGTCGATTAAAGGAGGGTCTGTGCTTCTACTTCGGACAGCGCGGACATCCACAAGCGGCTTGCCCGGTAAAAGAGGAGGCTCACCAATAAAGAGGAGTACGTTGGTGAGCCGGGTCTCTTCCTCTGTCGCACCCTGACCCACATCCAGGTAAAAATCAGAGACAATGTAGTTACTCAGGGTGCTTTCATTGACTCAGGGGCAGACGAAAGTCTTATGGATTGGGGTTTAGTTAAAAAATGGGACATCAAAATTAAACCTCTACCCCAGCCTCTTGAAGCGAGTGCTCTCGATGGGCGGCTGTTGTTTAAAGTGACTCACCAAACAGAGCCTTTAGAAATAAGATGTAATGATAACCATCGCGAGACAATGTAATTTCACTTATTTAACTCAGCCCAACATCCACTCATTTTGGGGTTTCCCTGGTTGAAACTTCCTAACCCTCACATATATTGGCAATCTGGGAGGGTGGAGGGGTGGGGAAAGAATTGCATAGATCACTGTGTTAAGCCGGTAGCGGAGATTGACAGGAGAGGTAACACTGGGAGTGTTAGGCAGGGAACTATCCCAGAAATATATTTTCCTGATGTACTTTCAGTCCCTTCCTGCTACGATTTAAGTGAAGTATTCAGTAAATCCAAGGCTCTGACTCTTCCTCCTCACCGCCCTTATGACTGTGCTATTGACCTGATTGCTGGGTCTCCAATTCCTAAGTGTCGATTATATGCTATTTCAGGACCTGAGAAAGAGGCCATGAAGGACTATATTGATGCCTCCCTCAAAACAGGCCTTATTCGCCCTTCCTCATCACCAGCAGGAGCGGGGTTTTTTTTTGTTGGCAAAAAGGATGGGTCTCTTTGGTCATGTATTGACTACTCACCTCTCAATGACATTACGGTTAAAAACCGGTACCCCCTTCCTCTCATCTCGTCAGCATTCGAGCAGCTTCAGGATGCCAAGGTTTTCACCAAGTTAGACCTGCGTAACGCTTATCATTTGGTCAGGATCAGGGAGGGCGATGAATGGAAGACGGGTTTTAACACCCCTTCAGGCCACTATGAATACCTTGTAATGCCATTTGGATTATCGAACGCTCCTGCTGTTTTCCAGGCTATGATCAACGACGTGTTGAGGGAGTTTCTGAACCGTTTCGTTTTTGTCTATCTTGACGACATTCTGATCTACTCCCCTGACCTTGATACCCATAAACAACATGTCCGCTAGGTCCTACAAGAGCTGCTCCAGAATAGGTTGTTTGTCAAAGCAGAAAAATGTGAATTCCATGCAGAGACAGTCACTTTTTTGGGCTTCATCATTTCTCCAGGTCAGGTTAGGATGGACCCAGAGAATGTTAGCGCAGTAGCTTTTTGGCCTACCCCTGACTCTCGTAAAAAAGTGCAACAGTTTTGCAACATAACTATGTTCATTATAAAACAACGTTTCTGGTGGACATCCATGGAGAAGGAGGTGAAGGAGTATGTGGAGGCGTGCCCTGTCTGCGCTCGAAACAAGACCTCTTCCAGGGCGCGAATAGGACTATTACAACCAGTGGCGTTTTCTCCCGGAGGCCAAGGGAAGCCAGGCTTCCCCTGTTTTTTCTGATTGTAGTTATAATTTAAATAAATAAATAAAAACACTTTGTTTTGTTTCGGTAATTCTCCTTTACTGTGTGTTCCTGCCGGACCGTCTCTCCGTCTCTCTCCCATTCTCATTGAGTATTTTACAAAGAGTGAAACAGCGCCCCTCTAGATGTTATGGTGAAACAGTAGATTGCATTCAGTGTTGCGAGAGGAGGCCAGCCAAATCTGGCTTCCCTTGGTGAAAAAAAATGGAGGGATTGACCAATCAGATGAGGCTCACGTCATGCCCCTGCCAATCTGTGATTGGTCAGGGCCATGCCAAGGGAAGCAGGCCGCCTCCGGCTTCCCCTGGAGGCTGGCGATTTGATTGGATTGTGAGGCAAAATCCCTTTCCTCACAATCCAATCAAATCGCATCGACATCAGTTTTACTACGTAGTACTGTAACTGTCATCACCGCCGTTAGAAATGATCAAGCAAATGAAGCATGATGGAGGGAGGAGATTTGGCATACTTAATTAAGCATAACTTCACTAAACTTCCGCTACAGCAGCAACTACAAATTAAAGCAGATGAAACTCCATACAAAATGACATCATTGAGAGCATAGCTCGTTGTATCAAGGATGAGACTGATAAAGAAATAAAGATTTGTCCTTTCATTGCTGTACAAGTGGATGACACATCAGACATCTCCAATAAGTGCCAACTCACTATCATAATCAGATACGTGAATGAAAAAGGCAGTGTGTGTGAACGTTTCCTCTGCTTTTTTGATGTCGGCTTAGAAAGAGACGCAAAAGCTGTAACATCAGTTGTCATGAGAGCCATCGGGAACTACAGTCCAACAAACAAATTGATTTGTCAGACTTATGACGGAGCTCATGTCTGCATGAGCGGACAGCACGGTGGCGTTCAGGCTTTAGTGAAAGCACACTGCCCCAATGCGCTATTCATCCATTATGCTAAGGCACAAACAACATTCAAGCAGCCAAACTGTTTTTTGCCAATCTCGATGCCTTCCACAATTTTTTCTCACGTTCATGTAAGAGATCAGCACTACTGTCTGAAGTTGATCGAGCTGTGCGTGTACCAGGGGGTTCTGCTGTGAGGTGAAACTTTAAAAGCCGCGCAGTACAGGCCATCCATGAAGGACGCGGGTCGCTCTGTATCGCTTTTGACAGGATAATGACAGAGCCGGGATGGGACAAAGAGACCATTGCACAGAGTGCTTCCTTGAAGCAGAAACTTGAGGATTTTGACTGCATACATTAATAAGAAATGCTTAAATTAATAAGACGAGAGAGTTTCAGCTGGAGAGTGCGTGCGGACCTGTCGGTCAGATAACAGGCGTGTAAAAGTCCTGCATCTGTATGATACAAATGTGTGTAAAATGTTACCGGGCGCTGAAATCACTCATCTGGTTACGTTATTGACCACCCCCCCCCCCCCCCCCCCCCTCCAAAAAAATTGGCTTCCCCTACATTTTTCCCCACGCCACGCTACTGATTACAACCACTCCCTATTCCCAACAGACCCTGGTCAGAGATCTCCATCGACTTCGTCACTGGCCTGCCCCTCTCTAGAGGTAAAACCACAGTTCTCACGGTAGTAGACCGGTTTTCTAAAATGACACATGTCATTGCTCTGCCCAAGATGCCCTCAGCTAAAGAAACGGCTGAGGTCATGATGCATAATGTGTTTCAGCTTCATGGTTTCCCAAAGGATATTGTCTCCGACCGGGTGTCACGCTTCTGGAAGGAGTTCTGCAGCCTAATCGGTGCCACGGTCTACCATCCGGAGTCTAACGGCCAGACAGAGCGCCTAAATCAAGAACTGGAGACCTGCCTGCGCTGCCTGGTGTCCCAGAATCCATCCTCCTGGAGCGAGCACCTCACCTGGGTTGAGTATGCGCACAACATCCTCCCTACTTCTGCCACGGGCCTGTCCCCGTTTCACTGTGTTTATGGCTACCAGCCGCTACTGTTCCCAGCCACGGAGAGAGAGGTCACGGTCCCGTCTGCCCACGCTCTGGTCAGGCGTTGTCGGCGCGTGTGGGCTGCGGCTAGGAAGATCCTCTGCAGGAATTCACAACTGGTTAAAAGAGCAGCAGACCGAAAACGCCGACCAGCCCCTGCACAGATGTAGCGTTTCATTTCAGACGCCCGCACGGGATGGGCCCCTGCTGAAAAGGAAAACCCCCCCGCAGGACTTGATACGCCCCCTTGATAAAAAAGAGCAGCAGACCGAAAACGCAGACCAGCCCCTGTAGGCCTACAGATGTAGCGTTTCATTTCAGACGCCTACCCGTGCGGGTCCGTGATCTGCACGGGGTGGGCCCCTGCTGAAAAGGAAAACCCCCCCGCAGGACTTGATACGCCCCCTTGATAAATAAATGTAATTTTAATGAAACCAGCTGCAATGGATCATGGATCCACCAGGGGGAGCCGTGAAAAGCTGCCACACTGGAACTCATGTGAAATAAACAGCTGATAGATCTACAGGTGTCTGATATAGCGGATATTTGTTAAGATCCATATGTCACGGATAGGATCATATTCTGTGCTAAATAAGAGACATGTAATCATTTACAAAACATCACCATGTTTTTATTTAACAAAATAATGTTGTTTAATTCACGTAGGTGTAAGTACAAAACCATCGCTATGTTTTTTCATCAGGAAATGCAGCTCGGCTCAAACAAACGATTTTCAATCATCATCCTCACGATCATTTAATGTATTATATGTTTGCGAATTGAAATGAATGCACTAATACATGTAGTTTAATCCACGTGAGTTTACAACAACAAAAATAATCGCTTCGTTTTTATATCACATCCGACCGGAGGAAAATGCAGCACGGCTCTCACTACCGATAATCCTAATCCCACGGGCAAACAATAATATGTACAGTGTTAATAGTTTACTGTATTATTAGTGTCTAATATTACTGCTATAACAATCACACATTGAGTTGTTAAAATCAGACCGTTGTTTTTTTTTAAACAGTCTGAATGAAACGGCAGCTCTCAGGTGATCAGGTGTGTGTTTATCAGTGTTGGGACTAACATGTTACAAACTAACGCACACAACTACCTTTTGTGGTAACTAATAACGTTACTAGTTAACTATTCCCATTCAGTAACGCCGTTATAGTTACTGTGATTTAAATTTGTGCGTTACTGCGTTACATTATGTGATCCAACTGAACCGAATCTCCCTGCGGATGTAATTTACAGGCGAATACAGCGATGTCCTCTCACAGTACCATGGACAAGTGAAAGTGACCAGAGGAGTTTGGCGGCAAATCTCTGTCATAAATCGCGAGGGCATATGAGATCCACGCGAGCACAAGTCAAGCAGCCGTGGACATATATTATTTTCGCGAGCACTAAAACGGCACTCGCGCGAGAGCAATATTGAAGCCTGCTGGGGAGAAACATGCCTTGAGCATGTGCAGCATCTACATGAGCTCTCCTTGATCTCCTGCGCTCTCGCGAGCAATTCCTGCTCTTATGCTCGTGAAACTCTGGCCTGCTCTCGGCGCGCGGAGAAATGTTAGGAAGTGGGCGTACCGTGTCCCAGTAACGCCAAATCTAATTGGTTACACCCCTCCTCTTTTATGATTGGCCGTTGTCTGGATTTAAACCTAAACCAGGAAGTCCCTCCAACCTCCAACGTGATGAAATATGGCTGTGGAAACGTCTCACGTAAGTTACTTTACTTTACTAATGATTGTTTTTAATAAAAGGCATGCTTCTGTATTCTGTGGTTATTCCACAAGAGCCGTCCTTACTTATAAATGGATTGAGTTTTTTAGATAATACATTTTTATACATATTTTTCAAAAGTATTCAAACAATTCTATTATAAAGATAAGAACCAATTAACTTTTCGGTCTTGACATATGATAATATAAAATGTAGCTTTCAAAAACAGAATTTGGAATTAATAATTTTGATTACTTTAGCAAAATATTTTATTCGCAAATGTCGCTTTTTCAAAATGTCCCCAGTTTTTATTGCCTTTCTCAAATAAATAATACTATACAAAAAAAGTATAAAATTATGCAAATATAAAAAAGCCCAAGAATTTTCTAAGTTTCTAGTCACTTTCATTTCTGAATGACCTCTTTTTTTTCTGTTCAAATGCCCTCAGCTTATTTTTTGGAATGTTTATGATGATGTTTATGTGCCTTATTCTGTATTTGACATAATTGTTTCAATAAAGATTTACCACATTTCTTAAAAATATAATTAAATACTATTTAATACTTTATTTTTCTTCACAGCATATTCTGAAACGGCAGATCCTGGAGAGACTCCTGTCGAAGTTTGAGCTTGCACTCATTCGAGCACCACTTGACCTGGATTTCCTGGAGTTTGCATGTCGCCAGGAGCTGTACCTCCTGCAAGCACTTTCGAGATATGTTGACATACCGCAAGGAATAATCCAAGCTCTTCAAGAGCTGTTTGGACTACTTAGGCAATATTTAGATTCAGAAGCCCCAAATACAGCAGTGGGATCAGTTATTGGTCTAAGAGGACGTCCTAAGTTTGAAATTGAGAGGCAGCAGTTGGTTGAGATGTTGGGGACAAACCTATCGGTGCCTTGCATTGCTAAGCTGCTAGGTGTTTCTTCCAGCACAGTCTTTAGAAGGATGAGAGAGTTTGGCTTATCTGTTTCAGAAATGTATAGCTCCATCAGTGATGAGGAGTTGGATAACGTGGTCATATCCATCAAGAATGACATGCCCACTGCTGGATACCGAATGGTCAAAGGACGGTTGTTATCCATTGGTCTACGTGTACAATGGACAAGAATGGCTGCCTCAATGCATCGAGTGGATTCCATAGGCATCCTCTCCAGACTGGCTGGTCTGGGCTGTGTTGTGAGGAGAACATATTCAGTGCAAGGGCCTCTGTCGCTTGTGCACGTGGATACCAACCACAAATTGATACGGTAGTGGTATTTATATTTCGCTAAGTGATTAAGAAATAATCTTTTTGTAATGTCCCAGTTTTGGAGAATCATATGTTTCAATTCCAGAGTGCTATAACAGCTTGTTCTTTGGTTTTTCCAGTTATAACATTGTCTTTTTTGGTGGAGTGGACGGGTATTCGAGAAAGGTAAGACTGCATTTCACTTCAGTAGACACACATTAAACAAACATGTATTTTTTGTACGAGTTTACGACTAGCTACTTAAAACCACAAAAGAGGTCCCAACGCTGTGTCCTGGCTTTGCTTAAGGAATTTGTTCCAAATGGAGAAAGTGTATGGACTAAAAAGGAAGCAGCAAAGTCAAAGTAGATGTAAAGGAGATTTTGTGCATTGCCTATTTTTGCTGCACAAGTATTATGAGTCAGTATACTGTATGTCAGTATTGTTTGCTTATTTCTAATACAACAGGAATTCTTTAATCTCTACCTTTTTTTCCCTATAATACACAGTTTAACAGAATGTTGCCTAGTTATTGTGTGTAATTGCCCTATTCTTAAATATTCTCTGCTTTTTTGCAGGTAATGTACTTGGGTGCTTCGACCAACAACCGTGCGTCAACAGCCTATGGCTTCTTCTTAGAGGCAACACAAAGACATGGAGTGCCTTTAAGGTGAATTCACAGAAAAAAGCACTCTTTGGAGAACTAGATCAATACTGTGACACTTTTGGATGAGTATCTTCTTTGACAGTCCTTTGGTCAAGTGTGTACATTTCAGGGTCAGAGGAGACCAAGGAGTAGAAAACGTACAGATCGCGAGATTCATGTTTTCGGTTCGCGGCACCGACCGTGGAAGCTTAATCTCTGGTAAAAGTGTTCATAACCAGAGGTAAATTGCAGCATCTTTAGTAACTCAATTAGTGAGGTGAACTTATCTGATGTGTAGACCAAGCACCTTGCACTTAACCCATGCTAGGCCAGCATGAAAATAGTTCACTTGAACTGGTTTTCCCTAAACCATGTATTTTCATCCATAGGATTGAGCGTCTTTGGCGTGATGTACGAGTCATTGTCATCAGGAAGTACTCTGCAATACTGCTTTCCCTCGAAGAGGATGGTCTGCTCGACATCTCATCAACAGACGACCTCTTCTGTGTGCACTACATCATTCTTCCCCGACTTCAGATGGACTTGGGGATTTTTACCGAAGGCTGGAACCATCATCCACTCAGCACTGAACGGAACCAATGTCCAGAGCAGTTATGGCAACTTGGACTGATGCAGACAAACATTGATCAGCCGGAGAGCCCAGAGGTATTGATCTCGTTTCAGTATTACATTACATGTCACTTGCTAGACGCTTTTATCCAAAGCGACTTACATACTCAGTACTGTGGGCAATCCCACGATAGTAATTACTTACCATTTACTTTGTGTAATATACATTGTCAAAAGATTACTTTCTTTCCCTACTCTTGGCATGACCATTTTCTGGGCATTTTATTCAGTTTGTGATATTTTAACTGCAAAAATAACACAAACTATTACTTGATGTCATTGTTCCACATTGTTTATAGGACATTTATTTCACCAAAGTCTTCAAAACCTCTATTATGGTTATTAGGAGCTAGATGTTGACTGGGAAATTACTGCTGACCACGATGGAGAAGAAGAGGATACAGGGATTGTCGACCCCGAATTCGACTGCCCTTTGAGTCCAGAAGACACAACTGAACTTCAATCAGTATTTCAGCAAATTGACCCAAACACTCCGGTCAAGGAACTGTACTTACTCTGCCGTGAGTATGTAGCTGAAAGATGTGGCTCTTAAGAAATACAGCTCCCTTGAATGACACAGATGAGGTAAAAGTAAAATTCCTGTGTTCAAAGTGTTACTTAAGTACCAAGAGTAAAATAAGTCATGATGCCGATTTCAGGATAGAGTAAAGTTACTTGGCACAACTGGTGACTGGGTTTTTATTCCATTAAATTGAAACAATTGATACAAAATACAGCTCAAAACTATAATGGTTCCCCAACTTCACCATTTGTTTCCAAAACATTTTGACTAGAACAGTATGTCACTTGAAAGTTTGACTGTATTCTCATCTTGAACAAATGAAGACAAATGAAAACCTTGTCAAATAAAGTGCAATAAAGACTGTCTAACCCTAACCCAGAAAACATCGATTCTATGACTCTTATGAGCGGCTAAACTCCCTGCTACTCATAACAGCCTGTGTTATGATGCTCAGGAACTCTGGATATGAGCCGAGGTGCCTTGTCGGAAAGGTAATGGAGTTGGAGCATGCATTCACTACGGGAAAGCATACCGTGTGTGTACCATAGGTTACGCTGCAATCATGGTCGAACTCAATTAAGATTTTAAACATCTCTCTCTCTGTTGAGGTGATGGGGACGTGTGCCTGCCCCGTAAGCCATTGAAGGAAGCAACCAACAGTGATCTTGGGTTTTTCCTTCATCTCCTCTTCATCTTTTGTCGCTTCACCTGTAGACTCTGTCTCTCTTGAGTCTCTTTCATCACTCTCTGTTATCTTCACAGGGGTCCCCCTCTCTTCAACCACGAAGCTCTTTTCTTCTTCTAAAAACAAGTTGAAAATGAATACAAAGAAATGCATATATTCACCTCAGCAATATCAATAAATATGGCTATTGTTTTTAAATAGTTTTTTTATGTGGATATTTTGAAGAAGAAAACTTCATTAGCCAGTCCTGCTTTAGCTATCATTGTTTCATCGCAACCATCATGATGCAAAGTTGTGTTTAAACTGAGACATGTAAACATGAATAAAAAGGGTATGCAAAGCTGTCATTGAGTTGCCTGTCGTAATCGGGGGTAAAATTCAAGAACAAATACGTTTATAAAATGTCAGGGCAGTAGTATCACCTTCTTCTTCAATGTGTTGGATGAAGTCTTGTAAAAAGTTAACAATCTTCGATTCCCTCTGGCGTCGCAGCGAGCCCAGCTCGCTGAAGACTGGAGATATGGCTCCCATCAGGAATTCAGCATCCGGCTTGGAGAGAGGAAAAAACAAAATGATGTATGCTCAAAGTTGGTTGAGCTTAACCCTTTAATTGCCAGACCAAGAAAAAAAACGATGGAAAAATTATTTGTTTCCTTTTTTTTATCAAATGGGACACACATAGCACATTTAAAAAAAAAAAGGTATCAATATTGATATAAAAAGTAATGTTAAGTGTTTTTCATGATAAAAAAAAAACGTGCTCATCTTACTGTAGATGCTGAATTGGCCTAACAGGAAACCACTGGCCTAACAGCAAATGTCTATATCCTGTGTTGGCCTAACTTGCTCATCTGTGTGCAACTTTGGGCTGTATGCCATGCATGAAAGCTGCTATATACATTATTATCACTCTTTCACTCTGAGACTCATAAGGCAGTATAGATGTAGTAATAATGTAATATAAGATGTAGTAATATTACCATGAATCTATCTATTTACCATATTGTATTGGAAATCATCTCCGAAACTCTGAAAAAGTTATATTGCTAGTTTAGTTTGTTAAAACTTTTTTTGTGCATCAAGTTATCTAATTATGTTCAGTCAGTGCTCTGACATTAAAATATGTCAATGATATGGTTACCTTACAAAAGTTGACCAAAAAGATTGATTTCTTCAGCAGTGATTTTTTAGCATGCCAACTTTCTCAGTGGAAAGCTGAATGGCTTTCTGTTCTAACCACAGTGACATCTAGAGGTTGTTTTGTGCATAACATGTCAACCAAATGGTAGAGATGGCTGAATCAGGTAGAGTTAAACTTTTAAAACATTTTTTCAACAGGATATCAAGACACAAAATGTGCTCTACCAAATGGTGGCGCTGGCTGTTAAAGGGTTAAGGTTTGAAATTCAGTGGTAAAATCAGCTAGAGACATAATACTGACCTTTTCATGAAGGCCAGCGACGAACAGATCCCTGAAATGCTGTGGTTGTTGTACTATCATCTCACACAAGCCATACAGCTTCATGCCTGAGCATATCTGCTGCAGCATTGGTAGAGTGCGGACCGATGAGTGCAAGATAATTGCCCTATAATTCAGTAACAGATAACAGCAATAATATAAAATCATACATAAAAAAGGGAAAGAGTGACTGCACACTCAGCATGAAGTATGAGTGTAAAGGAATAATTGATTGGTTTTAAACATGGGTTGTTATGGGTTAAATCACTTAGCATATGTACATACTTTATTGTGTCTTCCTTCCTCTCCCACGTTGCAGGACCACTGTACCCGCATGCTGTTATCCGATCCAGAAGGTCGTACATAGCTTCAGGTTCAGCTATCTCAACCTTTGCAATTAGAAAAACAGTATCACACAGTAAGTCATAGGAGCCTTAGCTTATTTTAAGAATTAGAAAATATTCACACTACAAAGAGGTGTGTGTGTCAACCATACTAAAACAAACGTCATGTTATATGAAGGAGTATCAGGAGAAGACAAATATTACCTCTTCCATAAGCTGGCTGAGCTCTGGATCAGTCACATCTTCCTTGGAAATGGAATCTCTATCAATCTCCCCAGTGGATATGTATCCATAGCACCACTCTCTGAAAAAGTTAGGTGGAGGACCACCTTGTACTATACTGACTGCCATAATCTCTCCAGCTGTCCTGCATTAACAAAGTTTAATCAATGCATAGACATTATTAATAAATGAAATAAACATCGAAAAGACATTACAGAACACAATTCTACATACTTGAAATGCTCTTTGTGTTAGTCAGTAATTGAGTACTTGGGGGTTTTCCCTGTACTCCCTCCCTGAAAAAACTTCCTTTCAACACCTGCCATCATTTCTATAATTGAAAGGAAAAGTGGATCAATACATTGATAATCTCAATTAGACCACTGTATGTGTTAAAGAACAGCACGCGTCATGCAAAGCCCTTAACCTGTGCAAGCACAGAAATTGCATGCAACCAGAGAACCGCCACACACTGAGGAATATTTTCATTTATTATAAGGAGGTATAATATACCTGTTAAGAATTCTTTCCTGAGAGCCCCATGGTCAATTCCAGACTCTCCAATGAAAGCCACTCTGAGGTTTTTTTTGGGAGAAGACCTCTTCTGACGTCTCCACTGCCCTAAACCCCTTTCAAACATGTCCTCTCTAGTGACACTAAAATTAAAGAGTGTCGTTGTGTCCACTCGTCCACTAAGTGTTTCGATGGCTTCAGCAAGACTTGAAGGAAACAATTAGAAGTTGATTAGACAACTGGATCCAAAACGTTTTCCCTTAAGAGACCCCTTTTGTATCATTGAGTAAACTGACGACCCCTGACTGATGTAAAGTAGCGTCTTTTAAATGATATTCAAGGCATAACAATAACAATGCAGGGCAACTGATGAACAGTACAATTAACACGAATAGTGAACACAATAACTGCAGGACGTTTTTGTTTAAAATAAGCAATTACAGGTACATTTTAAGCATATTACCTTTTCTCTCGCCCTGTCAGTTCTTCACTGGCATGTTCTTCCAAATCGATAATTTGTGTCGACTGCAATGTACTGATGAGGGAAAACATATTTCAATGGGGCATGCCTTAATCATGTTTTACAATATCTAACACTGCAAGAAAAAAGTATATAAAGAATGTGCATAATAGGAGAAAAAAAAACCTTTCTCTACAAGTGCTGGCATGTATTTCAACCAAATACTCAGGAAATAACTCTTGAGCACAATGGACAGGCCACCTTTAAAAATACAGAAAAGCAGAGCAAATATTCAAGTGAACTACTGAGACGCAGAAACCTTCATCATCTGCAATAATGTAATTGATAAATAATGCCCTGATTTTACCTTAATATCGATTTTAGAACAGGAGGTCCTACACGGGAGCACACTTGGAGAAGCCTATAATAAAATGTAGAAAGACTGCCAATTAATGACACATACAATGAAAATAGTTTAGAAACAAACACCTACAATATTAGTGAGCTTACATTCCCAGGATTGCTTGTAGCTGGAGACTCATCTAAATCTGGGTCCAGATCCTGAAAATTGTAACCAGTTAAAAAAGCTGTCGATTCAGGATGATAATGATCCTGCATAGTTATTTGTGGAATAACATTACCGGTTCCAGATCCATGCGGTCAGAACAGCTGCTTGGTTCACACTCTTGTGCATGTAAAGCCAACAGCTGGATAGGCATGCTTAGATGACACGTGGCACATCTGGCTTTTGGCATATTTTCGAACTCCTTCGATGAGTAGGGCAAGGGGGAGGTGTCCAAAGTGTCCTGGATGGGCATTATATAGAGACAGCCTTTTCCACCTAAAGCTTTGGCAAGGTAGGCCCCCGTGTAACCCTCTGCTTCAGGTGCCAAAACACTTAATTTCCGCTGACCTGATCCTCCTATGTGGGAATACAAACAAGTTGATGTTATTTAATGCACAGAATGTTCTAGGGGAGGCAGTTGATTTTAACAAGATGCACACTTGCAGTGTTAGGCTTTCTCATGGATTGCTAAAAACAAGAGGGTAGGTAAATATGCTAACCATCAAGGGCATTAATGAGCTATTATAAGAGCAGCTATTGTAGGAGAAGATAGAGGGTATAAATAGGATTTAACTGCAGAAATACTAGACCACAGTTGAATTTAATAAGGGAGATTGTATCTTACCAGCAGCTTTATGTAGCATCCAGGCCCCTTCCAATGGTACCATTTTTGGAATATGATTCCATAAGTATATATGATATCTATGTGGGAAGAGCAAAACAAGTGTGCAGTTAGAACTATAACCCTCCACACATGTCACCACTGTTGAAGCTGATTTGTGACCAGTAGTACTTCAGTGGATTGGGAAACTACAGTAATACATAAAAAATTTCCCCAAATTGGGATCAATAAAGTGCTTCTTATATTATCTCGACTCCTTCCCTTATTATTTGTTCTATCTTACCTGGGAGTGGTCAGCATTTTCGGGGATATTGAGAGTCCTCCTGCCAAGTCCAGCCTGGAGAAGGACCATTTCATCCGATGACTTTGGTGTTCTTTCTGTGCTCTTATTGAGCAGAAAGAACTGGATTGGGGTTGACCTAACAGCCCTTCTTTTGGGAGATGGGGTATAACTTTTACCCGATTTGAATAGGCCGGGGAAAGTCCTGAGGAGTTGAAAACAATGTGTAAGAGAGGCATTTAAGAAGCTGTTATACAATATATTCATTCTAAACAATCTGAAGAGCGTTAATTTCTATGAAAAAATACCCTGAATTATAGTCAATTGCCGAGTTATTACAATGGCAATTCAGTTCAGAACTATCTTTGTTTCCTAACGGATCCAAACCTGGCCATATTTTGGTCCACTGTATTTCCTGCTGTAGAAGGAAAGCCAGGGGTCCTTTGTTGCTTCTGCCCCTGGACTGCCTGACGCTGCCTTGTCCCAGCCTGCTGCCTGTTGCCAAGAGCAGACTGCTGCTGTCCCTGTATAGTAGGCTGTCTGTTGCCCACCTCCACCTGCTCTCCCTGAACCTGTACTTCATCTGTGAACACAATTTAAAGATGTCTATGATTCCCTAGAATCTAAATAAACTGAGTACTAAATACGTAAAGTAATTAGAATATATAAAGGCTTCATTAATTAAACATTACCCAGATAGTCACAAGCCCTGAAAATAAATAGAAGAAGAACAAGAAGAAGATGAACCTTTAATTATCCCCCATGGGGAAATTCAGTTTTTCACTCTGGTTTTAATATAGGTTGGTAAAACTGTCACTGAAACACCTCGGCGTGCTTCCGCCGGCCAAGACTGCAGCTGTAATTCTTTGTAAACGACTGACCATTAGATGAATCTGTGAAGACAAGTGATCTCCCCCTAGTTTCACTTACGATTTTGAGAAGTTGGTTCAGCCAAGGCACTTCTCAGCAACTCAACGACACGCCTGGCAGCATTTTGTAACTCTATCTGTTAAAATAGATAGCATTTTTCATTTAATCACTTATTTCAATAGGGACAATGCATATAAATGAACACTTTAGACAAATAACGCTTCAAGTGTAAGTGGATCATGTCTTCCTATACTGTCTATACCAGGGGTGGCGAACCAGTCAGAGGTTAAGAGCCACATTTTTTCTATGTTACTGCAAAGAGCCACATCAAACACAGTCACTGATACGTCATCTTTCAGTTTTTTGTTTTCTGGAGAAAAGATTTCAACCACGTCACTGATGCATTTTTGTGGCATTGGGATATATATTCTTTAAATCCTCTGAAGCAGAGAGAGGAGCTGTGGATTAGTGTTATTGATTAATGCATCAGTGTTTCTTAGGGTCAAAAACACTAAACTCACAACTTAAAATGAAAGCGTTTAGTTTATTTAATAAAAGAGCACATGTTCAATGTGCCTCTCTGAAGAACCAGCACCTTACCGTGGTAGAGAGGTTTGTGTGCCCTGATGAACCTGGGGGCTGTGTTGTCTGGAACCTTGTGTTCCTGGTAGGGTCTCCCATGGCAATTGGTCTCAGGCAAGGGGCCAGACTAAGATTGGTTCACAAGACCTCATGAAAGACGACACACAAAGTGAGGATACCCGGCCCGGAGGAAGCCCGGGGTCCCCTTCTGGAGCCAGGCCCAGAAGGAGGACTCGTCGGCGAGCGTCTGGTGGCCGGGCTTGCCATGGAGCCCGGCCAGGCACAGCCCGAAAAGGCGACGTGGGCAACACCTCCGCTTCTCCGTCCCGCGGGCCCACCACCTACGGGAAACAGCGATGGGGTCGGGTGCGCTGCCAGAAGGGTGGCAGTGAAGGCAGAGGGTCTCGACGGACCAGACCCGGGAGACAGAAGCTGGCTTTGGGGACGTGGAACGTCACCTCTCTGGGGGGGAAGGAGTCGGAGCTTGTGCGGGAGGTGGAGCGTTACCAGTTGGATCTGGTTGGGCTCACCTCTACGCACAGCGTCGGCTCTGGAACCTTACTTCTGGATAGGGGTTGGACTCTATTCTTCTCCGGAGTTGCTCAAGGTGTGAGGCGCCGTGCGGGTGTGGGGATACTCACAAGTCCCCGGTTGAGTGCTTCGTTGTTGGAGTCTACCCCAGTGGACGAGAGGGTTGCCTCCCTACGCCTGCGGGTTATGGGGGGGAAAACTCTGACTGTTGTGTGTGCTTATGCACCCAACAGCAGTTCAGAGTATACGGCCTTCTTGGAGACCCTGGAGAGAGTCCTGTATGGGGCTCCTGAAGGGGACTCTTTAATCTTGCTGGGAGACTTCAACGCACATGTGGGCAATGATGGAGACACTTGGAGGGGATTGATTGGGAGGAACGGCCCCCCTGATCCGAACCGGAGTGGTGGTTTGTTACTGGACTTCTGTGCTAGTCATGAATTGGCCATAACAAACACCATGTTCAAACATAAGGACGCTCATAAGTGTACGTGGTACCAGAGCACCCTAGGCAGAAGGTCCATGATCGATTTCGTTATCGTATCATCGGACCTGAGGCCGTATGTTTTGGACACTCGGGTAAAGAGAGGGGCGGAGTTGTCAACTGATCACCATCTGGTGGTGAGTTGGGTCGAGTGGCGGGGGAAGCCTCTGGATAGACCTGGTAAGCCCAAACGTGTAGTTCGGGTGAACTGGGAACGTCTGGAGGAGGCCCAAGTTCAGGAGGCCTTCAACTCACACCTCCGGCGGAGCTTTTCGGGCATTCCTGTGGAGGTTGGGGACATTGAACCAGAGTGGTCGGTGTTCAAAGCCTCTATTGCCGAAGCCGCGGCGGGGAGCTGTGGTCTCAAGGTCCTAGGTGCCTCAAGGGGCGGTAACCCTCGAACCTCCTGGTGGACACCGGTGGTCAGGGAAGCCGTCCGACTGAAGAAGGAGGCCTTCAGGGATTTGTTATCCCGGGGGACTCCCGAGGCAGTTGCAAGGTACCGACAGGCCCGAAGGGCAGCAGCCTCAGCCGTGGCCGAGGAAAAGCAGCGGGTGTGGGAGAAGTTTGAAGAAGACATGGAAAAAGACTTTCGGGCGGCACCAAAGTTGTTCTGGAAAACTGTCCGACACCTCAGGAGGGGGAAGCAGGGAACCATCCAAGCTGTGTACAGTAAGGATGGGACGTTGTTGATCTCAACTGATGGAGTGTTAGGGTGTTGGAAGGAGCACTTTGAGGAACTCCTGAACCTGACAACTCCGCCCTCTATGTTAGAGGCAGAGCTGGAGTATGATGGGGGATCGACACTAATCTCCCGGGGGGAGGTCACTGAGGTCGTCAAACAACTTCACAGTGGCAAAGCCCCGGGGGTGGATGAGATCCGCCCAGAAATGCTGAAGGCTCTGGGTATTGAGGGACTGTCATGGTTGACACGTCTCATCAACGTTGCGTGGAAGTCGGAAACAGTACCGAAGGCGTGGCAGACCGGGCTGGTGTTTCCCCTTTTTAAAAAGGGGGATCAGAGGGTGTGTGCCAATTACAGAGGCATCACACTACTCAGCCTCCCCGGGAAAGTTTACTCTAAGGTACTCGAAAGGAGGGTCAGGCCGATTGTCGAATTACTGTTTGTAATATACATGGATCGGATTTCGAGGCGTAGTCGTGGGGGAGGGGGTCTGCAGTTCGGTGGACTAAGGATTGCACCACTGCTTTTTGCAGATGATGTGGTTCTGATGGCTTCATCGGTCTGCGACCTTCAGCACTCACTGGATCGGTTCGCAACCGAGTGTGAAGCGGCTGAGATGAGGATCAGCACCTCCAAATCTGAGGCCATGGTTCTCAGCAGGAAACCAATGGACTGTCCACTCCATGTAGGGAATGAGTCCTTACCCCAAGTGAAAGAGTTCAAGTATCTCGGGGTCTTGTTCTCGAGTGAGGGAACAATGGAGCGTGAGATGGGTCGGAGAATCGGAGCAGCGGGAGCGGTACTGCAGTCGCTTTACCGCACCGTTGTGACGAAAAGGGAGCTGAGCCAGAAGGCAAAGCTCTCTGTCTACCGGGCCATTTTCGTTCCTACCCTCACCTATGGTCATGAAGGATGGGTCATGACCGAAAGAACGAGATCGCGGGTACAAGCGGCCGAGATGGGTTTTCTCCGCAGGGTGGCTGGTGTCTCCCTTAGGGATAAGGTGAGAAGTTCGGTCATACGGGAGGGACTCGGAGTTGAACCGCTCCTCCTTCGCGTCGAAAGGAGCCAGTTGAGGTGGTTCGGGCACCTAGTTAGGATGTCACCTGGGCGCCTCCCTAGGGAGGTGTTCCAGGCACGTCCAGCTGGGAAGAGACCAAGGGGTAGACCTAGAACCAGATGGAGGGATTATATCTCTTCACTGGCCTGGGAGCGCCTTGGGATCCCCCAGTCAGAGCCGGTTGATGTGGCCAGGGAAAAGAAAGTTTGGGGCTCTCTGCTGGAACTGCTACCTCCGCGACCCGACCACGGATAAGCGGGAGAAGATGGATGGATGGATGGATGTTCAATGTGAAAAGTGACAGTAGTTATAGATTATTTGCAATTTGGTGCTATATATATATTTAAAAAAAAAAAAATTATATATATATTTTTTAAACACCTTGAATTTCAGGGGGGGGGGCGCAGGGCTCTGTTGGCGCCCCTCCAAGACAATGGTAGGGGAAACACTGGATAGTGTTTAATCAACGATAGGTTTTCCCCCCCTCAAAGGTGATTGGTTCTCTGCATCCAGGTATTATTGTGATTGGCGCTTGGGCCACATCAAAATTAGACGCGCTGTCATCCTCTCATACTGACACCTGACACCACACATACACACGTAGGGAGAGCCGGGACGAAAGTAACACGGGACGAAAGTAACACGGGACGAAAGTAACACGGGACGAAAGTAACGGAGCGATTTTATCCGAGCCCAAACAACTTTGACCGGCCAAATTACGTCAGAATGGTCAGCATTCAATACTTAACAGATCTACTAAATATCAGGTTTAACTGTCAGGAGTAGTGTTGTCACGATGCCAACATTTTGGTTTCGATACCGATACCAAGTCAAGAATTACGATTCCGATTATTTTTCGATACTTTTCTTTAAAAAAGGGAAACAGTCTTAAATGTAATTAGTGTGCTTTATTTCACACCAGAACCATAACCATAACACACACTTTTAAACAATGAGAACAATAAATAAAATAAATGACAAGAATTCCTATTAAATAAAATTAATACATTTCTTACAGACAGGCCTCGTGGTGTCCGTAGGCTTGCCCTCACTGTCAGAGATATAGCTAAAATACATCAAAATGTCGCTTCTGGCATCTTTTTTGTCAACAAGCCGAGGCGCAGCGGCAGTTGCACTCCCACTTGCAGCCAGCTAGCGCGTGCACGAGAGAGGGGAGGCACTTTAGCGTGCACGAGAGGGGAGGCACTGCAGGCACGACTGCAGTGCAGGGATTGGAAGCAGAGCGCTGAACACACACGGCTCTTATTAAAACGGCGCATTCTCACCGGAGTACTTTCCCCCGTCATTCTTAAAGTACCGATACTCACATCCGGCGGCAGACATACATCTCTGGGCGGGCATTTGATTTACCAGGGCGGGGGGGGGGGGGGGGGGGGGCTGTTAGACGCTCGCGATTTGTCAACGGGGGGGGGGGGGGGGAGGAGGGAGGCGCTCGTGAGAATTGTTGTTATGGAAAGAGAGGGGTTTTAGGTTGCCATAAGGCTGTTGACGGTCTTATACATCCATTGGTTGGTTTTGTGGCACATTTGTAATGATCTGCCAACTTGGGCAAGCACGCAGGCAAACTTGAGCGCACACAGGGTGGAGAGGTGGAGTGAGGTTGAGCGATGGAGAGAAAGGGAGAGAGGGAGATTGAGCAAGGCAGAGAGCCTGTGCAGCGGTCTGCTTGCGCACAGAGCAGGAGTTTGTGAGAGAGCCGGCTTGAGAGTCAATTTCTCTTCAAATTATAATTGATTGCCAGTTGACTTGCTTGCTCGTTGGTAACGTAACTGCTTTCTTCTAATGTGCCTGCATCTGGTGCTGAGTTGCCATATTCCTTTCGTGAACCACTAACCTAGCAAGAGTAAACTGACAGGCTGCTGTGCCGCATCTCACTCAAAAACCCACACGACTCAACCCAGCGAAAAACCAGTCTTGCGTGCAGCCTTTCATTCAGAATTTCCTAGCAAAATAAAAAAATGATATTAAACTAAGACAAAAATAAATATTAGGACAAAGCACTACAAATAACAACAATAAACATAATAATAAAACAATAAAAATGTGGTATTAAGCCCTGATTAAAACAGCGGGCCCAAATCCTGGATGGGCGGGCCCGGCCCCATAGGGCCCATGACGCCGGGTCTGCCGATACTAATGAAACGGAGGAATCGTAAGGTTTTTAACGGCAGGGTATCGCGGTATACCTTTCAAGTATCGGTACACCGTGCAACACTAGTCAGGAGTCAGTGTCACTCCCCCAAACTCACACATATACGACTCGATATGAACTGAAGAGCGCATTAAACTAGGCAAAGAGCCGCATGCGGTTCGAGAGCCGCGGGTTGGCCACCCCTGGTCTATACTGTCTTGCTGTTTTTAAATTATTGTCTTGTTGTTGCGCACTGGCACTTTGACTTTGAGTCGATGTAATTTCGCTGTCCTTGTTACAATGACAAATAAAGTATCTATCTATCTATCTATCTATCTATCTATCTATCTATCTATCTATCTAAAACAGACACAAACAAGAAATAGTCAAATTGATTGTCACAATCACAGTGCAAAGACATGTCGTCTTGTTTATCCAGATCTGCTAACAGTTAACTTTAGCTAACTTTTATTATTGCGGGCAGACAGCTGTGTCACTTTCTTCTTATACCGTGGCTTGTAAATAATGCAATGTCAATATCTTAAATGCCCGTCAAGCAGATAAAATGATAGTTATGTTAAACCATTGTTTTCTATATACATAGCTAAAAGTAAGGTTTTTGTACGTACCTCCTTGTCGTCAGCCATTCTTCTTCTGCGGGGCTTTCCCGCTCCGATATCCCTCTTCATTTGAAAACGGCCAATCATAAAAGAGGAGGGGTGTAACCAATTAGATTTGGCGTTACTGGGACACGGTACGCCCACTTCCTAACATTTCTCCGCGCGCGAGAGCAGGCCAGAGTTTCACGAGCAGAAGAGCAGGAATTGCTCGCGAGAGCGCAGGAGACCAAGGAGAGCTCATGTAGATGCTGCACATGCTCAAGGCATGTTTCTCCCCAGCAGGCTTCAATATTGCTCTCGCGCGAGTGCCGTTTTAGTGCTCGCGAAAATAATATATGTCCGCGGCTGCTTGACTTGTGCTCGCGTGGATCTCATATGCCCTCGTGTGATATAAATAATGTACAGGCTTTCAGATTGCTGGAGTTCACTAAACACATTAACGACATGTTTGGTGTTGAAAATGTCATAAAAAGTGAAAGAATGGGAGATAAATATCCCCAAATCTCAAAATTGTATTATATTTTGTGTGTGTTTGTGGTCCTCTTTCAGTTGAGACACTATAGGATGCTTCAGGAAAAGACCAAACACTGGATGTCTTTCAGTCGCCAACATGTGTTTTCGAGACACTGATATTAACGGGGAAATCCTGCAGGACTCAAATGCCTCGTCGGGGGTAACGCTGCCTTTCCCGCAGCGTTACCCCCGGTCTGCACGTTGTTTCTCTTTCAGAAACACAGAGGACTACTGTTTGTATGATGCGATCACGCTGCAAACGATATCCACCAAAAGTCGAGTTCAGTGTCTATGGAGTGTCATTTTTATTTGTTATAGTTTGGGAAGATTGAAAATCGGTAGGGAAAGCCAGCTAAGTCGGTAGGCGGTAGAAACATGTCAAAAGCGGTAGAGTACCGCCCAAATCGGTAGGGTTGGCATGTAGTATAGTATAAAATATATGGATATTAATTTCATGATAAACATTGTGGAACAATGATGAAAAATGTGAATGGAAGTGGAAAATGGAAAACTGACACAAAAGAAGCTTTTGCCGAGCCAATGGAGAGTTTCATCAGCAGCGGGTACAAACCACCAATGAGCGCTCAGCTCGAGATACCAGCGAATCGAGAGAGTGAATTACATCTGCATTTTCTCTTTTGAGAAGCCCCCACCCCCCATGTTGCAAACTCTTTGTTTAAAGCTAATTGGCCATCGGAATGTGTGGAGTAAGTCTCCCAAGGGGGATGCTCACATTCCACAGCTCCCCCCCCTGTGATCTCCCAACCCCCAGTCTGTAGGTTTGTGTTCGCTGCAGCATGTCTGTTAGGCCCCGCCCCCCGCACACAGAGAGACAAAGGGAGATCGCTCTTCTGGAGTGAAGAGAGCGGAAATAATGATATTGCAAGTTAGAAACGTAAGAGGCATTTTGACAGACAAGATGGCCAGTCCGCCACTGCACCCAGCCCAGCCCACGTAAACTATAAACGGGGGGAGCCTCGCTGCTGGGGGAACGGTGGACCTAGTGTCCCGACCGGAGTGGGAATAATAATAATAATAATAATCCATGCATTTTATCCATTAATTTCCCCAACATTGTGGTAAAAAAAACCACACGTTTAATCCATGTTGGTGTACTACAACTGTTTTCTGATCAGGAAATGCAGACCGGCTCAAACAAACGATTTTTAAATCATCTTCCTCACGATCATTTAATGTCTCATATGTTCGCCGAATTGACATGAAAGCACGAATAAATGTAGTTTCATCCACTTGAGTTTACAACTACAAAAATAATCGATTTGTTTTTATATCACATCCTACGGGAGGAAATTCAGCAGCTCTCACTACCGATTTTTAATCCTAATTTAATCATCATCTTCACCACGATCATTTATGTTTATGTTCCCCGAAGTGCAATGAAAGCACTGACAAATATGAATATACTGTAGTCAACTTCATTAAAACGTTATTAACGTGCCTAAACTATGGAATCAAATTAGGGTCAATAATATTCACAAATTATTTCACAGTCTGCAGTTGTATATCACCTGTTGTGCGCATGTGAAAAGATTTTGTGCATGTGTAAAAAAGTTTTGTGCACACAGATATAATTTGCTCGTGTAAAAACATGTTGCAGCTGTAGAAATATTTTGTGCGTGTGTGAAAAGTTTTTGCAGATATAATTTGCACGTGTAAAAAAGTTTTGCAGGTGTAGAAATATTTTGTGCAAGGATATTTACAACAGTGAGGTTTCACAAAGTCTGAGATACGGACACACAAATTTCCTATCTGTGTGTGCGAACCTGAAGTTACAAGCTACAAGCTGCTATTTACGAGTACGAATTTTGACCCTGTTTTTACGCCTGAGTATGCTAGCCAATCAGCACGTTGCCCACTGACTAGCCAATCGGGACGTAGCCCACTGACCATCCAATCATAGGACACAAGGTTCTAACGCGTTCGTTTTGCTGACCTGCGCCACTTGGAGCGTGCTTGCGGGAGTCAACATGGAGGAGCCCGAGGCGAACTCTTGTGGGACACAGGTGGGTTAATTACATGCTACCACGGAACATGCCACTACAGTTTTAATTAACTGACGTTACATCGTAATTAACTAAATATATCAAGACAGCTGTGCGTGCATCCCGGAGTTACTTAAATTGTATATTTAACGCTAGCTAGTTGATGTGGTCTTTGCTAATACTACTTTGTGCCACCCTCCTTTTTTGGGCTCACTACTATCCCAACAAAGTATTTCCATTTACCTATATATAAAACAACATGGTAAAGCAGTAAAATACAGCTCATCTTTAAAAACGCAAATGTCATTTATTTGATGTATTTCCACAACCTCTTGTTGTCTTTGAATGCAGCCTCTCCATCCCAACTCGAACAGCTGACAAAATTCTGGGTAGGGTGGGAAATCCCTACAGACACCTTGAAGGTCCGAGTTGTGAAGGGGGCGTACCTGAAGTCTTCCACATGTTTTGGCACATTGCATGTACCTGGGCACTTCCAAAACTATGAGGACTTTTCCAAGCATGTGGAGAGCTGCATTGCAACCTATGTTACAGGCTTTGGTCTAGTTTAGATACTGCTCATCAGTATGATTCTGTTGCAAAAAAAACATTGTTTCAGTGTTATGGAGCTTCTGCTTTTGTTCATTGGTGTAAAAAGGGATTTTGTCTTTGGTATTCTTTTACCTGAAAAGAGATCTCCATTTTAAGAATATCGACTCACAGAAACGAAACCTTTTGAGATTATTACTACTTCATTTGTTCCAGTGGTCAGCTCAAAATTGAACTTGAACATGACATTTTGTGACAGATACTATAACCTTTGCCTGGTACTCTTTTTGTACTGCATTTTGTTGGAAGGGCTGTTTGGATTGTGCCATATGTAGTTCTGGCACCTGGTTCAGGTAGTTGTAACCAATGGCATCATTCATTCTGTTAATAGAGTCAATATTTAGAAAATGGTCTATTACAGTACTTGTTATTGCTGATGTATTTACTTGAATCCTACAGCTCTTGTATCCAAAGATTCTAAGAAATAAACCATTGACCAGTGACTTTGGATGTTTGCTTCATTTCAATTTACCCACATTTTACATTTTTCACAACAATCAAAATGTGAATTATTATATTATATACCTTAAAATGTTCTGCGGCTAAAAAAGTAATTTCCATTCATAAACCACAGAACTGATCATTTGCTGTGTAAACATTTCCCCGGGGACTATTTTGAATGCAGGTTGAAGTCTCTGAAAATGATTTTTTCAAGTCGTAGCGGAATGAACAGAAGTCAATGTCAGGATGAAAGGTAGGGACATTATTGTGAGTTCTAAAATAGAACATTATACTACTACTGTAGTATCTTTCATGTAACAAGGAACTGCATTAGCTAGTGGAAAGCCATGTTATTCTAAGAGTAACATTTCAGGTTACTACAAATAAAGTAGGCCTCTAAAATTGAAATACATTTATTTTCCCTTTTCAAAATGAGAATATAACAGTCATGCCCTATATATATATATATATATATATATATATATATATATATATATATATATATATATATATATATATATATATATATATATATATATATATTCCATCATCCTCTACCCAACCACCCCCACAAAAGTACCACGTATCTCCAGATGTGTTGGTGTTGAATGTTTGTGATCAACTGAAGGATGAAGTGTTACTTAAATTCTTCTTCAGCTAAATAAACTCTTTAAAAAGCCTCTTGGATCAGCTTGAAAAGTAGTCGTCACAAAGCTGAAAACAGGCTGTTTTTCTGACTTTGTAGAGATACGTGGTTTTCACAGGACAGAGACAAAGATACAAACACATGATGATCTTATAGAATATGATGCATTGATGGAGATTAAACTAGCCAACAGGATATAAAGGATTTAAATGCAACTAATTACTGAATACTTCTTCCACTGCTGAAAGTTAGTATGCATTATGCCTTATGCTTCCTGACTTGATTCAAGGACACCCTCTATGTAGTGAACTACAGCACTATAGATGTCTGCCCCAAAACACAATGAAGGAGCAGTAGGATTAAAAAGTTGATTCAGTCCTTCCAGTTCTTCGATGCCCAGGCGAGATGCCAGTTCAGGAACCTGTACTCCAATTTGATCCATGTCTGCAATTTCCACATCTGGAAAATGGATCCCCTGAAATAAAAAAGTAATCGGGTTAGTTAAAAATAATTACATGGGATGACACCCTAAAACAGTGGTCAGGAACCTTTTCTAGAAATCATTTGGCTCCCAACAAATACAAATTCTAAATTACTAATACAGTCCATTATTTATTATTAAATTATTTCCACCCCACTGATTAAATTGTTGTTTTGTCAATCTTGACATGAACACTAAACTAGATTTCAATCACTTGACATGCATTACTGAACTGTAATTTATTAAGCCATTTATTTAGTTTAAATGTTATCCTTGTACAGACTAAATAGACTAGTGCACTGCATATTCATTGCAGTTTTCAGGTGTTAATTTACCAGTGAAAGAAGTCAGCATCTTTTTTTCCTGCAATATTATTTTTGAGGCCTACAAATTCAAAGAAAAATAACAACAGTAGTTGTTTTCATTAGTTTTACATTTTTCGGATTGTGGCCTATGTCTTTGTATATCAACAAAACTATTCTATGCAACTGAAACTCAATGTTACATTGTGTTGCATAGCCCATTGTTGGCTTTGACACAAATTGTAATTCTGCTGTAGCCTGATTATGCATATGGTTATTGATGTGTACTATTGGAAGATGCCTGGTAAAGTGAAACACAGTGGTCCTGGTAGGCTAAATTCCAGTTCCCGTGTGTTGCATTTTCATTATAATATTAAGAACAGTGTAAGGATTTTGTCAAATAAACATATAACCAAATACTAACATTGTTATGACTTCTAAAAGAAAGCAAGGTGTGCTAACATTGGCTTCCTCCACAATGGTGAATAAAACACAGAACTACAAAACAGTTTTTCCCCTTTACCTCGAAGTTGTCAGGAGGGCTGACAGGGCTCTGACTCTTCCCGATTTCCCACAGCTGGTTAGGAGTGAGGTTACGTTCTGTTCGGAGTGAATGGTTATTCCAGCCATCTGTGAATGTGTCAAGATCTTCCTGAATTCGGGGCAGAAAGACATACTGAGCACAGAAAAGGTGTGTGCAATTTGCTGGGTCGAGCAGGCCATCCTCCTCTAGGCTGTGGAGCAGATCGTAATAAATACTTGACACGACATTCCACACGTCACGCCACAGGCGCTCTATCCTGAAAGACAGTTGACAAAAATAAATGAATAAATGCAGTCCGTAAACAATTATCACACCTTTACGTTGCAAAAAATGCAAATAGTAACTCAATGGATTTTTCCCCATCCCTAATAACACTAATATGTACATTAATCTCAGCAACAACTTTTAGCACCATAATTAATGGCAGCACGTCACTATTAAGCGATACACTAGCAAAAGATATTTTGACCAAAGAAAGCTTTATGACAGAAGCTACAACCATACACTGATATTACCTTTGATTATGAACACTTTTCCCTGAGATGATGCTTCCCCTGCTGCACCCACGAACGTCAAACATATGTCTGGCAATGTCCACATTTTCCACACCTTGGTCTCCTCTGACCCTTGACATGTACAACCATACAGATACCATGTTAAGTAATTTGACAATGTGAAATTTGAATCTCTGTACTCTTAGAGCTGGCTGTATCTCCAGTTTTCTAAGTACAGCTATAGCCATTTAACAAGCTTCACTATTGGCTCCTGGCTAATCCCCCAGGGAACCAGCAGTTTGAAAGATTTTGTTACCACAGAAACAAGAGGTTTTAGTATGAGACTGAAACATTCTTTATGGGCACATCACTGGAAAGACCTACACATAATATTGGGAATATGTCATGAGGTCATGTAAAGTAATATAAACAAGGAATGAATAATCCAATCTCATTCTAAGGCCATCCCCATAAGTGTCATCACTGGTAAAGTGTTGTTTCAGAAATGACATATAGGGGGTGCTAGGGCTTCCTGGGCCTTTGCTTAATAGGCACTATATCCCCAACTATCAATTTACAACTTTTCTTGTAAAACTTAGTGAAAAATCTGTTGATCATGTAGGCCTATAGACCTTTTTGAAAAGCAGCCATTTTGACATAAAATAGTAGGGTAAACACAGGTGTTACCAGTGATACTAATTAATGTTCTGTTCCATTCAGATCAAACAGTCAGGGTGCTGCTATTGTGCATGTTGGCTCACTGGAAAGGCTCTACTGCACTAAATAGAATGGAACCTTATATCAACTTAATTAATTTAACCTGTATTTACCTGCTAGTTCATGTCAATACGGCTGCCGTGACAAAAGTCTACCTTATTTTTATAAAATGGCCTAGACTGATACAAATCAGTGTTCTTTTAACTGTATCAAGTGCACCTGACATTTTTCTTCATATTCACTATTTCCAATAATCCAATGTTTACATGTAAAAAAAAACACACACAAAACAAGAAATAGCCTGTTACCTGGATGGAAATCCGTGTTTGTCCACAGCCTCAAGGAAGAACTGCAGAGCTGTTGAAGCCTTGTTGTTATTGGCTACTTGTAGGTACATGATCTATGAGAGCATTTATAGAAAGGAAAAAGTAAGCACCACAGAAACACAGTACTCAAATAACCTATTAATGAATTAAATACTGACCCCATACTGTATGTGCGTGATAATTAACTTTAAAAAATGGCATTTAATATCAATTCACTTTTGGTCAATTGTAAAATAAACTCCAGGAAGCACTAACCTTTCTTGAAAATCCATCAATTCCACCAAATATTACCATACCATATCTGCAAAATAAAAAGGTATTAATTGCTTGATGTATCCACACCACATCTTGTCCCACCAAGTCCTTTGATGATTGAAATAATCTTCGTGTCCATCGCCAGACCCCTTTTTGTGGTGTTGTGCTGAATAACATGATGTGATCGGCGCCTACATAAGATGACCCGCACAATGTATAGTGAAATGTTTATCTTTGGCTACAATACTGCTTGTGTTTACATTATATAAAACAAAGCTGAGGAAGAGCATTTATTGTTATAAATATGTTATTTGTGTCCTAAATATTGCTGATTGGTCTTTTAAATGAATGAAGTAAGGCTAATTTTGGCCTGAACTCGAGCAGTGAGGCATGTGTTTCAGGTTAAAGCTTTTGAAGTTCTACCCTTTTCATGCAAAAAAGTATAATGCATGGACTGTAGAGTATATGAAAAAAATATACAATTATATTTAAACAAATAAAATAATTAGATTGATAATAATAATAATAATAATATGATTGATTGATTTTTAAGAAAACATGAATCGCTCATCGTCTATTGCAGCGGGTTGTAAGGAGCATTTGTGTTGAGTAGGCCATACAGTTATTTATTATTGATTATGAAGATCGTATGGTTAGCCCACTTTACCGTTCCTTTTCTGTTCACTTATTTTCCAGCTGACGTGAACACAAGTCGGATTGGAAACTGAACCTTTTCGACCTTTGGCTAACTAACGTTACGTTACCTTCCTCTCCATATTAAATGCCCGGGGCATTATGTCAGGAAGCACCCGACAAAAGTGTTGCATTAATTTCTTTAACATTAACGTTACTCATTCAAACGGCACAACAACAACAAACGTTAATTTAGCCAACAGACTGTAGCTAGCTAAGACAATAGCAAAGACCACATCAACTAGCTAGCGTTAAATATAAAATATAAGTAACTCAGGGATGCACGCACAGCTGTCTTGATATATTTAGTTAATTACGATGTAACGTTAGTTAATTAAAACTGTAGTGGCATGTTCCGTCAACCCACCTGTGTCCCACAAGAGTTCGCCTCGGGCTCCTCCATGTTGACTCCCGCAAGCACGCTCCAAGTGGCGCAGGTCAGCAAAACGAACGCGTTAGAACCTTGTGTCCTATGATTGGATGGTCAGTGGGCTACGTCCCGATTGGCTAGTCAGTGGGCAACGTGCTGATTGGCTAGCATACTCAGGCGTAAAAACAGGGTCAAAATTCGTACTCGTAAATAGCAGCTTGTAGCTTGTAACTTCAGGTTCGCACACACAGATAGGAAATTTGTGTGTCCGTATCTCAGACTTTGTGAAACCTCACTGTTGTAAATATCCTTGCACAAAATATTTCTACACCTGCAAAACTTTTTTACACGTGCAAATTATATCTGCAAAAACTTTTCACACACGCACAAAATATTTCTACAGCTGCAAAATGTTTTTACACGAGCAAATTATATCTGGGTGCACAAAACTTTTTTACACATGCACCAAATCTTTTCACATGCGCACAACAGGTGATATACAACTGCAGACTGTGAAATAATTTGTGAATATTATTGACCCTAATTTGATTCCATACTAAACTCAGTAATTCACCATTTCTACGCATGACAACACACTTTGTCCGTGTTTGGTTCTCTCGCCGCACAGTGAAGCGTTCCCGCATTGACGTCACTTCCGGCTTCCCCCAAAACTTCAAAATGAGGCGAAGGAATTTACCCGCAATGTTCGAAATTATTGATATTTATCGGAACTGTATCGCACCTTCTTTCTTAAACTGACGGTTCGAGATGACTAGTAGCCCAATATTTCATTGCACAACAGTTGTTGGGATGCTGTCACAGGCTCTTTAAACTGTCGCACTTTCTGTTGTTTCTATCGCGCATTGCCGGTGTTACAGTATAAGTTGAGTCATGACAACTGGCGACATTCTATTATTTTCGTCATAGGAATCCGGGGCGTGTACATTGAGGACCCATTGTTGACTTACCAGGAAAGAAACATCGTTTGTCGTTTACGTTCATCTTTTGCTATATCTGCCTTCCTAAGATCACTTTGCTGCACATTCAGTACTCGTATGTGAGGTTGTGGTTGAGAGTCCGATATCGTGACGCTTACAGGGAGGTATCGAACATTACAAAGTAGGTGACTGTGTGGATGCCTGTTCAAAACATTGCAAACTTCAATAAATCATTTAAATTATATATTTGTTTCCGACTTTCATTTGTTCATCGTTCTTAATGTGATGTATAGTAGCTTTGATAGCTGTCCATACCTTCACACAGCCTAAAAGTAAAACACAAGTTGTTTATTCACAGCCCGAACGCTCATCGAGATGACTGGATCAGTCATGACAACTTGTGATCAGCTCCGATTAAATTCTGATATCAATTCTGTAGCTAACCTCCAGGGAGCACGTTTATTTTATGAAATACCTGTATCCCTCTCATCACAACAAGACTCTACACTGTGCAGGAAAAACAATGACATACATGAAAATAACCTTGATGCATGGGAATTAAACACACAAACTAACAGATAAATCATCAGAAGAAGGCAGAGAGGAAGTAAATAACAACAGAAACACGGAAGGCAGACAGAATTGCTTAGACACGGGTGTCACATGAAATTTAAATGTTCTGGAAAGTTCCTTATACAGCTTTAGCCTTTTTTATCTCATGAAGTCCCAAAGTGACACACACTGAACAGTCTGGGGTCATCATGGTCCTTGACATTTGCTTTTGTCTTCCCATAACAACATGTCCAAGATGTCCATGTGTCAGGCTAAAACATGTGACAGAACTAGCTAGATTTGGAAAGGTTTTTTGTTGCTAAAGTTAATATTCAAGCCATTTAAGAATAAAAATGCTTACATGACATGTCATTTGTTAAACTTTAAGCTGTCTTCGGCTCTTTTCTGCTGGAACAAATGTAAATGTCCCCTGTGTGGGACGAATAAAGGTATTCTGATTCTGATTACATTTAACCTGTTATGGAAACATTTCTTGATGAAATTGATATGAAACAAATGCCATAAATATTGCTGTGACACATGGTGTCACATCGGGACTTTAACCCTAAACATTCACAGTAAACCCGGAGTGACATATATGCACAATTAGAAATATGATTATGGTCTGGTCAGTTAATTTAGCTGATTCAATTATATTTAGTTAACATATGCTTTATTCTTCAATTCATAGTATGTTCAAACAAATGCAAACCAAAACATCATCCTTGTTAATTAAGTTATAAATAAAAGTTACTTTACCATTAAAGCCCAGATATTTGACACTAGGGAGGTTACTTGTCAGAAATGTGTCTATTTAGTCTAAATGACGTTCCCCTTAATTTCCCCAAAAGTAGAAATGGGTCGGGGTTCTTATGGGTTAAACGTATAGGCTTAAAGGCATAATAGAACTACCGTATTATATGTATTCAACTTGTGCCCCGCTGGACTTACTTTTCTGTGGTTTACCGTTACTGTGACATATCAGTATAGCCACGGAAGATAGTTTGTGTGTTTAATTCCCATGCATCAAGGTTATTTTCATGTATGTAATTGTTTTTCCTGCACAGTGTAGAGTCTTGTTGTGATGAGAGGGATACAGGTATTTCATAAAATAAACGTGCTCCCTGGAGGTTAGCTACAGAATTGATATCACAATTTAATCGGAGCTGATCACAAGTTGTCATGACTGATCCAGTCATCTCGATGAGCGTTCGGGCTGTGAATAAACAACTTGTGTTTTACTTTTAGGCTGTCTGAAGGTATGGACAGCTATCAAAGCTATTATACATCACATTAAGAACGATGAACAAATGAAATTCGGAAACAAATATATAATTTAAATGATTACTGAAGTTTGCAATGTTTTGAACAGGCATCCACACAGTCACCTACTTTGTAATGTTCGATACCTCCCTGTAAGCGTCACGATATCGGACTCTCACCCACAACCTCACATACGAGTACTGAATGTGCAGCAAAGTGATCTTAGGAAGGCAGATATAGCAAAAGATGAACGTAAACGACAAACGATGTTTCTTTCCTGGTAAGTCAACAATGGGTCCTCAATGTACACGCCCCGGATTCCTATGACGAAAATAATAGAATGTCGCCAGTTGTCATGACTCAACTTATACTGTAACACCGGTATGAAAGGGTCTGTGCCGGAAATATCAAACATTTAATAAAAGTGAAAAACAATGAACAAGACTTAACGTATTAATAATAATAATTAATTATATTTATTCCTTTGGATGTAGGATTTTTGACTTTGTTTAGAGCAGCAGTGATCTTCAGCAGAGAGCTAAGCGCTGTCAGACCGGACCTAACCCTGAAAAGTATTATCATCTGAAATTAATCATTATGTTATTCATATTAAATACATATTGTATTTTTACAACTTGTATTTAGAAATACTCTGTTGTAATTATTGATGCATAAATGTGTTCATCCATTCAATGTGGCATCTGCTATAATGGGGTTAATGTATGATATTACTTAATAATACAATACATTTTAATATATGATATGATAATTATATTTTAGTTTTATTCATTTCTTATTTCATAGTTTCTCATTATTATTATTTTTATCGCTCATCTTATTTTAGATTTTATTAATCTGTGTGAATCTGTGCTATCCTGTTTTTCACTCTTACCCTGTTGCTGTTTGAACTACTGAATTTCCCCACAGGGATTAATAAAGGTCCATCTTATCTTATCTTAATGTATAAATTGATTTACTTCAATCTACTGTACTGTGTAAAAACACCCCAACAATATTACAAAAAAATATACTGCATAAAGCAAACTATATACTTTATTTGATCTAAAATATTGATGTTTTTTCATTATAGTAGCCTGTGAAAACCATAAGAAATAAGTGATTAAATGCTACAGTATTCAGCAAACACAACTGTAGAGCTGCAAACATTGCAAACAGAATAAGTTCTACAACACCCAGTTGTCTTTGTGTATTTGTGAATGAATTGAACAAATGGGGAAATTTGGCAACGCCCTTTAGCAATTTGGCAACACCCCCAGCCACTGGGATCCGCATTGCTTTTGACTGGGACACACCCATGTGAGTCCTATCTGGAGTGCTACATCTGTATACCAGCCAGGCAAAAAAGTCTGGCTTTCTACACGAGACCTTCCCCTCCACGTACTCTCCCGTAAATTGTCTCCCCGGTTTGTGGGTCCTTTTCCCATCACCAAGGTCATCAACCCGGTTTCAGTGAGACTACGGCTTCCCAGGGCCATGAAGGTACATCCCACCTTCCATGTAGGGAAACTAAAACCATTGAAGGAGAGCGCTATGGTTCCCACCGCCAAACCCCCCCCGCCCCCCCGGATGATCGATGGAGGTCCGGTTTACACAGTCAAGACACTATTGGCTAGTCGGAAAAGGGGTAGAGGGCGACAGCTACTGGTTGACTGGAAGGGTTATGGTCCTGAGGAGTGGGCATGGATTCCTTCCCGCTTCATCGTAGATAAAAGCCTCATTAAGGATTTTGACCGCCTCAACTCAGAGGAGCCTGGGCCGTCAGGAGCCGTCCCTAGAAGGGGGGGTACTGTCATGTCTAAGAAACTTATAGTGAAAGTTTATTGTTTATGCTAGTTTTGTCATGTCCCTTTGTCCTGTGCTTTATGTTTATTCCCTTAATTAATTCTCCATCTCATTTCAGGCCTCCACGCTCCCCGCCCCCTTCTGTCTCCTTCGTCCTTGATTATTTCCCCCGCCCTGATTGTTTCCACCTGTGTCCCCTTTACCTGTGTATATATGGTGTTAGCTCCCTCCTGTTCATTGTCAGTTTGTTGTCTCTCTATGACCTACGTTCCTGCTTACCTCACGGACTTCTCAGGGATCTATGTTATTGATCACTGTTCTAGTTTTCCTCGAAAGAGTGTTTTGTTTTCCTTGTTTTCATTACTGTGCAAATCCCAATAAAGTCTTTATTTTGAAACACTATCCGAGTCTGAGTTTTGAGTCATGCAATTGAGTTCATGCCTCAGAGTTCACTCCTTGACAATAAGGATTTGGAACGAGCGGCGCGAGTGCATGTACGGCTTCATTTACAGCTCGTAAATCCTGCACAAATCTCCATTCGTCAGGAGGTTTGTCCCGGATATTTTTAACAGGAAACACTGGAGTACGTACCGGAGAATCCTTACATGGAACAATGATCCCTTGTTTAAGCAGAGAGGTAAAAACTGGCCGAATGCCATCAACAGCTTCACGCTTTAATGGGTACTGGGGTTGATTTGGGCGGTAGGTAGACTTTGGGGTGATAACAATAGGTTTGGCAGAACGGATTAAACCTACATCAGATTTGTGAGCTGCCCAGAGTGTCGGAGGCACATCTTTTAGCGCGGCAGGAAGCTCAGAAATATGAGAGTAACCTGAAAACACAGGCTCCCCTGGGCCTGGCACAGGGTTAACAGAATCATCCCCAATCAGAGCCAGAGTACGCAGCGCGTGTACATTACAGTTGACATCATACTTAAACACATCATGTGACATAGAGTACATGATCTGAGGTGTGTGTGTGGCTGTCCAATCAGTAATAGATTCCCAATCTTTAACGAATGGACCCAAATCCCTCCATTTATCAGTGGGGTCCCTTGCTAGTGAAATGTGTGGGACCGCCCCTGGGATTTGATACAGCTTGTGTTGTGTGGGTGTGAGTGTGACAGAAATAGCGCTGCGCAGCGAGCTCCAATACATCGTTTTAAGCATGATTTCATCATTCACACATTCCAACAGAAACTGTTCATCATAGTATTTGCATTTATCATCAGAAACACTAGCAGTGCAATGCAAATGAGGAGCTTCCATAAACACAGCCAGTGAGGAGACACGCTGACGGGCCAAACGCAACAGTTTCTGAGAATCAGGAAATGTTGCCAGCCATTGATACACATACAACAATTCTTCGTCAAATTAGAGTTTTGGTCGTCTGACTTTTAGACCCTCATTTGTAGAAATTAGATCAAGGCCAAACCGGAGGATAAGATCTCTGCCCAGTAAATGTATAGGGCAGACAGATGACAGAAGAAAACTGTGTTTTACTGATGTTGGAAATGGATGGCTGGCATCACCGTTATCTCTACACTGAATTGGTACAGAAAACTTCTCCTTTACAGTCACACCAGCAGCTCCTATTGAGTGGATAAATCTACCACTAAATTTACAATTTGGCAAATCTGCCAGTTTTACCACAGGATGTGTAGCCCCAGAATCAACCAAAAATGTAACATCAACACCCATGATAGCTAGAGTTAGTGTGGGAAACTTCTTAAATGCTGTTTCAGTGTCATATTTCAAATATGTACCCTCTTTAACCACAGGCATGTTTTCTAATTTTTCTAATATATCAATAGCTTGCATGATGTGTGTGTGTGTGGCACTTCCCTGTTTTGATGCTGCAGGCAGAGGTCCTGTCTCAGTCGACCGAATTCCCTCCTCTTCCTCCAACTCCTCCCGCGGACAATGTCAGTTTGAAGAATTGTCATTGGTTTGAGCAGATTGGGTGTCTTTCTTTTGGGTGTTCTTCGGACATTCAGCGATAAAGTGACCCATTTCACCGCAGTTAAAACAAGCACCATTGTTGCCAGTGTGGTTGCCTTCTCGTCCTCTGCCTTTTCCTCTGAAACCTCCACGGCCTCGGACACCTCTCCTGCCTCTTTGGCCCCCCCTGCCACGGCCGTATCCTTGGGGTTGGTGTGACCAGGCGGTTGTAACAGCTTGGACCATGGTCAGTTGGGCCTTGTCTTTTCGGTCGCGGCGTTTGTCGTTTTTCTTCCTTCTCTATGATTTTTTAAAAGGTGTTCGGGCTGAGTTGTGTCCCCGTTTTGGGTGGTGGAAATGGAGATGCCCCGACAGGTGGAACTGCCTCTGCTGGATCCCCACCCACGGCACCGGCGTCCAGATGGTTTGGGTCTCGATACGCCGGGGGAGGTGGATGGACCTGAGGGTGGAACGGAAATCCGTGGTCGAGGAGAGGGTCCCTCGTACCTGTAAGAGACGGATACAGAGAAGTGGATGTCTGGTGGAATGGATTGTGTGATTTCGGACATTTATTTTCCCTTTTTCCTTCACTTTCATCATCCACCTTTATTTTCTTTATTGCCGAGGCCAACTGCCTCCTTTCACGGCGCTCTGCTTCACCCTCCCAGTATTTTAAACACTTTCCGTGACTTTCTATCTTTTCTAACTCTTTTACTTTAATTGTACTCTTCTTTCTCATTCCATCTTCACACTCTTGTAATTTGTCCTTTAGGTCTTTGATCTTTTATTTACTCAAAGATCCTCCCTTTGGAAATCCGAACATTTCCGTCCATATATTTAATTTAGACAGACTGCTTTCACCATATTTTGCTCGCATGACATCTACAATTGGGCCCTCAGGAAGCTCTGCCCCCTTACTTTGCTTTGTCCCCATGGAGAAAGTCTTTAAGTGTTACCAAAACACCCGTGTTACCAAAACACTATTTTTCACCCGTCGGTGATGTGATATTTGTTCCTCAGTACAAATCACACAAAAACTGATCGTAAAACCTTTTACGACGGATATATCAAATATCCTACGGATATACCAAATATCCTACTTTTGAGCAACCCATTTAATAAATGTCATGGAGGTTATTTAACTTTTACTTTTAAACAATTAGAATTTGTACATCTCACCAGATATTTTAGAGGAATTGAGTTCGTTGGATCTCGTGAAGTCAATCAGTTTCACTCAGGCGCTGGTCCTCTTGTCCCGTAACACTTTCTGTCGAGGTAGAGGAGAATCCGAGGATCCCGGCGGCCAACCACCAGCGTCCCTGGGTGTCCCCGACGGAGCTTTCAGAGATCCCACTTCTGACACCAATTTGTTGTGGATATTTTAAACTCGTCAATACTATAAAGATGTACAATGAGATTAATCAATAATAAACTGGTGAAAGCAGGCAGCGTTGTCTTCTGGTTATTTATTTGAAGCTACAAAGGTACAAGTCTCACAGAGTAGAGTAGTCTGCAGGAGTGTGCACAATAGTCACAAAATAGCAAAGCTTATATACAATATAGGGCGGGCAGACAAAGTTTTGTGTAGCATGGCGGAACTCCTCAGAAATCCACTTTCACACGGTCTCATATTGCTATTTGGACACCTGTGTCCTTGAGCCATAGAAAGTACAACAGTCATCAAAATATGGAAGTTCAAACTTAGTGTGAAAAGGAGTAGTTTCAACATAGTCTCCCAAATCAGCCCTGTGGCCTTGAAGCGCTTGAGAATAATAAACCTCTTAGAGTATGCAGAGGAAAGAGCAAATATGAAGAAATGGTACAGTAGTGTTAGACAATGCTTTCAGAAGAATTTAGTTTTAGCATATAAGGTAACACAATAAATTGCCACTACAAGAGGTTCCAAGTCATTTAGATCATTTGACACTGTAGTTATTGGAGACACGACACGTGACTTTCCTGACATGAAGGATATGTGAACGTCTTCATCTTTATTTGTCATCTTAAGGTAGGTGACAACAGTGTATCCAATCTCGCTTGCATCACTGAAATGGTGCAATTGTGCACATTTAATTTGTCCATAATTATTTGGTTTGACACATCGATCAATCTTGAAGCTTTCTATCTGCTTTAATCCCATGAGCCATCTTTGCCACTGTTTCTTGAGAGCCTCCGGGATTTCTTCGTCCCACCCACAATTGAGTTTGCACAACTCTTGTAGGACATTCTTTGCAATGAAGATAAATCGTGTAAGAAATCCAAGTGGGTCATACACAGAGCAGGCTGTTGAAAGGATGCCTCTCCTTGTGGCTGATTGAGATTTTAAGCAGACTTGAAACTTGAAAACATCTTCCTCCACATGCCACTGTATCCCTAGGGCTCTTTCTATTGGAAGATTGTCTTGGGTCTCTAAGTCCAGGTTTTTTACCTCTTTGGGTTTTTCACTCTTTAGGATGGAGGCCAGCACAGTTTTACTGTTGCTTGTCCACTTTGTCAGATTAAATCATCCCTTTGAACAAAGATACTTGAGTTCTTCACATAACTTCACAGCTTGATCAGCAGAAGCGACAGATTTTAAGCATTCATCAACATAGAAATGTCTTCCGACAGTGTCAACAGCTTCTGCAGAGAAATCATCTTTGTTGTGTTCAGCGGTTTTAGTGAGAGCATAGGTTGCACAACTTGCTGATGAAGTGGCACCAAATAGATGTACTGTCATCCTGTACTCAGCAAGAGGTAAACTGACATCTCCTCCTGGGCACCAAAGAAAGCGAAGATAATCTTGATCGGCAGGAGCCACCTTGACCTGATGATACATCCCCTCGACATCACCCATGAAAACTATCTGTTCAAACAGGCGAAAACCTACCAGTTTCACCCACTGTCTCTGCCACCTCCCTCCATGCCTGGTTCCTCCGGTTTGTATCCCGGTAAATAGTTCTGGTCGTAAAGAACCGGGTGATTTGCTACCGTAATTTCTCGTTTGGAATATGAGGAAATGAACTGCGGTCTGTCCTCTTATTATACATCCATGGGTCTGGCTCTCCCAGCTTGCACGCGGTTTGATTGGCTAGCGCTTGTACTGTCAGATTTGCATAAACGGGATTTGATTGGCTGACGCTTCCAGCTCCGCTTCAAAAGTTGAACATTGCTCAACTTTTGAATCCTGAAAATCCTGGAAAACCTGGAAATCTTCGCTTTGCTTCCCCACAATGCAGTTCGGCGAAAAGCGAGGCAAAGTGACGTCATCCCCATTCAAATTCAATGGGCAGAGAAGCGTTGGAAGCGTTGGAAGATTTTTTTAAAGCTGCTGTGTGGACGTACCGTAAGGGACATTTCGAGCGATACACACCACAAACCACCCACTGAACAGATTACCCAAGATCCTCAGCTTGAAGCTCGTTGATTGGATGTTTTAGCCGCAATGCATGTTGGGATATGACGTTAATGCGATATGATATCCGAAAACATTTAAAAAAAATTAAATAATACTTTATTCCGAGTGTTCTTGCTTTTCTCTTTGGAAGTCATCACATAACTGCATTGTAATACACGGTTCGGCTGCATTAAATATTACACATCTGCCGTAGTTCTTTATTTATAGAGCCTTGATGAGAAGACTTCTGGACCAACAGGAGAACTGCCGCCAAAACTGAATATGTGACGTGGATCATAAATATATCAACAATTAAACAACATCTTGCATTTCTTTTCACAAAAATACGTCTCCTTGCAGTATCAATAGTAATTTGGCTGACTTTTATATTTGATCCAATTGGTAGATAGGTTATATTTACACCACAACGGTGCACAGCTGATAGAAAAGGACTTTTCTATCAGCTTTTAAAGATATTACTAATTTTCTTTGAATATAAGAATGTAAATACTGAGTTGAGAGAATAGTCAGGGGTTTTGGGTGATGGGAGACTGATCTGGAATCACAATTTCAATAGCTTAACATTAAATGACGGATATACCTTTCTGTCTGTGATGTTTTACAAATCAGATATTAATGTGTAGAAGTAAAACATGAGAAATAGTATAGCAATATTCTGTAAAGATATGTAAAAATATGAATAAAACTAGTAAACTACACACCTTCAGATGTTATACTTACATAAGTGTCCTACACTAATAATACAAAGTTATTATTAGTATGCTGTGTGTACCTTGTGTGCACCGTCTAGTGGTTAAAGCATGTT